>NW_024097024.1:2145000-2839379 GCF_016545835.1 Crotalus tigris
CCTTTTTATAGTAAAACATTTTTGGCAATTCTATACAATATTACTCTTATCTTTTTATCTCATTTGTTCATAATAGAACATAATTATGTTCTAATTACATTCAGTCTTAATGTTTATTTTTTGTAATGCATGGAATATTACATGTGCTTCCAAAATAACAATTACACAATTGTTTATGCAAGCTTATTATAATATAAGTGTGCCATATTGCTAAATAGAAAGCAACCTATGGATCCATTACCGTAGTTCTTAAGGATTGTTTCAAATTGGTAAAAACTGGAACTTTGAATCTGTTTTATCATTCACAAAACAGAAGCAGATCTTTAGGCAGAAATGTTAAAGTGTTTCTACTTTTAATTGGGCAGCCTTTAAGAAAGGTTTTCACAATTTTGTGATGGGGTAAGTACAAATTTGCTAATTTCAATAACATTTTTTTCTTCTAGATGTGTGCAATTAGAGCATGACTTGATTAGCACCTAAAACCCTTTTTAGAACTCAGAATAATAAAGTGAGTTGAGGTCCTAAACTGAATTCTTTTGGATTTCTTTAGAATTAGTATTAAAAGATTCCTTGCATATCATAAATGTCTGCTTTCATTTGGAAGGATATGTAGAGTACCTGATGGTACAATTTCTAGCAATTTTTTGCAGCATAGTTTAAATTATTGAAGGATGGCCTATTTCTTCTATTTTTAACATGTGTGGCAATTCTGACTAATCTGATTGATGGGAAGTGTGTTTTAATTAGATAAGAAACAGAAGAAGTAAACCACTAAGGCTAACCAATCAAATGATAATGTGTGGGTATTTTGTTTTTAAAAAATTGAAGTATGTATGTAAATATATAAGTTACAAATAAACACAAGATAATAGCTTATCTAAGCAGGCTAAAATTCATGGAAGATTGCTTGATGTTTATAAATTTTAGCAGTCTGTACAAGATATATAGTGCAATAAATGCTTGTGGGTTTTTTTTCCTGTTCTAAGGAAATTATCTGAGAATCAAAAATACATGATGTGATTAAAAGTTCTTAAAATGTGAAAGGCATAATGAAAAGCTTCCTTTTCCATTACAGTATTCAACTCAAATGCATTTTAGTTACTGAGAAATTTAGACCCTCTGGAATCAACTTAACATTCTTGGTTTCTTCTGCTGTTTCTTCATTTCCTTTGGGTTTCTTTTTGCTGCATTTCTGTTACAAAGCAAACATTGATTTTATCCATTTTAACTTTTTTTTCAGAACAAGCAGAAAGTATTGGCTTCAAAAGATGCGGAAAACTCAGTCACAGAAGACCTTGTAAAGGGGCAAGATTCTGGGGTGACAGATACCGGACAGTCCATTCAGTCTGAAGAAACATCAAATAGGACAAAGCAAGTAGAGAGAGAGCATGACCTTCAGCAGGCAGATAATTTGTCTGCAAATCAAATTGAATTAAACATCCCTTTATCTCCAGAGGCTTTAGCTGTTCGCCCACATGGGGACTATAATTTGGTGAATTCTCTGCTCAACCTTACCAAAAGCCCCGTGAGTGTCTATTTATTATAGCAGGATTAATATTGGATTAAAGAGGGATATCATTTCTCTGGTGGTTGTTTGGCTGCTGAGTAATCATGGTCACTACAGATCCACTTTAACCAAAACTCACAGGAATTCTCACAAAATTGCGGTTTTCAAACTGTGGATCAGGATTTCTAGTAAAGTCTTGTAAGCTACTGGGGGGAGGGGGAGGCAAATGTCACACTGAGTAGGCAAAGTGGGAATGTTCTCCACACACTTTCTAGGCTTTGCTTCTCATTACCTCTGGAGGGAGGGGCTTTCATACAGCTAAGTCTGAGAATCCTTGATGTATATGGAAGAAAGATAATTATTAAAAGCGGTTTATCCCTTATACAACATTAACGTCAACACCAACAAAATCATTAGTTTTCTTTGCATAAGAGTCAGTACATTAATTTACTATTTTCAGAAAGCTATACTTCAGAGTTAGAGAATCACTATTGTAAGTTCCTTAAGTCTTGCTCTGAATGATGTCCTATTAATACCCAATCTATTAAATAATGCTTGAGATTAGCAAGAACTTTTAGACCTTGTTAAAGCTATCTCCATTTTGTTAGCCATGTTACCTGCAGATGATAGAAATGTGATGAAACCCATTTACTTTTTTTAAAGGTTAGTAAAGCTGCATTTGAGAATGCCAACTTCTTTTTAATTATTCTGTAAATAGAGTCAATCCTGATAGTGGTTGTCTTATTTAATAAATAAGTAAAATTAATCCTACACATACATTCATGCCATATTATGTAATCAATTAATAATCTATTATGTCAACCTCTACGTTGTGTTTTAGCCTAGCTGTCATATTTTTTTTTTAGACTAGGCCATGGAAACTATATAATTAGATGTGCATCAACTTTTTTAGAGAGATAAATAACCTTTATTGTCATTTTTTACTGTGGGCGCACTAGCACACATTAAAAATGAAATTCTGTTGTCTGCTCTCAAAAGTATACACATAAATAACACACATATAAACATGCTATATACATGTGTATACCTACACCCTTACATATAAATACATATAAATATTAATTACTGTCCCATCTTGAATACGTAGTGGGAAGGGGAAGCTTGAGAGTTCAGAAGATTGATGCTATATGGAACAAAATTGTGATTGAATCTAGATGTTCTGCTTCGGATACCACGTAGCCTCCTCCCAGAAGATAACAAGGAAAACAGGTTATGAAGAGATGTATAGTGTCCCAGACAATCCTGTGGACCCTGCTGAAGCAACACTTATATGCTATGTCTTGGATAGAAGAGAGTAAACTGTCAATAATCTTTTCTGCCATCCTCACCACTCTCTGCATTGCCTTCCTGTCTAAAGCAGTGACGTTATCAGAGCAACTTAGTGAAATGTGTTATTCTTCCTTCACAGGATGGCCGAATAGCAGTGAAAGCTTGTGAAGGTCTCATGCTTCTAGTGAGTTTGCCTGAACCTGCAGCTGCCAAGTGCTTAACACAGAGTACATGTTTATGTGAACTGCTGACAGATAGGCTGGCCTCTCTTTACAAAGCCCTCCCTCAGTCAATGGATCCTTTAGATATCGAAACAGTTGAAGGCATTAACTGGGGGTATGTTCTGTCCTTGCATGTTTGTATTACATTGTGGACTCTTGGAAATGTTTGAGTTATTTCTAAGCCATAGATTGATTTATATGTATAACCTACCTTATACTTGAGATTGGTTAAAATTTAAATGTGTCTCAGTTGGAAAAAGTATCACTATCAATATAATAATGAAAATTGTCTAAATGTTTAGAATTATTGTTTATCATTATGCTATAATGGTAGCAAATATCAAATATGTTTCATTTGCCTTCATTTCCTGCACTCTAGTTTGGACTCCTATAACTATAAAGAAGATGCATCTGCTTTCCCAGGCAAAAGAGCTCTGATTTCATTTCTATCCTGGTTTGATTACTGTGATCAGCTTATTAAGGAAGCTCACAAGGTTTGTAATACTTGTATCAGTCATTGCCAAAACAAGTTCACAAAGCTATGGTTTGTAAATCATGAAGATGACATCTTGATATTCTCTGTTTTAGACAACTGCTGTTGCCATGGCAATCTCAGTGCGGGAGCGTTTTTTCATTGACGTGATGGAACCTCAACTAATGCAAACGTGAGTAGTCTTCCATTGAAAATGAACTGGACTTTCTCCCATCCTTTTTTTTTTTTTTAAACGAAGGAACCCACGTCATTCAATTTGTTTAAAAAAATGTTTGTTATGATCAGTTCAGAGATTGGAATTCTTACTTCAACTGCCCTGTTGCATCGTATCGTTCGTCAAGTCACATCAGATGCCTTAGTTCATGAAATGGTTTACTTCATCCTTGGAGAGCAGCGGGAGCCAGAAAAACTAATGGATGTCAACAGGCACCCATTGCGACATCGCTTAATTGAGCACTGTGATCACATTTCAGATGAGGTAAGAAGCTCAAATTTAGCAAGTACATAGTGCTGTTGTGAAACAACCAGTGTTCAGATGTGTATTAATAAGTTAACTTTTAAATGGTGAACAGTTCATCTTTAGACACCAGATAAACGTGTGTGTGCATGTGTCTTTGTGTATGTGTACATACGTATATATTGAGTACAATTGAAGGTTATACTACTGCACCTTCTAATAGTCTCATTTCTAAGTGGACAGACCACTCAGGATAAATAATTCAGAGTAACCCATAAAGTACTAAAAAGCAAATACTAAAAAGTCTGTATGCAATCCCTAGCATACATATGTGCTTCTTTTCCTATTTGACAAATATAGGATACTAGCATTTTGGGAGGTGATGCAGAGATGGGTAAGAGAGGAAATGGAAAATTATGAGGTAGAAATGCCTGTCAGCACTTTCAAAGGCTAGGCAGGTCACTGATAACCTAAAGTGCTCTGCAGGTCTAGCAATTAGAAGACTAATATCTCAAGATTTGCCTCAGACTAGCAAGCCTGTAATATTCACTTAAGTGCTACTTTGAACTTGTGGCATGTGTGTTGTTTCCATTCTCTAAGCAAAATACTTAGAGAAAGTTGTGGTCCTCCACTTGTTGAATTACAACTTCACTAATAGCTATATAAACAAGACTAATTCAGTACTGGAAGTATGACAATTTTCCATCCCTAACCTAGAATAGTTCATTCAGATGGATTCCCAAAATAATTTTACAGCAGCTTTTCCTAACTTTCCATCTGTAGTGAGCCACCAAATTAGGAGATAGTAACAATTGTGTTTCTCTGAACCAAAACCTATTTTCTAAGCACAGATTGCAGTTCTGAGTATTAAGTATATCTCTCTCTGTGTGTTAGCCTCTACAGCTGTTCTATCAGTGACGAGCATAATAATACTGAGAATCCATGTGAAAAAGGCAATTATCTTTTAATGTCTTTTTTCCTTTACTTCTATAGATCAGCATAATGACCCTCAGAATGTTTGAACATCTTTTGCAAAAGCCTGATGAACACATTCTTTATAACCTGGTTCTTAGAAATTTAGAAGAGAGGAACTATACAGAATATAAACCACCATGCCAAGAAGATAAAGACGTGGTAGAAAATGGGCAGATACCAGGAGCAGTGTATGTTTTATTATGTTCTGAATTTCCTCTGAAGTAGCTATGTTTCATTAGCACTTTTTTAGAACTAAAATTATTTTAGTTTCAGGTAGGTTTATTTTAATAAGCAAATAATTGAGAATGTAGATTTAATGTTTGAATGTGTTATTTTAATAGGTGATGAGTATTTCAGAAGTAGTAATAAAATCATGAAAGTTTGTTTAAAAATACTGCTGTTTAATGCAATACATACAAATGAAGAATGTACATCTACCCATTTCATGGTAACCTTATCTGCAGCAGGATATCTCAAAGACTGTTATTCAAACTCTTGTCATCTCTGATTAGATTAATTTACTGGGTTTGGCCCTTGAAGACCATTGAAAAATTACAGCTGGTCTAGAATGCTGTGGCTTGCATGCTTACTAACCAGTCTTGGTATTGCTATGTTACACGATTGCTGCAGGACTCACCCAGGCTGCCACTATATTTAATTTTTTTAAATTAATTTTTATTGAATAATTTTGTTACAAAATAATACATTAAAAAGAAAGAAAAGTGATAAGTAATTAAGAAATAAATAAAAGGAGAGAGAAAAGAAAGAAAAATGAAAGTTAAAAAAAAGAGTGGTTTCTAATTTTTTTTAACAGAAGTCATAACTGCATTTCGATTTTATTCTCTCTAAGGATACCTTAAGAGAGGTTCCCTTTTATCTACCTTTTCCAATAATCAAACCCCATAAATCACAAGTTCATTTTTTTCTATTTTTAGAAAAAAATCTATAAAGCGTTTTCAATGACTAACAAATGTAGTTATTGTCTTTTCCGTAATGAAACAAGTCGATTATGCCATCTCTGCAAATACTGTCATCTTCACCAACCATTTCTCCATTGAGGATATTTCAGAGGATTTCCATCTTTGCACATATACATTTTGCTGAAGTTAGCACGTAGAAAAAAAGTCTTCCATAAGACTTTTCTAATTGTCTATCCATTAGTCCCTACTAAAAAAGTTTTGGTTTCAGTGGAATGTTAATGTTTAAAATGCTTTTTTACAAGTCTGCCAAGCTTGATAAAATGACCCTTCATATTTTCCAGATCTCCTACATAGAGTTGAAGTATCTTTACACATTCTAAATAGTTTTGGTATCATGTACCAACAGTTTTATAAAAGTTACCTTGTATGTGTAATATAATATAAATTTCAGCCCACATATTTTCCCATTGGTCCCTCTGTATATTATAACCAAAGTTCTTAACACATTTTATCATACTCCCTTTATCTTATTTTTCCATTCAAATTTCAATAAAAATTTACACATTTTATATGTTGCATATAATTCAGTTTCAAATTTCATCTTAAGTTATTAGTTCCTAATGTCCTTTTGTCTACTTTGAATCTTTCTCTTAATAGAACATATGAAAATAATTGAAAATTAAATCCCTCTGCAATCAATGGATCTTTTTTCATCTTGTATTCTTTATATTCTTGTTCTGACAACTTTAGATGTGTTCATCATTTCTCTTCCCCTGCTTTTTCTTTCCTATAAACTTCTTCTTGTACTAAGACCCACAAAGACATTTTCAGGCACAGCCAGGGTTTGTATCTATTCCCTATTCTTAAGATGGCACTTGTAATATAATGGTTTTTAAAGTCTACTTTAACTTTGATGTACCATTAAAAACCATGCCATCCAAATCTCAGGTCATGTCCTTCTATTTATAAAATTCTTTTATTTTGCGTAACATCCACTCTTTCATACAAACCAAACAGCAGACTAAAAAGTACAACTTCAAATCAAGAAAGCCCAATTCTCATTCTTTTTCATCGTGAAAAAATTTACATTTTTCCCCTTGCCATATAAATATCTAGATATACAGTATCTTTCTGCAATTGCTTAAATGGTGCATTGGTTGTCAAAGTAGGCATTGTTTGAAACAGAAACATCATTCTAGGTAATTAATTCTGAAGTGGTTCACACTTCAAATATTCTGATAGTGGAAAGGCCTATTTTGCAATTGTTTTGTGACAGAATGTTTTCATATTTTTACTCGAGCTATTTTTGGAATATGTTTAAAAAGCTGCTCATGAGTTGAAGGCTGTAGCTGAAAGGAAAAGGAAGTAGAAATTGTACAAGATGGATGTAATTTTTTTCAGATTGCAGACATAAAGTTGTCTTTCAAAAAGAAAGCATTAACTTTTTAACAAAGGAAACCCAAGTTCTATTCTTTCCTCATTTTGCCACAGAGACCTGGAAGAAGATCCTTTGTTTACAGATCTTTCTCCTGATACTATATTGTCAAATCAAGAGTGGCTTAGCGCTTCACCACCTACAACTCCCGATCATCCAAAAAATGATGGGAAGACTGAAGTCCATAAAATTGTAAATAGGTGTGTTAAATTTACTAATATTTGTTCTTAGGTTAGTAATACTATAATACTTGCCTTAGGTTTCCGCAATAAAATCCAATACTTATGACTAGTAAAGTATGTATTTTAGTAATTGTTTGTTATATTCATATATGACCTTCCAGAAGTAAATGTGATATTCACAGCATTTTTTTTTTGTCTGGTTTTTCTCAAGAATGACCTTGTTTTTACGTGCATTACATAAGCATATTGTTTAACAAATCTTGGTTTAGAATACTTTGGACGTAGTGGACAAAAGCTTTGCCCTTTATACATATATGTATGCTAAAATCTCATTCACTATTTTACATGAGCATAGAATCCCATTCCAATGTTATGCATTCATAAAATGCACATGAACATATTCATTTCAGATTTAACAACATTCTGATTTAGTGGGATACTCATTGCCACATTACTGTGTTAAATCAAGAGTTTACTATAAGGTAGACCTGAAGGTTTCAAGGGGAGCAGATTAATTGATTACTTTTTCTGATGAACATTGAAGCTATCATGTGACAGTATGGGTTAGAGTTAGGAGTCTTGTAGTGCATGTGTATTCACTGAGCCTGAGAGAAAATCGAAAAGATAAAGTGTTTTTTAAGATAGAGAACTAATAGATAGCTTTGAATATAATGAATCAGCCAGAAGGGAATGACTGACTTTCATTTGTGAGCTGGATTCCTGAATCTTTAATTTAGTATTTAAAGCCGGTTTTAATATATTCAAAATCACACAATTAGTTATAATTAGTTACAATTGATTATGCTGCAATATTCACTCTTCAACCGCTGCATTAAGAAAAATGCCAAAACTATTACAAATAGCTTCTTAGAGTACAGAATTTCAATAGAAATCTAAGTATGAAACCCTGAGAGATATGCCATTAGATGGTAATGCTTATTCCTTAAATTCATTTGAAAAATCAGCTAAATGTCCTTTTTGCTCTTTATGTCTAGCAGGGTTTTTTCCCCTTCTTAATAGAACCAACATAGTTTGTTGTAATTCCAATGAACAGTTAAGATCTCAGTCTTGATGGGATGTGCACCTGCAGCAGCATCAGAGGGGGAGGATTTTGCCGAGCTTTCCAAGGAAGGGGCCTAGATCAAGAGACTGCCCAGTCTTGAGCTGGGGGGGGGGGGAAGGATTGTTGAGCGTAACAAACCCTAGAATCTATCATGATATGTCTGATACCTTAGAAAGTTACAGCTTTAATAGAAAATTACAGCTTTAGTTTGGCAAGATTCTATTAGTCTAAGCAAATAAAGAATTCTACCTGATTGGATCTCACTGTTTTGTCTCTGGGCTTTGTCCTAACACAGCCAGAATGTTTGGTTGAGACAATTTTTGTTTTTACTAAACCCAACATCCGTTTTCCTAAAGTAATTATTTTATTCATTCAACCATAGATTTCATTATCATTTGTAAATATTACACAATGATATTATCCATAATTTTAGAAAGAAGTCCTTAATAAGATATTCATACAGGTTTTGTAAGTATTATATTTATATTATTAGCTTGCTATTTTCAAGTGAAAACTTAACAAAAAAAGGAAAAAAGTCCATTTTTAAAAAAAAAAATACATTAAATTGAATTAGTTTATAAATTAAATTTTGTATAGCAAAAGAAAAGGATAGATTTCAACATTTGTGCATATGTATATGTAAAATTGTGTGTATTACTTTGTGAATGAAATATATGAAATGCTCTTTTAATCATCGCACGATATCAATTTTTTCCGTTTTTTTTTAATTTATGTTTGGTTTTGCTCTCAAAAGGGCATATAACTTGATGGATAGGAAACTGAAATAAATATTGTGCCAACTGAAATAACAAAGAGTGGATTAAACATTGTTTTCCAGTAGTGCAAAGTTTCTGTAATCAGATTGAATGAAAGGCCTCAACAGATTTCTTTGTATTCAGTTTCACAGCAATCCATGTAACTAGTTAAATAGTGTTTGAGTTGCTCATTGTTGTAAAGACATAGAAAGAATTTGTTTTATATATATCTTTGTTTTGTATATCTTTGCAGTTTTCTCTGTCTTGTACCAGATGAAGCCAAATCTTCCTACCACGTAGAAGGAACAGGTTATGATACCTACCTCAGAGATGCCCATCGACAAGTAAGTAAAGACAGAAAATGCTATTTTATATATATGATGGTTTCAGACAAGGGGGAAGCAGAAGCCAACTTCACATGATTACATAATGATGTGACAATTTACTTTATTATTTTTTAAACCCAGCAACCACATAATAGTACATTTCATTCCTTATTTTATCTATCAAGCAGCATGAACTGAAGCAGTATTTGATTAGTAAATGGTTTACATTAGACATGGTTTACATTAAATTTTATAGCATCCTAATGTGCCTCAAGTTAGTACCTTAATTTTTCTTCATAAGTGATATTTGCGGTATAGTATTTAGTTTAAATATATAATTGTAGTCCGACAAAAAGAAAATAGCATTTATCAATTAAGTTCAACGTTTTTTACAATATTCTTAGAAGGATACTGTAATGCAGACAGACAGATAGATAGCCTTGCTTATCGCTATTTTGGGATTTTTTAAAGGGATCTTTAAAAAATAGTTGATTATTCAAGTGTTTCCTATTTGTTACTATTTGTTTTTTAATTTATTAATTAGTAATCACATGTTTCCTTCTTTAGTTTCGGGATTATTGTTCCATATGCTTACGATGGGAATGGCCAGGATCTCCTAAATTGTTGGAAAAGTGCAATTTAGAAACGGCATTCTTTGAAGGACATTTCTTGAAAGTTCTCTTTGATAGAATGGGCAAAATTCTGGATCAGGTAAATCTGCATTTTGTGCTGCTTCCTCTTGTGATGTAGCTGTTTTTAGGCAAAACATACCTAGTACAGTTACATTGTAGAGAGTGATTTTGTATACTTGAGAATTGATGAATGTTCCTAAACTCAGATTTTTTTTAAAAAAAAGGTCTTTCCCCAAATAGAAGAGTTAAGAGTCATGAAATCTGAACAGGCTAAAGGGAGAGGATAATATAAATTGTTGGTATGCTAGATTATACTAAAATAAGGGAAGCTAGCTGCATTTTTTTAAGCCTAAAACGCTAATCTAAATTCATTTGAGATTAAAATGAAAAACTTGATTTAATTATTTTAACAATAAGACTGTGAACATTTACTTACAACTGAATACAATTCTACTGACATAAGACTAATGTTATAAAACTAATGCAACCCGCAGTGGAGGGGAGGGGATGGTTTCATGTGAGCGGCCAGCAAGCGCACCTGCCACTCACTTAAATGGAGTGCACGTGCACTCGCCTGCTGCTCGCACAAGTGAGAATGCGCATGGTCTTGCCGGCCATTTCTACAGACCAGTTGCAAACTCCTTACAGCCTACTAGTGGGCCATGGCCCACAGGTTGGGGACCCCTGTTATAAAGCCTATGACATGGTGGTTTCCTGCTTTTTGGATCCATAAACGGCATTTCAGTGTTCTGACACAACATTGTATATGCTGTTAATCCATTAGTACTGGCCTCTTGAACTGAATAGTTGTTGTTTTTCCTGATTTTCTTTTACATAGAAACTGAAATTCTGTATCTAGAACTTCCAAATTACACGATTTTGCCTATCTTTTTTTTTTTTTTCAAAAAGTGATTTATTTCTTAAGTGCAAGATAGTTCCTGATTACGGATTTAGCCCATGTATTCCATGCATGTTCTCCTCTTGTTCTCAAGGCTAATATCCTCTTGATGCTTATACCAACATGTTAATATCAATAGTTTTTAGCTAATCACAAAATGTTTTCAATATTTTATGTAACTGGAATGTCTCAGAAGGCTCTAAGCGATCGGTGTGCAGCCACCTAGGCTGAAAACTTCTTGCTTTCTGTAGGATTTTTGCAGGACTTAATCTCTCTTACTGTTCTATAACAACTGAAACAAAGGATAAAGTGGACATTTTGCTGATCAAAAAAAATCCATTACAATAACTATAGATCAAACTATTTCTAAACACAATCTTTCTTACTAGGTTGCTAATATAATAACATTGGCATATGAATGTTCTCTTGAGCCATAGACAGGAAATGCTAACAAGCAAATGAATGAATGGTTGTACATTAGGAAAATTACTTTGTTCCATCACCCCAATTTTTGAGAATTTTACCTAATGATAATCTTCCCTTGATTATGCTAAAATATATTAAAGGACCAGAAGTAGGGACAGGAAGAAAATACAAATTCTTTGTGCTGCACTCAGCCTGCTATTAGCATTACAAGAGCAGCCATAAGAATCTCTCAATCACCACAAACGATCATCAGTATAGATGACAGTTGACTGATGTGTTGAATAGGACATTTAGAAACCTTCTGTCCCACATAGTCTAAACAGTAATAATTGATCCATTGTACACCTTCTGTCTCTTTTATGCTTACAGTTTGATAGTTTTAAATCAATTATAGCCCTAAAGAAATAAAACTGAAATCTCAACCATTGGCTTTCTTTGAGTAGTATAATGACTTTTTTTTTTGTCAAACAATTAAAGCCATGTGCTTGCATGGTTGATAAAAATTACTCATTGTAAATCTTGTGTATGGTTAAAAGCAAAGCTAGTAATTTTCTGCTTCTTGTATCTATGACAATGAATGTGTATATTTGGGAAATGTCTTCTTTTCTTTTTATCACACAGCCATATGATGTCAATCTACAAGTCACATCTGTATTGTCCAAGCTTTCCTTGTTTCCACATCCACATATTCATGAATACCTTTTGGATCCCTATGTAAATCTGGCTTCTGGCTGCCGTTCTCTTTTTTCAGTCATTGTTAGGGTAAGTATGCCATCTGATCAGACTCATAGTTGTGTAAATGTTAATGGTGTTGCTGCTGAGCAATTGGAAATGGAAGGCAGCTTTTATTCTTGTTAATGTTCATCATTTCGTCAACGCAATTTCATCAGATGGACCAGAGTGGGAATTTGATAGGGTTCTTGGGATCCATCTGTCTTACATGATATGCACAGTATTTCAGAAAGTTGAATTTTGATTTCTTATTGCCAGATTCAGATCCATATAATTACACTGACTCTTTGCTTCATTGTGTTCAATATTTTGTGGATAATGTACAGGTTGTTGGAGATCTGATGGTACGGATTCAGCGCATACCTGATTTCACACCTAAACTTCTGTTGGTCAGGAAACGTCTTCTTGGGTTAGAACCTGAAGGGCCTATGTAAGTATATTAATTGCCAGTCAAATACAGATCATTTCCTAATGACGTTGTGTGGCTTTTAAAATCTATTCCTTATCTTCACTTTACAGTGTTGACCACATGACATTACTTGAAGGTGTGATAGTATTAGAAGAATTTTGTAAAGAACTGGCTGCAATTGCATTTGTGAAATACCACTCTTCATCAGCACCATGAGCATCAATCAAAAACTTCACAATTATGTAGTGTTTCGGTGAGAAATGGGTAATAAATTTTCCCAGGCAAGAAAGCAAAAAAGCAAAACATTGCCATACATTTGGAAAATTTACATGGGACACATTCAAATTGTAGAAGTGTTTCATTCATTGGCAGAGGCAACTTGGAAATGCAAAACAGACGTCCTATCATCAATCCAAGGGATACTAGCAAAAAAAAGTTCAGCTTCAGAAGTTATATAGATTGGGACTTTAATTAAAATATTTTCTTTTAATAACATTCTGGAAAGTAGGAATTTTTAAATACACACACACACAAAATAGGCTTCATAGGTTTTAAATAATAGTTTTTCGTCATAGCTAAGGTGTGTTTTATCTCTTTATTATAAAAACCAGTAAGCGATTATATTGTTTTAAAATATTTCAGGCAATTGGGAAAATTCAAGAAGTTTCAGACTTTATAAACATGAGATTTTTTTTTCCCCATAATCTTTCATATTCTTTGAATACTTTCTCCCTAGTGATGCCAAGTTTAGACAGGTTTATTTGAATAACATTCATTATCTTTTGTTATGCTATATATAATTTTTATCTGATTTGACTGAGACATATTTTGTGCCTATTTAGTGTTGAAAATTCACAGGTTTTGTGCTGTTAAATTACTTTACTATCCAATTAATTTGAAAGGGTTATCATCTACCACAAGGGATAAGGAATACGTTATTTTACTCAGAATCCTTGAAGGCTGTTACAAATGAATTTACTTCTAGGTGTGATGTTAATGTTTACAGAAAATCATTACAACTCAGAGAGAGTAAAGAGCTCTTTATTTTGACATACCAAATAATCTAGGGTAGATGGCAAACTCAAATGCTCTTATTATTCATCTCTTCTGATCTTCCATGAACTGGGAACTCAGAATAAGTACAGACAAGTACATTGTTTACTCTTTATAATATTTTTATTGGTTTTGATCTCTATGTGAAAGAGTTGGGATTGATAGACTCATTACATGGGGGGAACTGGTCCCTTTATATCACTTTTACTTTATTTGTAGCACCATGAGTACAACATAATCAAGTTTAATCCAAAAGTTTCCTTTTTTAAAGTTTTCAGTATTTAATGCAATTTTAAATTTCTTCCTTCGTAATAATTTCCTTACATGTTTGCTAATTATTTCAGATATTATTTGGATTGGTGTAACTTTTTTGGGGGGGAATAGCTCTCTGATTTGTATTTTAAGGAAAAAAAACAGTATCTGCCTGGTTATAATGTTGCAGAAATTTGCCAGGATGAAAACAGATTGCTAGAGAACAGTGTAACTTTATATTTAAATAAATTAAATGTAGGGATTTACATTGTGAAAATTAAAATAATGTGAAAAAGTTGTCTAATAGGGCTGCCTCTCCACAGAGGGCTTTGTTTTTCTTAATGAATGTTTCTGAATTTGGCTGTTGAATTTGATTAGAAAAAGATAGACTCAGGAAATAGTTTTATGGAAATAGGTCCATCTATGAAGCATTTAAATATTATACAGGTATAAGTAATTTATATTGTTATTATAGATCTTTTAAATATAGTGGAACTTGAGTAAATGCATGCAAACTAGCCATACTCTTAAATTTTGGGTAACGTTCTTCAGTCTTGGGGAAATACTACCATTTGAATGCTTTAGCCATTTTGTGCTTTGTTGGCATTGTACTTTTAGCTGAAAAGTATAGTCCATGTTGTCCAGATAAAAAATACTGAACTACACAGATATCAAAGTGCCCCAAAGTAAGAAGAAAGAAATTCTTGTTTTGCTATTAGAAAGGTTACAGAAAATATCTAATATTTATATTCATATCTTCTAAAGCATTATAATTAATGCCTGAATTGTGTATGCCATACACATTAAGGAAGTACTAAATATGTTAATTTTGCCAGTAAATTCCTGACATATTAAGGAACCAAGATTTTCATGTATTCTTTAAGACTTACAGTTTAGGAGTTCTTTGCCATAATATGCATTTCAAAGCTAGAGAAAGCTTTTCACATTCTCTATTCATTAAGTTGTTTTGTGTATCCATAAAGTTTAGAAGAAACATTTTATTTTTGTAAAAACAGATAGAATTTTCTTTCCAGAATGGAGCTCTTTTAATCTTTTAAATATTTTGATTTCTATGCACTTTTTTTTAAAAAAAAAGCTAGTTATTTTCTTCCTTGAATTGTTTGAATTATGTATGTCATGACAACCATCAGCCTGAAGTGTTTGTTGTGTGTGTTCATATATGTGTATATGGCTATTTATTATTCACACAGGTAAACATACAATGCATTCTACAGAATTACCATTAGGGTTAAAGAGGTCAGAGGTATCTATTTGGTGCTTATTGCCATTACAGATATAGCATTGTTTATATGCATGAGTGGATGAAGAAAGCTGGAATTGTATGATTCTAATTTTAATTTTTATCCTAGATGCACAGTTATGTAAATAAAGGACATTTTTCATCTTTCTGCCAGGAATTGTATCTATGTTAGATTAGTTTCTGATGTTGAATATGTAATAACATGAGAGAATGAGTAAGATAGCTGTTTCTTTTTAAACTAATTTTATTATAAGTGTATTAGTGTAGTAAATCACATTTTTTCTTTGTTGCATTCTCATACTATTATTCATTCGTGCAATTTCAGAGTTGTGATGCAAGATACAACTTCAGGCTGATTGTACATTACCTGTTTACATATGTATATTTGTATATTAATGGACTAAACCCTAGTATTTGCTTGCAGTGTTACCAGGACAAAGATCCCAATATTGTACAATCATTATGGTATTTCTTTAAAAATGGCTGCTTTCTAGGAGTTGCTGAATCTCCTATCAGTCTTAAACTAACATCCTCATTTAACTTGTTGATGCAAACAATGCAACACTGTATTTTCATTGGTCACTCAGTATGAAAAAAATGGATTACTATCATTTAACAAACACATCAACATAGCTATGATTAATAATCCCTATTCCATGTTGCCTGCTGTACTGCTATGAAAATTTCTCTCATCCATTCATGAGTTGAGGTCCACACACTGCTCCACTTTATATCAAATGTAAAATGTTCCTCAAGCCCTTCCTACTGGATTTTGTCTAGTCTGATGATACTGTTTGCCAAAGTTTAATAGATTCTTGAGGAGCTGTTGGAATTGCCACATTATAGAACAATTATAACTTATGTCATACAATTCAGTTGAAAGATTTTTATGTTGAAAATGTGCATGAAGGACTTAAAAGGGATATTCATAAAAATAAAAAAATGTAATTTAAACAAGTGACTGCTTATTTTTATAGTTTTTCCTTTTCTATGGAGAAGGGGCCGCCAGAGTAAAAAGATCTTGTTTTCATATCTTTGGTTTGTCTGTCCAGCCTCTCAATTCAGAAACTTTCAGGGCGAACATGGTGACCCTGCAGATATTGGTGGCAGCCCTGATTAGCCTTATTTCCTTCCATGGTTTTACTGGTTTTTGAATAGCTATAAGAAAGCAGAATGTTTTATCTTATTATTTACCCATTAGCTTTTATGGAAATAAAGCAAGCACGAAGTATAGATTTCTGACAATCTCAGAAGTGCATAGATTGAATATTCCAGGAAAACAAATCAACAATTGACCTTCAGTACTCTTATATAATTTTTCTTCATATACCTAATTCCTACAACACAATTCCTCCCTTTTCAAAATGTTTTACTGAGATTCCATATAACACAGTTCTACAGAATGTTCATTTTATGAATGGCTACATAAAATCTTTTTCAATTGTTTGAGAACAATTGATATTTAAACCATTATGGATCAGTACAAAAAGCATGTAGATTTGGCCACCATTAAATCATCCCTAGTACATATTTCATTATGATTTTATACATGTTTTCTACTTTAGGCGGAGTTTGGGGGATATCAGTGTCAAGTGTTCTGTTTATAAGGGCTTCAGATGTGGGCATCTTGTGATGGGTTTTGTAATGGGTCAGGTGTGAGTCTAGCGATAGGGAGTTTACATCAGGTCAGGGTCATTGGGAAGTGAACTGGGGGGGGTTGTGTGGGTTGGTTGAGGGTCGGTGCTGTCTCTGGTTGTCTGTGGTTGATTTGGATTCTGAGGGGTTCCAGGGGTTGGTTGTAGGTCAGTATGTCTGTTGATGGAATTGCTTGTAGAGTGCCAGGCTTCAATGAATTCTCGAGCATATAGAAGGATGAAAGAAACAATGTAATCTACAAAATCAACTGTAACTCTTGCAACCAATTCTACATTGACAAACATCACATCAGTTAAAAACCAGGATCCATGAACACCAGCTGGCACTCAAATGCCATGATCCCAAATCCTTAATCACCACCCACATCAACACCAAACAGCACCAGTTCAATTGGAGCAACACAAAAATCATTGGCCACACTACTACCTGCCACGCTCGTGAGTTCATCAAAGCCTGGCACTCCACAAGCAATTACATCAACAAACACATTGACCTATAACCTGTCTACAAACCCCTCAGAATCCAAATCAACCGCATAGCCAACCAGAGACGGCATTGACACTCAACTAAGTCACACAAGCCCCCCCACCAGCAGTTCACATCCAAATGTCCCTGATCTGATGTAAGCTCCCCATCACAATACTCACTGATGACTCACGCCTGACACATCACAAGACCCTCACTAGGCACACCCAGACCTGAAGCCCTTATAAACAGAAGAACACTGACATCCCCTAAACTCTGCTGGAGATGTTACCTAGCCTGGTAACGAAACATTCGGAAACCAACCCACAAGTTCAGAGAATGAATCTTCACCCTCATAAAAAAACATGGTTACCAGGTAAAGCCAACAGCAAGGTTACACTTCAAAGCCCTTTGTTAACAATCTGTTATTGTATTCCACACCTAGAAAGTCCACAATGGTTTCTGTTCTACTATAAATCGCCCTACTTGTAACTGCCTATACAGTATTCTTAAACGGTACCTTAATAATTCTTAGATCCTTAGTTGGACTTAAATTATTAAACTTCCGCTGGTCTTAGATTGTGAATCTAAGTGTAGATTACCCGAGCTGCCTTGGGGGATATAGCTTTTCTCTCTGCAGTTATGTCTTCCAAATGGAACTGTAAGTAAGATGAGGTCATAAGTGAATACTTAACATTAATGTATACTCATAGTTTTCCATTAACATGCCTTTAATAAATTAATTGCAATTCCGAATAATTTCTTTCTGCAGTTGGGATCCATTACCAACATTTTAAGAGAGGACCAAATTCTAACCATAGAAAGCAAACATCTGTAAAAAAAAAAATCTGCTGTAATATCCTTTTTGCAGGCATCTAGTGCTAGATTAAATAACCTGAGTTTATATATTTTGTAATGAAGTTTCCTTCAATAGAGAAGAAAAGTCTTAACAGCTTAAAATATTGACTAATACTTTCAATACTTTAGTAGCAATATCCTTTATGGAACAGTATTAATGCTTATATGGAAATAACACAATTTCATAAAACAACCTTGTGAATGCTGATGGAAAATGCTTATTCCTAATGTATACTTGCCTGATAACAACTTTAATATTCTAGTTCTGAGTTTAATGCATTCGATTTGAGAGCTATAAGCTAAAATCGAAAATTATGCCTCTGAAATGCCATTGGGAATAATATCAGAAAAGGAATACTGCTTTCGTATCCACTTTGAAATTGTGCGTGATAGATTGGTGAAGGGTAGAGTTATGCTACTCACAGTCTCCTTTTTGTTTTCCCCAAGTAATGCCAACAATCTGATACTAGAAGTTGATCTTACTCTGAATAATTGAACAAGCATTGTTGCTGCTTGGACAGTTTTCAAAACCTACTGCCAAATATTTACTCCTTTTAGCTTGTGAGTTTTTCTTTTCAGTATACATCTAACAGTACCATGAACCATTACTAACAAATGATCCATTTTCCCAATTAGTGTTTTGGATCAATCAATTCTGTTTTTTCTCTGTGGGCTTTTTGGCAAAGTGGAAGCTTTTTGTTTGTGTGTATAAATGAAACAACTAAAACATGAGAAGCTACAAGAGTACTTGCTCTTTTGGTGGGGTCTTGATTTGATTCCATACCATTTTATAATCTTTGTCCTTAAGCAATTGATTGCCCTTGAATCTGGAGGCTTATCTATCATTCTTTTTCTGACCATTTCTTGCTGTGATCACCTTGCTGAAAATCTCAGCCAATATTGATTTGGCTCTTGTGAGTCTAGCACTACAGTTGCTATATTCTGACACTAACACATACCAGAAATATCAAACCATGCAGAATCTTTGTATCCGCTATCCTGAAACCCAGAGGACATGGACCCCCATCAAAATGTTGCAAAACATCATACATAGTTGGATAAAAGTGTACTCTCAACAGATAGCAAAGATTTCAGAGTGTAATCCTAAAGAATCACTTTTTAAAAAAAAAAAAAGCCAGGAATCATGAATATAAAATAATGTATTTGGGGGAGAATAAAAAGGGAAAGAAAGGTTAGGTATATGGAAATACACATACAGATCTGCCGATAATTAAAATAAATTCAATTATATATTTAAGAATTATCGGAACATCTGTAAGGTTTTTTGTGTTTGGACTCACCAAGATGCTTTCCAGGATCTAAAATACTAAAATATTGTTGCATATGTTCAAGAAATCTGATTTCAAACAGAAGGTGTTGCTATTTCAAGGTGAATAAGGAACTAAAATATTCATGCTCAAAAGAATCTGACAGTATTTTATTAGAAATATGGCCAGGTTGATGGAAAATACTGAATTACCCCATTTTAGCTAAGTATACTGGGCATTTTCAGCTGAAGTGATTGGTTTACAGTTACATAAAAACATGATAAGATAAGCTATGCTGACATTTAACATAAAAACATAAGATAAGCTATGCTGACATTTGACATAAAAACATAAGATAAGCTATGCTCTCTCAGAGTTTCTTGGCCAAATTAGGTTTCTGGATATAGCTTAGTCAGAGAATAAACACATTCTTGTCTCAGATAGCATTCACGTTTTCACAGGAAGAAAAAACGTGCTTTTTGTCACACACAGAGATAACCGGACCTTCCCTAGCAGGGGAAAAATTTGAGACCTTTTAAGATCAAAAGCGAAATTTCACTATTCTACACTCGTTTTCTATTTTTGGACAGTGTATAGTTAAACTTACAGTGTTTGATTTCCCATTTTCATTATGAAACACATCACGATATAGCAACTCAGTGTTAAAGACCAGTAGAAGTAGTGTATACCTTTTTTTAATGAAAATTATCAGCACTTTTGATCAGTGACGTCATCAAAGTAAACAAACCCATGTGCTGATTACGTCAACAGGGCACAGCCCTAAAAGGAAGTGACGTGCTCAGCCCCCACCCTCCGGATGTGACGTTTTGGCCTAATCCCATCAAGATTGGCAGTCAATCCTCTGGGTACATGATTAGGTTAACCCTAGACTAATTCTATGGACATTCAAAACCAAAAAGAGCTAAGTAAAGTGAATAATTAGCAGAGGCCTGTGTTTTTGGGGAACAAGCCCTACTTTGGGGAGCTGTTAACCCTAGACTATTTCTATGGACATTCAAAACCCAAAAGAGCTAAGTGAATAATTAGCAGAGGCCAGTGTTTTTGGGAAACAAGCCCTACTTTGGGGAGCTGTGAAATAAAAAATAAAAAAAGGCTTTTTATTTCTAATCATTCTAGCCTAACGATGCTTTTAATTTTTGTGGAGTTTTAAAAATCAGTGCCTCAAAAGCTGGGGAAAAAGAAGCCCCTGAAAGGCAGCCAGAGCCTGCATTTAACCCCTTTTTTCTAAAAGATATTTTTTTCTAAAAGGTATTTATATCTAGGTGGTTTTAAAAGCATTTCCTCGAATGCAGGGGGAAAAACAAACAAACACAGCCCCTTTTAAAACCCACAGCTGGTTTTTACCTTTGTAAAAAATCTAAACACACATATTTTGCCATTTGTACCCCGAATAAAATTTATTCTGCCCGCCTTCCCACTATAGCAAAAGACAAGGAATATTAACAGGAATTAAAATGCTCACAAGAGGCAAGCAGCCAACCAGGCTCACAAGAGGCAAGCAGCAAGCAGCCATGTGTGTTTCTGTCTGTCTGCTAGTAAAAAAGTGGGGGGTTAGGCCTTGTTTGGGATGTGCCCGGGCATGTCATGCTCCCCGTGATCTGGGCATGCGCAATGCTCAAGGGCGTGTCATTGCAAGGGGCAGGGGAGTTTGTGTGGGCAGGCCTGAACAGCTAGCGATTTGACCCCAGCAGTCTTTTGAAGATGGCAGCCTCTGATGGAGATTTGTTTGATGTAAATTTGACCCCCAAACCACCCAAGCGTGGGCGCAGAATAAGAAAAGGACCTGAGTTATACAGTTTCATTGAAGAGAACAAACTTATAAAACCTTGTTATTGCAGATTCTGCAAAACATCAAATGGTAAGTAAATATGTTTTTATTTATGATAATGTAAATGGTGCTGGAGCGGATACACCGCTAACAGGATGTGCTTTATATTTTGCAGACACTGAATTAGTAATACCTAGACAGCAAACACTTCAAGACACCCCGCTTTTAGATTCCTGTGGTAATCGCCATGGTCAGAAAGCTTCTGCAGATTTCTCTGATCTAGACTGTAACAGGGATTATGAGCTATCCCAGAGACCACGCTATCTACCTTGTGAGTTAAAGAGCTGCAATTTGTGTAAAGACTGGTTTGCTTGTGACTGCGGACGTGATTTGTGGGGCTCAGACGGGTCAGAGTATTATAAAATAGTATTATCTTCTGATTCTGATAGTGGTGATGAGGGATATTTTTCTGATGGCAGAGCCGTGCACCCTCTGAATTCTGTATAACCAATAAAAGACTGTGTTAATGTCAACACTTGAACATTTGTCAGTGGTCTTTCAGTATAACGATGCATGAAAAGCTTTTAAGTCGTATTTATTATACTCCGGGGTGTGTAGGGAGTTATGGAGGTGTGAATGCCCTTTTTCAGGAAGCTAGAAAACATGATAAAAACCTGACCATGAAGCAAGTCAAGACGTGGCTGTCAGGGGAAGACGCTTATACGCTTCATAAGCCTGCAAGAATTAATTTTCCTAGAAATAAAACAGTAGTGTCTGGCTTAGATCATCAATGGCAGGCTGACCTCATAGATGTCTCCAAATTTTCTAAAGAGAATCATGGAAAAAAGTACATCTTAGCAGTTATCGATGTGTTATCTAAATATGCCTGGGCCTCCCCTTTATCTGATAAAACAGGGAGGGAAGTTACATCCGCTTTCCAGAATATCTTTCAAACAGGACGTGCACCCCGAAAATTACAGACAGATGCAGGTAAAGAGTTCTTGAATATTCCACTGAAGAAACTTTTAGCACGTTACGGCATTCATCATTTTGTCACTCATAGCGAAACTAAAGCAGCCGTTATAGAGAGGTTTAATAGAACCCTAAAAAACAAACTCTGGAGATATTTCACAGCTAGAAATACCCACCGGTATGTGGACATTTTAGCAGATACTATTCAGGGGTACAATAGCTCTTACCATCGTAGCATCGGTACTGCTCCTAACACCGTAAATTTGTCTAACGAAAGGGGTGTGTGGATGAGGCTTTATGGGGCAACTTTAAAAAGAAAAAGAAAGGAAAAATGTCTTAAGATGGGGGATCATGTCAGGGTATCCAGACTGAAGGGTAAGTTTGAAAAGGGCTATCAGCAAACCTATACGGATGAGATATTCATCGTCAAAGAACTGCAGACAAGGGGGGAAAGAGCGGTGTATAGATTAAATGATTACAATGGTGACCCTGTAAAGGGGGCTTTTTACTTTGAGGAGCTCCAAAAGGTTCCTGCTGACCAACAGCGCATATACAGAATAGAGAAAATTATCCAAAAAAGAGGGCGGGGGAGACACAGAGAATTTCTAGTCAAATGGACTGGATGGCCAGAGAAGTTCAACAGTTGGGTTAAGGAGACTGAAGTACAACATCTTTGATATGGCAGAGTTTTACATCACCCTTCCCAGCAATGCGTCAGCAGCAATTTTCCCCCAAAACAGAAATTCTAATTTTACTATACAATTAGCAAGATCATTGGATCTTCCAGGGTCATGGGAAGTAGGGCTAGCAGAGATACAGTATCCGCATAGTTGGCACACATTAACTTCTCCTGGATATTTTGAAATTGCTAATGAGAGAAAGAGATGGCATTTTTCTTTGAGAAGCGGATACTATACTAGCATCCGACAACTGTTAGAAAATATGAACAAGCTTATATCAAGTGCCAAGGACGGCCCTAAGACAACCCTACAGTATGATGCAGTGGGTCGAAAAATTAACCTTAAAGGTGATGAACCGCATACCATTCTAGTTAGCGGAGAACTTGGACATCTGTTAAGTACATTCCCTGGATTCAACACCTTATATGTTTACACAGACATTGTAGAGCTCCAGATAGTGGGTGACTACTATGTGCCATTACTGCGCTGTGTGCCTGTGCAAGGGCAAGACAATGATTTCATCACAATAACCTATGACCGTCCACATTATGTACCAGTCAGCAAACATCACATCGATACCGTTACTATAGAAATCAAAACCGACCAGGACAAAAACGTGCGTTTTTATAACGGGAAGGTGATTGTCAAGCTTCATTTTAGGCCTCGGAAAAGTGAAGGATGGTTGTAATCAAGGAGCACGGGAACCCTCAAGACTACGTGGCTTACTACAGGGCACAAGCCGGTGGAGGCCTTCCAGGCTTCCGAGGAGCCCCCATTATGTACGGGACAGGGTTAGGGGGTCTGTTCCGTGGGCTTTTTCGAAAAGCAATGCCTTTTTTGAGGCGTGGGTTAGAAATCATTAAGCCGCATGTGAAATCTGCTGCCAAAAACATTGTCAGAGATGTTGCGGGGAATCTTGTATCCCAAGTTGTTGATAGGGGGCAGGCTGGATCAGGGTTGTTCATAGCCAGGAAGAATTATGCATCGGGCCCCCCTATTCCGCTTAAAAAGAGAAGACTTGTGAAAAAGGCCCGTCATACCAAGAGGAGACGTGCGCAGAAGAGGAAGCTCTGTGACAAGGAAGACATATTCTAATACAATATGTCATTTATTCATTCTGCTTCAGAGGAATGTGTTAAATCAGAACTGGATCTTTTTCAACTGGCGCCTACACAGACCAGTATTGAAAACAGTACCTATGTCGAGATCCCTCCTTTATCAGCGCTAACACCCAACGCACCCCTGGAATTTTTTATCACAGGGCATGGTGAGCATTACACGGATTTAAACAACACTCTGCTGTATGTGAGTTGCAAGATTGTAAAGGCGGATGGGACGGATATTGATGATGGGGCAAGGGTGGGCCTGACCAACTACCCTATAGCATCACTATTTAACCAGCTGGATGTTACTTTGGGAGATCGGCTCATTACACAGAGCCATCATTGCTATTCTTATCGGGCCATGATTGAACTGATTCTGAACTTTGGTAGTGATGCACTGGGTACCCAATTTACAGCTGGGGGTTTTTACAAAGATGACTCAGAACTCATGGAGAGTACTCTACTGACAGCTGCTGGGAACTCCGGTTTCAAAGCGAGAGCAAGACACACGGCCGGTAGTCGTAAATGGGATTTGCTAGGGCCTCTGCATAGCGATCTGTTTTTTCAAGACAGACTGCTGATTAATGGCGTTGATGTGAAAGTCAAACTCACAAGAAGCAGAAATGAATTTTGTGTGATGAAGGACGGCAATGAGAATTATAAAGTGCAACTCCTGGCAGCTTCTCTCTTTGTAAAACGTGTAAAAATAGCCCCGGGAGTGCGCCTTGGGCATGCAGAAGCTTTGCTCACCTCCAATGCCAAATACCCCATTGATCGAGTGGGGATGAAGGTTTACAGCATTCCTGCAGGGAGCCTTGTGTGTAATCAGGAAAATCTATTTCTGGGGCAGCTACCTAAACAATTAGTGATTGGGTTTGTGGACAATGCATCTTTTAGTGGGGATTATGAAAGAAACCCGTTCAATTTTCAACACTGCAATGTCAATTTTTGCGCCCTGTATTGTGATGGCGAGCAGATCCCTGCAAAGCCTCTCCAGCCTGATTATGAACACGGTCTTTTTGTGAGAGAGTACATGCAGATGGTGCAAGCCACGGGCAAAGGCATGAAAGACAGGCCACTGATAATCAGCCGGGAAGAGTTTAACCGAGGGTATACTTTGTATTGTTTTGACTTGAGTCCTGATCAGGGGTGTTCTGAGCACTATTCTTTGATCAAGAATGGTAACCTCAGAGCCGAAATTAGATTTGCACAACCCCTCCCCAACACCGTCAACATGATTCTCTATGCAATTTTTGAAAACCTTATTGAAATAAGTCACACAAGGAATGTGCTTTTTGATTATATGTGAGTATGGACACACTGCAGCTCCTCCAATTGTTCTCTGGAAATACTGCCTTTCTAGGGGTCTACCCTTGTGATCTGCTACCCCAGAGACATATCTCCAAAAGACCTTTTGGATTAATTGTAAATACTCACCCTCACACTCTGCCTGGTGAACACTGGCTGGCCCTCTACTTCCCATCTCCTGGATATGGGGAATTTTTTGATTCTTATGGAAGACCGCCGGATAGCCCTGACTTTCCTGGCTCTATAGTGATGTTTTTAGAGCAGCAAGCTGAGAAGTACACATTTCACCAACATCAACTGCAACACCCCAGCGCTGTGACCTGCGGGCAACACTGTGCGTTTTTTCTACTGAACCGGACTAAAGGAGTGGACTATGAAAATATTTTAAAGATGTACTCCAAAGCCGATATTAAAAATGATCAAATGGTAAAGCTGTTTGTAAAAACTATAAAGGTGGGAAGGGGGCTTGGAACCTGTAACCGTCACCAATGCATGCAGACATGCATGCCTTATTGTAAAATAAAGAAGAAGACTTAAACGTTTTTACTTGTTTCACTGTGTTTTTATTCATTTTACAAATTGAGCCAGTCACCAAACTTGAACCTACTTCTAGGATTTAATGTCCAAGGGCTAGAGGGGGTACCGGTAATCAGAGGCTTCTGAGTTCCAAAAGGGGGTGTCATAACAGAGACGGGGTTAGTAGCAGCTTCATCCTTAACAACCAGAGAATCTTTCAACTTTTCTATTTGCTCTTTAACAGTTGTAGATCCCAACACAGAGGTTGGAACATTCACCTCGGCCATAGCATTCATAAAGTCATCCCAGCCTTTAGGTTTCCGCTTCTCAGTAGGAGCTCGGTGTTGTGAGGCTCCTTTTACCAAGTCTAAAATATTAGTACCAGGAATAGGGACCCCTTTGTATAAAAAGGTACCACGATCATCCCAGGCTGAGACGTCCTGATGCTGCTTCATTTTGTTCAGTAAAAGTTCTGCATTTTTCCTGTAACGGGTGCTCACACCCCTTAGGATCTCATCCATCGCTGTGTCCTGCGGAGATGGCTGTGGCGGCTGTTCTGGTAAAGTTGGAAGTGGTCGAGGCTCTTCCGGTGGATAAATGAGATTCAGTCTGTCCTTTTCAGATTCATTTTGCCTGGTCAGTCTTAGATACCTCTGCAGTGTAGAATTGTAGAGCTTAATCTTGTCATCCTCAGACAAATCAGCTCTCTGAAGAATGGTACGCATCTCATCATCCAACCGGTTAGTGGCTATAGCCCCCATAGTAGGTGGCCTACCCTGTAGTTGCTCCATCTGATGACGCGACACCAGGTACATTTTCTCGGCATGATCCATGGTTTATCCAGCTAACAGGCTAGTCAACAGCGGAATAGCTGTCCCTAGTAAGGGCCCGATAAAACCACCCGACTGAAGTATGATCTTCTTCTTCTTTTTTAGTGAGACCTTTCTATCACTCAACTTTTTAATGACACCTTTCTTTCTCTTTAGAGACCGGAATTGTGAAGGTTTCAGAGGAAGGTTTCCTTTTAGGGTGTTCAGAGCTATTTCTGCTATTGCCCCCACCAGGTCATTGTTAGCATTGCATAAGATGGCTTTTCTCTGTCTTGGTCCAGCCTTTACTAAGATTTTTAAAAGCCCCCAATTTCTACGTACCCTCTCTGACATCTTAAATGAACTAGTGCTAGGGTAACTGAGCTACTGCTTTTTACACTTCTTTTTCATCGTGTAAACAGTAGGCCAATCAGGCGGGAAGAGGCCTGTTCTCAACCTGTAGGATTCTGGAGTGGTGGCTGCCAAATCTACCAAAAGGTACCCATGTGGTTTGCGAGTGGCATCTTGGAATACTTCTAAAAAATACTTTGTGTTAGTGGGATACATTTGCCTGGCCAGTGTGACAATTTGCATCTGATCACGGGGGCTGCTGAACAAAACCAAATATTTGGAATTCAGAGCTATTGTTCTCATTTTCTTACCTTGAAAGAACAGGTTTTGTAGTATGAGAATAATGCTCAGGTTTCTGTGATGGACGTACTGTGTAAAAGCCTTCTCTATTTGATCGCTGTCACCGGCCGATGCCATGAGATCATCTATCACAGCTAGAGTGATTTGTTTTGGCGGAAACAAATCATCATCTTCAAAAGAAGACGGAAGCCCCTCCATAAACTTAATATAAGGAATTTTATTAAGCAGTTCTTTGTACAGAGGTTGCCAACAACTATAAAACCATACAATATTTTGAGGCATTTGAGACAACACAACATCACCATGTTCTAACATTTGTTTGATAAAAAAAGATTTGCCAGAATTGGACGGGCCGCTTATAATACAGGAGAAAGGATGTACAAATTGTGCAATGTTTTCTGCCATCCTTAATAACCGTAAGGCAGCGTACAGTAATCCTCACTCTTTAATAACCTTTTATTATACACTACTTTTAGAGTTTTTCGGAGGACCCGCGTTTCTAGGGTCCAATTTTTCTTAACCCTAACAATCCCCAACTGCTCTACCCCGATCTCCTTTTTTCTCTCTGCACCAGACACACAATAATCATCTACCAAATCTTTCAAGCTGTCAAAATTAACCTTGTTGCTATTACCACAGTTTAGCGTGATCCCCTTCACTTTTAGCACCGTTTCCCCGTTGGACAAAGCATAAGCATACGTTTTGGGACCAGCCGCAACAAACTCTGTTATCGTAGTGTTTGGTGGAATCTCACTTGTCAGCTGTCCTAAATAATCACCCAAAGGAGGTGTCCACGCCCCCTCTCTACTTACAAAAATGACTGAATCGGTGTCATGGTACAGGCACCTATCGCCCAGCCCATCCAGTAGTCTGTATAATTCCAGCCGGGCATAAGCAGTAGTAAAGCTGGCGATAAATACATTAGTGCATGTCGATTTGGTGGGGTGGTTCTTGGCTGTTTTCCATGTCACAACAGCTGTCTCTGTATCCACAAACTCACATGAGGAAACATCATAATAGGGCACAAAAAGGTATTTGAATAAATCCTCAGGGTTTGTCACCACGGATGTGGTCGGGTGATTGGTGCTCTGACCAAACTTGCCCCACAGCGAATTTAAAAACAGCTTGGCAATCTGTCTTTTAGCAGGATTTACTTCAATGTGGTCACGTCGTAAGCGGACACCTTCCATCTTTTCATAATCCTGAATATATTGCTCTTCATCCTGTTCTGTTTTGCACCAGTCAGGGTAACCACTGGCCTCCTGTTTCTGTCTGAGATGCGTGTTCATATAACCTGAAAATAGCTCATTTGATGTTCTTTCAAAATGCCAGATCTCATAGATTTCAACAATTCTGTAACCTTTTTCTAAAGCTACATTCAATTCAATGGTACACCATGTCCCAGTCAGAGCTCTTTCCTCATCACTGTGTTTACAGGGGGTGGTTTGCAGTTTTTCTGTGCAGGTTGCACACAAACTAAACATTAATTTGCCCCCTGATTTGTGGGGTAGGATTGGGAAATAGAGATTCCTTGGTGGGTACACTTTGACTTTGGCCAACCCAAAATATTGCTTTATGTCCCCAAAGTTTTGGTAGATGATTTGCGGATGGCCAATTGGGTACTCCTTGGTCTTATTCACAAACGGGTACAAACTGGTGAAATCATAGTATAAGATTTGTTCACCGGGTTTTGGTTTGTAGTACAGGCATGTAGCATTTGTTCTACCACCAAAAAAAGCATCTCGAGGATTCAAAGGAGTTGGGAGCTTATTCTCAACTAGAAACTGCTTCAAAGAGGTGTCATCCTCCACCATGGCCCTCCATTCATGTTCCCAGATGCAGCGCACAGCATACCCCTGGCCCCTGAGGTACTCTTCTTTAATCTTAGTACGATTGTGCAGGCCTCCATATGTTGAATCAAGTAATTTGTTGAAGTCTTTTTCAGAGTAGCAGACAGGGCACCCATGAAAAAAACACCCGCGAAATTCAAAAGCTGTGGGAGTTCCATTTATGACAGCAAAACCATCCAAAAAATATTTGCCTACTTGCTTTTCACCCCCCTTCAGAGCATGCTGGATATTGAGATTCTCAGTGTGCTCTATATGCAACAACCATTGAATCGCTGGAGCTGAATACCTTTTCTGTGTCTTGTGATAATTGTCCAAAGGAGCTAATGCAATGGTATAGCTCTTCAAATACATGAACCGGTACTGGGCCATACAGACAGATGCCAGTGTGATATGTTGGAAGGGGTCAATGCCTCGAATCGCTATCTCCTCAACAATATCCCCCCCGACCCCCCTGAAACACTCTCGCTCAGTCATTTCCATCACCTGTTCCCTAAATCGAATACAGGCCTCTCTTAATATATCTACATCTTGTCTGCAATAGTAAGCCAGAGCCTTCTTTAGTTTAAACACAGTACCTGTATTAGCAGAGTGCCATTTCATGAATTCTTCTCTCTCCCCGGGCATCATGGTTTCAGGGCTGTAATACTTGATTTCAGGGAGTGGCCCCACATAGTCTTGATTGGCCATTGTATTGAACAAGTGGGGGAAATATCCTTTGCTGCCTTGAAACCCCATAGCTTTGGGTAATTTGCTTAATTTAAGGGGCAAAAATGAGAGGCTATCAATAAACCGGATCTTATAATCTGGCAGGGTGATACACAAAAGTTTCCCCCCTTGATTTATAAGCTGAACCCTAACCTTTTCACGGATCAATTGCTTCAATACTAGGTACCCGTCATAACCTTTGGAGTTGTGAGCGATAAAAGTACATCCTTTAAACTTATGATTTATAAAATTCTTTACAAACTGCTCCAGGCATCTAACACCATAACAATCCCACCTCACAACATCTTTATCATCCTCATCCTTCAACATATCCCTGGCGCAGGCATAATTAGGTATATGGATGCCTGTCTCTTGACAGCATTCAAAATCATAAATAATATATCTTTTGCCAATTTGCGGCCGGTCCAACGAATTTAGAAAGCATAAATGCCCTTCCAAACTTTCAACCTTCTCAGAGCACTGTCCACACTTGGTTTCCTTGCACTTTTTGTGGGGGCTAAAGACGTAAACCCCACACGTTTCACAATATTCTTTATTCTTACAGTCTACTTTTCCCTCCATAGCAAGCTGTGTGTGTCTTTCAAGACACACCTTAGACCGGCAAAACTCTTTGCACCTACAGCAGCGCGCCTTCTCCCCCACCACCTGCTGGCATTCTTGGGTGAGGCAGGCTCTGCAGATATATTGACAGCCATGACTAAATTTGTGGTGGTAGGGTGTGTGGCAGAATTTACAGAAATAGCGTTCACCCAGGAAGCCCTTGATATTTTTGATGCCATAATAATGCTTGTCGTGTAACAATATAAACACTATTTTTTCTTGCTGGGGGCTACCTGTGACAAAAAACCGCCAACCGTCCTGCATATAAAACAAGATCTTTATAGTGACCCTTAAAGCTTCTTCAAAGAGGTGTATCTGAGAAAAGTCAATTCTGTTTTCTGTGGAAACACCCAGTCTATTGTGAAGTTCCCTGGCCCTGGTAATAATTTCTTGATTTCTAACATCCCCGCCAATCAGCCAGAGCAAACAGCTAGCAAAACATAGAAATTCACCTCCCACATTGAAATCTACTAGGTGCTGTCTTTTTTTCTCCAGCACTCTGGTGAGCAGCACAGTGCTTAACTTCCTAAGACCTCCCCCCTCCTTGTTCTTCACGACAGTAACCACTAATTGCAAATTACCCCCCCACAGTATCTCGGCCTTACTTTGCAGCAGATTTTCAATACCGGTCAGAAAATCCTCAGCATTTAAATCATTGATATTCCTCCTGAGAGAAAAGAGAGGATGATTTAACCCCTCTGCATCCAGCCGGAGTTGAACAAAATCATTTGGACCTATGTCCCTAGCAACATTATTCAAAAGAGGCTGTATCACATTATGAACAGCCTCTATAGCATCTACAAAAGACCGGATTTGGTCAAGATTAATAAATCTATAGCGTTGATAATATTCCACAGCCCTGAAATTCCTGATAGGCTTCTCCCATTCCTGTACCATATCCAAATAAACATTGTTCATATTCTGAGAGTTTGCAGAGTTAGGGGCTTGTAGCTGTGGTGTAGAATGACATATCTCCCCTTCTGGTTGAGATGCTGGCATGGAATCACATTTATGACTGTCTGCTGGGGATGCGGGAAGTCCACCTCCATGCATTTTTGCTTTTTTGCAGGCCGGCTCTGGTTAAACAAACAAACAAAAGGCTATCACCAACATTCCTAATAATGTAATAACGCTCCCCTCCCTTTAGTTTCTAAAAAAATAATACTAATGATTTTGTAGTTGGATAAAATGCTAGATATTATACCTCCTAACAGCATTCGTGTTGTGTAGCTTGTGCATGGCTGGGCCTCTTGGGGCTCCTGGGGTAATGTAAGGTCTACATAGGGCTGGTCATCCACCCATTCTGAAGGAAAAAAAGCCCCCAATGTTCAGAATTGTTGCAGAAATGTTTACCAGAATCTAAAATGTTATGAAAATATGAAAGACAAATACCTTCATACGCCCTCAAACATTCTGAGTCTGTCAATTGGTTCTCTACAGTAATAGCAACATCAGTGAATAACTGGTCATCCTCCCATTCTGAAGGAAAAGAGAAATCCTATGGTCAGATTTGTTGCAGAAATGTTTACCAGAATCTAAATGTGTGAAAGTATGAAAGACAAATACCTTCATAAGCCCTCAAGCATTCTGAGTCTGTCAATTCATTCTAGTGAAATAAAACAATCAATCAGTCAAACAAGCAAGCAGACAAGAATATTCTAAAACTCCATTTTGCATCTAAGTGTTTCAAAAATTAGCCATAAAACTACTTACAATAGTGGCTTCCATTCTGAAAAGGGTCTTCTTAGCAGATCAAATGGCTCCAGAGGTACAGATATGCCAGAAACCAGCAAATGTGACTAGACCAGTATGGACCCTGCTTTTGTATACGCTGGTGATGTCACAACTTAATCACATCAGAGGAGGTGTGTTTTTCACAACTTTTGCAAATCTGACCAGCCCCGCCTCATCAGGGAAACCGAATTGAATAATACCCCTTGAGTTTTGATTAAATTGTGTTTAACATCTGCCAAAGTTAAACAGGGGTCAGCAAAAGAAAAACATAATACATATTTCATGTGATTTGTAAAGCCCATTTTATTATAAATTTCATAGCATTAAGAGATTCTTGTAATTAATTTCTGTTACATTTTGGCATATGAGCCTCTTCAGAGACAATGGCAATTCAGATTCAATCTTTGACATTAATGACAGTGGTTTACGGCTCTTTTCGATACGCTGTATGAATGTCTTGACCTCATCAAGGGAACCCTGGGTGAAATATAAGTTATTCATTTTGTCAGAAATACTGATGATGATCCAGAGAACATGAGGCATAGAAAGTCTAAAGCATAAGCTTTTAATATGTTCTGTTTCACTGGTACCATCCACGTGGTCTTCATCTGATTGTAGACACCCCATTAAGCAGTGGTGTAATATTTTAATAATACACGCTTTCAGAATCTGAGGCATGCTGGCATTTTGAGACTCCGCCGTTTCTAAAGCAGGAAATAAGGTAGATTTAGGCTTGCTGTTTCAACCAATCAAAATACTGTTTTCTTAATTTTTATATATATATATTTACTTACCATTTGATGTTTTGCAGAATCTGCAATAACAAGGTTTTATAAGTTTGTTCTCTTCAATGAAACTGTATAACTCAGGTCCTTTTCTTATTCTGCGCCCACGCTTGGGTGGTTTGGGGGTCAAATTTACATCAAACAAATCTCCATCAGAGGCTGCCATCTTCAAAAGACTGCTGGGGTTAAATCGCTAGCTGTTCAGGCCTGCCCACACAAACTCCCCTGCCCCTTGCAATGACACGCCCTTGAGCATTGCGCATGCCCAGATCACGGGGAGCATGACATGCCCGGGCATGTCCCTGCCCGTGCAAACTCCCCCCTGCCCCTTGCAATGACACGCCCTTGAGCATTGCGCATGCCCAGATCACGGGGAGCAAACTCCCCTGCCCCTTGCAATGACACGCCCTTGAGCATTGCGCATGCCCAGATCACGGGGAGCATGACATGCCCGGGCACATCCCAAACAAGGCCTACCCCTTCTTTTTTTTTACTAGCAGACAGACAGGCATGGCTGCTTGCTGCTTGCCTCTTGTGAGCCTGGTTGGCTGCTTGCCTCTTGTGAGCATTTTAATTCCTGTTAATATTCCTTGTCTTTTGCTATAGTGGGAAGGCGGGCAGAATAAATTTTATTCGGGGTACAAATGGCAAAATATGTGTGTTTAGATTTTTTACAAAGGTAAAAACCAGCTGTGGGTTTTAAAAGGGGCTGTGTTTGTTTGTTTTTCCCCCTGCATTCGAGGAAATGCTTTTAAAACCACCTAGACATAAATACCTTTTAGAAAAAAATATCTTTTAGAAAAAAGGGGTTAAATGCAGGCTCTGGCTGCCTTTCAGGGGCTTCTTTTTCCCCAGCTTTTGAGGCACTGATTTTTAAAACTCCACAAAAATTAAAAGCATCGTTAGGCTAGAATGATTAGAAATAAAAAGCCTTTTTTTATTTTTTATTTCACAGCTCCCCAAAGTAGGGCTTGTTTCCCAAAAACACAGGCCTCTGCTAATTATTCACTTAGCTCTTTTGGGTTTTGAATGTCCATAGAAATAGTCTAGGGTTAACAGCTCCCCAAAGTAGGGCTTGTTCCCCAAAAACACAGGCCTCTGCTAATTATTCACTTTACTTAGCTCTTTTTGGTTTTGAATGTCCATAGAATTAGTCTAGGGTTAACCTAATCATGTACCCAGAGGACTGACTGCCAATCTTGATGGGATTAGGCCAAAACGTCACATCCGGAGGGTGGGGGCTGAGCACGTCACTTCCTTTTAGGGCTGTGCCCTGTTGACGTAATCAGCACGTGGGTTTGTTTACTTTGATGACGTCACTGATCAAAAGTGCTGATAATTTTCATTAAAAAAAGGTATACACTACTTCTACTAAGACCGACAATAAATATAAAGCAGGATAGTCTTAGAGCTCAAATCTTAGATAACAATAATTTTCTCTTGAAAATTATCTTGAAGTGATATGCTATTCATGTATCTAATTTATTCCCTTATGACTGCTAACTTATTGAATCCATATCTTTCAAGTATGCTAGGACCTTGAATGATGTGTTTGTCATAGTAGTTGAAGGAAACAAATGGCTACAAGCCAGGTGAGAGAACCTGTACTTGGAATTGTTTCTAAGGCTTTACATAAGCAGTTGAGATTAATAGACTGAGCAATTGATCAGTGTCATATAATAATTTTAAGATGTGTAATGAAGCTGTGACAATCCAAGTGATGGATAAAGAAGATCAGGGAAGTGCCAAATTTCTGAACAAATTGTTCAGGAAGCAGTGGCACTTCTGTTCAAAGTGATGCATTGTCTCTAAAAATCATTTTCTTGCCTGTAAATGCAAGATATAAACTGTGACTTGGAGTGTTATTTATTTGTAAATATTACCCTCTAGTATCATATTAAGGAAAGTTGTCTATATAATTGATTATGCTCAAGCAAGTTGTCTCTTTCATAATCTTCCCCAAGTGCCACCAAATACAGACAGTCCTTGGCTTACAATGGGAATTGGGACTGGGAACTCCATCACTAAGTGTAAAGCCTAGTATCACATGACTGCATCGCTTAGCAATGACAGACAGCAGTCTTAGTTGCTGTTGTTAAACAAGGACCACACATGTCATTAAATGAAGACCTCACATGATCATGATTTCCAACTTCCTGCCAGCTTACCTGCTGACTTTGCTTGTGGGAAGCTGGTAAAGATCATCAAAAATCACAAATCATATGACTATGGACTGCTGCAATAACTCTGAAGACTCTTAGAAGTCCCCCTTGTTCAGTGTTGTTGCAAATATTAAAATCCAATAAGAACCATTCTCTCTCTCTCTCTCTCTCTCTCTCTCTCTCTCTCTCTCTCTCTCTCTCTCTCTCTCTCTCTCTCTCTCTCTCTCTCTTCCCTCCCTCCCTCCCTCCCTCCTTCCCTCAATAACTAAAACAAGTGATTTCATTTTTTTTTTTCTTGGAATGGGAGACTCCAAGCTGATTGAAAATTTGCCTTTTGGAAAATGGAGAGTTATAGTCTAACTGATTTTTTTCTCCTGAACTCCTAGGAGTTAGCTAATTTACAGAATATTAGAACTGACTTTCCTACCTTAATTTTGATTTCTCATTTAACTAGTAAGTGACCTTGAAGGAGAGGATTATTATTAACATTATTATTAAAATGTCATCTCAGTAACAGCATTCCCAGGTTCCAGATGATCTGCAAGATTAGGGATGAAAAAAAAGTAAAAGAAAATGGGTAATAGTTTATTATGATCCTGAAATACTTAGACCTTTATAATTCACTTAATTCTCCCTGATCAATGGAAACCATTTTAATTGTCTAAAACTGGAACTGCAAACTTCTATTTTATGACAGACTAGTTGCTAAAGGAATTCTTGGTTATTTTCTTCTAGAGTGAGGTTATATGTTTTTATGGCACTATTCCTTATTCACGTCTTTCATATTTTTAATGCAGCATGACTTAGTTTTAGCTCACAAACATGACATATAAGTTGCATGTGAATTTCATGCAAGAACCAAAAATAACAACAAAAAAACTTTTAATTTGTAGAATCAGATGGAATGTTAAGAAGTCATTTTATCGAGATCATTAATAGTTGATGCAAAAATAGTAGATGCCTAAATGGAATCAAAGTTGATTCAGTGAGCAACTTTCTCATGTAATATTTCTTATAGCTGATCCTCTTGTATACTGTAGAACTGAAATAACATTATATGTCTTCAAAATCTCCCTATCCAAATATCTGAAAGTAATCAAGAGTTAATACATTTTTACTAATTTTATTTTTTGTTTGTTGTTTCTTGCCTCAATGGACTTAAATTTTAACATCTTCATACTGTGAGCTTCTAAAATAATTTTGGTTCCTCTAATATTCTAACCAGCCTTGGATCTCCTAACAAGCGGTTTTGCTATGTGGATTCCTCTTGATGAAGCCGGATTACCCTGGAAAGTGAAATGTGTATTTAAGGTGTGATATTTCACAACAGAATACTTTTTAGTGCTTTTTAGATTTTTGCAATCCTACTGTCCTTTATTTGTAGATTCATTCTTTGATTGTTTCAGATTCAGATTTTATATTTGATTGTGCTGTAATCTTTGTTTGTGAACTGTCCAGAGAGCTATTAGCTGTTGTCATTCTAAAAACACATCAGATAAAGCATCTGGTATACACTGCATTGCAATTAATTGATAAGGACTAGATGGCTTTCTCTTCTGAGGACAGATTTTTACAAACTGTTGCTTTGGCTAATCGTTAGCTTTCAATAACCTTGTGATGCTCATACTTAACACTTTAGCTAGATTTCTTTATTGTGAGAAGCTGTTCATTTTAATGGAAATGCTAATTAGTGGCAAAGGTGTAAATTTTACCAGGAGACAATTTTGCTTGTCACAGGGCAAAGCTATCCTTTTCGAAATCTATTAACTACCTGCAGTGTGCAATCAATTACTATGAAAGATTATACGCAATTTTAAATTGGCACTCAGTTTTCATGAATGTATTTAAGTCTGAGCATTTGTTTGGCTGAACAAATAAAGATTTGAAACTACTTCAGTGGACTAATTTGCTGCTTTGTTATTTGTAATGCTGAACTTGCCATTTTGCCCATTAGTTCTCCATTAGTAAGGTCTATTCGTTTGATGAAAGTTATTAAATTTTACCCCCTAATAGCAAACTCTTTAGAGCTATTCTTCCTAATAGATTTGCTCAAAAGACAAAAAAGTTGATCTAAAATTTGCTTCCATGTAATAAATTGGTAATAGTTTAGTTTATACAGATCTTGAAAATATTCTTATTTGTTTGATAGAATGTAGGTTGTGTTCTCAAACTGGCCATTCTTCTAACAATACTTTCCTGGAGTAAATTGTATAGAAATCAGTTTTGAAACTATGGTACGTTCATGAAACACAATGAAAAAAAAATCACTGTGTAATCCTAGCTGTTCATATTTGCACCCTCTCTTTTTTAATTTTATTAGTTTTATTGAAATATAAAATAGAAAGAAAAATTAAAATAATGGAAAAGTAGATGAGGAAAAAGGGAAGAAGAAGAAGTATAGTGCAAAAGGGGAAAGAAAAAGAAAAACAATGACTTTCCGTTGTTTTTAGAGCAATAGGTTAAGGTAATAACATGCAAACTCAACTTTTTACTTTTACACAGTAATATAAACTAGCCATTCCCTTAACAACAAACCTACCTAATCAGCAAGACCCAAAATCAAAGTTTCATTTTTTTCCACCTGAAGCACAAAGTCCAAAAGTAGTTTCCAAGTAAAAACGAAGTTAGTTATGAGGGTGAAGATTCATTCTCCAAGCTTGTGGGTTGGTTTCTAAACATTTCATTACCAGGCTAGGTAACATCTTCAGTGGAGTTTAGGGGATGTCAGTGTCAGTGTTCTTCTGTTTAGCTGACACTGACATCCCCTAAACTCTGCTGAAGATGTTACCTCACTGGTAACAAACATTTGGAAACCAACCCATAGGCTCAGAGAACAAAACTTCACTCTCATCCTACACCCTAGCTACAGATATCCACCATTATTGCAAAGTTAGTTATATTCTTTTCTTTAAATTAGAACAGTCAATTTAGCCATTTCTGCTAACTCCAGCAACTTTTTCAGCCAGTCATCCATTTGGGGAATGAAAGTACTGTATCTTTCCACTTATGCACATAGAGTATTCTTGCTGCTGTCAGCATATATAATATCAAAGTTCCAATTTTTTTTTCAACTTCATTGTTCATTAGGCCCACGAGAAAAAAATCTGGTTTTATCTTTATATTCACTTTAAGAATGATAAAATATGAATCCTTTATTGCAGGTTTACTATAGATGGTTAAAATATTCCTTCTTTACATTTAGATTTCCAGCATACATTTGAGGTAGACATTTTTGACAATTTGTTCAGTGCATTTTTAGAGTACACTTGAAGTAGCTTTATACTGTACATTTTTGACAATTTATCCGGTGCAGCCATCCATATTTACATTCTGATATCAGATACAGTTACATACAATAGAGCCAATCTAGAACTAAGGAGAAATCTCCTGATGGTGAGAACAGTTAACCAGTGAAATGGCTTGGCTCCAGAAATTGTGGGTGCTCCATCATTGGAGGTTTTAAAGAAGAGACTGGATAGCCATTGGTCTGAAATAGTATAGGATTTCCTACTTGAGCAAGTGGTTGGACTAGAAGACTTCCAAGGTCCCTTCCAACGCTTTTGTACTATTATGCTGTTAAAAACCTGGGTTTATATCAGGATTCATATTTCATTACTTGCCCACTGCTGTGATGCCAGCCTACATTCACAATAGTGACAGCTAGGTTCAAGACTGGGAATACACACTTCCAGAATCAACACGGTTTTCGAAAAGGCAAGCCTTCTGAATGCAAAGTGACATGTTCCACTCTTCTCTGTCTGGATTTGAAAAGCTTTGTTCTTGAGAATTAGAAGTAGAATTTTGGGCAAATGATGAAGGAAAGTGCTGTGCTTGAGTTAGGGCAGAGCTCTGATAAATGGCCGAAATAAATCACAGAGGATACAGTAACTGCCGGGAGAAAAAAGCAGACTTTGCTTTGGGATTTAAGGAAGGTTAAAGAAAGGTTAAGAAAGTTTAAGTAAGAGATACATATTTAAGCAGAAGCTATGTTAAGTTTTAATTTCTTTCCTCTGCATGTGTTATGTACATGTTTACGCAAGTTCAGGGACTATGCTTTTAGTATAGGGTGTGCATGAGAACAATCCCTTTCTTTCACATGTTCACACCATAATTTTCCCCATAGCAGTTACCAGAACTCAATAACATTTGCAGGCTAACAGAACTGTAACAGATCAGCACCTTCTTGTGGTGTTCAGGATTTTATAGTTTAATCATCTGCTGTATATTTGAAATTGGGCAGCTCTATACTCCAGAGTCTGCAATATTGTATGTTTAATTTTTAATATTTTAAAATTAAAAAGTGATTTTTTAAAATATTTTTCTCTTTCTTCTCTTTTTGATTTTCCTTTATTGCTTGTGAGATTGGACTGACGCTCAAGGCAATAAGGATGGAGAAGAGCCGATTGGATAGCCACACATCTCAAAGATATATGGCCAGGTGGCACAATAGTAATTATTTTATTATTTTATTTTTACTAGAAAGGCAGTTGTGTGTAGAATTCTCAGCTTATGATCAACTTACCATATCAGTTGGGACCACAGTTTCGATTGTAAGTCATGTTGGTCATAAATAAAGGCAATCACATGAGTGGATCCAATATTGTTGTTTTTATGGTGGCCTCCAAATGAATCATGCAGTCATAAGTGTGAACACATTCTCCCACATGGATGTTTTTTTGCCAAAAACCAGCAAAAACACTGCAAATCAGGTCAGGGGTAGGCAACCCAAAACACTCAAAGAGCCACTTGGACCCATTTCTCACTGAAAACAAAACACTGGGAGCCGCAAAACTCTTTTGATATCTAAAATGAAGATAACACTGCATATATCCTTATTTACCTTATATATATATATAGTTATACCTATATATATATATATAGGTTTATATATATGTTTTCTGAGGTTTTCGCGGGTATTTGTATGTAGGTCTTTGGTTATTTGGGTTTTCTCCCGCGTAAAATTGGAGAGCGGCATTACGGAAGACTGAAAGAGAGGCAACCGGATTGAGAGTTGCACTGGATGGCACGAAGGAGGAGCACAGAGGATGCGATACGCTGGGAACAGTGGGGGGAAATAAAAAGTGTGGATGAGATTGGTGGCAAGGATTGTGGGGGGGATTGGAGGAGTGACAGGATTGAAGAATGCAAATGAGTGCGATGCGTGCCGGAGGAGTGGAGGAGAGAAACGTCCCGAGGAACACAGGAAGAAGAATCAACTCAATAGTGCAGAGGACCCTTTAATTTTGAGAAACAAACGTTGCCTATATGACTCAGGAACTAAAGGGAGGGGGGAAGTGGGTGGTTGTGTGGATGTAAGCAAGAGCTATAAGAAAGAATCACTGAAGGCTGTAAGTGAAGCAAGGATTAGTCAGCTTGGACCTGTTACAAGGTCCACGTGTAGAGTTTAGGTGTGGCTATGCTTATAAGCAGGTTTCCTCACTAGCGAGCTTGTATCTTGACGATGATGGCAGATGTTAGCCATCGAAAGCTTGATTTTATTTATTAAAACCTTGGTGTTTTATTTCCTGGTGATCGCTCCCTTTTTTACTGAAATATATATATTTCATATATATATATATATATAGAAGCACGAAGCCGAAAGCACCAGCCTGAAGATGACGAATGAGACTTCGTCGAAACGTTGCCAAGACACTTCCAATTTTACGTGGGAGAAAACCTGAATAACCAAAGACTTACATACAAACACCCGCGAAAACCTCAGAAAACATATACATACATACATACATACATACATACATATATGGTAAAAAAGGATATATGCAGTGTTACCTTCATTTTAGATGTCAAAAGAGTCTGTGTCTCTCTCTCTCCTCTCCCTCTCTGTCCCTCTCCCTCTCCAAGGCAAGCTGCCCTCCTCTCCATCCTGCACCCCCTCCCCCAAAGAGATTGGCTGGCACAGTTTGTCAATCGCCATTCTTCCTCTTCCTCCTCCTCATCCCCCCTATTCTGGCTCTAGCAGAGTTTGCACCAGAAGAAGAAGAAACTTCTCCCCCACTTGCTGTTTCTTTTCCTCTTTTCTTTTTCCCCTCACTTCTTCAGCGCACATTTGCTGGGAGCCCAACCAGATTTGAACATCTTGGATTCCGACTCTTCCTCCCACACTCCACACCCCCACGGATCCCTTCTTCCTCCCCCTACTCCCCCCCAACACCGGGACTGCCCACCCCTTTTCCCATCCTTCCCGTGAGCATGCGAGGGCATGCCTAGCTTGCGATGGGACCAGCATGGAAGGCAATGCCGCTGCCACAAAGAGGGTAGAAGCCTCGGTGCCCAGGCGCAGCAGCCAGAATGGTGGCTGAGCGCCCCCGCACCCGTGCCCCTATTAAGCTCTCTCCTCCCTGGGGAGGCAGCAAGCTTGCAATCACGCTCAGAGAGAGAGAGAGGCTACATCCCATGGGCAGAGGGCAAGCCTGAGCAGCGTGGAGTCCCGGCTGGGGCGGCAGCCAGCGACGGCATCGTTCCTTGGGCCGTCCCCAGGCCGCTGAGCCAGCCACCTTCTGCATTGCTGGCATCTTTGCTGCAATGGCCCGCCGACCGGTCAGCTCTATCCACCGGCGATGCTGGAGCTTCCCATGCTAGTGGAGGCTTCGGTGGGCTGCTCCCTGGGGGGATCCCAGGGCTTTCCCGCGCGTCTCCCCGGCCATGTACGCCTCAGACTGAGCCAGCCTGGGAAAGGGATTTCCTGGCCACCCTTCTCCCAGGGGGTGGGGCACCCAGGCGTAGGCCAATCAGGAGCCCTGCGAGGAGGCAAGTCTCATGAGAGAGAGAGAGAGAGAGAGAGAGAGAGAGAGAGAGAGAGAGAGAAGGGAAGTGCAAGTGCCTCTCTGTCTCTCTCTCTCTCTCTCTCTCTCTCTGCAAATGGCGGAGCAGGCTTCGGAGCCGCAGGAGGTGGCTCAAAGAACTGCGTGTGGCTCTGGAGCTGCGGGTTGCTGACCCGTGGTATAGGTAATCCTCAACATACGTCCACAATTGTACCCAACATTTCTGTTGCTAAGCAAAACATTTGTTAAGTGAATTTTGCCCCATTTTACGGTCTTTCTTGCCACAGTTGTTAAGTGAATCACTGCAGCTGTTAACATCAGTAACATGGTTGTTAAGTGAATCTGGTTTCCCCATTGACTTTGCTTGTCAGATGGTTCCTGAAGCTGATCACATCATCCCAAGGCTCTGCAACTGTTATAAATATGAGTCAGTTGCCAGGCATCTAACTGATTTTGAACACATGACCACGGGGATGCCACAACAGTCATAAGTATGAAAAATGGTCATAAGTTTTTTCAATGCCATTGTAACTTCAAAATGAAGTTCACTAAGTTGTAAGTCAAGGACTACCTGTATTTTGGCCGCAAGATATGGCAACCAGTCATAAATTTCAGGCTGTTGCCAAGCGCTTGAAATACAGTCATGTGACCATGGGAGGGGCAGCATGACATTTTACAATGGCCATGAGAGCCTTTTACAAAGCTGTCAAAATTCTGAATGGTTATTAAACAACAAATTGTAAGTTGGGGACTATCTGTGCATCATTTCTTTTCAACATACAGGGCAAAGAATTATTCTGAGTTTGTGCTTTGAGGTGGGAGTCTTGGTAAAAATAGTAAAAAAGTTTCCTATAGTGCTCTACTCATTCATGATACATCTCATCAAATCTGAGCTAATTATATAATAAATAATATGTTTGTAAAAATCAATTGGAAGGGCTCTTCATTTGAACAAATGTTATTCTTCAAATCACTGCCATGGTCATCTTTATCCAAGAATTTGATATAGCCTTCCCAGGCCATGTCTATAGGCACATGCCTAAACAGACACAATCTTCTTTCATTTCATTGCAAGTTTTGGTAAAAGTGGTTTGGCGTAGATACATAACATCTACAGATGATCTGGGAAAATCCTGGAGGTAACTTGAGAAAACAGGAGGTAACAGTTCAACCCTGAGCTACAAATAATCCCCTTTATTGAATAGTAGAGAGCTTTGTACCTCAGGGAGATGGGATGGCGGGGGGGGGGGGGGAAGGCTGTAATTCTTAGGAGAGAGAAGTTCTGCCCTGCCACTATTTAGACATGATCTTCAGTGATCAGAAGAAGCCCTTGGAGTTACAGAAACAATGTTGAATTAGAGCAGAGGTCTCCAACCTTTTGGGCACCAGGGACCAGTTCTGTGGAGAAATGTTTTTCTACAGACCGGAAAGTGTGTGGTTTTGTGTGCTGCCTGCATCCCATGAATGGGGCTTTGTTTGTTTGTGTGGACTGATTGCTGGCATGCTATGGCCCGGTACCTGTCCACAGACTGGGGGATTGGGGACCACTGAATTAGAGAATATTTTACTACATTGAACATAGTATGCATTACAGAACAAGCATTGCGGAGCTACAGAAACATTGTTTGACTGGGAAGATATAAGGTTCCTGCCTTGAGTAGCAGATTAGACTAGAAGACCTCCAAGGTCACTTCCAGCCCTAGGATTCTATGTTCTAACTTACAGGATCTTACAGAAAATGTAGTCCAGTGTTTCTCAACCTTGACAATTTTAAGGCATGTGGATGTCAACTCCCAGAATTCCACAGACAGCAATGCTGGCTGTGGAATTCTGGGAGTTGAAGTCCACATGCCTTAAAATTGTCAAGGTTGAGAAACAATGATGTAGTCACTTCCATGTTTCAAAGATTGGTGCTTTTGTTGTGCTACCACAAAGCAACTTCAAATGATTGTTCCAGTGATTTGAATTTGTCATACTAAGTATGTCCTACTAGAATCATATGTTTTGGGTTTATCCATAACTATTTGCTTTGCTGAATAGATGGAAAATATCTGGATGTTATGTCATCCGTGCAAATTTTACTTTATGATTATTATTCTAATATCTCAAGAGTAGAATTCCGGTCATGGGATGCTGCACTGGAGAAAAATTATTTTAGTACATTTTTATTTCCCTTGCAACTCTTGGTGTTTTCCCAAGAGACTTTAGAAGGGCCTCAAATCATCTCAAATCCAGCTTGCATGTGGTGGATGGAATAAAGGAGACTTCGGCAAAGTTCAGTTGGTCCTGAAACCTATCTGCAATTAGAATAAAAAAAAAACATGAATTAATGCAACTTAAATCAAGCTAGATCCTCTAAATAATACATGGGGTTTCCTAAATGATGCAATTCTAAGATAGTTGTTGTTCCAAATAACTGTATTACTTAAGCTAGACAGTGACCTCTCAAATTCCTTGAAAAGTTGAGATGATTTAATGATCTCATTTTCCCCCCAGAAATTGCATTCTAAACATTCTACTGTTGCAAGAATTGCCTGAATTGCTTTTACTATTAGAACCAGATGATTAATTTCCTCATTATCAGTTATTTCATTGCTACTTGTTCTTTCTCTTATCTTCCAGATGCATGCAAACCTGTATTCAAATAGACATGGAAAATCTTTTCTTTTGTGGGGGGTAAACATAGGCTTATGCACTCTGTTTAATAAGAATAGAGAATAACTGCTGTAAACAGGGAATTCAATTCACCTAGGTTCAAATATTTTTAGTACAATTCAACTTTCATATCCATGGTTATTACACAAGAGAGAAACATGCAACTAGTACATCTACTTCACAGTACATTATTTTTCATTGTCAATATAAAAAGGGAAGAATGCAGAGATGGGAGTTTTTGCCAACATTAAAGAAAGAGGCATTATCAAAATCATTGTGTAGGAGAGGGCTCACTCTGTGGGTTCGTGTGTCTGTGTGTTTGTGTGTCTGTGCCCGCACACGTGTGTTTGTGTGTGTGCAAGAAATTCAGAGAAAGTTCAAGCTGGCAGAAAATAGCCCTGGATTGCATAGGACAAATAGATAATAATTACTTCTTTCCAGAGTAAAAAAATGTAACATGTTTCATTTTCAAGTTACTTGAGTTAAAAAAAAATATTTTAATAATAATTCTGGTAAATTTAAGACAAACCATGTTTTATGTTGCTTAGGCGTATACTAGAATTATGTTGTAAAGAAAGCCCTGGATAGTTTATTATGGATCTTTCTGCTACCCCTGAATGATCTTTTACATTTCAGAGAGACAGCTAAACAAAAATGATTTTATCCATGCCATATAAGAGTACTCTTCCAATAGCTGAAATTGTTGCTAAGCTTCCACTTTGCTGCTAGGTTTGTGAGTGGACATACACAGAAGTGAATCTCCTCTGGGTTTCTGAAGAATGAGATTCCACTAATTGGATGGTAACTTGCAACTATTCCCATTAATTCTTTTACAAGTTAAAAAAGACCTTGGGGGTTGGCGGAGCTATAGATAGCTAATCTCCTAGCAACTGCTATGTAGGACTCAGTATTCATAATTACCAATAGCAGTTATAAACAGTAAATTATCTGCAGTTGCACAGTAGTGAAAAAGAGATCCTTGGTACATTTTTCTTCCCTTCTGTTTTCTTGCATAAGGTCTGCTCTTCCATTCTGGAATTATGTTGAAATGTTGTTAAGTGTCATCAGAACTCCCTGAGCCTGTATTTTGCTTCATATTTATTGTCCATTACTAGCGTTTGGTTTAATTATTTGAACCAGATGTAGACAACTACAATTTCCACATTGGACACCCGGGCTAGGCTACTCCAGTGCTTATTTAGATTTTTTTTTTTTTTGTGATTACAATTCTCAGAATCTTTGATCAGCATGGATATTGGTTCTGATGCCATGAGATTTGAAGAGCTGCATTCTCAACAGATATGGAAGGTGTCAGGTTGAGCAGGATTAGTTTATATCACAAATTAACTATAGTGATGCTGTTTTTGCTCATGAAAGAGGAATATAGATCCAGGTACACTATTGACTACAATCACTGTTTACACACATCTTTTACATAGATAGATAAGATAAGATAAGATAAGGCTTCTGGTTCCGGGTCGCGGTGCTGCGATCATGCGAAGAGACTGCTCTCTTCGCCGGCCGAGTTTCCTCCGCCGGTAGACCCTTGATTGGGTCGAATAGTCACCCTGGAGGGGCGACTACTTCTGAGGAGGCCCCCCGTTTGACTGCAGAAGGGTAGCGGCATCTTCTGCAGTCCGGGTAAGCTCCTTTGGGCCAACAGAGTAAAGATCAGTCAGTAAAATGGCCGATCACCCAGCTGCACCAACCGCAAGCCACAAGAACATCTAAGCGAAACAGAACCACCATGGAACATTCGGTGAGACCTTTTTTTTGCCTCTATTTTTCCTATTTACTCCTGTGAAAAGCTTTTTTTTTTTAACTATTTCCCTACTTTGTTAAAGTGGCGTTGTTGATGGGGGAAAAAAAGACTTGGAACAAAGAAAAATTAAGTTCTACTTTTTTAATGGCTGATATTATTTTTGAACATTTGGGAGTCCCAAAATTCCTTGATATAGAGACTTAATACGTCAGCTATTTGGAGAATATTGTTTTTTTTTTCTATTTTTTACTATTTTTGTAATTAAAGGAAAAGAGGGAAAGAGGAAAGGAGGAAAGAAAAGAAATTACTTTTACAGGGGGTTTGGAAAGACTGAATAACTTTGGTTAACCCTCTGGGGAGATCTTGTGGTGAAATTACCAATTGCAATTCTTATTTTCTCTTCTTGGACTTTGAGTCTGACTCTGACCTTCAAATTATCACAAAAAGGAAAAGATAAAAAAGCTGTACAGCTGGGTGGAGGTGGACATTGTTTGACTGTTATTAAATACAGCTTCTACCAAAAGAATAATGGCTCTAAACACTATTGAAATGGAGAAACCCTGCCTAGACTTTAATTATAAGTATATATTGGACAAAAGTCTTGAAAATACTGAGCTAATAGTCACCTATACAAGATAGATTATTTCTCAATGACAAACTAAAGCACAAGGCCTAAGTGAACATTTTGCAGGCCAAAAAACAGTAGAAGGAATACACACCCAAGAGACCTGTTCTCAACCTTGCTTACAACTTACTGAGATGGAGGAACTAAATTATCAATCTACATTACAAAAAACCTTGGTTGCTAATGAATAAATGATTTTTAACAGAGAAACTAAGGATGTTATCCCAGAAGGACAAGCTGATATGCAGAATTCAATTGACTTTTTGACAGATAAAAAATCAATAGAAGAAGAACCAAACAATACCAAAGAGGATTATGTATCATATTATATACAATTTATTCAGATCTTGGAGGATTCAAAAGTGACTGCAACTAAACTATACGTAACCTCAAAAAAGATGGGATTGAGCTCCAATTACGAGCTATCGAGAATCGCCACAATTTTGTTACTAGCCTATTAAAATGGACAATGGGAGAATTCCCTTTGATTTATGCACTCTGGCCAGAGATGAATGGAGACTTATTTGTGGATCTAGAGGCTTTATTATGGAAACCTATTTGGAATAGAAAGAAGGCTAGAATAAGATATAAATATGGAATTTAAGATTACAGTTATGGGTCACAAAGGTTACATAGAGATGCAGACTGATTTGGATTTGGACTTTTAAGAGGTGTTATCAGGATAAGATTTAGAACTTAGCATTGAAATATAGTAAGAACAGATTCTTTGGAATAATAGATCTTTCTTCCTTGCTCTTTTTTCCTCTTGGTTTGTTTCTGTCTTTCTTTTTTACTATTTTTTCTTTTTTTGTGTGTTTTCCTTAATTAGGTATGATAATTAATTTGTGGAGGTATAATGAGAAAAAGATTGTAATAATGGAAGAGATGAAATTAATAAATGAAGAATTACTGAAGAGAAAACAGAATATGGTTAAGAATTGTAAGAATGTAATGATGGAAATAATACGTTTAAATAAGAGAGTTAGGGACATCCAAATGGTAAATAATATGTTTATTTAACGCTAAGTCAGATGTGGTATTTGGAAATTAATAATAGCTGAAAACAGGACCTTGATTTATATAAGTAATGGATTGCAGATAACCTTTATTGTAGAGGTGGGGGCCAGATAGAGGTCGTGAGCAGCAAACTGCCCCTCCAAAGCCCGTGTGCCTCTTCTCTCTACATTATCTCATCCCTACACTTCACCATGGCAATGTGGGAAAGTACCCCAGGCTGGTACAATGACCTCACCTGCCTGATATCAGCTAGCTTATGCCAACAGGATGTTACAGCCAACTGCTCCCTGTTTTGGGCCTCTGGCTTTCTATCCTTAAGGATTGGTAAGGAGTTTAACCAATGAAATGCTATTGCTATGCTATTGCCATGCTAAACTTTTGCTGCTTGTAAAACTGTATAAAAGGCAATAAACGCTGCGAAGGCGGTCAGCCATATTTGTACCCTGCAATGACTGAGCACTGATTACTACACTTTATTGATTAATGGAATTTTTATTTAGGAATGTATTAATGAATGAATCTTATTTAGAAATGTATTAATTTGACTATATCATGTTAATTGATAGAGAGGGAAATTTTAAGGAGTATTATGTGAGCTGTATATTTATGATGCTATTGTATTCAGTTGATTACCCTATCTCCACATTGGCTCTTAGGCTTCTGGGTGCAAAAATGGAAAAACCAATACAACTGTTTAAAAAAGAAGATAAGATAAGATAAGATAAGATAACCTTTATTGTCATTTTTTTTACTGTGGGCACGTCACACATCAAAAATGAAATTTAGTTGCCCGCTCTCAAAGTGAAACACATATATGACACACACCTAAAACATACTATGTACAACATATGTATAGACCCACACTCCTACATATACATAGCAAATAAATATGAAATAATCAAATTATTAAATATTAAATAAATATTAAATATTAAATAATATTAAATATTGTTATATTTATTGTTTTAATTTTGTACGCCGCCCTGAGTCCCTAGGGACTGGGTGGGATATAAATTTTATTAATAAATAAATAAATAAATAAATATCCATTTTGAGTATAAAACGGAAGGAGGAAGCTTGAGAGTTCACAAGGTTAATGCTGTATGGAATGAAACTATGGCTGAATCTGGATGTTCTGCTACGGATACCACGAAGCCTCCTCCCAGAAGGTAACAAGGAAAATAGGTTGTGAAGAGGATGTGTAGTGTCCCAGATAATCTTACAGACCCTGCTCAAGCAACACTTCTGTGCTATGTCCTGGATGTGAGGGAGGGAACAGCCAATGATTTTTTGGGCCATTCTCACCACTCTCTGCACCGCCTTCCTGTCTGAAAGATACTTCCTTTATTCTGGAAATGATTTAACTTAATTTAAAACATGTATGAACTTTTTTTTTTGTCTTCAGCTCAGCTTGACTCTGGATGAAGGTCCGCTAAGATTGACCAGATGAGGAAATAGACACCACATCACATTCTAACTCTGTTTTATTGATATAGGCTATAATAAAACAATCTTGAAAGCTTAACAATATTCCTTCTTTCCTCCCATATCAAAGAATGTCAAGTTAGAGCTATCTTAAAATTTCTTTTTTATATCTTTCTGTTTTCCGGAGCTAAGTTTATATTTTCTTAACAATGGTGTTTTAAATAAACTCTATGGGATAATAAAAACAACAGTACTCAAAATTCCAGCAGTGATAATTCATACTCAACTAGGGTAAAGGCATACTGGAATAATAACAGTTTTAGCAGCCACTAGGATGTGAATGGGACCCAAATGGGAAAGTTCTCTAAACAATGGGAGTTATTACTGAGAAGAACTGTCATTTTGTCTACACCCATGTATTTCTCAGATGTGGGTCCCTGGGTGGACTCTCAACAGGCCCATATTAGATAGCTATATCAGCTGGACAGATTCAATTCTGGCAATGCACTCATTGATATAATTTGGTGCTGCTTCATGGGAATGTTTGTATTTTGTATTCAGGAGCTCCCCCTAATTAGCTCTGCATCCAGGTCAGATAATTAGCACTAGCTGGACATATGTGAGAGTTCGGAAACGTCTCAGGCACACACTTACATTTTTAAACTTACCCTTCTTATTGCTGAGGCCTTGCCTTATTGCTTAATCCTTTGAATTTGCTGCTTATATTTTGATCATGCATTCTGACCTCTGGACTATTTTGTACATATTTTTTCTGCTTCTTCTGTTGCATTTAAACTTGGATAATATAAATATCAGATTAATTGCCTAATTAATTAATTGCATAATTTAGCTTGTTGCCTAAGACAAATTACTGCCTTAGGTGAGGTGTCTATCTGAAAAAGAATAAAGAAATTGTCTATGGAGAGGCATAGTTTCCAAGTGCATCTATAAACGATTGATTCTAGCTTCACTAACTCTTGCTCTCAGACAATCTTTAAATATAATCAGCCACAGATTTGCGACATGGTGGACTGATGGCTTGCAATGATCAGCTTATGATATATGACTGTAATTCTTCTGCAGTTAGTCTAGTGTTTAAGGCACCAGGCTAGAAACTAGGAGACAGTAAGTTCTAGTCCCACCTTAGGCATAAAAGCTAGCTGGGTGTCTTTGGGTCAGTCACTCTGTCTCAGCCCAGCTTGGGGAAAAATAGGAGGAGGAAGGGTTATTAGGTATGCTTGCAACCCTGAGTTATTTATAAAAGTAATGATAGATAGATAGATAGATAGATAGATAGATAGATAGATAGATAGATAGATAGATAGATAGACAGACAGAGATATAACATGTAATATCAGATGCTCCAATCTTTCCCTATGTTAATATTTACAAAATCTCTGGTATCTCAATATAATTTGATGCCAGAAATGCAACATTTAACATTCTCTTTTGTTTGCACATTATTTTTGTGAGAAGTATTTGCTTGGGCAACCAATATAAATGGTGTAAATAGAACAATTAGTAAATATGACACTGATCTTATAAACCCAACGGGAATAAGTATCTCTTGAGCGTCCTTGTTTGTCTATTTCTCCATTGCAGTATATTTTGTTTTCTTCTTGACTGATTTACGAACTGCCATTACATTACCATTAATGATACTGTGCTGCTGGGCACAGTAGAAGCATCTGCCATCAAAGTTACAGAATCCAAATGTTCTCTTATTCTATAAAGTGAGTTATTAAAGTTGTTTCCTTCTGATACAGCACAAGAAATAAAATGTTTTCTTTTCAGGGAATAACCTTCTTATCTCTATCATGAGAGCCATCTGTTCAAATAGAGAACTATAACTGCTGAGAAGATTAGAGAGCAACTATAAAAGAATAATGGGAATTCATTATTCATATTTACTTGCTACTTCTGCAAACCCCCATGTTGTTTGTTTAACCAAAGAAGGATGAGATTAATGATGGAACAAGCAATAAAAATATCTTGATCATTTTCAAATGCCCCAAACCAAAGTTCCTAAATTCCACATGTGAGTCTGTGCTCAATTAGCACGTTTTGCTAATCTTAATTTAACATGACTTGAACAAATCATATAAAGCTTTGGGCTTGTAAGATTCCATATTTACTTCCATATACCCAGTTTTCATTTCCACTTTGGTTAACTATAGTTCTTCATGTCTATAGAGATTCTCAATCATCTAGGCATGGTTGTTCCAAAGATACTTCTTATTCCAAAAGGCAACTGGACTTTCTTTGTCTTTCCTTTGAAAATATTTCGCTTCTCATTGAAGGAGCTTTTTCAGTACTAAAGAAGCTTCTTGGATGACAACTGGAACTTTTTCAAAGAAAGTTCAACTGCCCTTTGGGGAAAAACACCTTTGGGACATAGTTCTTCATGTTTATAGACAAATACCTGCAGCTACCATTAGGACTAAATTCAGATCAACCAATTTCAAACCATAAGTACTGTAGCTATCCTCTTTAAACAATAAATAATTAAATTTAATCCCAGGTTCAGAATTGGATTAGGATAAATTGAGTTTACCCAAAGTTGATGCTGTGTCTGCCCGGATGTTCTTTCTAGCTGTATGTGCCAAATTCTGATTAAGTGTGAAGAGTAGAATTATTTAATTATTCACTCTGTGTGGTCATTCATCTCAACAAGTAACATGGGAGGGTGAACAAAATTAAACATAAGATAAAAACAATGGCAATAGTGGCGAATATCTGTAGCTCGGATGTAGGATGAGAGGGCAGATTCGTTTTCTGAGCTTGTGGCTTGGTTTTGGAACATTTCATTACCAGGCTAGGTAACATCTTCAATTGAGTTTAGAGGATGTCAGTGTCAGTGTTCTTCTGTTTATAAGGGCTTCAGATGTGGGTATGTCAAGTCACAAGACCCATCACAGACCCTCACTTGACACATCCACACCTGAAGCCAGTATACAGGCAAAAGATTTCTTCCTCCCATATTTGGGCCAACAGGGTGCACCAAAAAACACTCAAAACACACACACACACACACACACACACACACAAACACATACATGTATATGTGTGTTATGTATGTGTATGGGTTGATATATACTTTCTTTTGCAACAAGATGGATTTGATTTAAATCAACTTGATTTAAATCATAATTTAAATCATGATGTAAATCACTAGTAAAAAGGCTTGATTTAAATCAACTCGATTTAAATAATATTTTTTAAAGAGCACAGCAGCTCCTCCTCTGACCCACTGTTGACTCACCGATAGTCCCATTCACTTTAATGGGATGGTTGGTGATGTGGCAATGACACAACAAGGTGAGGGATATGGCGAGCAGCAGGTCAGTGGAGGACCGCTAACAGGCCCCTAACATGATGGATCTGAAATGACAGGTGCTCTTTAAATGTAAGGACTCATTCTTACTGGTAGTTAGAAACTTTAGTATTATTATTTGCAAACAAAATGAAGGCTTCCTATTTAGAATAATAAGCTGTCAAGTTAGTAAAACAGCAATATCAGAACTGATTTTAGAGCCAGATATTTTGGAAAGAGCCTTGGGAATTTTTACTTTACACAACTTTTGCAATCAGATCTATTATATTTGGGAGGGGGGAAGTTTATTACAAAAAGGGTTAAGTTTCTAATGCTATCTAAAAGGTATATTAGCCTTTTTCAAACTTGGCAACTTTAAAGTGTGTAGACACAATTCTCACAATTACCTACCCAGCAGATCCTGGGGAATTCTAAGAGCTGAAGTCCACACATCTTAAACTTGCCAAGTTTGAGAAATGCTGATATATAGCTTGGTATTCCCTACTCAGTTGTATTCTTGGATATCCCACGGCAGCTACAAAATGTGCTAGAATGTCTCCAGATACAGATAGCTGTTTATCACCCAGAACTGTGCAATCTGATTTGCATTTTGTATTTGCTGCACTGTCAGAATCCTGCTCATAGGGAAGTCAGGGCATATGCAGGCTGACCAGTAAAGGCTTTTCTCCTGCAAATAGTTGCATTTAATATGTAACTGCCTGCAGGAAGTGGAAAAGGTTATAGATCCTGATGGATTTTTTTATTCTTCTGCTTCAGATTCGTGCTGCTGGATATATACAGTAAGACTTGGTTTGACTTGGTTTCTTTTTAATATAAAATTGAACATGCACAAATTCATCAGTTGCTAAATTAGTAACTATTGTTGAAGTGGAAGTAGGGATGATTTCTCTCTCTGGCGGATTGGTGAACCAAAGAAAATCTTCAGACCATTCTAAAAAAAAATTCACAGAGAAGATCATGCAAATTCCTCCCCTACAAATACTTTGGTAAATTGCAAATCCTGCAGAAAGCTCATTTTGCCTACAGGAGGACTTCTGAGCAATAGAAAACTGGCAAGAGAAATCAACCTGAAAAGAATAAATGAACTTGACAGAATTACAGCAAAAAGTCACATTGATCTGTACCGCATTTACAAATGGACCTTGATGCTGGCTTTTTAAACAAATTACCTTCCAGGTTTTTTGGTCATTGCTTAGAGCAAACTTTTCTCTTCCCTTGATTATATAAGTAAAAACCAAATAGTTGTAGTTCTGCTATTCATTTGGCTTGATTTATATTAAAAATAGAAAATGTTCCCTGAATGGCAGGTTGAGTTGGTTCACTTTAATTTTGCATTCTCTGAAATGTTGAAGATTGTAAGGTCATTTGCTTTTGGCCACTGCAAATCCCCAAATGGCATATTAAGAATGGGTCATATATGAATGCAGAGATAATCATGCAAATGAACATAACAATTCTGTTACATTGTGCATCACTGCAGAAAACCTTAAAGATTTTCCTTTTTAAACATGCAGTTAAATTGATGGTAACCAGTTTGTGTGTGTGTGTGTGTGTGTGTGTGTGTTGGTTCAAGAAGGTTGAGTTTTTACTTAGGGATTGTTTTTACTATTAACCAACCAGAATCAATTCACTTGGTTGGAATATATACTTTAGGAATAAAGAAATGAATTAAATAAACAGGATTATGTTTTTGATAATGTGGTATTAAATGATTGCTTGAATGTCTGCCATCAAATGAGTAGTGATTCTTGAAAACTACTGTATATAGATAGATCTTTTCCAAGCTGGACTATGCTCAACCGGGCTCATGGGTTCTTTTAATAGTGCAACCATCACACCTCTAGTTGAGCCCATCCACCTTACTGCTGGCTGTCTTCTCTTTTTTCCCTCTTTTTTTTTTTTTTGCATTATATACACTTCTTAAGAGTTAGGTCTTCACATTATGTGTCTAAAATATGATGATTTGGCTATGCAATTTCTTCAGGAGTCTTCCCCATACTAAAGTACAAAAGTATCAGTACTCTTTCTGTCCTGCTTCAAATTCCAACTTTCACTCTGTAGAATGTCATAGGCAAACCACTGCTTGGATGATTCTGTTCTTCGTAGATATAAACACATCATGACAGATGAGTATCTTTTCCATGATCCTCACTGCTACCCTATCAAATACTGGTCTGTGGTATTATCTTGATAGCTTGTCCTTTTATTATCAATAGTCAATTCTAAAACTGAAGCTATCCACAACTTTAATATCATTTAATATCATTAATATCAATTAATGATTGTTGTCATTAATTTTGAGCTTCTTTTTATTTAACCTTAGTTCTATTTTAGTTAATTAAATTTATTTAATTTAGGCATCTTACTGTGCAGTGAACAATAAAACCAAACAGAAAAAAAGCAATATAATAACATTAGAAACAGCAAAGGAATGAAAATGGAATAAAGTGCAAGAACAGATGATAAGTCCAACTAACAATACACATGACCCCACACATTTCTGCTAGGGGTGGGGGCTCCAACTTTCTAAACCCCAGCTTTTGGAGAATATGCAGGTCTTCAGGGCTTACAGCTAAAATGTTATAATTGTGGGACCTACACGACTACCAGGGGACACTTCATTCCAGAGGGCTTTTAGCTGGTCAGATGCTGGTCTCCCAACTCATGATATTTCTTAAGGTGATAGTGCTCTGACAAAGCTAGAAACTGAAGTTCAAATGTTCAGTTAAATCCAATCTATCAACATACACGATTAGCTAATACAAGCAGAAGGAAAGGGAATGCAGAGTTCTTCACATCTGGTTTGATGTTCTGTTAGTTTCTCTACTCAACCCTGCCCATCTCCTCTTGGGTACAATGATTGTTAAAACAATTCAAAACGTTTACCTTATTCTGAATTATTTCTATCAGATTTTTTCTTACTGGTCACCTTTTAGTGAAGCCTTTAATATATATAGAAATTTTAATATGCAAAAAAAAAATCAGCTACTTGTGTTGTAGGTTTTTTTTTTTACAGAATCTTTAATCTCCTGTATGATTTCTTCAAGAGGTATTCTGCCCTGAAGAAAGAAGAAAGGTTATAAGCACTGACAAAGAAAAAGGAAGCTATGGAAACAAAGCATTTACAAACTTCGAGGTCTTTTTGTGTGTTAGAAAATTTGTAATTTCAGTTTAGTTTGCATCCAGCACTTTCCCAATGAAACCCTATGTTCAGATTAGAGTGGGTACATACATTATTCCATTCAGCCATCAAAAATTATGTTTGATGATGTTTACTAAGCAATGGCAAACATCAAAAACACAGTATCTTGCAAAAATGGGATAAAAGGCTGGAAAAAGCAGGGAGAGACATAAACAGTAGACAAAAGATAAAAGAGCAGATAACTTACTATCAACAAGCTACCTTATCTCTCTATATATACTTACACACACACACACACACACACACACATTTATGTACATTCATATTGGCAGAACTATACTATTGATTAGCATAGACAGCCCCAAAGGATTAGGCAAAAATCCGCTTAAGTACAGGTATGTGCTTTAATATGGAATGAATATGCAATTCAAGTCCCTTCTGGAGCTACTTTTCTGTGCAGAAGAGGAGATACAGTATGTAGGAGATGTTAAAACTTAAAGGAGCAGTTTTGTCTTCCAAAGCACTGTTCCTGATTGCGATCTAGATCAGAGTTTCTCAACCTCAGCAACTCTCTCTGGATTTCAGTTCCCAGAATTCCCCATAAGAGTTGTTCAACCTCAGCATTTTTCTGGGAGTTGAAGATCTCATGTCTTAAGGTTGCTCAGACTGAATAACACCGATCTACCTGCTTGTAGATAAGGGAGGAAGATGGAACTCTTGGGGAATCTTGACTTGGTTACTTTATTTTTCAAATTTAGAGACAGATATATGTCAGTCCCTTGATTACTCTGACAGGCTAGAACAATATATTATAACAGTCATAAAACATTTATTTAAAAATATAACCAGAAAAATTCAGGAAAAAGATGCTTTTCTTCCTGAATAAGGAAGGTTTCAGGGGCAAATGACCCTTCTTCCCTAATGGAGTAGGGGACTTTATTCTAATCCAGGGGCAGTTTTTTCCACAACAGGGAAAGACTGAACCCTGCCTTTTAACTTTTGATAGCATTTAAAATAACCTTTTAAAATTACTGCTGGGAATTATTATGGACTTCAGGACTCATTTTTTCATCCTCAAAGGAAGGGTATAAATTTACTTATAAAAATTCCAAGATCAGTGGTTATTTGGTGAACAATGGCTGAGCCACTACAATTTCTTTCTGTTTGCTTTTCACTCTTTGCTGTCTTCACAATCTCACCCACCCATATGTTACAGGATGAATAATTTATATTACAAGCCATAAATATTTCAATCGCTCTCTTGTTTGCCTAGTGCATTTCTATATTTCTATGTAAAATAGATTTTTGTCCTACATTGGCAATTCACCATGTCACCTTAACTTTTGGTGGCTGCTTTTATGCATAAAGCTTGGTCAGTGACATTGGCAAAGGTAAACACAAAGAAAGAAGAGGCAATCGTACATGCATCAGTGAACAGGGGATTCTTTTTGCTTTTTGTATCTCTGGCTGCCAGATGTGAGTGCTGGAATGGGACTTTCTAGTTTCCGCAGGCTTTGCATGTTCTTAGAGCAAAAAGTGCATGTGAATGAACTGATTGTAATGTAGTCTATTGAAGATGGAAACAAAGTGGAATTAATAAGAAAAAGACAACTTTTTTTTCTCCTGCCAGATGAATAGATTAGTCAAAGCAAGAAAAAAAAACTTTAAAATAATACTAAGATGTCATGCTTTCCTCTCCCTAGCTGAAGATAATTGATAATACTGACCGGCAACAAGATTTGTTTGGTAGACTATGAATGTGATTCTGCTTAATCCAAAGAATCACTGAGTTATTCATAGATATGTGCTTTACTTCAGTATTTCTTAATCTTGGCAATATTAAGATTGATGGACTTCACCCATCTTAAATTTGCCAAAATTGAGGAACAATACTTGAATGATGTTTGAAAATAAACTACAGGCCAACAAGAACTGAAGAAATACTGATAGCTATACAACTGGGATGCGCAACCTTTTAGTGTCTAAGGAACACACTTCCTGAATATTTTATGGCTGCAGACTGCACACTGACCCTGAAGTGCTTACAATAAAAATGTAACAAATACATAAGAAAACAAGCAATTCCATCCAAACTGCTGCAAAGGTATTTTAGAAAAATTAAAGGGTAAGGGGAAAAAATTAAAGGATCCCACTAAAATAGCAGATGGCTACCAACTTCAGGCCTGCATGCTGAGACTTCTTAATGTGAGACCATTGCATTTCTTCTAATTTGCTATGCATATTACCTAAATCATAGCCTACAATAGGTAAGGATATAATAATCCTTGCCTAGTGATTTGTTTAGCAAACCAAGATTAGATCATAATGGTGATATGTGCACAGTGATGTCATGACACATATTCTATCCTTATTATTTGCACATCAATTTCTGACACAAGTCATCATTTTGCATCATGAATTGTGATACATTCATCTGCCCTCTGAGCTCTTTCTATACTGTCTGATACTAAATGCTTTGAAAACTGAGAGGCTTTATCAATTTTTCATTTTTAGATAATAAAAGAGAAATAAGCATATAATTGAATATATGCATAAATATGCATATAAAAATGAGGATTTTTAACAAAGATTATGCGTACATCTGCTCGGTCAGAGAGTTTCATATGTATTATCTTTACAATCCATATATATATATACAAACTGTAAGATGGATCAGCATTATTATTATGGGAGGATATAACGTGTGGTTTGTCTTAACAGTGCCTAATGGAATCAAGTAAATATAAAATTGAAAACAAGAATTTTTTTTTTTAAAAAAAAAATTATATAGCCACCTATCTTATAACCAATTCTGGGACCTCCTAACCAAAGGTTAATACTATAGTAAAACTATATAGCCAAACACATTAAAAACAACAAAAACTGGTGCTTGACTTGCAGATAGTCTTTAATATAGTACATGTATATGCTACATATGTGCCTTCAAAAAAAGGCATTAAGTATGGTATTAAAAACAAATGAATGTATTAGCAGAGATGTCCGTTATTATTAAAGGAGAAAAAAGGGTAGGGGAATAAAATTAACCATAGATAGCAGCTAGTTAGAAAATACCTAATGATGTGATATAAACATTCTTGCACTGATAAGCTCCTTGATTCACTCAGTTCAGTCAGAATTCTGCCTATATGAGGGTGTATAGTGTTCCATTTCTTCCATTTCAGCTCAGATATGTTATGATGAAATCAACCATTACAATTTATTTGTTCAATAATGATTTAAGATCAATGGCAATGTGCTCCAAGAAGCTGAAATAATTTCTTTGGTTTCCAGACATTGCTTTTCTAAGGCAGAATTGTGTTTTGTCTCTTTCTTTATATAGATGCTGGCCAGTTGATCTTCCATAGAAACTGGACTAGTTATTCTTTTTCCTCTGGGTGATTTAAATTGCGTAAAATGTTGATGCACCTTTTGTTTGTCTTTTGTTTTGTCTCTTTCTTTACTCTAGAGTTCCTCTCCTGTGCGACCAGGCAGAAGCTAATCTGAGCCAGCCAAATAAGGGTATGTTTACACTAGAAGAGCATGTGTTTTATGAAGATAAATGGACAATTGATAAAATTCCTGGGTCTCAGAATGTTGCAGGCTACTTATCCAGGAAGAAAGAAAGAAAGAAAGAAAGAAAGAAAGAAAGAAAGAAAGAAAGAAAGAAAGAAAGAAAGAGAAAGAAAGAAAGAAAGAAAGAAATGACTAAAAATAGAGCTGTCTGACGAACATGCAAGAATGACTGGCAAGACTGAAAAGGTTTCAAATTGCTGTGAGATTGTCTTATATTCACACACACACACACACACACACACACACACACACACACACATCCCTATGTAGGGAAGATGACAAATTACAATCCAGTAAGAGCAATGCCTTTCTTTGTCTTCTTCATGAATTGAGAAACATAGGCTGCTCAACCTTTATTTTCTCACTTGTCTCTGTTGTCCTCTGGACATATTTCTTAGGGAAGCAGTTTCATAGCACTACCCTTCAAAGGTGCTTATAGAACAGATTTTTCTTCTATTTTAATTTGTTTTTAATAACAGTTGTTTAATTGCATTTGCATGTGTATCCTGCTTTTCAGCATCCCCTCAAAGAAGCGGGATTCAATAGGGAAATGATAAAAATGTAGTATAAAATAATACAAATGAATATAGCTATCAATGTAATAAAAAGGCATTTTCAGTAAGAATGAAATTTAAACATTCAAAATAGGTTTAATAAAATGTGACTGAGCTTTGCTCATACTTGCACTGAGAAATGAAAAATAACTAATCTTTATAATAATTACAGTTGAACAGTTCCCGACATTAATAGAATTCATTCCATGATGCATCGGATTAATGTTTACAGAGCTACATGTAGGGCTTGAGCAATTGCTTCTTCTTTTTTCTTTGTTTCCATTTATCTTATCAGCTTTGTCTGCTATCCCAGAGTTCAGTGTTTGAATAGTAGTGCTGCTGAAACAAGCACCATTGATCTTAATGTGAGTGTGCCTATTAGGATGCCTTCAAAGCTTAGAAGCACTACTCTTACTTGTATATTTTGTTTGCAAGTTATGACCAGCCATAGCAGTACCCAGTAGGTTTAGGGCAAACTCTGGACATAATTCTTTAAATGCTGTACAGTATACAATTTAAAGAATTGGGTAAATGGTTCCATTCATTCATTCAATTTTGTTTTATTAAAGAATGAATTACCCTTAACACAGGAGTTAATACAGATGTCAACGCTGCTAATATTGAATATTCTTGCTTTGACAAAATATGCAGAACTGTCTGGTATTTTTAGAGTTAATTCAGATGACAGAGAAAAAGGAGGGGAAATAACAAAAGCCAGGGAAAAGGAACGGAAGTAAATCTCTGCCCTCTGGGCTAACTGGAAGATGTGACTTGTGACTGCAAGATAAGGGAGGGGTTTAGCAAGAAAAGTTAGATGCCAGCAAGAGGAATTCAGATTCTGGCATAAACCTCCACGATGTGCTGTCAATTTGTAACACTGTTAATAAAGGCTTTGGGCTAAACATGCCTGGAAGTTCTTTGAAGTGTTTCATTAGTCGGAACCATGACATCAGAAATGCATAAAGTTCCCTGGTGACTTTTCATCTAGTTGTTAGCTAAAACCAAATATCAGTATTGTTAGTTTGTTATTTCACTTGTTGGACATTCAGTTGTATTCCAACCTTCAAACAATGTTGGGTAGTAAATCTCTCTCAGGATACTTCTCACTTACTACTAGACTCCTCACTACTTCTACACCTAGTCCATGTAGATCAGAGGTGTCAAACATAGTGGTTGATTCTATTTCACACATCTTTTAAAACACCCATTGGACTGTCATTGGCAATCAAAGCTAATACATCCATTCTTGAATCCTGAATCATCCATTTGTGTTGAAGAGATTAAAGTATGAAGTGATCAATACCCAGGTTTTTTGAAGACAATAGCAAAATTTTTATGTATAGCTTTAGCTTATAGAAACTGTGAATTGTTAATTTTTATAGAGTTTTTTCTCTTACTTACCATATATTCTGGCATATAATACGACTGGGCGTATAAGACGACACCCAACTTTTGAGATTTTCAGGCTTTAGAAAGTCATCTTATACGCCATAAAATACAATACAATATTGAATTTCTGTTTATAGATGAGCACAATAGGAGCTCCTTTGCTGCTAGAAAGCTTTGTCCTGTTAGTGCTTATTTCTGTAAAAAAAATAGGGCTGGCCACTAGGGGGCAGATTGGTTTTAAATTCAGAGAACAGCTACCTGTATATTCCTACGTATAAGACGACCCTTGACTTTTGAGAAGATTTTCAGGCTTTAGAAAGTCGTCTTATACACTGGAAAATACGGTATGTATGTATTGGCACATATATGCAGTGCTTTTTTTTTTTAAAGAGATGCCAGAACTCACACACATCATACAACCCGCCTTGCCTACCCTACAAAGGTCCATCTAAAAAAGGTGCCAGAACTCCGTTCTGGGAGTTCTATGAGAAAAAACGCCCTGCATATATGTTTTAATGGTGTGCTCTATTTTAAATTTTGTTTATTAGTTTTGGATTGTAAACAAACAAATAGGTTTTGCAACATTAAACTATTTAATTATGATTAGTTATCTATTCAAATTTGCTTACAATGGAAAATTTTAGAGATCATAAATGTTCCTAGAGAATCTTGCATTTATAGTATGTAAACTGTCCTCCATAGGTTCCAAATGCAGATATTATTATTCTATAATGCAAAGCTACAATTTAAAATACTCTCTGCCTTTTTTTGCAAGCAGACTCATAGTTTGTATTGTTTTAGTTTTATACCCAGATACTGCTACCTTCTTCCAACAGATACAGTATGTTTTTCATTAAAAAAAACAAAAGCCTGCAGCTACCATGTCTCCCTGAAAATAAGACCTGGTCTTTGCACCTTGCCCCAAAACTAGGGCTTATTTTTGGGGTAGGGCTTATATTAGTCCCCCAATCAAGCTAGGGCTTATTTTGGGGGAAGGTCTTACTTTCGGAGAAACACGATAATAGGTGTGATGGGAATGCCTCTTCCAATTGTCTCTTTTGAGGTTAGATTCTTGGCAACTATAGAGAAGAATAGTCCATCAATGTTCTAGAATCTAGATTCTAGAAAAAGTTCTTTCCAAACCAGTATTATTGCAAAGACATATTATGACCATCAGATTTAATCCATCTCAGAGACCCAAAGTACAAGAAAAATAAACCAAAACACACAAAATAGTTAATACATAATATTGCTAGGCAGTTTATTTTTCCAGGTCTTTTAAACTTTACTATTATGTTTATCTTCTTATCCTTCTACATTGAACCAGTATTCTTTTACTTATCAGTTCTACAAGTGAAAGAATATAGCCATGCTTGAGTTAATCTTAACACATGTAGATTGTGCACACAGGTAATGAAAGAAAAATGAGGGAAATCTTGCTAGGCAATCCTTATCACCAAACACTTAAACTCAGTGATAAAGCTCACAAATCAAACTAAATTAATGGGATTTGTTTAGTTTTCGCTCATATTGGGCAAACCTAACCATTATTGTGTACTAATCATGATTTATGACTTTTCTATGATCCAGCCTTTTTTGCTTTGCTTGATGCAGTAGAAGTGGATGACTTTTACATTTAGCTGCTTCAGCTATATGTGATATGACCTCTAGTACCTTTTTCTATTCAAGCAATTACTTTTAATTGGAGTGGGGAATAAAAATGAGTGTTGCAGTGAAAGAGTAAGTATGTATTTTCTAAAGAAATATTCTCCACGGCATACTGTCTGAATATTAACAACTTAATAGAACTTGAACTTTTTTATTCAGGAAAAAGAAAGGTTAGCTTTTAAAATATAGCTGCACTGTACTGTCCGCATATGCCCTGATTGGCTTTTTGCTCCATGGAATTTGATTCAGAACCAGTGTATCAGAAATTGTGCAAGGTCATGTAGCCATTAATGTTTGGTGAATGCTTTACTGTGTTATAATTTTATTGACCAAAATAGCATGTTTTACAGAAGCTTTCACTTGTGGTTCAGTGCTTCAGATCCAAAGATGCCCAAAGAAGAAAATATTTGTAGCTCAGGGTTGAACTGTGGGGTCCTTGGTGCTTTCTGAGATTGGTTGTTTTCTTGCAGGAATTTCATTATTGGCATATATGTATACATTGTTGGCACATATGTTTGCATTATGCATTAATTTTACATAATTAAATAACCATATTTTTTCCCAAAGAAATTACTTTCTTTTCATACCTTCTTTGCCAATGGATCTAATGCCAAGAAAACTAGAGAAGGGAAGAGGGAAGCAATCTTAGCTTGTTTCCTTGTTATACAGTACTTTTATGATGAAAATCAATTTACTAGCATATTGGCTTTGCCTCCAGGAGAGAAAACCTAGATTTTATTTTTTCTTTTTTTTCTTTTTTTTCTTTTTTTATTCAAAAAGTTTTATTAGAAATTACAAAATAAAATGAACCCATTTACCCTCCCCCCAAACCCCACCCCCCGACTTCCCGGAGCCAAATACAGGGTATTTCAAACGTATTAAACATAATCTAATTAAATTAACAAATATATTAATCATAGGCTAAACAAGTTTAACAATTTATACAATCATTAAAATCATACTTAAACCTTAACTCCCTTTAAACCTTAATAACATATCATAAACAAATCCATTTATAATCCATTATTATATAATAAAAGAAAATTTTAATTTAAATATTATTAATAATACTTATTATTTAATCATAAAATAAGTGAAACTTTTCAGTTCCATATTTAATCTTAATATAATCTATCCATTTTCTCCATACTATAATATATCTTTCTTGAGTATGATCCTTTAAATAAGCAGAAATTTTAGCCATTTCTGCTAAGTTAGAAACCTTAAATGTCCATTCTTCTAATGTAGGCAACGAATCTTTCTTCCAATATTGACCTATCAATAACTTTGCTGCTGTAATTAAATTCAACATTAAAACAGTATCTTTAACATCAAAATCCTCAAAAATCCCTAATAAAAATAGTTGAGGAGTAAACTTTATCTTCCTTTTGAAAATCTTTTGAATGTTCCACCAAATCATGATCCAGAATGCCTTAATATTTTTACAAGTCCACCAAATATGAAAAAAGTTGCATCAAGACTACCACACCTCCAACACTTGGGCTGTAAATTAGGATACATACAAGATAACTTTTTAGGATCCAAGTGCCACCTATAAAACATTTTGTAAAAATTTTCTCTTAAATTTTGAGCCTGTGTAAATTTGACGTTTCTAATCCATATTTTCTCCCATAAATCCAATGGGATTACTTCCTGAATATTCTGAGCCCATTTTACCATACAATCTTTAATCAGTTCCGTTCCCGAATCCAATTCTATTAAAATATTATAAATTCTTTTTATATGTGTCTTGTTCTGATCTTTAATCTGTGTTATCAGATTTTCATCTCCTAATGTTATCCCCACTTTCTTATTTAAAGTCCACCTATCCGCTATTTGTAAATATTGAAACCATGACTGTAACGTATTTTCTTGTCTTAATACATCCAAGGACTTTAATTGCCAATCATTGCCAGACCAGATAAGTAATTCTTTATACGAAATTTTCCCAAAATTCACCCCCTTCGATATTCCCTCTATTGAATGTTCAGGAACTCCCCAAATAGGTATTTTATAATTTAACCTATAATAATACTTCTTCCAGATTCGGAGTAGGGCACTTCTCAAAATATGCGATTTAAAAGCCCAATCAACTTTCTTATTAAAAATCAAATATGCATGCCAGCTATATAATAAGTCCCACCCTTCAAGAAAAAGAATATTTTTACTTATTAAATTAAGCCAATCGCTTATCAAAGTTAATGCGGCTGCATCATAATATAATTTTAAATTAGGTGCTTGATTTTATTTTTTCTTGATAGTATTTAAATATTTCTGATATTATCCTTCATATATCTCTTTGGGACAAATCCAATCTCATCAAGATATATCAGATCAATTAAAAGGCCATTTTATCTCTTTGCATCTCTTTCTTTTTATGTATCCATAAAAACAGCATAATCTACATTCAATAGATAGACCTATTGGACTTGGCGCGAGTTGCATCATTTCTCTCTGCATAAATGAAAGGAATGAAAGCCTCTTGCCACAAGGAACGGAGTCCTTGCCATTCTTGCATCTCACTTATTACCCATGGCCCACCTAGATGACCAGGCTGTTCTTGCAGTGGTCAACCAGTTGCACAAGGAAGTCCAGTAGTCTCCCTGCAGATGGTCTTCAGACAGTAGCGCTGCCATCTGATAGCCATTGATCCCCATGATTTCCACATCAAAAACTCAGCCAACTTTATTTTTTTACATTCTGTCTAAACATCATATATTGTGCTTGATTTATTAAATAAAACATAACTTTGTTCATAAAAGTAAAGGTAAAGGTTTCTCGCTGTGGAATTGTGTCCAACTCTAGGGGGCGGTGCTCATCTCTGTTTTTTAGCTGAGAGAGCCATAGTTGTCTGAAGACATTTCTGTGGTCATGTGACCAGCAGGACTATATGCCAAGGCACACAAAAGGCTGTTATCTTCCCATCAAAGCAGTACCTATTTATCCACTTGTATTTGCATGTTTTCAAACTGCTAGGTAGGCATACAACGTGCTAAATACAAAATCAGGGTGTAGAAAAGATAATGACTTTAATTTATACGCTATGATCAAACAAGCCCTTTTATGACTATATTCAATGTGTGTCATGCCCACCCCAAGAAATGTATGGGGTAAATATAGGGATACCAGAAACATTTACTATTAAAACATAACTATAAATAAATAATGTATCAGGTAAAAATGATTAACTTCACATTACTCAGTGAAGTTTAGGGTTTGGAAAAAGGTGAGCAGAAGTCCTGAGATCACCTTGATCATTTTTAAAATTTGCAAAATTAAATAGAATGAATGGTTATAAAAATGCATGTTGTGCATTGTTTTGTATGTTTGATATTCACCTTATGTAGTTCTTATTGTGTGCTGCTGTGGAGATTATTTTAGCAATATAGTAAGAAGCACAAACCATTTAGAAATTTGAAGGTCACAGCTAGCTTTTTAAGTTGGTCCCACAGTAGAAGTTTCTTTTCTCAGTTTGAATCTTTTACTGGAACCCACTTCCAATCATGTTTCTCCCGGTCTAGTAATTGCAGTAATAAATAAGCTGCAACATATTGATTTACAGCTAAAGCTTTCATACAGCAAGGACTATTACCCAAACTCTTTAGTCATGCAACCCAAGTAGAATACAGAATTATGTCTACTAAGAAATGGATTTCTAATTGCCCTCTGATTCATAAAAGGACATTAAGAAATAAAATAGCTGATTAGGTTATTTGGAAATAAAAATTTATGGACGAAAGTTTCGTACAAAGCTGAACTTTCCAAAACTAAGTCTGAATTACTATTTTTTGTAATATTTTATTAATTTTCTAATTTTACCTTTAAGTATTTAAAAAACAACGTGGTGGCTGGGTTAATCGATAATTCAATAGCATACAAAAATCTTTAGTACAAATCTCAAGCTACAACACCAAATATTTCCTCTCTTTTTCTCTCAATATCTACTGTTTCATATTTGAACTAATATAGTTCTTATTATATCAATTGAATAAAAATAGCATTATTACATTTACCAATAAATTTTTAGCTTATACGTATCCTAGTTGCTTTTACATTCAATCTTTATAGACAATCAATGTTCTGTTATTAGTTTTTCCCAATTTTTAGTTTCCCATCAATATTTAAATTTAACATTTGATATTTATAATTTCCAAGTTTTGGGTAACCAAAGTTTCCTTTATCACAATTCATAACAAAGTCTAATATTCAAGATACACATCTTATCTATTTGAGTATATTCTATTTCCCACCATCTTGCATCATCTAGTTAATAATATAATATAACATCCTTATTTTCAACTAATTTCCAAATGTCTTAAATTTGATGACCAAAATTTCCCTTCTTTCAACATCAAATATTTCCTCTCTTTTTCCTTTAATATCTACTGTCTCATATTTAAGCTAATACAGTTCTTATTATATCAGCTAAGTAAAAACATGCTTATTATATTTATCAATAATTTTTATCTTGTACATATCTTAATTACTTTTATATTCAATCTTTATAGATAATCAATATCCTATTTATTTGTTTTCCCCAATTTTTAATTTCCCATCAATATTAAAATTTAACTTTTAACATTTATACTTCCAAGTTTTAAATGACCATGTTTTCTTTATCTCAATTAATAACAAAATCTAGTATTCAAGATACATATCTTATCTATTTAAGTATATTCTATTTTAGTTAGTAATATACAGTCCTCTCTAATAAATCAAAACCCCAATTTTCTTCAGCCTTATTCTAGCTTTCTTCCTTTGCCAGCTCGTCTTCCATGTTAGTGCTTTTAAGTCATCAAATAGATCTCCCTCTGTTGATCTCCCTCTGTTGTTATATATATTATTTGAAATAAGAGAGACCATCCAGTCGCCATTTTTGGGGAAGGGCTAGCGAATCGTCTCTCTATTATTCCAAATCCCCATAGCTGTCCTGATATGTTTGTGTTCCCTTCGGTCTGTTCTTCTTCTTGCTCAAATTTCTTCTGCTTTATATAGAAAGTCTTTTCCGTTTTCAGTGTTGTCAGTCCCTTTTCTGGATTTCCCAATGACTGTATTTGTTAGTCAGTTGAGTCCTCTATCATAGTATTTAATTGTTCCACTTCTTCTGTTATCTTCTGCATAGTTGATTCTTTACTTGTAGTCAAAATTTGGGTTCGTATATCTAGGCTGACATCTTGTTCCTTTCTGTAGCATTCATCACAAGCTGAAAGAATGGTTTCATGTATTGTTTTCAAAATAAAAAGAATCTGTTCCTGGTATTCATCCATATTCTCTTAATGGTGTGTTAAATTGAGGGTTTTAAAGTCAGAGAATAAAAATAGTTTTATAACTGGGTATAGGACACAGCTGAGCTTCTCACAGCTGATATTTGTCAAGGTTGAAAAAGTCTTATCTGTAGTCTGGGCTTCAAGCCAAGTCTCCTTTAGACAATAACAAGTTGTAATATCAAACTTGGCCACAAGATATCACCAATGCCATTTAAGGTTTTTTTATGTCCAAAATTTTTATAATCCTTTTCCCAATTTTATTTCTTTTTTGTAAATAAACATCAAGGTCTTCAGTAAAGATAAGAAACCTTTGGTCCCCAAATTTTAGAGGCATATAAATCCAGTTAGATTATTCTTTCAATGTTTTAACTCCCCTGGATAATCAATCGCCACTATTCTTAGAGGGTGGGATAGAAATTCCCTTCCCTCTCACAGGGGGGAAGATACTTTGGCAGCTTTTACAGGAAAAAAAACTTGGGATTGAAGAGAGATTCAGATCTCACCCAGTCTCCTCCACACTGCTTTAGAAGTGCCTGGTGGTAAATTTGACTTCAGCTGTCTGCAGCCTAGTGACGAGCCATATTTCTATGGCTGGTCTTTTGTCCGCTGGTTTGGAGGGCTGCCCCAGATCGAGCGGAAGGGCTATTGCCCTTCCACGATCAAGTGGGGGGGTCCCCTCCTTGTTTGTCGCCCCTACAGGATGACTCTCGACCCTTTCCAGGGTTGCCCAGTGGGGCAAAACCAAACGCAGAAGACGGAGTTCGCCTTCCAGCAGCCACATGGCCATGATGGCAAATCAGAAGTCCAAGTCTGATTTTTTTTTAATGAGGATGAAAGTTTGGACATTTTATATGAGAATTGAAAAAAGTGGGATATCCCCATTAAAACATTAAGCCCAAGTAGAAATTATTTCAGTAGCAGGAAATATTGCCCCATTGAGATTGAAAGTATGACAACACCATGGAAGAGAAATTTTGAATAAGCTGCCATTACTTGCCTGAAATTTGATGTAACTATGAACTAGGCCAGTGATGGGCAATCTTTTTGGCGTGGTGTGTCAAAATTCGGCAAAAAATCGAGCATAACTCGCGTGGTGTGTCACTTGGACAAAAAAACATAATTTTGCGCAATTTATAGTTTAAACTACAAAAATGTATAATTGCAATATATAATTGTATTTAATAAACCAAAAACAAATTATTTAACATACCTGCTTAGTAACTTCTTTGTTCATCAATCTGTCGATTTCGTATGTTGCCCTTGATATTATTGAACTTGTTTGGGGTGCCGTGAACTGAGATAAGTGAGGGGGAGGGCGAATTCTTTAACTAACCTGCATATTAGTGACTTTTTTGTTGCTGAATTTCATTGGCTAAATCTTCAATTGAAGGTTGATATTTTGTACACTTCAGGCCCAAGCAAGTGCTACTAACCTCATCTGTCAATCTGTTTCTTTTGTTGGTTTTGATATTATTTAATGCTGAGAATAAGGTCTCACAAAAGTACGTAGAAGGAAAAATTGTGAGTAAAGCTGTTGCTATATTTTTCAGGGTGCTAAAAGTGTCTGGTAGTCTGTTCCAGGCCCTCCAAATTTCCTGTTCGTAGTGGCACTCATCTTGATTCTCCAAGCGGCCCCTTTCCAGATTCTCAAGCTTTGACCTCAAGTCGACAAACACCTGAGCCCATATGCTGTCTTGAAATTCTGCAAGCTGCATCTCCAAATCATCTATTTGCGTCCATTGGAAACCATTTAATTCCAAACTATTGTAGACTACTACATCAAGATACTTAATTATTCTCATGGTCTGTTCTAGGCTTCTAAATTGACTAAATCTATCAGTAAACTGGTCAAGTAACGAGTCTAAAACATGCTGGCACTTCATATGCAAGAGTTCCACTTCATTTAGTACAGCTGCACTGGCCTTCTCAAAATGCTTTTGTACTCGAGGAAAATACTTATACGTTTTAGTTTCTACATCTCGCTTGAAAATTTTTACTTTACTTTAAAAAGCTTTTATGTATCCAAACATAACATCAATACTTTTGCCAAAACCTTGTAACTTTAAGTTCAGTTCATTAACATGAACAGAGAGATCTGTAAAAAACCTCAGGGTGTTGACCCACTTATCATCATTGAGCTGAGGAAAGTTTCCCAGATCCTTATCTTCAAGAAATACCTTAATTTCTTCAAAGCACTCCACAAAGCGCTCAAGAACCTTGCCTCGGCTCAGCCATCTTACATTATTGTACATCAGCAGTCCACTGTAGGTGGAATCAACCTCCAGTAAAAGTGCTGAAAATTCTCGCTTGTGAAGGGGGCGAGCAGCTATTAAATTAACTATTTTTGTAACAACTGACATTAAGTCATTTAAGTCAGTGAATCCTGCATTGGCACATAAAGCCTCCTGATGGATAATACAATGAAAAGGCACAATCGGATGTCCAATAGCTTCTGTAAACAATTTCACAAATCCAACTTTTTTCCCCACCATGTTTGGGGCACCATCTGTCGTCACTGACACAACTTTAGAGATATCAATGCTTAGGTCGCAGAATGTTTGCATAACAACCTTACATATTTCGCTTCCTGATGTACTTGTTGGAACTGATACTAACTTTATCAACTCTTCTCTCATTGTGTGACTATCAGAATATCGACCAATAATGACCAACTGAGCATGTGACATGACATCAGTAGTTTCATCAAGACAGATGGAAAAATATTTACAATTCCTTATGTCTCTCTTTAATTGATGTTGTACGTTTGTGTTCAGTCTCATTATTCGGTCTTTTATGATATTTCTACTGAGTGGTAACTCAGATATTCTCTTAATAATTGCATCTTTATTCTGCATATCGTGAAATAGAAGTGGCGCACATCTTAGGAGAGTTTCTTTAATAAATTCTCCCTCATTAAGTGCTTTTGCATGCTGAGCTATGGAGTGAGCAATGCTCAAACTTGCAGATGTTCAATTTGTACAGCCTTTTATAAATTTAAGGATGGAGTTAGATTGGCTCTTATAAAGGTGTAGCTTCCTGGAAATGTATTCCTTCCTTTCATCCTCACTTTTTTCCAAGAGCTGGGAATGATTAGTTTCAAAATGTCTATTTATATTCCATATTCTGCTTACTACCGTTTCAGTACATAGAACGCAAAATGATCTGCCATTTTTTTCTATAATACCATACATCTCGCTCCATGTCTCTTGAAAGGGTCGGCCACTGCTACTACCATTCCCTTTACTTAACCTTTGTTTTTTATTTTTGGGTGCTCCATCAGTGGGCCAGTGACAGCAGATAGAATTATAGATAGCTTGTTAGCCAATTAGGGGTTAACTAGCCTAACACAGCCTCCCCCTCACTGATCTCAGTTATTGTGGGCAATTACAAGTCCATGGCACCCCAATAGTTGCTGCTAATGGTGCTCACAGGTCCCCCTTACTGTGTGGCACTCACTAATTGCGGCCTGACTGGAGAAAGGCGCACACTGTTCCTGCGCTCCTCTCCTGGGGGTCCTCCCTAACGTACTCTCAGCCGTGCTGATGAAGTGTGTGCGCACGGCACGCACGCCTTACCAGCAGCCCCTGCGCTGATAAAGGGGCTGTGCCTGTGCTTGCCTGTCAGTCGGCGGCGGCGCAGGCTGAAGTTTGCGGTGGGGACACAGTGAATGAGTGAGTGTGGGTGGGGGAGATCACACGTCCCGCTCCCCGTTCCTCCAGCACAGAGCGTATTTCTTTCATCCTTCCTGGATCCAAGGCCGTAGTGGTACGGTTGCTCTAGGGGGGCGGTAGTCATAATGGGAGAGTTTTAGTGGGTTCGAGTCCCACATAACCTGGTGACCCGCCAGGTATCCATGGGGATTTCTCTTACGTGGCGAAAAAAAAAAAATTCTTTCATCCTCGGCGTGCAGGAGCCGAGGATGAATTGCATAAAATCGCATGAAATCCTGCGCGTGTCACCCCAAATGGCTACGCGTGTCAGCACTGACACGCGTGTCATAGGTTCGCCATCACTGAACTAGGCAGTAGTCCATCTTGGATTATTTGAAATTATACTGCCTAATATCATCGAAAGGGAAAATAAATTCAAAGACAGTAGGTCCTTATAAAATATTAATATGAATTAAAGAATCAAGGAAGGGACTAAAGAATTCTTTGGGATCTTCAGAGGTGAAAAGATTGTTTCTCTACTACCTTTAACACTTTTATATTATTCCATTCAGCCATATTGGCTAACAGAAACCTTTTTTTAAATAGAACTATGGATTACTTTGAAATAAATTAAACAAAGCAGGGAAAAATACAATATAATACAAATGAAATAATTATAATCCCTATGATTTCATGAATAATATTGTGGAACAGCTACACCTAGGAAGTAGCTCACTATCAAATATATTAAACATAGCCAGCTATTTATTTATACTGGGCTCTTTACTAGATGATGCTAGACTGAAAAATGAGATATGCTATTTTTGCCCTCCTCCTCCTCCTCCTCCTCCATGGTTGAGATACTTTTCTTTTTTATTTTAAGGGATTATATATCTTCTAAGAAAGTTATACACTTCCACATTTGCAGCTAGAAACATGTATATCTAGTCACTGATTTTTTTTGAAAGAGTGGTCTTTCACGATCAGAAAACAAAACTGGATTTAAAATATAGAGTGTTTCCTAGACAGCATTTTTCTTTAGTATCCCTTTAAGCATCTGTCTTTTCCCAAGGCCATTCATACATGGTGGTGATATCTAATGCTGGGCTGCTTCTCTCTTATTTTCCAGGGATAGCTGACTTCTCTTGGTGAGTGATGAAAATGCTCTGCTCCAATGAGGGAGTTTTTATTGGGAACAATGATTGAGAGTACTCCATCTGGAGACAAGGCAGAGGTGCAAACAGCCAATTTGACCCCTTGAGGATCATATATTAAAAAGGGAATTCATGGGAAATATAACTATGCTTGTCCAAACACTCCTCAGGTTAAGTGTGTAATTCAGTATATTACCTTCACATTTAACTGATGAAAAATGCTTGACTTCCAGCAAGTCACACTTGTTACCTGTATGCTTGAAAAGTGCATGTAATAGTGATAGAGCAGCGGTTCTCAACCTGTGGGTCGGGACCCTATTTGGGGTCGAACGACCATTTCACAGGGGTCGCCAAACAATGCAGTCCGCCATTTTCCCCCCTTTTCCTTAGCTGTGCTACTCCCTTTTATTCTATTGGCTTTTGAAAGCCAATAGAATAGACTCTCTTGAATAGAGTCTAATTCATTGGCTTTCAAAAGCCAATAGGAATTGTCCAGGCTGTCTCTGCCCTGCTGAGCCCGCCAAAAGTCCCATTCTGCAAACGGTGCTGCACCAGTTGAGTAGTCCTCGACTTGCGACCGGTTGGGGGTCGCAGCATTAAAAAGGTTGAGAACCACTGTGATAGAAGATGGCCAACTTCAAGTTGTTCTCCAGCAGCCCTCTTTGAACCCTTGGTTAAAAAGGTGAGGAGGGAAAAGCAAAGGGAAGTCCATTGTCTGGCAGAACCAGGAATGATGGATAGCAATGTCCAGGATGCAGGAGGAAGCAGTAACTGAGCTCCATTGACCTAACAAGTGTAGACTGCACTGTGAAATGCAGATTAGAAAAATGTCTATTATATCTGTCTGTCTGTCTGTCTGTCTCTGTATCTCTGTATCTCTGTATCTATCTATCTATCTATCTATCTATCTATCTATCTATCTATATCTATCTATCTATCTATCTATCTATCTATCTATCTATCTATCTATCTATCTCTTGACCAACAGCAGCTCTTTTTAAGTGCAAAAGTAGGTCATACTGAACTCATCATCTGAAGTGCTTTAGGGATTTGACCTAGAAGTTTCTATATGAAGAATAAATATAATCCCTAGTTTTCAAACCACTGTTGGACCAATTTCCAAAGGACTGTTTTCCCCATTAAATGATGGCATGTAGTTAGAGCTACCATTATTATTCTTGAAAGGAATTTTTCAATCTTTCTTTTAACTTTATCCAAATATTGCAAGAAAATTATGGCTGCAAAATATATTGTGCAGATAACCTTATAAGCTTTGTGAATGATTTGAGAAGAAAGTATAGAAAGTGGAAAGAGGGGAACATAACTAAGTCAGGATATCAACAAATAGCCCGAGCCTGCAAAGATGAAGTGAAGGAAATGATTGGTCCATTAGTGGGTGGAAGTGGCAAGAAGGTGACAAGCAACAGGGAGAAAGCAGAACTATTTAACTCATTTTTTGCATCTGTCTTTACACAAAGGGAAAAAACAGACCAACCTATCAAAAATAGTGCCATAAAAAACAAAATAGAAACACAAGTTAAGATAGGCAAGAAAATGGTAAGTGAGCACCTGTCCAGCCTAGATGAGTTCAAATTGCCAGAACCAGATGGATTATACCCCAGAGTTCTCAAGGAACTGGCAGATGTGATATCGGAGCCACTGAACTATATTTTTCAAAGATCCTGGAACACAGAGGAACTACCAGAGGACTGGAAAAGACCTGATGTAGTTCCCATCTTCAAAAAAGGAAAAATAATGGATCCAGGAAATTACAGACCTATCAGCTTGACTTCAATACCTGGGAAGATCCTGGAAAAGATAATCAAACAAGGAATCAACGAACACCTAGAGGCAAACAAAGTCATTACTAAAAGCCAACATGGGTTTGTCAAAAATAGAGCATGCCAGACAAATCTTATTGCATTCTTTGACCAAGTGACAAAATTAGTGGATCAGAGGAATGCTGTGGACATAATTTACTTGGACTTCAGTAAGGTATTTGATAAAGTAGATCACAACCTACTACTTGATAAGATAGAAAAATGTGGGGTAGACAGAATCACCACCAGATGGATCCGTAGCTGGCTGACCGGCCGTACTCAGCGAGTGGTCCTCAATGGAACTGCATCTATATGGAGGGAAGTGTGTAGTGGGGTGCCCCAGGGCTCTGTTCTGGGCCCAGTACTCTTCAACATATTCATCAACGATTTGGATGAAGGGATAGATGGGGAACTCATCAAATTTGCAGATGACACCAAGCTGGCAGGAATAGCCAACACTCCAGAAGACAGGCTTCAGATACAGAAGGATCTGGACAGACCTGAACACTGGGCACTAACTAACAAAATGAAATTCAATGGTGAAAAAAGCAAGGTTCTACATTTAGGCAAGAAAAACCAAATGCACAAGTACAGCATAGGTGGCACCATGCTCAATAGTAGTAACTGTGAGAGGGACCTCGGAGTCCTAGTAGACAATCACTTAAATATGAGCCAGCAGTGTGCTGCAGCTGCCAAAAAGGCCAACACAGTGCTAGGCTGCATTAACAGCGGGATAGAATCAAGATCACGTGAAGTATTAATACCACTCTTCAATGCCTTGGTAAGGCCACACTTGGAATACTGCATCCAGTTTGGTCACCACGATGTAAAAAAGATGTTGAGACTCTAAAAAGAGTACAGAGAAGAGCAACAAAGATGATTAGGGGACTGGAGGCTAAAACATATAAGGAACGGTTGCTAGAATTGGGTATGTCTAGTTTAACGAAGAGAAGGACAAGGGGGGGGACATGATAGCAGTATTCCAATATCTCAGGGGCTGCCATAAAGAAGAGGGAATAAGCTATTTTCCAAAGCACCTGAAGGCAGGACAAGAAGCAACGGGTGGAAACTAATCAAGGAGAGAAGCAACCTAGAACTAAGGAGAAACTTCCTGACAGTGAGAACAATTAATCAGTGGAACAGCCTGCCTCCAGAAGCAGTAAATGCTCCAACACTGGAAGTTTTTAAGAAGAGAGTGGACAGCCATTTGTCCAAAATGGTATAGGGTTTCCTGCCTGAGCAGGGGGTTGGACTAGATGACCTCCAAGGTCCCTTCCAACTTTACTACTATTACTATTACTTGCATCTAGGGAGCTACAAATCAAAATTCATGTTTTAAAAGGAAAAAACAAAGATAGCCAATAAGTTCTTTTGTTCTTAAGCAGGGCCACTGTAATGGAATGGTTGAATTTGTAGTCAAATTGACAGCAGCTTTACAACAAATTACTGCTTCCTGGCAAGAACTAGTAGATTGCCCTAGTTTACTATAACACCTGCCCTTACAATCTAAAGCTGAAACTTAAATTTGATCTGACAGTTGTCTGCTTTTATACCCCTTTAGAGGTTAAAGCTGTATGGGAAAAGCTGGGTAAATTGGTGGGTGGAGAAAGAGAAGGCAGCAGCAATTATTCTTTGCTGAGTTATCAGAATTGCACTGGTGCTGCATGAGAATAAGATATAAAAATAATTTCCTATATTTAGGTACTGACATATCAAGTAGAAATGAAGTCTGCAAACCCTGCGTTTAGGCAAATTGAAATATCAACAATAATCTCTTAAACAGAGCTGCAACAGAACCCAGAAACAAATAAGCCCACTACCATCTAATGATTAAATTATACAATGACACTCACTAAAACCTTCTCATTTTAAAGACATACAGATATTGCCCATATACCTTCAAGCATATAAATCGCATAATCTAAGCTCTCCTAGTGAGATTGTTGCTAATGAAAATATTATTAAATCAAATGGTTTCTTCTATATTTCAGAGCAAATGTTCCCCTTTTTTTCAGCCATCTTAACAATCAAAAGATCAACAAGACATCTAGAAAAACCATCTACTTCATTTTATGAATGATTCCTTCTTTTTTCTTTTGGAAAAGAAACTGTTTTATCAGAAACATATATGTATACAAAATAAGAATGACCATATTTCGTCAGTGTATTTTATATGTTCTTTGTGTATGTCATTTCTGAGATGTGGAATTTAGTTGTTCAAATAAATATCTTTATATTTCTATGAAATTAAAGATATGGTTTTATTATCATGGAATATATTATTTGAATTAGTGTATCTTTCAATATTTACTTCATTGTGCAAAGCTGAATAGTTAAAAAAAACAGCTGTGGTATTTATTAAATAAAACAATCTGGATCTAAAAACTGATCTAATCCAAATCTAAGATCAGACTTTGAAGGGATGTCACTGTATTCAGGACTGTAACAGCAAATCTCATGCTTAGAGAAGCATGAAAAATGGATTCAAATATGCTGTTCAAGATGGCTCAAAATACGTGTCTCCAATGTCAATTTAGAGAATTTTGAGTCAGTGCAAGAGACACCATCCAGTGATGTAGCTAAACCATAAATATTGCTTTTGTTTTATTTGTATGACATTCTGCTTGCTGTAATGTAAATTTGGTATGAAGATATTCTGAAAATAGTTTACAAAAAAATAAATAGCCCATTAACATTGAAATTGAGAAATGTTCTGTAGAAACCAAATATGTATCTCCAGGGAGATAATCAACTCTACATAATCTAAATTTCTAAAAATAATAGGACGCATTCCTCAACTCATTTCTAATGCTGTCGTTCAATTAAAATTGGGCTGCATGTTGTCCAGAGATTGTACAAAAGTATGCCAGTAACATCTCAGGTAAAGCAGATGTCCCTTTGTGGGACATTTTTTATTAATCTTACCCTCTACAATACATTTTAATCTATCCAGAGGAGACAGATTGAGATTACTGCTACTCTTTTAAGTGAGCTGTTTTTAGATGCATCAAAGTTGCTAGAGAAATATGAAATATGAATTCTGCATTGTGCTAATTTATAGGACTTCTCTGGTGCCTTCCTCATAGTTTTGATCATTTTTGGCTATATTGTAATTTTTATATATGCATTTTAACTATTCTATAGGTTTTAACACTTGAATTATGAATTCATTAATGAATTAATATTAGAGCCCTAAAGCAGCAGCAATTTAACAATGCAGCAGGATAAAATGGATGCCAGTTCTGAAGATCAGGAAGTACCAAAAACATTAAATTAAAATTAAATATTTTTAAAAGTACAGAAATGGACTATGGCATACACAATTATAGAGAGTAGAATGGTAGAGAAATTAGAAAGAAAAAGGACAGAAAAATAGAAAACAAAGTACTAGATTAATTTCAAAAGTATTGTATGTTTTCCTACCTCTGATTGCCATCTTGCAAAACAAACCAATTACGTAGTGTTAGTAGTCACCCTTGTGGCTCTTAATCTGTTTTATCTTGAGATACACGTTTTACACTATTATAAATAATGCATTATGAAAACCCCACACTTCCGTTGTTGTAATGGAAGTGGGCTTCTCTACATTTTAAACTTCTCTAAAGACAATGGAGTTCCTTAGCACTTTGCCTGCATTATAGATATCAATATCCACTACCAAGGAAATTCTAAAGTTACACTAATAGCTATACGTTTTTTACCTAACATTTTTCTGAAATGATTCCCAAAAGTCTTTATTCTTGCTTCTGCTGGTTACTAATTTTTTTTAAAAAAAAGCTATCTTGTTCAAGAACCTTGTTCAAGAACCTGATACTTTCTGAGTTATCTCAGGTGGTGCCTAGATGTAATACGAGATGTAGAGACAACTGAGCTCCAGTTTCATATTATTTAATGCAAGGAAAACACAAACAGTTATTTTTTGTTTTGTCAGAATGGAAGAATATATGTTGGCAAGCAAGAGCTTAATGAAAGATGACAAAGTCCAAATTTTAACATGCTCTGAATTTTGAGATATACCATTGAAAGGTATGATTTTAAAAACATATGTCCATAACTTCAGTGGTGAGATCATTATAGATACTGCAATGAATAGCAGAGCTATCCACCACTCCTACAATAGTCAGTACAGAATTTACCAGCAAAAGTGGCAATTGGCAATTTCAATTTTCATCTAGGAGCCCTATAAATGTCTGTCTACCATAATTATGAGCACATAACCAATCATGAAAATCTATTTCTGAATTCTGCTATATAATTCTTTTTTATATAGCATTTATTATACTGTCAGAAGGTAGAGAATTTGCAAACATTAGCTGCCCTTAGCTCACACTGGGCAGAAGTTAAAAATTACACAATGACAAATCCTAGTTGAAGAAGTGATGCACCACATAAACACATTTGTACATTCTTCCTCCTTTAGTTCTATATGTTAGTCAAATATGGAGCAAAATAAAAACTAAAGCTATTGTTTATCTTGATCAGGAAACAGAATCTCAGAGTAGTTAGTTATTTACTTCTGTTCAGCTCTCTGTAGCTTCTTCAAATGGAATAAACCAGCATCTTCCTTGATTTATAATGCTCAACAGGAATTCAAAGGCAATGTTTTGTAATATTCATCCATTCTTAAGTGTTCTCCTGGGTCAGATAATATGCAGTAGTGTATTTTCTGTAAAAATCTTCAGAGCTTTTACTTGAAGTTCTGCTGTTTAATCTGGAAAAGAAAAAAAAAGGAGTTGATGTGTAGTAGAATTTAGAGAGAAATTAAGATAATGAACACTATTCCATGTTAATTTATCTCTTTCTCTCTATTCTCCATCCCCTTTAATGAACAAATTCAACAAAATTACTTGCCCATATCAAATTGAGTAATTGTGGCTATTCAAACAAAGTCTGAAACAACAGCCCCATTTGCTGTAAGGGTTCATAGTTTATATTCAAGAATTCTCCAGCTGGGACCAGCATTTGGGCCAGGAAATGCCATTGTCAATGCTTGCAAAAATAACAGTGCATTTCAAAATCCATCTGATTGTATTTGACATATGTTAATTGCTCCTTTAAACATTTATACCCTGGTTCTTTTTAAAAAGGATCCTGGGTTTGCTCTTAGCCCATTAACACATAATACGTCTTCCTGTGGGATTAGAACTTCAGGAACATTTGGATTATATGGCTCCAATTTGAGAGCTAGAGCAGCCTGCTAAATTTTTCCCTCTTCTTGTTACCCTTTTCACATTCAGGAAATAAGTGGATATAAAGGGCAATCTGTACCACACTGGCCAATCCTTAAAATAGCTAAATAAACAATTTCTGAAAGTTTTTAGAAGCAAGGTTAGTGAACTTTGTTGTTGTTGTTAATTGCGAAGTCGTGTCCAACCCATCGCGACCCCATGGACAACGTTCCTCTAGGTCTTCCTGCCTTCTACCATCTTCTGGAGTCCATTTAAATTCACACCTACTGCTTCAGTGACTCCATCCAGCCATCTCATTCTCAGTCATCCACTTCTTCTATTGCCCTCAATCTTTCCCAGCATTAGGCTCTTCTCCAGTGAGTCCTTCCTTCTCATTAGGTGGCCAAAGTATTTGAGTTTCAACTTTAGGATCTGGCCTTCTAAAGAGCACTTGGGGTTGATCTCTTCTAGGACAGACTGGTTTGAACGCCTTGCAGTCCAAGGGACTCGCAGGAGTCTTCTCCAGCACCATAGTTCAAAGGTGCTGGAGAAGACTCCTGCGAGTCCCTCGGTGTGTCCTTTAAAGGCCCCTCAACAATTGGGACCTTGACAATTGATCCCTTAAGATTGGTCTAAAGGCTATTAGAAATCTTCCAAATGGAAAGTTTCAAAGGCCACCTGGTTAGTCTACTTTCATTTCTGAACAAAAGAAAAATTAAATATAAGTTAAAAAAAATGAAAGAATTTGAAATAAATGGCAAAAACTAAATGATATTTTGAATCAAGAAAGTTATAAATAATTAATGGTTCAGACAAATTTGCAATATTGAAATGTTTACTAAGATTTTGAAACATTCTCTATACAATAGACAGCTTTCCATGAATATCAGAATTATTTTTCCCATTATAAGTTGTAACAGAGATTAGATACCTTATAATTTAAATTGGACAGTAGAGGGGATTAAAGATACCAGGCCAAAACAAAACAAATCAAAAATTTTCTTTGGTTTTGATTTGGATTTACAAAATGAGACAAAACACTTTAATATTTAAAATGGTATAGAAAATCTTCAAAGAATGGGGCAAGAAATTAGTAGCCACACTATCAACATTTTCAGTAATGATCTCTATTTCTGTAGATAGACTATGTTTAAAGAATGTTAATGAAGGAATGGCAGCTATGGAAGAAATTTCCCTCGATAAAGAAATAGTGGAAATATTGGATTAAAAAGTGTGGATTACAAGACAGAGAAAGTATTTTAAGTTAAAATACAAGTGGCAAGGTAAGAGAATGACCGACATAAGGATTCTTTATGGCATATAAAAATTTTAAAAATTAAACAGAAATACAAATGATATACTGATAGAACAATCTGGATAATAACTTTTCATTGGATTTACAAAAGAACTTGTTAACACCTTGAAGAAGAATTTGAAGAATTGAAGAGAATCAAAGAATTGAAGAGATTCCATGATAATATTTAAATGAACAAAAATTAAGAGTTTCAGAGATAAAATGAAGGAATATAAATTTGGTTTAATTGATGAAGGTTAAAATAAAAAGTTACTATGACATTCTGGCCCTACCAGCCTTCAAAACAATTGCCTTCATTAGCATTGTGGCCAGAAAGGAGCCTTTCTAGCCTTCAGAACAATCACTTTTGCTAGCTTTCTGGCCAGGTTGAGAATCAGTATTTTAGATGATCAGCCTTAAATGTTCACTTTAAAATACAGACCCAAAAGATCCTAAAATCCTGTACAGATCATCATGATATTTCAAGCACTATTTCCGCTTTTTGGATCAATGAATGCCATCTTGCAGAATCAAACACAGGTGAGCTGAACACAGACCACACCAACATCAGGCCCAGGTGACAAGCTGATCAGTCAGGGGTTTGTCACAACCAATGGATCTACAGCCATCTGCATCAAAATCCTTTATACTGTAGATGTTGCTAGAAAATTCAGATAATACTGCTTTCTGTGAAGCATTCACATATTCATTGGAATTGGCAGGAGGAAAGCAAGCTTACTATTAAAAAGGTTCAGGTAAACCAATTTGAGTGACACCACAGAAAGTGTGACTTACATGTTTTCTAAACTGAGTAGTAGTTTAGAATGGTATCTGGATGAAAAGCTATCTTTTCTTCAAGAAAAGCAATAAATTGGAAAAAAGGAAACCAGGGTTTAATAACTGTCTTATATCTGGAATATTGCTGTTATTTTTTTTCAAAGCATTTGTGGGAAGAATCCAAAGAAAGAAATACTTTGGGGAATAATAAAAAGGCAGAATAATGAAGAAGATCTTTTAAAAAGCAGAAACCTCTGCCTTCCCCCAGCCAGAAACTCAGCAGAAACCAGGTCTGTAGAAATGCAGATATGATCATCCTTTCAGAAAGGCTGGAGCCAGGAAGCTAAGAGCTGATGGGATTAGAAAGACAAAAGGTCCTAGAATCAACAACCCTTCACCCCCTCAAAAAAATCCAACACAGGAAATAGTCATCAGCCAGGGAAGCAGGATATGACCTTTGGGGTATAATAGGATTAACCCACCAATCCAAAAACAACACACTCAAAAGCTCAGGTCAAAGTTCATGCCACAGGAACAGGAACTCCAAAGACAAAAGCCCCAGAAGGTATAAAAACCCACCACTCCCAGCAACATGCGGTCAGCTTTCCCAGAGTCACCTTTCTGTCTGACTCTGCTCTTCAATAAACTACAATCTTCTTTCTAAAGCAGTCTCCATTTTGTTTAATCCCGACTTGGACTAGACCCTGATGAAGACTTTTCTTTCAACACACTGAAAAACATATGCCTACTTTCAGAAGATTTGAAAAATGTCCTTAGTGCAATTAAATATGTATACCATGAACTCGATAAAACTACTAAATATACCCATTGAGAATTGTGTCCTTGATGTATTTTACTCTTCCCATCTCATTTCCCACCACTCTGAAGAATGGTTTAAACTAGTTAAAGTTTAAGTGTTAAAATGTCATGCACAGCACCTGAAGTAATAAGAGATTATGGTAGCATTTTCAATTATTAGTCTTTTCTTCAATAGCAGCCTCTCTGTACAGTTCTAACTTCAGAGCCTAATTTTCTTATTTCTCAATATTTGGAAGCAGAAATCAAGCCCCAATTAATGCTAACAATCTAGGGCTTAACAATAGTCTGGTTGAGACAAATTTGCTTCTTAGTTTTCAGAATAATTCTTGTAATTGTAAGTTAACAGTGAGGACTGAAGAAAATAAAAGATAAAAGGCCTGCTGACAACATAGTCCGCTCCTTTCTTTGTTGAAGGAATTTGGAGCAGCAGTTTAAAAGGTCAGATTGCTGCGGATGTATTCATGATTTCTAAGCCCTGAATAAATGGATACAATAATAGTTCTTTTTCAGAAAGAAGGAATTGTATTAGCAATGTTTCTACTAAACATATTTGGAGAAAATATTTCATATTCATATCATAATCATGAAACCTTGCACAAGAAAGGAGAGACATTTTAATATCTTTCTCTACTATTTTCTTTTAATTTCAGGATTTTCTCTCTCCTTCCTTTCCACCTCCTCTTTACTGTACTTTTCTATAAACAGTGATATATCTCCACCTCCAGCTATTTTGAATCAATCTTGATTCTAGTGACTGCTTGGACAAGTCCCTGCAGATTTCTTGGTTGCATTTTCAGCTGTTTGCCATTGCCTGCTTCTTAAGGCTGGGAGACAGCAACTGACCTGAAGATACTTACCATGTTTCAGGCCTAAGGCAGGACTATAATTTAGTTTTCCCTGCTCCCTACATGTAGCACACACACACAGGAATCTATTTTATTATCCACAAAGGTGCTTTTTCAAGAGGAAACTGAACTTTCTTGTTTTTCTTTGAAGATGTTTCACTTCTCATCCAAGAAGCTTCTTCAGCTCTGACTGGATGGTGGGGAATGGAAGGATTTATATTCCTTGCAGGCAGCCGGTCATTTGCAGTCTTTCAGAGAGTCATTGAGGCCACTTAGAGGTTTGTCTTTGTCCTCAGGATCACCTGAGAAGTGCAGAGTGGAGCCTTGTTGGAACTGCTGAAAGGATGTATTGTGGAGCTGTGCTTTCTGCCTGTGTCCCTTCATTGTTGAACACAGGTGCAGGCTGTTGCACTATTCATGACTTGAATGATTGAGAATCTGACTTGTGTTAGAATGTGAAAAAGTTTTTTCTACACCCAATTACTATGGAAATATACAAGAAAGTGTGGGAAGTCAACCCCCAGAGAAGGAAATATTAAAAGGGCAGAATATTATATTTCCTCAAAGGATCTTAAAGAGACAGAAAAGCATGCCCAGTTTTTCTTAATAGCCCCAAGTCTCTCTCCCCAATGAAGAAACCAGCTCTGTAGAAATGCAGATGTAAATAATCCAGGAAGGTTGGAGGCCCCCAGCGAGAAGTTTAGGAAAACAAAGACACCTAAAATCTACACATCCCACCCAAACTCTAAGCCAGGAATAGGGTTATAATAGGGTTAACCCACAGATGCCAAAGGGCACACTCAGACTCAGGAAATACAAAGCCTCAAACAGGAACAGGAAACAACCTCAAGAGCCCCAGAGGGTATAAAAACCCACTCCCTACATGTGCTCTCTCTTTTTTTCCAGAGCCATCTTTCTGTCTGGCTCTTCTCTTCAATAAACTGGAACTTTCTTTCTAAAGCAGTCACCATGTTGTTTATTCCCAGCTTGGACTGAACCATGATGAAGACTTTTCCTTCAACAAAAGATATAAGTTACTGTTGGAAATAGATATAATGCTCCTAATGTTAACTGGATACATGTGTTTTATTTCGTCCGATACAACTGCACAATGAAAAATGAAGCATCTTCTTTCTCCATGGATTTTTCCATATTCTAGAATTATTTGTAGCTACTAAAAATGGAATGTGGAATATTCCAGGGTGGAATAGCCTTGTTTAGTGTTCCAGTCAGGCATGCCCCCTTTGGGGTATAGCCCATTCCATATTGCCCAACTTTTCCTTGAATAGGAAATTTATTAAATGGAGGAACATGATACTTTTTTATACTTTTGTGTGAGCAAACTAGGCTTCAAAATTGTGTATGTTATCCCGTCCATCTCCCCTTCATATATCCCTGTCCTTTCAGTCTGAAACTTTATTGCACTGAATAGCAAATCTAGAAGAAATTTCTCCTCAAATTCATCTGAGGAATTCATCCCTTTTCAGCACAGCTCCCACTTCTGATTAATTGAATTTGAAAAAATAGCTTCTTTAAACCTTGTCATGCAACACAGCAAAATCTACAATGTGAAGGGCATACCTACACAAAGAAGGTATAGGAAGCTAGCCTAGTAAGTTTTTATTTATAATGCAGTCATGTGTGACTTTCCTTATATAATTACTGGAAAAAATTCTACCATAAATATTAGTGGCTTTGAAATGAATATGTTTTTCCATATAAAGGCCAATTATTAAAACAACATAACATACAAAAGCATTAAATCTCTCTTCTAGCTATATTGGAAATAGGCATTTGTGTGATTTTTTTCCAGTTGTTTCTTGGCAATGGATTCGCTATAGCAATTTATTTTCTTGTTAGTAATACTGGTCAATGTCATTTTTAAAAATAGTATTGTGTGTATCTTTCCCTATTATAAAACCAAGTTGTAATATATCGTGTATTTTTTTCCTTCTTACTGGAAAATTCTAAATTCTAAATACAGAGAAATAATACTGAGCAAATTGGTCTTATGCTCCCTCCCATGCATGGAAATATTTATAACTTCATTTCTTTGAATAGGATCTTGAACTTGTGTCCTGGACATGTTCCTCATAACTCTACTAGAGCAATTACCCAACACTTCCAACTTTTTTATCATTAGGGAGAAGAAATATTCCATTGATTGATTGATTTCTTAACTAAACATTTAGATTTCTAGTCTCCAAAGTTAAATTATTTGGATTGGTTTTAAACTGTAAATATAGAAGCTGGCCTGGATTTTTATCTCAGACATCATTGACCGATTACTCCAGTGATTCAAAGTAAAGCAGAAGTCTGTTATTAAAGAAAAAAAGGATATGTCTAAATGTCTTAATTAGCTTTCTCCAAATTGGTGTATCCAAACATTTGTAACCTCAGTCTCAACATATCTAGATAGAATGACTGGATAAGCTTGTCTACACCATTTGCAGATTTCTCCAGAATTACTTGTGATAAGTTTTATTGAGTTGATACTTTAATTTTGGAAAATTGCAAAGGCAGAAAAACTTAGTTAAAGCCATGTTCTGCTTTGACCATGACAGTTTGAAGGTCATAAGTACTATAATCAAATCTAATTGTTTTCAATTGGGAAAGAGATTTTTCTATCTCTCTGTAAAAGCAGCAATAATTTAAAGTTGGCAATCTCATTTACAGTATATTTCAAAACTGAATTTTATATATATTTCTTAATATATATATTTCCAAAGTACTGAGAAATCTTTTCCTATTAGAATTATTGTCTACTTCTTATTAAATTTGTCAAAGTGTAACTGAAATAGCATTGGTATAATAAAATACATTTTAAAGCAATGATATTGTGACCTTTTATTGCCATGAAAAGCAATTTTTCCTGCCCATCACTGGTAGAGAATTAAACACTGGATTTCTTAAAACAGTATTAATTTACTTTAAGTGAATAAAAATGAAATTCCCATCTCAAAAAAGCTGCTGACAAAAATCCATCAATAATGGAGGAAGATTAGAAGGCAGCAAGAGATAAAATGGAATTATATGTGATTCTCTTTTGTCTCCTTTGAACTCATTGTTTAGGGATATTTAGCAGGAAAAGGGAGAAAATTTGGGCTTTAGTTTCATTATTGATGATTTTTTTTCTTTTTCATTTTATTAAAAGTTTTACAAATTACAATATAAACCCACCCATCCCCTCCCCCAGTCTCCAGTTCCCAGATTTTATCATGATACCAGTTGTATTTAACTGTTATTTAAAAGAGGGATGTCTGAAAAATGAAGTATTTAATTAGAATTTAGGAATTTGGTGCATAATTTCATTATGTTTGACATTATTTATTATGTGTATTACATAATAGCAAATTAAATACTGTAGCAAGAAATCAATTGTATGCTAGCATGGAATTAGGAATCTGATGGTTATCAGTTTAAAACATGTCTGTGGAGATTCTCAATCATCCAGGTCATAGTTATCCCTAAGATGCGTTTTTTCATGAGGCAACTTGACTTCCTTGTTTTTCTTTGAAGACGTTTCCCTTCTCATCCAAGAAACTTCTTCAGCTCTGACTGGATGGTGGGGAATGGAAAAATTTATACTCCTGAAGACAGCTGTTCATTTGCATTCTTGTAGCGAGTCGTTAAAGCTATCTGGAGGCTTATCTGTCTTCAGGGTCATCTGAGTAGTGCAAATGGGTGTGGAGCTTTCTTGGAACTATTGAAATGACTTTGTTTAGACTGGAGATAGATGGCTATTCAATTTTGACATAGATGCCTCTTTGACCCCTCTTTTAAACCAGTGGTCCTTTCTGTCACAAATGTGGACTTTGTTGTCTTCGAAAGAGTGGCCTTTGTCTTTTAAATGCAGATGGACTGCTGACTCTTGTCCTGATGGATGATGAATATAGGAAAAGCTCAGGAGGATCTTCAACCAACACAACATATGTGTACCCTTCAAACCCAAGAATACACTAAGGCAGAAGTTTGTCCACCCCAAGGATAAAACACCAAGCAACATGGTATATGCAGTACAATGCAGTGAGCTATGTGCAGATCTGTACATTGGGGAAACAATACAACAACTTCATAAACATATGGCACATCATATTAAGTCAAAATGGTCAAAGTGGTGTTGGAAGAAAAGTCTTCATCATGGTTCAGTCCAAGCTGGGGATAAAAAACATGGTGACTGCTTTAGAAAGAAGGTTACAATTTATTGAAAAGGAGAGCCAGACAAAAGTATGGCTCTGGCAGAAAAGAGGAGAAGAAAAAAGGATTGTGCACATGTAGGGAGTGGGTTTTTATAACCTCTTGAGCCTTTTGTTTGGAGTGATTTTCTGTTCCTGTTTGAGGCTAGTTCATGTGTCCTGTATTCTGAGCTGAGTCTGGGTTTGCCCTTTGGCATCTGTGGGTTAATCCTATTATGTCTTGTCTTAGAGTTTGGGTGGGGTATGTAGATTTTAAGTGTCTTTGTCTTCCTAAGCTTCTAGCTCCCTGGATTTACATCTGCATCTCTATAGAGCTGGTCCCTGCTTGGGGGAGGGAAACTTGGGGCTATCAAGGAAAACTGGGCATGTTTTTCTGCCTCTTTTAATATTTCCTTCTCTGGGGGCCTGACTTCCCACAGTGGGCTAGAAGATTGATTCATGCCCCACTTTCGCTTTTTTCAATAAAAGAGAAAATAATTTGTATCCCTTATCCTATTGTTGCAGTCTATGCGGTGTCATATTTTCATGTCCAGTTCTATGCATTATGATGCCTATGTTCACACAGGACAGTAAAAACTTTATTGTGTGAAAAATACTTAGATAAGAAACCAAAGCTTTAGGAGATAAATGCAAAACATATCTTTTAAGGACATCAACAATTACCGTGATCACAGAACTCTTTTCAAGGAAAGAAGGACTCCAAGATCCACAAGGTTATGGGTATATATCCTCAGGAAATATTATTTAGGATTTAATAAAGCAGTTATAATTATGAAGCACCATTTATTCCAAGAGCGTAGAATCTGCTAACAGCTTAAGGTGATCTTACTATGGGCTGACTCTGCATCTCTACAACCTAATCTTCCAAGAAGATTCCAAGCCCATGCCTTCTACTGATAGTAATCCCTTCTAGCATAAAAATGCTTTTATTTATTTATTTTATTGATCCCTTCACCCCACAGAAAAAAAATAACCTGTTTTTTTTAATCTGTCTCTTTTCCTTTGAAGGTCATTGGAGAACTTTAGCTTGCCTGTTCTGCTTCATAGATGTAGGTAAAATATTATTTGCTTTCCACAACCTAATAGTTACATATGCAAAGTTACTGTAGTTTTAAACTTGGTGTTGTGGCTTTGCATGCTTTCTGAAACCAGCTCATTTGGTTATTTTATGGCTGAATGTATAGAGCAAATCCCAAAAATTACTTAAAAGAGAATCAGGTTAAATGTGCTGTGTAAATACAGTAGAAAACTGTAATTCCTAGTAACCGATTAGCATGAATACCAACAATAACAAATAAGAAACTATCAAAACTTATACTAAAATTAGGAAGACTTTAGAGAAATAAAATAGGTGTGCTAAAATTGCAATAGATGCACAATGTGCATTTTTCCATGAATCTTTAAATTAATGAATTTAAAGTCTGTTAATCACAGTGTGCTTCCAGTCATTTACCAACCAATTTTCTTCTGCTACCTTTGGTCCTGTTTAATCATTTGCTTCTCCATAATCATGTGTCCTGCTGCATGTGCAGTAACATAAACCAGACTATGCTCTGGAACAATGTAGCTTTTAACAACTTGGGAGACAAAGATTTCATTATTTTATGTTAGCATATGCTGTAGTAGAAAGAACTAGGATTCAGTGAGAATGTCTAAAAATGAGGACTGAGAAGCAAAGTTGAATGAAGGAAAGCCACTTAGGTCTTCTTATTACTTATGATGTTCATGTGACTTAAATCACTGCAATATTCACAGAACAGCACAATGCCGGGGGAAAGAAAAACAAAAGCAGACACAAATAAAGACAATATATAAAGAGAAAGCCTGGATGGAGACAAACGAGGACATCAGTAACTTAGAATGTTTAACAGTAAGCACCACATAAATGTCAGGGGGAAAGAACATTCCAGAGGATTAGCCCCATCCCATAATAAGCTGCTCTATTGACATTATTCTGCAGTTCGGAGACACATGCCCAAACCCACCACCTTTGAATCAGTGTTCAGTTTGATTTATAATGCAGAACTGGTTTACCAGGAATCTGAATTCTAGATGGCTTGCAGCTTTCTGCAATATGTCACAAGGAAATCCTTGAGCACTATTTGGGAACTATAAATATAGAAAAAAGTTAATAAGGTCATTTTGGATCAGACACTATGAACTGGGAGATTAAACTGTGTGCATCTACTCTTCAAAGTAACGGAGACATTTATATGCTATACAGCAGCAGAGAAACAAGAAAGAATAACTGATTGAAAATGATATGTTTGATATATATCAGAGTATCTCAGCAAACTATAATTTATTGATGTGGCAGCTTCTCATTTCTAGGAAAAACAAACAAAGGGGGTAGCTTGCTTAACCTGGCATCAATGACTACATTGATTGCAATTACTGTGGGTCAGGTTATGAACTGAATTCATTTCAGATGAATAAATTGAGAGAGAGAGAAAGTTAATAATTAATAACTTGCAGATTTCATGATGCTTGACCATTTGCTAGCCTAAGCATTTTCCTTGCCAGGCTTTTCAAAATAGCAGCATAATTTAGACCATATTATCAGCTATGCACCCTGATAATTTCATTCTTTCCACAACTCTGTAAAACTCTTTGTTTGTTCTGTATAACTCCTTGCTTGTTCATTTAACTAGAAATCATACTATGCTTCTGAACAATATAGCAGTCACCCATACCATTTAATTTTGTTCAATTAAAAAAAATAAGTCCTGGATTTCTTAAAATGCCACAGTCAGACTTTTACTAGGATTGGCTGATTAGGTTTAAAGAAATATCATGGATTAACCCGATTTGCAAAGCTTTAATTCTTGTCAAGTGAGCTTAAGTGATATGTATGCTAGGAGTCAGAATATCCACATTCAACTTCATAATCAGAGCATTCTTTAGGGACTTTGGGCCATCTCACAGTGTTGTCATTGTGGAGAAAAACAGGACAAGGCAAAGATATGCTCACCACTATGAGTTCCTGAATAATAGGCGAGGATGTCAATCAATCAATCAAATAAATAATATTAGAGATGGTGAGTTACAAAAATATTTGTATTAGGAAATAGAAATAAAGAATTTAATACTTGAAGGGTAAATCAGTGGCAATATTCCTGTTCCAGGCTAAAAGGGAAAACAGTGGGTAAAGAAAACATAAGAATCATTAAATAGGTTATAAAATTGGAAATAATTATTTATTTTTAATAAATGCACTCCATAACTGGCTGTAGCTACAATTCAATACAATTCTGACACTATCTACAGAGAGTAATAAACTAATCATGACAATTATATAAAGTGAAGAAGAAGGGAGGGGAGAGAAAGAAAGCTTGATTGTGAACTTGAACTTTTTGAAATACATGGAAATCAAACTATTTTTAAAATAAGAACAAGGGCAGAGCAACAAAGAGAAAGAGATAAGAAAACAAAAATAAAGCATAATTCTGAAATAAAACCTTGCAGTTCAAAATCTTAACCTGTAGCTGAGGATATGACAAAAAAAATGCTTCATCAGAAATAGAAATTAAGAATAAGAATTTAATACAAGAAAACACAATTCCATTGCATGGAAAAATTGATTTGTTGCCCAAATAACTTTAATAGGTAAGAGGCATCCTGCATTTACACCAATACATAGCTTGGGCCTCCAACTTGGTGAGTATGAACTAAATGTGTTGGCCTGCAAGGTAATTTCTAGATTAGAAACCTGATTTTTTATATAACAGCTAAGCATTCGTGGTAATCCTCAAATTTGGTAGCATTTGTTGCTTTTAGGCCAGAATGGAACACAACTGGCCAGTGCTGCCTTAACATTAAGAAGAATTATGCATATGGTACAGATTCAACTAAGGTTGATAACCTTGTCTAGACCAGCGGTTCTCAACCTGTGGGTTGAGACCCCATTTGGGGTTGAACAACCATTTCACGGGGGTCGCCAAACAACGCGATCTGCTATTTTTTCTGCCATTTTTCCCCTTTTCCTTAGCTCTGCTACTCCCTCTTATTCTATTGGCTTTCAAAAGCCAATAGAATAGACTCTCTTGAACAGAGTCTAATTCTATTGGCTTTCAAAAGCCAATAGGAATTGTCCAGGGCTGTCTCTGCCCTACTGAGCCCGCCAAAAGCCCCAGTCTGCAAACGGTGCTGCAAGGGGAACAGTCTGCAGAGCTTCCCTCCCTGCTGGGCAAATAAAAAGTAAGTAAAAGAGGGCTGGGGTGGGAGGTGGGAGGCCGGTGGGCGCAGGGAGGGTTGCTGGCACGCGTGGGGCCCGGCAGGTGCCTTACCTGCCTTGGGCTGGGCCAGCTGGTGGCCCAGCCAGTGGTCGCCCTGTGCCACTGCTGCCGCGGCCGCCCAGGAGTGCCTGGGCCTGCCTGCCACTGCCCCGAACAGGCGGTGGCCAAGGTAAGCCTAGCGGGGCAACGGCAGGCGCAGGGAGGGTTGATGGCGTGTATGGGGCCCGACAGGTGCCTTACCTGCCTTGGGCTGGGCCAGCTGGTGGTCCAGCCGGTGGTCGCCCAGCCTGCCGCGGCCGCCCAGGAGCGCCCGGGCCTGCCTGCCGCCACCTCTTGCCGGCTATGCCTCAGCTGGCACAGGGGGCGGCACCATGCATGCGCGGTGCTCCCGGGCCAGTAGTCCTCAACTTACGACCGGGGTCGCAGCTATAAAAAGGTTGAGAACCACTGGTCTAGACTTTCTCTAAAAACTATTATGTGAAAACCTCCATAATGGGCATAGAGATCCACAATTATGGATCAATTTGATGATAACTGTGATACACGAAAGATTTATAAATTTAGAATGTAAGAGAGGTAAATGGAAAAGGAGAGACATTAACAGATGAAATGACAGGAAGAAAAATATCTATGTTGTGTCTCTGTGAAACTAAGAGAAAGGATGCAGTAGATTAAAACACAGATTCCATAATTTAGAGTGGTGTTAATGAATGCATGCAGAAAGTAAATGTAGGTGTAATTATGAATGGAAGGGCTGATAGTAAAATACTGAAGAGAATAATAATTGAAAGTTATATTCCAGTAAACTGTAATAATGGGAGAATCAGATATGAGTCTGGGGGAAAACTGTGCAACATTGTGAACAAATGCATCCAGAGAAAAAAATTACTCTGTTAGGTAAGATGAATGAACAGGTGAGGGCAAGACATTTAAATATAGAAGAACTGACTGGCCTATGGACTAAAAGAATCAGTGAAGGTTGCATCCATTATTGGCAGTGACAAGTGTAGAACCTGGGGGAAAAAGAAACAGAAAAGTAAAGGATAGAACTTTTAAAAACTAGGGTGAAAATACAATGACTGCAGGGGTTCTGTATTAGAGATTTTCTAAGGTAGATTATTCTCCTAAGAGAATTGATGGAAAAGAGATGCAATAATAGAAGTTCCAAAAAGTAACATAGAAATAATTGAAAAGAAAATGTAGAGCTATACTAATAAGTATGAAAAGAATCCATAGTAGAAGGGTGAAGTGAATGAGCTGTGAATGAGCAAAACTGGATATAAGAGAATGACTTATATTATCTTCATATTCTGCAGAATTCTGTGTATCTTTATAAGTAAAAATGAGAACAAGAGGAAGATACTGTGTACAGAGAGAAAAAATTGTTAAGAGAGAAAGAATCAGATACAATCAATATGTAATTCAGAGGAAAATGGGCTAAACAAACATAGAGTTAATGGGATGATGACTAAAATCAGCACAAATAACATTTTGATGTTCTTAAGTCCATGAAGATGACTGACATCTGTTCAAAAAATGTACATTTTTGCCTTGTCATTTTCACTATTAAACTCACTCTTATAAATAGTCCTTTAGATTCTTCCTTTCATCTTTCATTCATTTCACTAGCAAATTAATTGTCAAACTCTTTTAATGATAAAATGATTAGTTCTATCCTGTATGCTTATTAAAGTAGCATTGTCACTTGCACTTGCTGATTGCTCTTTGAGGCAAGGCCTTCTTGATAGCTTTCATTCAGTCGGCTAATGCACCAGAGAGTTAGAACTAATTCTGAGAACAATGAAGACGTGTCATCTTTCTGACATGTGTTCATAACAAAGAATCTTTTACTTATCTCTATACATCTGCAAAATATTGTATTCATGGTATGAAGAACTCACTTCTATAGGCAGTACTATTGGCTTCACAAAAAAAATATGGCTGTAACAATGTGTAAAAACAGAGTCCTCCATCTGTGAGAGATAGTGCCCATGGAGGGGGATTTTTTATCAAATATCATCACAATATTTGATTTGGTATAAATAGCTACAAACATTTTTGTAAAAAGACAATGGAAAACATATATAGATAGTGTCTGTCATATGTTAGTTATAATGCAGTCATAATTCACTGGAAACAGCTTGACTGTCCCTGACATTAATGAAACATTTCTAGTTGTTAGTATTCTTACACATTTCAGTAGTAAATACACAGAACTGATATCCATTCTGGCATATTAACTAAGGAAAATCTTAGTTTTATTATCAAAATATTATCAATAAACATTGAGTAAAAAAGAACAGTGTTTTGAGAATAGAGCATTTTTTTCAGTAAAATATGTTTATGCTGATATATAAGTGAGTTTTAGTTCTTTATTGTAAGTGATCACTACTTGCTCGCAATTATCAGCGTTCAGAGAAGCCCAGTCTTAGAAACTATTTATAGCACATTCCTAGCAGGTATTTCAATATGAGCTTGTGCTGTTTATAGACTTAGGTGTTTTTCTCTGTTGAATGCTGGTGGGCTTCCCATCTCAATCTTTTTGTTCCCAAATCATTTTATTTAGAAAGTAATGTTGCCTCAAATACAAATCTTTTTATGCTAGTGCCAGGGACAATGATAACAAAAGGAGGCCACTCTCTAGTTTGCAATTTAACTAAAATAAATACATCAGTTTATGATGTTAGACAGTTGCTTGTGCCAAATCATGACTCTGGTCTGCATACCTTAAAAATATATTGGAACGTTTAACTTCATAAAATCATGAAAGAAACAAAAATGATTTTAGAAATAAAATGTGATTGATAATAGACTGTTGATAGAATTGGAAATAAAATACAGCTATATGCTTTTTGTCTGAAAACCACTGAGAATGAATATTTATTCTTTAATAGAGTGACAATAAAATTATAATTTTATGGGTTCATCATCTTCTATCAATGTGTGCTCTGACATGCGAGGCATTCTGACATGTTCTTCCATACTTTTTCTTTCACTTCAGTTTCTAAGAAATCGCTTTGAGAAAAAGTTGTATTGCTATTTTTTATGAAATGGAAGACTCTAGTGAATATTCATCAGTGTGCTTTATGCAATCTGCCATGACTGAATTTTTGACTGCCAAAAGAGTTGGCAGTTCAATTCATCACTAAATGCAGGTAATTTATGGTGATGACTGTTGTTGTGAACATTGCACTTCATTGGGCTGAAAATGTATGGATGGTAAACTGGGAAGAATTGAGTTGTGTGATCAAAAATGAAGTGGATGACCTGTGACAGCAACCAATAAACTTCACATGAGAAAGGTTGATGAAGTGATTAACAATCAGCTGATCCCTTGAAGGGAATTGCTGTCTGACATGGTATTTCATAGGAATATTTGGGTTTCATCCATGTTCTTCAGTACTGGAAGATTTGTGCAAGCTGGGTTCTTTGCATGCTGATGGCAGAGAGAAAAGTTTGAAAAATGTAAATTTGGAATGAATGAAGAATGAAAATGAGGAATTTCTTCACAGCATCATAACAGTCAATGCATCATCTTCATGACCCAGAAATTATAAATCAGTTCATGAAATATCACCACAAAGGGGTGTGTGTGTCTGTGTGTGTCTGTCTGTGTGTGTGTGTGTGTTTAAGACAAGGCTGGAATTCAAACCCAGCTTCAGCAGAAAAAATGGTTACAATTTTTGGGAATACAGATGGTGTTTTTGATAAGGATTTCCTGAACCTGACATCCATTGTAACTCAAACCACCAGCTTGCACCTCTTAAAACTTTCCAACTCTCAATACTCAAAATGTTTTTAAGAGAGGAAATTGGGCTTATATGGCTTTCCCCATTACGTTTTACTACTCTCTGGAATATCAGAGTGATGAACAGATTCTCAGATATTTAATTTTTGATATTAAATGGCAAAAGATTTATTCTGAATGTTGACTCATATAAATTTTCAAGTCACTTAGTTACTGGACCCAGAATATTCACATTTATATATTGAATATATTGGTTATTGTCTTCTCTGTTTGTGGTATTTCTCTTTGTGGTCAAGAATAAAGATTCACAAATGAAGGCAGGTTGTTTTTCTGTAACAATTAGCTTTCATGTGTGCAAATTTTGACCACTTCCATTTCCTGGAAATGCACAACATATTTTCTTTCAGATTGTCTTGTCATCTTTTTAAAAGATATTTTGTTAAGGACACGTCTTTCTTTTCAGCATGAGACTTTAGCACTGTTACTTGAATATACTTTTATGTAGCAGCTTGTCAGTAGAGACCTATGAATCCCTCTTTAGTGATTTATCAGCAGCAGCACTGTGGGTTTTATAATGTGATATTCCATGCCTTATTCAAACCTCTCCTTTTTTCTATTTTTTATTATTTTCTAAGCACTGATTTTCAACAGACCTTCAGCTGACAGAAAGACTGAAATGAAATTATAATTAAATATGGCATTGAAGAGTAGAGCTATAAAGAAGACTTATAATTTAAGGCACAGCAAGAACCACAGTAAAAAATGTTCAAAAGCATTTACCATATGTAAGTATAGTGCTATATAATATTGTGAAAATAACAAACAAAGAGAAAATGTAGTTTGATAGTGCAGAATAAAAAGGGTAGTACCATGTCAAAGACAATATAGATTTTTTCTTTAATAAAAGCAGTGCCTTCCAAACACTGTACACTAATGTTCTATTAAAAGAAATTAACAGAAATAGCATCCCAAAAGTTTTCTATATTTTAACATAATAACAGAGTTGGAAGAGACCTTGTAGGTCTTCTAGTCCAACACCCTGCACAAGGAAGAAACCCAAAACCATTCTGGATATATGGTTGCCCAATCTCTTCATAAAAACCTCCAGTGATGGAGCACCCACAACTACCACTGGTTAATTGCTCTCACTGTCAGGAAATTTCTCCTTAGGTTTCTTCTCTCCTTGATTAGTTTCCATCTACTGCTTCTTGTCCGGCCTTCTGGTGCTTTAGAAAATAGATTGACCTCTTCTTTGCAGCAGCCCCTCAAATATTGAAACACTGCTATCATGTTACCCCTACTCTTTCTTTCACTATACTAGACATATCCAATTCCTGCAATTGTTCTTTATATGTTTTAGCTTCCAGCCCCCTAATCATTTCTGTTCCTCTTCTTTGCATTCTTTCCAGAGTCTCAGTATCTTTTCTATATTGCGGCGACCAAAACTGGATGCTATACCCCAGGTTTTTCTCATCCAAATTTTCCTCATCTGGACACAAAAAATATATCATATATAGACTAGTAACCTTTCAAAAACATTTTTTTCAAAGAAAGTCAGATACGTGCATTTTGTAAATATGCAATTGCAATATAAAGAAAAAAAAAGACAATTGTGAAAAAGGGATGCCTTGCTTGATTATTGATTAATTCTGCAATTTGGCAATGAGAATCCTGTCTTACTCTGAATTCATCCTTAAGAAAACAATCCTTGAAATGTATTGTTATTCCTGGGCAGATAGTCTGATTATAACTTCATTTCTGATTAGTTTTATTTATATGTTGAGTTAAAGTTAAATGAAGAATTTGAGAATGGCAAATATACAGCAAAGACTTATTCAAAACCAAAGAAACATTCAGACAGCTGATTCAGAATGGCATGTTATTATTGTAAGAAACTGCAGTGTTCCTCAACTTTGGTTAGTTTAAGATATGTGGGCGTCAACTCCCAGAATTCCCCAGCCAGAATTGAGAAACACTGAGAACTGGATAGATACCAAAATGGACAGATGTTTAAAGCTGAGAAAACGTTTTTCAGAGTTTCCAAGGTTTTTAAAAGATAAAATTACTATCATCTATGTTTTTGAGAAAGATAAGCAGAAATAATCACATTGCAGCTGCATGTTGAAGTATTTAAAGTATTCTAGAGAAATATGAGCCTGCTGCAAATCCATATAAATTTCCTTGTATCCTTAGTTTGTATATGAAATCTTATGCCATAACTTGAAGATGTGTTGAATAGTTCTATTTCCATGGCTACATATCTGATGAGATCCAGATGAATAAATTATCTCAGGAAAGGTCAGTTGTGTAACAGCATAGATCCTTAATACTGCATCTGTGCTCAGTTAGAGAGAAAGAGGGAGCTATTTAGACTGTACCTCATGATAAACAACATTTTTTATTGTTCAAGTCATCTTACTGTCTGCAGCCACTGTGGGAACAAAATATTGCCTACAAGTAACTTTTTTGTATGTTTCAAATGCAGTAATCAGTCTACTTCCATTAGACACATGACACTAAAATAAAAAAAAAATGAAACTACTGTGTTGTTATAATTAGTTTTCCTTCGTTATTTCTTTGTTAAAAATCTTAGTTTGTCCTTCCTCTAATAATCTATAAGCAGCAGCATATTAATCCCCCCCCCCCCGCCGCCTCTAGCCATCTGATCCTTACAAGAACCTTGTGAATGGTAGACAGATAATGAGCAGTTCAAGGTGCCCGGCTGCTTCATGGCTGAGTAAGAATTTTACTCTGGGGATTGCCTAGTCAGAATCCAGTATGCTGTGAGGAAATTATACCATGTATTACTATAATCCTTGAGAATGAACTGGGAAGCTAGATAGCCACAGGGTAATACTGAAAACTATTCAATTTTTTTTCTAGCAGAAATTTTACAGGTTGTATTATTAGCTTTATATTTCCTAAGTGTTAGACCTAACACCAGCAAGATAACTGCCTATTTATAAATAGGCAAGAAGCAGCATCTGAAGGAAGTAGACACCAACATTATTCATTTCCTTACCAAATTTATAGCCTACGTTTCTTTTAAAGATGTCACTCAAAATAGCTAATAAAAAAAGTTCTTATGATTTTTTATTTCAAAATCAATACCCTCAGCTGTGTACAAAATATAATAGGAAACAATGATTAAATTTTTATTTACTTACTTAGAGACCTATGGACTGTTCCAATCAAAATTGCCTGACAATATCAGAGATAAAGTATCCAATACAGAAAATGCCTTTCTATGTAATAAACACATGATAATAAAAGTTGTTTCAAAATTGTTGCATCCGGATAAGACAAACTTTAGTTCTTCCATACACAGACTTTGGGCTTAGACATTTGATGTGTCTGTGGGAAAGTGATGATTAAAATAATCCTCCTTTGATGTCAATGCAGTTTTTATTGCCATGTCCCAAATTACTGTTCAACCCCTCCACCTCCCCATAATTTAAAGATTTTATTTTTAAAAATGAACATTTCATAATGTTCTGTGCTGTTTTTCAAGTGACACACACACAATCAAGTTCTGATAATAAAGTATTTATGCTAGTTTGAAAAAAAGAAGCCAGAAGCACAAATCTAAAGATCAGGAGATCTAAGAATAATCCATTTCCATTTGAAATTTCCTGGTAATTCAACAACAGAATATATTAACAGAATCTTGTAAGTCTCCAAGTGCAATTTTTCTGCTGTTCCCTCTACAATCTAAGAAAGCAGAGAATGTTTCTTCTGAATTTTTTGCTCTGCCTTCTATCCAGCTACAAGCTATATTCTCTCTTAGCTGATCGGATTTATTTGCCCCGTCTTCCAAGGTCTTTCCCATATATCATTACAAAATTGTATTAAACAAAATCAAAGTGGGGTTATTTTTCCCCCTCATTTTTCCTTTTGTCTCTGACTCTGTCTTGCCCAGATATGACTAACTCTTATCTTCCTCTATGCCAGCTCTAAATTCCTTTACAATTATGAGCCAAAAATAATGAAAGATTGGTAGTACTTTCATTCTAAATACACAGCATTCATTTAGTCAACTTTAGAACTTAATTGATAAAGCTAAGTACTGTTAGGTGTGGAATGAATATAGAGATTTGTTTATTTGCAGAAGGTCCAAATAAAGCCTTTTGTTCTACTGCCCTTCCTAATGATGCATTGCTAGTCTTAGCCAGAAAAATATTCTGTTATTTCCAGGTACCTTTCACCAGGCAAGACTGACATAGGTCAGATAACAAGTGATTACTCACAAAGCATAGTCTTTGTATTAGCCAATAAAGAAATTGAAGCCAATTATAAAAAGCTAAAAACACAATATCTTTACAGTAGCAGTTTTGAGATGTAAAGCTATATCTGTGGACATTTCTGTAAAAGTGAGTTGGACAACCATCATAAGGGAAAATAAGAATGCTTAATCCCCAAGTACCTCTATTGTAAAATGTATTACAATTAAAAATGTAGTTCCTTGTTTACTGTTACCACTGTATATATAAAAAAGCTAATTTATACCAAAAAAGTTCTAGACTCTATACCTGTTCCAATGAATAGGAAATAATCATATCAACAATCAATGAATCTTCACAATTAAGAACCAATAACTCCTCATCTTGTTATATACCCTTTTCTCAATCCCCATTTGTGAAAAATTGAATTAGGAATGGGGAGGCAAATTATTTTCCATGCTGTAAGAAGTATGCATTTATTTGAATTATATAGTTGCCTATCTTACACAACATAGCACAGGATGGCTCACAAACTACAGTGAATGTAGTAAAAACAAATAAAACATTCATACACTTGAATCTGGAATTTAAGGCAACAACCTGTTTCCTCCAATATGAGTTTACTAAAGACGAGTAGCAGAATAGTTCAGCTGAAGCACTGAAAACAGATATCCAGATAGCCCCCTTTTTTTATATCAGGGGTGTCAAACTGCCGGCCCACGGGCCAAATGCATCATGCAGCGGCCGCACCCACCCAAGCTCCCGCAATGCGAAAAAAGTTGCAATATGTCATGACACATCACGTGACATGGTGAGTTTGACAACTGTGTTTTATATGAATAGTTACCTACTACCTGTAGGAAATCAGAATAAATGAAGAAAATACTCTCTTGTTTTAAATGCTTTATACACAAATATCAGCAGTCATTTAAAATGTAATAAGACAATAAACCTTTCAGAAAATTTCTATTTAGCTGAGGTGGAACAAGAGGCACATGGTTTTCTCTATTTTTCCATTATTTTATGCCTACTGATTAAAAACTATGAATACAATAATTAGAACGTGAATCTGCAAGAGTGTCTTTTGCTTTATTAAATGGAAAAAGAGAACCTGCTACAAACTTTCTTTTCTGCTCTTTCCTTAAAGCAGTTTGTCTATGTTATTTTACTAGGTTTTTAAAATATTATCTTTCCTTTTGCCTTTCTTTCATGTTCAAATTAATTCCTCTTTGAGAAAACAATTAATATGTTAAAAAGAGAAAGCACTCCTACATTCTGGTTGGCACTATGATGAGATTCTATTTAGAAGGAAGACCAGGAATAAAATAGCAGGGGATATTGGCAACCAGGAAATTAGCTAGATTAGAATTATTCAGTGAATATGCCTGTGAACTGTCTGATCACACAGACTTCATGGATATCTGTGGGAGACAAATAATTCCCCAGTGAATGCAATGAATAGGAGACACAGAATAAAATAATTTTTATACAAGAACATGCCGTGAAATGTCTACTCATGAAACAGAAAAATAATTGACAATGATGTAGCAAGTTAATTTTTTACAAGTAGTCCTTGACTAACAACCACAATTGAGACTAGAACTTCTGTTGCTAAGTAATATAGTTGTTAAGTGAGTCACACCCAATTTTATGATATGTTTTTGTTGAGGTCATTAAGCAAATTTTGAGGTTGTTAAGTAAATCTTGCTTCTCCCATTGATTCAGAGGCGGAAGGCCTCTGAAAAGATTACCAATGGTGATCACATGACCCTGGGACACTGAAACCATTAAAAAATCTGTCACTTGTCAGGCACCCAAATTTTGATCACATGACTATGAGGATGTTGTGACAGTTGTGCAAGGACTGGTCATAACTTACTTTCTTTAGCACTGTCATAACTTGAACGGTTGTTAAATGAAACATCATAAACTGAAGACTACCTATTTAGCATTTCCAAAGAGTTGATTGCATTATTGGATATTTCTTGACTGCTTGTAACTTTACTGTTGATAGTTGATCCAAAAGGCAGTAGCTATCCAGTATTTCAATATTTTCATTATAAATTTCAGAATTGTTGCTATACTTAGTGTCATCAGTTTGGTCTTTATATTTAATCTTACTCCCATTTTTCACTATGCTCCTTGATTTTAATTTCAAGAGTTTGGAGAACATTTGGATTTCAGCTATCAAAGTAGTATTATCAGTGCAGCATGTTAACTGATGTTTATTTGTTCAGTTTTAGGATCATATTGATACTTTTCCAAACCAGGCTTCCATAATATATATTCAGCATATAGAATAAATAAGATTATGCAGCTTTGTCTGATTCCACTGTTGACTTAATACCAGTTTATTTATACCATGTTCTACTTGGTCTGTGATTTCCTATTCTTATATGCAGTAGGTGTTGCATGAATACAAGGACAGAGCATGGTTGACACAATTGAATGCCTTTCTGTAGTCAATGGAACACATACTGACTCCGCTGACTCAGTTATCCAGCAAGCATAAGCAATAATGTTTATCGTTCCTCAATCTGTACCAAAATCAGCTTCAGCATCTGGTAATGTAGGGTTTTAATCTGTGTTAGATGTTCCTAAGCATTAAGTATGATAGTTTGCATACTCTGTTATGTCTGCTTTCTTTGTTGTTGGTATGTACATTGCCTTCTTCCAATCTGTGAGCTGTTATTTTTAACATGTTTTAACTATACTTGCATTTTTATTTATTTATTAAATTTATATGCTTGCTGTTCAAGGCAACTCTGGCATTCATGTTAGAATGATTTGATTGGCTCAGGTCTTCAAAGATTTTTTATTTGCTGGACACATTACAAAATCTTATTTATGTCAACCTTTCAGGCTTTCATTTAATTATTTAATGGACCTATATAATTTTATCTTTAGCTTTTTAGTGGTATAAATTTTAAAAATATGTGTTAGCATTTGTAGATTGATTTTACTTTAAAGGAGGAAAGCTATTGCAACTATGAAATACATCAAAAGTACGAGGTAACTAGCCTTTCATCAGATGCTGAAGATTTGTATTTTAGCGTTCTGACAAATAATTCTCTGTAATCTATTCCCTGCTTGTTCCATTGTTGGGATGCAATGGGGGGGGGTTAATAGAATACAAATATTCCATTGGTTAATAAGATTTCTGGGAAAGCTGAATAATAGTTATGGGAAATAGAAGAAATTCAATAGCAGATCATGCCTGTGAGTATATGTAATTTTATCTGTTTGTACAAATGAGAGTATGAAAAGTAATAAAGATCACATTCATTCATCTCTGCCTTTTATTATTAATTTGGTGCCACTCTAACTCTTAATGCATCCAGACTCTGACTTTATGCATTGTTGTGAGTGATGGGCAGTGTGTGGTTTTAGGCTCTCAGCTCAAATCAGCATTTATTCAAGCAAGTTAGTTTTTACCAAATTGAAAAGAAGACAATGTAGGTCATATTTCAAAAAACAGACAAACAAGTAATACAGTTCATTGAAAAGAGTAATGTTAGATAGGGAATAATAAATCATTTCTTAAATAGGGCTTAAATACATATTTGAATGCACAACAAGCACATTCCAATACTTGCCAGCTAAGATTTTTGGTCTTGACATTTTGGCCAGTGGAAAGACCCTTCATCTGGAACCAAAAAAGCCTCTTTGCTCAGCAGACTTCTTGTGTGTTTGTGGCTTTTTCTTCTATGGAACAAAGTTCCTTTCCTTCTGTGAAACTTTTTGCTAATCTTCTCTGTATCATTAATCAGTGGAACAGCTTGCCTCCAGAAGCAGTAAATGCTCCAACACTGGAAGTTTTTAAGAAGAGACTGGACAGCCATTTGTCCGAAATGGTGTAGGGTTTCCCGCCCGAGCAGGGGGTTGGACTAGATGACCTCCAAGGTCCCTTCCAACTTTACTATTATTATTATTATTCCAATTTTAGCGTAAGTGCTCCTGAAGTGAGCACCCTGTGGAACTTTTTAATATGGAAGGAAGCTGCAGCTGACAGCAGAAGAGTGACAGATTTTGCTGAATCTCCCTAATAATTGCTATAATTGTAGATGTGTGAGACCCAAATTAGGGAGTTTGAAGAATAAGCAAACGTTATCTCTTCACTTCTCTTACCGGGATATCTCTGAATCAGTTGTGACTGATGGGAGATATCAGTACTGATAATAATAAATATTTAATAGATGATCAATTTACATGTAATTATTTATTTGATTTCCACTTTGCACTAACTTGTACAAGTTACCTTTCAAGAGAAAGGATAAAGTAGTTTTATCGGATATACAGAAATCTAACCAAAGATGTGGCTGGTTAGTGCATGAATGGAGAACCACTTAGGAAGATTGTAGGAAGAAAGAGAAGTTAAAAAAACAAAGAAGACAATAGTAAAGGACAATAATTCAAGAAAGGAGCATAGATAATCCAGGCAAATCTGCAAAACTCAAGTATAACTTGAAGGCAGTATCCCTTTTTATTACAAAATTAGTCGTCATATATGAATATTTTCTATGCATGTATTCATGTCCATAGTTTTTCTCTTTTAAAATATTTCATTTTCTTATCTTTGTGTTTTAGTTTAGAATTAAATGCCTCCTTCTCAAATATTTATATTATTAAAAAGCATCAGGTGGACTAAACTTTATGTATGTTATGCTCTCATTTTGGAAATAAATATTTCCAACTTTTTAAAAATATTTATTGCAGTTGCTGTTATTAGCAAAACTGAAGCACTTTCTTCCTAAAAATATGCTATGATTTCATTCCCCAGTCTCCCAAAAGATCTTCTATATGTTTGTACTATCTACTCCATGTATTCCTGCATATATTTATGCGTTTCAGTATTCCTTATTTACTAGTTGAGAGCTGGATTTTAAAATACGTTAACATTTGATTGAGCATTGGATGAGAGCCAAACAAATCCTGTTGCTGAAAGAATGCTGTATCAGCTTCTTGGAAAGCAAACTGACAGACAACCCCTTCAGGAATTCATTAAAATAGGTTCTAGTTGTAGGTGATGTCTAGCAAAATTAGATGAGAAATAAATCATTAAACTAGCAGCATGCACAGTAGTAGAATATATGGAACATTTTGCACTAAAGAATCAAGAAATGAATGTTCCTGTATCTCAAAGTCCTTATAATTAATAATTACAATATCAACTGTAGATAGAGTATGTGTATGTATATATGCAAAAGGCAACTGTGCAATCAAAAATGTAGCTGCTATAAAGAATTGCAGATATTTAGACTGAATTTGGCATTTTTATCTACCAATCAAGTTCTTCGTAAGGATCTGGGATAGGCAAATGTTGCTGTTTGATAGTGTTAAAAGTAAGCTGTTTCAAGTAAAGCTGTCTTTTGCAATTGACTGATGGTGATTTTTCCAATATAGACTGTGTTCAGGTAGATTTCCAGATGTTCTGGAATTGCACCCAAGGTGCCTATTACTACTGGTAATATCTTTGCTATTGTCTTTGCTTTCTTTTGTCACAATCGTTCTATTTCTATTTGCAGGTCTTTGCATTTTATGATTTTCTCAAGTTCTTTCTTCTATTCTGCTGCCTTCTGGTAGTGTCACATCCACTATCCCGACTTTTTTGTCTTTCTTATTTACAATTGTTAAGTCTGGGATGTTGTATGGCAAATGCTTCCCTGTTTGAATTCCAACGGCTCTGAGCATTTTAGCTTCTTCATTTTCTATTATTTTCTCTGTTTTATGGTCCTACCAGTTCTTATTATTAAAATGTACATGCCAGCTGAAAACAGGATGTAAAAAAATGACAAAATAAAAAGAAGGGCAGAGATAGCGAGATAATAATTGGGAAATAACCTATATAAAAATGAGGCTTTAGTCATCCTTGGCAGAGGCGTTTTCAGAACACAGCAGGATAGGAGCTGTTCAGAAGTCGGGGGCAACTTCATTCCAAAGGAGAGAAGGCATGCTTCTGGGCTTCTGGGGTCTGAATAGTTTAATCCAGGGGTCTCCAACCTTGGTAGAATAGACTGCATTGATTGAACCAGTGTTCAATAACATTGAACCTCAACTTTTATTTTTCCATAATAGTATAAACTATCCGTTTCTATAACAAATCAATCTAATCAGTAAAATCCAAAATCAAAGTTTCATTTTTTTCCACCTCAAGCACAAAGTCCAGAAGCTGTCCTGAGTAGAAGCAAAACCAGGGCTTTTTTTGTCATAGAACGCCCAGAACGGAGTTCCGGCATCTTTTTTGGATAAAACCTTGTAGGGTAGGCAAGCCGGGTTGTATGATATGTGTGAGTTCTGGCACTTTTTTTTTTTTTTTTTTCAAAAAAAGCACTTATCAAAACAGTCAGTGTAGCCATCTCTGCCAACTCCATCAGCTTCTGTAGCCATTCGTCCATAGTAGGAATCGACATATCCTTCCATTTTTGTGTGTACAGTTTTCTTGCTACCGTCAACATATATAAAATCAAAGTTCCAATTTTATCCCCAAGTCTTTTTCTATTAAGCCCAAAAGAAAAGTTTCTGGTTTCATCTTTATCTTTAAGAATTTTCTATATTAAAATATGAATCCTACTCCAATATTTCTTTGCTTTATCACATGTGCACCATAAATGATAAAAGGTCCTATATTTACATTTCCAGCATTCATTTGAAATACTTTTATACATTCTAGAACAGTGGTGGTGAAACTTTTGGAAACTGAGTGCCCAAAAACTGGCCCCACCCCCGCTCCACTCCCTGCCCTGCCCACCCCGTCTGCCCGCAGGGCCACTCACCGCCTCCAGGGTCCACCGATCGCCCAGGCAGCCCAGCAGCGCCATTGTGGTCACGCCCTCTGCCTGCGCCCTACAGCATCAACTGTGCGTGATGAGGCATGAGGGCAGAGTCTTGTCTAAGCTGCTTGGCTGCCATGTCCTTGGCTGTGCTGCTCCGCGTGGGCTATGCTCGGGGGCGACTCTCCTCCAGGGGGGCTGCTGGTGAGGAGGGGGTCACAGGGGGAGGCAAGGCTTGGGCAACAGAACATGTGCCCACAGAGAGGGCTCTGAGTGTCGCCTCTGGCACGTGTGCCATAGGTTCACCACCACTGTTCTAGAATCTAGATAATTTATCTGGTGTTAAATACCAGCGATACATCATCTTATAAACAGTTTGTTTTAAATTATAGTTTAGTGTGACTTGTTCAACCATCACATTATATCCAAAGTTCCTTGCCCACTGAACCATACAATGTTTTTACATATTCACTTTCCAAATTCAGTTTTTTTTTTGAAAAAAAAGCTTCTTGGGAAGACACCCATATAGGCAATTATAAAAAACTTCGTTTTGTATTTATTCCAAACTCTTAATATGGCACATCTAATAAAGTGATTGTTGAAATCAACATTTACTTTAACTTTATCATACCATAAATATCTGTGCAATCCAAATTTTAATTCATGACCTTCTAAATCAAGTAGCCTCTTATTCTAGAGGTTCACCCATTCTTTTAGTCAGATCAAACAACATGCATCAAAATAGAATTTCAAATCTGGTAAACCCAAGCCCCCTCTTTCCTTAGCATCTTGTAGTAACTTATATCTAATTCTTGGTTTCTTCCCTTGCTCTATAAAGTTGGAAATATCCCTCTGCCATTGTTTAAATAGAATATTAGTTGCAAATACTGGTAATGTCTGAAACAAAAATATCATCTTTGGTAAAACATTCATCTTAAGTACCAAAATTCTACACAGTAGAAATTTATCCCATCTTTCTAAATCCTTTTTAATATCATTCCAGAGAGGCACATAATTAGTGTGAAACAGTTTTGTATTTGTCAACATAACCTCCAAATATTTCACCTTTTTCTCGACCTTAAAACAAGACTTTTTGATCAATATATCACAATCCTATATCACAAATCTTTCTGGAGATAAAATTTATTATTTTATGCTTCCAAAAACTGATCTGTAAACATAGCATTCTATAGGTTTGATTTTTTTTTCTTTATGTAGAACACATTCTCAAATCCTACATAAATCTCTCACTGTGAACTTTTATTCTGAAGAAAAGCTATTTTGGCTTCTATATGAAATCTGTTAATCACAAGTAATTGTCATGTTTAATACTGTATATTGGCATAAAAATATTCAGAATACGAAATACCATATTGTGTTGCTTTCACTCAGATTCTCCCTTAGATTTCTAACTAAGGAAGTTCATCATTTAATTAGTATAACTAGCAAAGGCAATTACAAATCCCACACTATCTAGAATTTTAACATCTCTAAATGATGCTATGTGACATTCAGCAGTAAAAGAAGTAGAATCCTTTTTTGTTTGCCTAATTTATGTGCATATATTTCAGTCTCACAGTGTATATAAGTATACATACCAAGGAAAATACAATAAGAAAGGAAGTACAATAATAAAAAGAAAATATAAATACTCTTGCTGTTTAAGCTTAATTACAACTACAAGTCTGTTCACTTATTGTATGAGTGTAACCTAGTACAAGCAATAATTCAGAATGAATAAATAACAGAAGCTCCTTTATGGGCAATGCTATAACACTTTGCATGGCGAAATAAATAAAACAAATCTTTGTTTACATCCAATGTTTTTTATTTTTTATTTTTTGGGCTTTCACAGAATATCGAGTGATGCTTAAGTATAATATAAGGAAACACTTAATTGATCATAAGTTGGTAGAAATCATGCAGAAAAATTAAATCCCAGATGCTCTTTTTGAACTACAAATTTGGTTGTAGTTTGTTTTTCTTAAAACAGACATATCTAATCTGAGGTATTGTAGCAATGCACCCCTAACATTTCCAGCCAGGGTGGTCATAGTCTACACTAGCTAGGAATTCTGGGTAGACTAAATACAAATGACGGACATGAGCTTGGTCAAAATGCTTTACTGCTTATATTTCTCATTACTGTATAACTTTTTGTCTCTAGAAGGCTGCTATTATTATTAAAAGAAAAACATAATTTCCTAACATTTCTAATTGCTGAGAACTGAACAATACATTTATCATCAAATATGGATTTTGTTCAGGTAGTTGCCTAAATTTGTAAGCATTTCTATTGGGGTTGAAACCTTTCATTCTACTCTGATATCATTTATTTATAAGATCTTTTGGGCTATTCTTCCAGATTGTGGCCTTGCCACATTGAATAGAAAGGTCACTTTACCAAAGAAATATGAATTCACCTCATTCAAATATGAATGAGGAATTGATATGTGACTGGGAATATTTCCCATTATTTTGTACATTATACTGGAAGATTCGTCATCAAAAGATAAAATTGAAGCTTTGACTCTTTGAAGCCTACTTCAATTAGACACTGAAGATTATAAAACCTAAAACAAGGAGAACTTCTGTTCAGAAACTGTATTTTAATATGCCAAAAAGGAGAAAGGTATCTATTCTGGATCTTGAACTGAGTTGCCTTCCAATTCAGACCCAGATAGATAACGCAACAATATTATTGAGGTGTATAATGATGTGTTGGAGACAGCCAAATCACCAGACTCCTGGATAGAAGCCACCATATCCCTTATCCCAAAAGAAGGCACAGACTCCAAACAGATTAAAAATTATAGGCCAATCTCGTTGTTGAACACTGATTATAAAATTTTTACTACCATAATTGCAGAAAGATTGAAACTAATATTACAGGATATAATACACCCAGATCAAAATGATTTTTTACCTACAAGACAAATTAGAAATAATACGAGAACGGTGTTAAATGTCTTAAAATATTACGAAGCACATCCGGGAAAACAGGTAGCACTAATTTTTTTAGATGCTCAGAAAGCATTTGATAATCTCAGTTGGCAATTTATGTTCCAACAGATTGAGGACATGAAATTTGGAGGGAAATTCAAGAATACGATAAAGGCAATACACAAGACACAAAGAGCCAGCGTGATAATTAATGGAGATAATACAAAAATCTTTGAAATTAATAAGGGGGTAAGACAGGGATGCCCAATGTCACTCTATTTTTTATATTGACTTTAGAAGTACTATTAACTCAAATTAGAGCCAATAAAGAGATAAAAGGGGTACAGGTTAAAACTGAAGAATATAAGACATAGGCATTTGCGGACAATTTGGTCTTTTTTTATTAAGGAATCAATAGAGAGAGGAAATATTTTGACGAATGAAATAGAAAAATACAGAATAGTGGCAGGATTAAAAATTAACAGAGAGAAGACCAAAATGTTAGTTAATAACCTAACTGAAAAACAGAAAAGGAAATTAGAAGAGAATCTGGAATTGCAAATTGTAAAAAAGATCAAATATTTAGGAATTTGGCTAACTATAAGGTGTTCCTCAATAAAAGATGATAACTATAAAAAATTAATATTACAACTGAAAAAACATTTTGAGACTTGGGGGAAATTACAATTATCATTATTAGGTAGGATTGCGTTGATTAAAATGAATGTATTACCAAGATTATTATACTTATTCCAAACAGTCCCGATAAAACTAGAGAAAATTTTTTTGGAGGAATTGGACAAAATAATAAATAAATTTATTTGGGCGGGCAAAAAAGCACGGATAAACATGAAAATATTACAAGATAGTAGAAGTAGAGGTGGACTTGGGCTATCAAGCAGCTGGACTACTTTGGATCAAGGATTGGATAAACCTAGACAATAAAAGGGTGTTAATGATCGAAGCGCATGACTTACAGGCTGGTAAGCACGCCTTTTTATGGGGAAAACATAAGAAAACACACACATATTTTTATCAACATCAGATAAGAGATGCACTGATTCGGGAAAAAGTTAAAAAAAGACACTATAGGAAAATCCCAAATTGGACTTCACTGATGGAGGCAACGATCTACCCTAACACTCTGGATAAAAAAAAGATGATCAGATACAAAGAACTATTAGATAATCAAGGAAACCTCAAATTAAGAGAAAAATTAGAACAAGGAATAACTATAGACTGGTGGCCATATTTACAGATCCAATCTAAATATAATAAGGATATGGAAGAGCACGGAATAAACCAAACTCCACATCAATTGGATAAAATTTTAACAGGCAAGGAAGGAAAATTTTTAACAAAAACTTATAAATATTTATTAGAGGTAGATTTGGAGGAAGAAATAGTGAAAGGGACAATGATAGCGTGGGCATGAAATGTGGGCCGAAATATAAAACTGGAAGAATGGGAAAGATTATGGAACATAAATTGCAAACTGACGCTGTCAACTGCGTATAGGGAAAATCAATACAAAATGTTCTATAGATGGCATTTAGCACCAGCGAGATTGGCCAAAATGTACAAAAATATGAATCCGGAATGTTGGAAATGTAAAAATAAGGAAGGAACATTTTATCACATGTGGTGGCTGTGCCCTAAAGCAAAGACCTATTAGGAACAGATTAGGAATTGGATACAGGAGATAACTAAGGTGCAAATTGAACTCAAACCGGAACTATTTCTTTTGGGAATAATAAATTTAAAGATGGAAAAACAACTCCAATACATCATTATACATATATTAACAGCAACCCGCATAGTATATGCCTAGTGTTGGAAGGGTGAAAACATACCTACAAACAATATGATCGTACACAAAATTCTAGAATGTGCAGAAATGAATAAACTTACGCTAGAATTAAAAGACAAGGAAGCAATAGAATTTTATGAAATATGGAACAAATGTTATAATTGGCTAGAACGGAGAAAGATATGATTACTGATGTAAATAAATTGTAAATAATATATATGAGATGTATAACACAGTTCTGTTAAAGGAAAAAAATGTATTTTTTCATTTTTATTTTTTTTGTTGTACAGTGAAAAAAGAATAAATAAAAATTAAAAAAAGGTAACACAACAAAATGGATTTAAACAAATATTTAATCCGGGAATCCTTAACAGAAACTTACATTCTGAAGATGCATCCAGTAGTGAACATTTGTCCATTATGTTGGTAAAATCAATAATTTCTCCATATTCACTTTTGCCTAATTACATTTGATGTCCATGCGTGCTGCATGGTTAGTTTGATAAAGACAATTAAACATGAACTGGCCCGTAGCCAGGATATCCTGTGATGATATTAGAGGCTCTTCCTACTGACCTGTTAACATGGGATAGCTGACTAGCTAAAACTACATTACCCATAAGCCATCTCTTAAGGAGACAGCGCTTAATCCAATAAATGCCAAACATTCTAACATACAGATCTATCTGATTGATCCAGAACACTCTCCGCTTGGAAATATAAATTTCTACTACTAACTAACTGAAATAAGCAAAAAACGTAGCATTAAAGCATGCAATTCTCATTGCTAACTAACTAGTGACTAAATAGGCAAAACATAGTATCAAAACATGCATAACTATAAGGTAAATAGAAAACATGCACAATTATAACATAGATAAACAAGTGTTACATCAAACAATGCATAAACACAAATACATAGTTTGAGGTTCAGTCTTCTAGTTTGATATATTCTGGACCTTGAACTGAATTGCCTTCCAATTCAGACCCAGATAGATAACACAACAAAATGGATTTAAACAAATATTTAATCCAGGAATCCTTAACAGAAACTTACATTCCTGAAGATATGTCCAGTAGTGAACATTTGTCCATTATGTCGGTAAAATCAATAATTCCTCCATATTCACTTTTGCCTGATTACATTCGATGTCCATGTGTGCTGCATGGTTGGTTTGCACAAAGACAATTAAACACGAGCTGGCACGTAGCCAGGATATCCTGTGATGAACTTTAGTGGCTCCTCCTACAGACTTGTTAACAATGGGATTCACTGAATAACTAACTACATTACCCATAAGCCATCTCTTAAGGAGACAGCACTTAACCCAATAAATGCCAAACATTCTAACATACAGATCTATTTAACTGATGGGTCCAGAACAGTATCTACTCAATTTCAGCAGTTGTTTAATTTCGGTTTTAAGCAACTAGCTGAATAATAACGACATGGTTGCTTTTACTCTTGTGAGGTGCTTTTTCCCTCTGCTCCGATCAAATTGGAATCTGTTTGGTGCCTCTCATTTAAGATTTTTGGAGACACGTAGTTTTGATTAAGAGCTATCTTCCAATGTGTTTCTTCACTGAACATTATTTTTAACTTACAACATGTTCCAGATGGATTCTGAGAAGATGATAGAGAAAGCAGTTCAGGGAAGCCAAGACGAACCTACAGAATTGCTTAATAATGTCAGATTCTCTTCCATTTATGTATTACTGCCTCAAGTGTTGAATGGTTTGTTTCAGAATGCTCTTGTGTTGTGTCGAACAACTATTTGGCAGATAGCTGTAACAGAAACATGAAAGGAATTTGTAATGTGAATATCCAATTTTATGACACCATTGTTATATGCTGGCATAATGAGGGATTCATGCTACTTTAAGTTAATGTTGAGAAAATAGAGTGTACAATATATTCTGTAAAGCTTATTCCCTGGCAAAAGATTGCTGCATAATTCTGATAGAGATTCTACATCATAAGCATCACTTTTTAACTCAATTTTAGGCCCTTTTCTATCAAGTTGATATTCTATTTTAGCTCTCAGAGAGAGCAGCAGAAGTTTTCCATTTGCAAGTTCATTTAAAATCCATCTGTACATTATATGGCCATACTAGTAAAAAAAAAAAGACAATTCAGTGTGAGATGGCCACTGCAGCATAACATTAACAGGAAAAAAAAATCTATGGAAGGCCATCAGTTGTTTCATTAGAAAGGAAATGCTGCCACTAGGGGTTCAGCATAACTTTTTTCTCCACTATTCAGCAATTTCTGTATCTTATTTTATGTTCTGACCAGTATAAGAAAATGAAGTGAAATGAAATAAAAATCTTAGAAAAGATGGAAAGCTGATTTTAAGAAGCAAATTCTGAATATACTTATGCTCATGGAGCCAATGTTAACATGTTTCAAATCACTGTCAAATAATCACAAAAGTTCTATACACACTATCTACTACTACCATTGGCACTAGCAAACAGAATGCTTAGCTCAGAAAGCTTTGCAGAAAAATTATGCTTCTGGCATAATGGAGTAGAAACAGAATTAAGGTGGATCATTTTTTGTTCATCATCTTCATTAAAAATAATACAAAACTGAAGCACAAAAAGCAAAAAAATGGAGGTGGCATAATGGCAACAGTAAGCTCCACTCGTTGTAAATACTTATACAGATAGCTCTTGGCTTATGAACACAAATGAGCCCAACATTTCCATTGCCGTTATTAAGTGAGTTTTGCCGCATTTTATAACCTGTCTTGCCAGTTAAGTGAATCACTGCAGTGGTGAAGTTAGTTATGGTAACATGGTTGTAAAGGTAATCTAGCTTTTCCATTGACCTTGCTGGTCAGAAGATTGTAAAAGGTGATCATTTGACCTCAGGACCGTCATAAATACACGCCAGTTGCCCAACAGCAGAATTTTGGTCACATGACCATGGGGTTGTCACAATAGTAGTAGTTAAGTGTGAAGAACGGTTTTAAGTCGCTCTTCTCAGTAACGTTGTAACTTTGAACAGGTACTAAAGAAATGGTTGTTAAGTCGAGGACCGCCTGTACTATAAAGTTCAACGGAGGCATGACTAGAGGAAAAAAGTGGTAGCTATAGAAAAAACACACACCGTCGGAACAAGGTTGATTGCTGATAGCTGTCCTTCTGTTGGAAATTTTGCCGCAATGAGCCACGGCGTTTACAAAGCACGTCTGGAAATGGCTTCCAGTCTCGGCTTTGTTTGTTTGTTTTTGCACATAAAGTTCAGGAACTCGCATCGTCTCCTGCGGAAAAGAGAGCAATCCTCTGTCCCCGCTGCGCGTGCTCGTTCGCCTCCTTCCCCGGCAGATCCAGCGCTTCTCCTCCGCGCGGGTCACGCTCCAAGTGATGCAATGGAGACAGGCACTGCGCCTTTAAGGGGGGGCTCCTCGGCTGCTGCACATGCTCAGCTCTTCTTTGTGTAGTAGTTTCTTTCTAGAGCTGCCCTGCAAAGCTGGCGGAGAGGCTGAAGCGGCAGCCAGCGGCGGCGTTGCCATTCCAAAGACGGAGGGGAGACTTTCCTTTCGATCTTGAGGCCGCCAGAAACCCGGGCAGAAACTTTGCGGGGCGGGAGGAAGCACGCTCCTTTCACTTTCGGCTGGGCTCAGAAATGGAAGGGACCCTCAGTGCCTCCCCATCCGTTCCAGGGCAGTTGCTCCAGCAACCAGGATCCTAAAGCGGAATCTTTTCCTGGCTGTGGGGCTTCCTCCAGAGAGGGGAGCCGCTGCCGCCGTTCTTCTCCCGGCCGAGGCGGGGCCTGCCTGGTAGTCCAAAAGAAAGGGACGGATCTAATCAGACCGGCGGAGCGGGAGAAGGAGGAAGAGGAGGGATTCGGCCCCAGCCAGCCTCAGAAAGCAGCTTACAATTAGCCTTTTAAAAATGGCTGCTTTCAAAGTGTCAGCTGGGACAGACGAAGGCTTTTAACTCTCGCCCTTCCTTCCTACCCCAGCTTGCACGGCGGGATAAAAACCCGGAGCCGCCGCTCTCCTCCCGCCTCCGGCCCGTTGCTCTGGGATGCTGGGAGAGAACGCCGAGGAAATTTTCACGCTGGTCTCGCCCGGCGCCCTCCTGCCTTGAAAGCGAGCATCCCCTCCGTTGCCCTCCTTGCCTCTCCCGTTGCTATTGCTGCTCCTGCTGCCGCTGCCAGAGTCGAACTACAGGAGGCGGAGGGGGTTTTGCGGGCGCGGGGAGAACCGGGGACGGGAAAGGGGGCATGTCGTGAGAAGAAGCGGCGAGGGCAGGAGAGAAGCCTCTGCTCATGGAAAGTGGGGGCAATGAGCCCTAAGGACGACGAGGAAGAGGAGGCGGGAAGCTGGTCGCCACCGTTGAACCTGAAGAACCCCGCAGAGGTGTTGTGAGAAGTGTTGGGGAGGAAGCTTTTCGGTTTCCTATTTAACTATCTTCAGGAGTCTCCAGCCCCTTCCCGGCATCCTGTTTCTACAACCTATTTAAAAGCGCCTCTTTTCTGATTTGAGTGATGTGCGTGGGGCGGCTTTCCTCCTACTTAAATCTGTCCGAGCAACTGGACTAATCAGCTTTCCTGTTCCCATCGCGGTTCATCAGGCAGGCCAGTTGCGGATGTGCTTTGTGGGCAAAGATGCTGGATCTGTTGGGAAAAGTCCTGCGCAGAATAGAAGGCCCTCCTGTAATCCTGGGAGCCTGGAGACCTTTTTCTTGTTCCTCCTGCTGCTTTGCTACCTTCATGGATATAAACAACTGGCTGCTCTGTTATGGAATTCTCTACCTGGTGCTGTATGCCCAAGTTTCTCAGTCCAAGACTTGTGAAAGAACCTCGTGCTTTTCTGGCCGATGTGTCAATTCCAGCTGCCTCTGTGATCAGGGCTGGGTGGGAGATCAGTGCCAGCATTGCCAAGGCAGGTTCAAGTAAGTGTTTCTATGCTATCCTTTTTATGATACTCTTTCTAGAGCTAGTTGATAACAAAACAGAAAATATGAGCCAGGACTGCCCAGATCACATTGCAGATTTTAAGAATATAATAGAATATTGGTGGTGGTTCCTGTAATCTTATGAGGTCATCTACTATTCTAAGTTAACAAAAGAAGTTAGTGTATTTTTTTGGGAACAGTGCTTTTCAAATATTAAATAACATTTTAGACAATTTATGCTTATTGCTGACTGGAAACCCTTCATGAACTTTTTGCGTAGAATGGAAAAAAATCAACCTGTGATATATTGGTTTGATGAAGTACATAGGGTAGATTATAGAAACAGTCATGATGTAACTTAGAGAAAGAGATAAATCTAGTATTGTACTTTTCTAATTGCTGAAAAGATTGGAAGCCACTTCATATCTTTTTTTTCTGTTTTTCTACTTTTCTTTTTGCACTTTAACTTTCTCTTTTATTTCTTTTTCTTTTTATCTTCTTACTGTGTATTATGATCAATTAACCTTCCTTGTTTTAAAACTTTCAGTAAAATTTAAAAATTGTTTTTAAACATTAAATAACTCTCAGACAAAGGTGCAGACTATTAAATCAGAAATGTCCCATAAAATCAATGGTTTTATTTATTATGTAATGGATTTTCTAAACAGTGATTAGTGTAATCAGCAATCTGAGAAATCTGTCTCTTAAAAGCCAAAGGTTTAGCAAAGGAGGACTGACATCAAATATTGAGATCCTGTGACTGTCTTCTCCATTTGTAGTAAATGATTTCTCCTTGACACACTGGCTAGCAGTGATAGCCAGTTCAAAATATTTAGAGACATCAAGTTGGAGATTAGTTTAGGAATAAAGTAACCAAATAAAGCTTGAGAATGTAAATTGTCCCCAGTCCTTATGGCCTGAGGTTTAACATTATGCAAGTTAGTTTATTGCCCCATGCTTCCTTGTTTAGTGATTTGTAAAAGGAAGTATACTTATTATTGGACACTGAACAGAGGCCTAAACCTTAATAGAATGTGACACCCATGTGATAAATAGAAGCCACATCTAACAAATAGTGAAAACCTGCTTTCCTAATTTTTTCCCCTGAGAAAAATCAGAATTTTAGGTGACAGCTTTAACATCTATCTGAGAATTAAAACAAATGTATGTTTTTAACTTTTTAAGATAAATCTTCAGTAGCATCCAGAACATCCAACTGCTGATTCTAATATGATTTCTGAAAAATATTATCTTATATATGAATGTTAGATGTATATTTTTTATTTCTGGTAGTACTTACAGAATTTCCTATCATAATATGTGTACAACATAGAAGATAATGAAAATATCCTTGAACCTATTTAATGCAGTTATCTACACCTCTTGATGGTATTTTCTTGATTATTTCCTATATTTGCCACATACAATATTGAAACTGTCAGTGTGAATATTAGATCAAGTTTACTTGTAGATAACAATCAAGATTTCCTCCTATTAAAACATTAGGATAATCTGACCATGTTCAATGTTTTTGCGAAATAGCAAAAGTGTTTCAAATAAGAAATTTAAGGCATTTGCAAAAGAAAAAAAATAATTGATCCTTACATATGTATTAAAAAGAGAGCATGTGAACCAATTGAACAGTAGATTTAGAAACACTTTGCAACAACAAAAGGAAAAAAAAACCCTATTGAGATGAATGTTCATTCAGCAAAATCACATAATGGTTATAGAATGTCTTTATTCTCAGAACAAAACTCATTTTTAAGTGGCAAATAAATATTATATATGACATCTTGAATATAGACTAAATCAGTGATGGCAAACCTTTTAGAGACCGAGTGCCCAAACTGCAACCCAAAACCCACTTATTTGTTACCGGGTGCCAGATGGGTGTGGCCCACTGGGTGGGCGTGACTGTGGGTGGTCATGGCAGACTGGGTGGGTGTTGCCAAGGTGGGCATAATCGCCTCAATGTTGCTCGTGGGGAGGGATGCATGTGGGGGCAGGATTGGGGGAAATCCAGGGGGTCTCTGGCAGGTGGGGCGGTGGGAAGGAGGCTCGTCCTGCGGGGTAAGGCGAGGCAGGGCAGGAGTGCCATTGTCGTAGGGCAAGACGAGGCAGGGGCTGGGGTGGCTGCTGCCTGAAACCATCGGCCCCCGCACACAAAGGCCAGCGAGCACATGGGTGCTGGGATGCATCCGGCCACATGGGACCTTGGCGAGTTAGCAGGAGGCTGGTTGAAAAGGGATAGTTGCCATCTCTGGGGCATGACGCGCGTGCCCACAGAGAGGGCTCTGAGTGCCGCCTCTGGCACACGTGCCATAGGTTTGCCACCACTGGACTAAATCATGTCTGTATCCATTTACCAATCAACCACAATATTTTGCTAAACATGAGTAACAGGTGACTTCAATATTATCAGAGGGAAAAGAGCCATGCTTTATTAAGTCACTTCAAACTGCTATGAAACTAACTTAAGGAATTTAAGATTGATAAGAGAAGAACAAATTTCAGGGGCAACTTGAAATCATTGCAGCATCTTGAGAAGCCTACTCTGAATTAAGTTACTTCCTTATAACAATCTAGTCTGAAGAACATATATCTAAAATTTCAACTTGCTTGAATATCAAGAAGGTTAATATATACTGTACTAAAGTGACTGCATGCTGAACGATTTAACTTGCAGGCACAATTTCTCTAAGAATGATAAATAACTTAGCTTAACTGTAGTATGAAAGCATGCAATTCACAGACAGATTTTGTGGAAGGAATGAGTTAGGGTGAATAGACCAGCTTGTGAAGATTACTTTTGCTACTGTTACAAAGGTTACCTCTATCTCCTAGCTTGTACAGCTTAATAAGGTTATCAGACTGCAAAGATCCTTCTTGGGGATGGAATACAGGATACTGTGATTTAGAACATTTAAACTATGCTATGGATATAGAATAAGCAAAATGGTCTAATTGGGAAAATGTTTTGTTGTAAATGCATTAAACATACCATACCCAAACATTGGTATTTTAAAGTGTATTTTAAAATGTCCTATTTTTATTTTTGAAAATATAAATATTGTGAACCCTTCATTTTGATGGATAATATATACAGTTTAATAGCATTTCAAATCATTTAATTTAAGGTTGGATTCTATGATTTGTCAATGGATTCAGTATGAGAATCTCATATTTTCTATTCTCAGATATAAAATGGTATGTAATTAGCTTAGATCATTGTGAAGTGAGTGATTGATATTGGCAAACACTACTGGTATTGATACTCAATATTGATAATCAATCTGGGCAATTGGGTGTGTCAGGGTTTTTTTTTAGTTGAAAAATAGCTTAGCAGACTTATCAGCCATGATTGATCAATCTTAATAAGCATGTATCAAAGTTAATTGACTGATTCAATGGAAATGTATTATTTCCTCTACAGGGAATTTGTTAATAAATAAAATTATTCTTTGAAAGATGCTCTGAGAGGGAGAATGTTAAGTGATAAAAAAGAAGCAATTCAGGTTCAAAGTATTAAGAGTTTTCTACCTGCTTTTTTGAACAAATTTCATTGTTTATTAATATGCTACTTTTTAACCATTCCCTTTTACCTTGAAATGTCAAAGATAACTCTGTCAAAACTTAATGAAGAAATCACCATGAAATTTTGGCTTGGAATGAGGAACAGGGAAAACCTACATTTTGAAACAGACTTATGAGACTAATATTAAAAATAAATATAAATCTTCAAGTTCTGGTGAATATTATGAAGGTTTTTGACTCCAGTCAATTTGAACTTAGAAAACATATCTCTTTTTTGCTAGTGCATTTTTTTATTCATTAATTTTTTATATCACTTATCTCCTCTGTAAAATGACTCTTCAATGTCCAAAGGATGTGGAAATTTAGTCCTGATCAATTGTTTACTACTACTACTCCTACTCCTACTACTACTACTACTACTACTACTACTACTACTACTACCACCACCTCTTCTTCTTCTTCTTCTTCTTCTTCTTCTTCTTCTTCTTCTTCTTCTTCTTCTTCTTCTTCTTCTTCTTCTTCTTCTTCTTCTTCTTCTTCTTCTTCTTCTTCGTCTTCTTCTTCTTCTTCTTCTTCTTCTTCTTCTTCTTCTTCTTCTTCTTCTTCTTCTTCTTCTTCTTCTTCTTCTTCCTATTATTATTATTATTATTTCAAATTTGCTTCTTAGACTGCCCAAGGATCCATGTGGCTCTCTACTGTCAACTATTCTGCCAGGATAGAATATTCAAAATATTAGTAAAGATGCAAAAATTTTGGCAAAACACTTAACATTTCAAGTTCAATATTACAGGTAGTCCTCGACTTCATTTAGTTCATTTAGTGACCATTCAAAGTTACAATGGCACTGAAAAAAGTGAATTATGACCGTTTTCCACACTTACAACTGTTGCAGCATCCTTATGGTCACGTGATCAAAATTCAGATGCTTGGCAACTGACTCATACTTATGGCAGTTGCATTGTCCTGGGATCTTGTGATCACCTTCGGACAAGCAGAGTCAATGGGGAAGCCAGATTCACTTAACAACTGTGTTACTATCTTAGTAACTGCATGATTCACTTAACTGTGGCAAGAAAGGTCTTAAAATGAGGCAAAACTCAGCTAACAAATGTCTCACTTAGCAATAGAAATGCTGGGCTCAATTGTGGTCATAAGTTGAGGACTACCTGTATTTACAGCATTTAAAAAAGCTATATAGAATGAAAGAGGATTTTTACTTGAATATTCTTTCTATATATTCTTGAGTGCGGAAAATGTATCAGTGGCATAGAGCGGTACATCGTGGATGCTAAAATAAGTTAAAAAACAATGCCTTTGAAGGCAATCTGAAAATTGTCACATTTATCCCTTTATTAAGCAGACCAAATCAAGGTAGTGCTTTTGTTTCAAAAAAAATGCACATAAAATATCTTTGTTTTCAAATTGGCAAACTTTCAATGAAGGAAGTATTAATTATATTTTTAAGCTATCCAATAACAAAAACAATCTTTTTTTTTAAAGGAAATGGGCCAATTTTGTAAAGGTTTTCTTGGCCAGATTTTTCTAGATTAAAAAGCAAATGATCATGCGTGCAAAGGTGTTTGCTATGTTATTAAAGTATGTCAAGCTGTATGTATTTATTACAAATATGCGGCTGCTTTAGTTAGGTGACTCTGTGAGAGATGAATGAAAATACAATGTATATAACATATATCAATATGTGAATAACCATAAATCAATCAAATTTTAAAGTCACAATAGGTAATATCATATATATCCAAGATGCCAACTTCTTCCCTGAAAACCTCCTTGATTGATTATCCAAATTTTCAATAGTTTTCTAAATGCAGGATGTTGTTCTTATTTATAAGGGTAAACAGTTTCACAGAAGAGAAATGTTGGCAGAGAATGTTTACTTTTGACTGCTCTTGATATAATGATTTGACCTTGGATTAATGGGAGTCACTACAGGATGGAAGGAAGACATTTCTTTTGGTATTCCACAGATAAATGTAATTTGAATGAGCTTCCATATAATTAAGACATTAAGACTATTAGCCTCCAGTTGAAAATAATCTAGTGGCAGATCACATTATCTATGACAGCGGTTCTCAACCTATGGGTCGCGACCCCATTTGGGGTCGATCGACCATTTTTCGGGGGTCGCCAAAGGCGGCGATCCGCCATTTTCTCCCCTCTGGGGGCGGCGCCGCGCATGCACGCCATGCATGGGGCAGCGGCGCACCTCCGGGGGCAGCGCCGTGCATGCACACTGCGCATGGGGGCGGCGCCGTGCGTGCGCACCGCGCCTGGGGCCCCGCCCCCCATGCGCGCCGCGCATGCACATAACGTTTGTGTGGCGGGGGTGGCCGTCACACAAACGTTGAGAACCGCTGATCTATGAAGATCCCTAGATTATAAACCACTCTTCAGTGGGGATATGCTACCCTATTCAAGGCAAAATGCACTATCCACAGAAACAGATGGCTTGAAGACTCATAGCAGCATGGTCTTGGTAGAATTGAAATGGAAATAGTTCTTCCCCATCTAGATCTGTACGGTATTCAGGCAACATGACAGAACCACACTGGACTCACTTGACCAGCTTGGGGTTGAAAGTCTACTGATGATACCAAGCAGGCATTATTCTTAACTTGGCAACAAAGAAGATTCAAAGAGATGGATTAGATCTAACTGTGGTTTTGGGGGGGCTACAAGCATTCTACTCACTTTTCCCTTCATACTATCCTCACACTTTTTCCTTATACAGGTAGTCCTCAAATTACAACAGTTCGTTTAGTGACCAATTGAAGTTACAATGGTACCGTAAAAGGTTTTTCACACTTAACGATTGTTGCCATGTCCTCATGATCATGTGATCAAAATTCAGAAGCTTGGCAACTGATTCATATTTATGACTATTGTAGTGTTCTGGGATCACGTGATCACCTTTTGCAACCTTCTGACAAGCAAAGTCAATGGGGAAGCCAGATTCACTTAACAACCATGTTACTAACTTAACAACTGCAGAGTGGCAAGTGTGGCAAGAAAGATTGCAAAATGGGGCAAACAAATGTCCCTTAGCAAATGTTTCACTTAACAACAGAAGTTTTGGACTCAATTGTGATCGTAAGTCAAGAGCTACCTGTACATTTTTGTCCCACTTACACAATGAAATAGTTTTCTGTTTAAGCATCCAATCTCTTCTTTCACATTCTCTCACATTTATAAACAGACTCCCAAATACAAATATTCTTTAAAACAATTTATATTCAAATTGATGTTACAAAGGCAACTTTGGCTTTGGCAAAGCAGTATGTGGTTATAAAGAAAGAAAGATAGAAAGGCACACGCTGTTCTGCCTTCTGACAGTCAATGATAATTCTTGGAATTGCAGGAGTGGGTTGCACTCTCTTCCATTCTCAGAAACTGCTCCTTTGTCATGCTAAATCCGCCTGAAGTAAAGCCAAAATCATTCATGATTTGCTCAAGAATCGGCCAGTCTAGGTGGAAGACTTATTTGGCTTTCCCTTGGCTGTACATTTTAGGTCCTTTCCCTTTTTTAGATCCAATGAAACCGGTTTCTTTGTTTTCTCTATTCTATTAGTTATGCCTGCAAATCTATTCCCAGTGGATTTATGAGAGTACATGCAAAGGATACTCCAATGAGCCTTTTGTTTATGTATAAATATAGAGTTTTTAAAATTATTATTTGAAAGCTACTTAGTCTCATCAGCAAAGGAATTCTTATTTAAGAATGTATATCCTACTACCAGGATATGACCTACATCAGCCCTTCATCTTAAATCAGGTTTGGTGATTCTACTCGGAAGCCTTACCATAGAATATAATAGCTGTATTATAGACAACTGCAAAATGCAAGATAATTTCCCAAAGAAGTCATTGACTCTCCAAAATCATTGCACATGCTTTCTTTCTTGGAGGCATATTCTGTCTGCTCAAGTATCAGATAGAGTTTTAAAGGGATGTTTAACAGGTTTTGTTGGGTTATAAGATCTGAGAGATGTTTTGAATTACACTGAAATCCTACACTTACATAAATATGTAACACGAAGAAAGTTTGCTATAGCTTATTTTCCATTAAGTGTAAAGATCATAGCCTTAATGCATCATTCCTTGTTTTCTACCTAAAGGCCCTTTAATTGTTCAGATTTGTCACAATTATGCACCTGCAATGAATAAAGTTCAAGATATTTACTCCTTTGGCCAAATAGTTAACCATTAAAACATGACTTATTAATTCACTGTTAATTTGCTATTGTTGTAGCTTCGATTAAAAAATATCTTTTGCTAAAGGTAACATACAAACTGAAGATGGGTATACAGTTAAAAAAACTAATCGGAATTCATTCTAAAAGTAATCTGTTCATCTAATCAGTATTCAAATGGAATAGCTACTGTTATTTATTTTACTTATTAAATTTATATGCCACCCATCATCCTGATAAGGCTCACAGATCATAAAAAGATAACTATAAAAGCAATTAAAGTATTAAAACTATGCAAATTAAAAATTTAAAGCTGTGCAAAAAAAAAAAAAAACAGAACCAAGAGACGGGTGGCACAGTGACAAGGTCTTCCTACCTGTCAACCATTTCCAGTGATAAGCGCTTCCCTCAGAGACCCAAGCCAACCAGCAAAAACCAAGTTCTGGTTGGAAGGCCAAAAGTGTAGGACCAGTACTCAACTTTGGTGATAGAGTGTTCTACAGGATCAGGGCCACAGCGGAAAAGTCTCTTCTCCTTGATCCTACTAACTAGAATTCCTTAGCAAATGGGGTCTGTAGCAGGCACAAGTGGGCGGGCTAGTCCCATTGGGAAGAGACAGCTCCTCAGATACTCTGGACCCATGCCATAGGGCTTTATAAGAATCAACACTTTGAACTGGACCTGAAAGCAAACTGATAAGCAATGCAGCTTGCACAACAGTGCTGTTATATGTTCCACCCAGGTCCCCCAGAACTGTGCAAGTAGTACATTCTGCGGCACTATAGCTTCCAAATACTCTTCAAGGGCAGCCCCACGTACAGTGTATTATAGATATCCAACTGAGAGATGACTATGGCAAGAGTGATTATGTGTAGGTCTTACAGCTCATATAAGGGCACAACTAAAGCATAACACAAAATTATGCAAAGGCTTTCCTATCCATGACTGATACCTGCTCTTTGAAAAGGAGTTGCAAGTTCAAGAGAATCCCCAGGTTGCATACTGGGACTGTCTGGGATAGTGCAACCCGTCCAGAACTAAAGATGCTAAACAACTGGATACTTGGTGACTCCATCTTACCAGAGATCAGCTGAAGCCTGTTGTCCCCTTCCAGTCTCCAGGCATTGAGAAAGAGTAGCCCCAGCATCACTTAGATCATCGGAGATAGAGATGTAAACCTGTGTTCATCAGCATATTGATGATTCTCAATATTGTTATTGCTGTTAGATCCACAAGATGTAATTGCAATTGCATCCCTCCTCAAATAGTATTGAGAATGTCCAGTAGCCACAATTAATCTTATTCTCTGAGTTTTCAATTGTGTTTTTAGTGTCCCTCAAGTTGATGGACACAATTATATTTTATGGTAAAAAATAAGTTTGGCAAACAAGTACTCTTCATTTTTTCTAAACTTTCCATATTAATTGTCTCCAACTCTAAATATTTTGAGATGTGGAGAAAAATCAATTCCTTATCCACAGTCTGCATGTGATGTGTGTTTATATCATATTCCCAATGTCAGGTTGAGTCCTTTTTTTTGTTAAAGTACAAAGTCCCATAAATGTCTCTGTAGAAGTCCAGCCCTAATGTTATTCAGCATCTTTTCTAGAAGCATAATGCAGTTTGTGGTTGTGCTGTGCCTTTGGCAGTTTTATTTTTTTATTGCTTCTCTAATAATTCCTAGCGTGGGATTTACTTTGTTCATAGCAGTTGCACAGTGGGTTACATTGTCAAGCGGTGAATACATGCACAACCTGGAGAGTATCCCAGTGGCTGTTGGAGTCAATTTTCTTTCATAGAGTTTCTCTTTTCATAGCAGTAACATACTGGGACCATGTTCCATTCAACTACATATTCTGATCCAGAGATCCCGTTTTTTTAGCCATTGCTCACTCATTCACGTAAACGTTTTACAAGTATGCACATCATTTTACATCTGGAACTAACTGAATTTGCCATTTTAATGTCCTCATTTCAGAGATATTCTTTCGGAGCTCTTTAATATCCATTTCTTTAAATGGGATATTGAATCAACAAAACAGTGTGGTATTATTGGCAAAAACTTAGCCACTCGTGATTTATTAGAAACAGAGTAAGCAGTGTTAAAATGAAGTCCATCTGCCTCTCCCCAGAAAATGATGCATGAATTTACTCTTTATATACTGTAACTTCTTTGCCAAAGTTGCAGTTTATTCTTATCTGATAGAAGGCTATCGATTGTTTTCAATTTGATCTATAAATTTGATCTCTGTTAATAAAGTGAATTAAGGCGATTAATTTTGATATTTTAAATCAATACGTATAATCAATAGAAATCCACCTGATTTAATAATTTCCTTTGACTTTCTGATTCAGTTAAAAGATTTGATCAAATCAGATTTACACAGCTTTACTCTCTGAATTATTGTTTAAACTTACCTCATAAAATTTATTCCAAGATCTGTGCTCTTGTCTTATTTGCTAAGACTTCCATTTTTCTCAGAAAACCTTCTTGAATAAGTTCCTTTTTGATTTTTTGATTATATACAATCAAATCATCTCTGACTCCTAGTGACGACATAGATAGATCTTCTGTCATAATTCTGACAGATGAAACTCTTCAAAGAATTTCGAGGCATTGTTTACCTTAAAGAATCTTTATTCTGAGTAGCATAGCATCGGCAGTGCATAATCAAAAGCCAAAAACTAAATTCCCCTCCCCTGAGCACATAATATCAAAGCACAATTCCCTCCTCCAATTAGCAGTCATAAATCACATTCCCCAATTAGCGTGCACGGGTTTCCTCTCCTGTTCTCCAGCCTGCCAATTTCTTACCAGCTCTGGTTACAATAACCTTGCTTCTCATGATGGGTCCAGCATTGTTATGTCTAGCTCAGGGGTAGGCAACCTTGGCTCTTTTATGACTCGTGGACTTCAACTTCTAGAATTCCTGAGCCAGCATGGAAGTTGAAGTCCACGAGTCATAAAAGAGCCAAGGTTGCCTACCCCTGGTCTAACTGGACTCTCGCTCATATTCCCCCTCCCAGCATCATCTAACTCTAAAAGCAAAAGGTAAAAGATGGCTACATTTCCATTTGTTGTCAATACAAAAACATCCAATGTTAGCAGCGTTGACATCTTCATGATAATTTATCCCTAACCTGTTTTTTTAAGTTTCTCAGCAGTGCACTCATACCATTGTGACTGAGTCCAACCACCTTGCTGCTGATTATCCTCCTCTTTTCTTTCCTTCCACCTTTCCAAGCATTAGAGCCTGTTCTAGAGAACATTTTTCCTTCCATTACTTTTTTCCTTCCTTTACATTGCTTTTTATCTATCCTGTGCTCTATTCTAGTGCAAATTCTAATTACTATTGCTGTAATTTTGGGTAATTTATCCTTGTTGCAAATTACTGGAAAAAAATAACATCATTACAGCCCCTGAACGGAATAAAAAAAAAGTACTGGGGTTTATGATATAAGTGTCGTCTTTTAGTTTAAGATTACTAACAATCCTCTGAAGCTACCCCCAGAGAAAGCAAATCATTGGTCATATTTACTATATGACGTTTCTGGTCATGTTATTATAACTAATACAATGCTTAAGTGAGCTTAAAATTAATTATTTAAGCAATGGTTCACTTCTAGTCACGTGTAATTATGCATGACAGTTTGCACTAATATAGAGGTACCACATTTGTATATTCCTGCCCGATGCAGTAATCTTACATGCAAGAAAAAGCAGGCTTTGAAAGTTGGGCTTCTTTGCCTACAGTTGCCTTGTAAAAAATCCTTTACCTTAAAGCAGTGTTTCCCAAACTTGACAATTTTAAGGCATGTGGACTTCAACTCCCAGAATTCTGGCTGTGGAATTCTGGGAATTGAAGTCCACATGCCTTAAAATTGTCAAGTTTGGGAAACACTGCCTTAAAGCAAGGTTTGCCAAACTCTTCAGTTCATTCATGAAGTTTCAGATTGTTCATTAAACCCCAAATCTTTATTATATGAAAATAATTTAATAAATTTAACTTTAAGTAATAGTACTTGAATAATAATAATCACAACAACCTTCTGGGTAGCTCTTGAGGTCAATACTAATCACTTTGGAAAACTCTTAAAGTAATAGCTGCAGAAAAACAAACAGACAAAACACAAAGATAAGTTTCATAAATGCAAATACATATAAAAGCTGTACTTAAAAAGTATTTAAAATGAAAAAAGTGCAACATGAGAAAGAAAAGCATAATATCATTATAGCAAATAGCAATTACAATTCTATACATACTTATTCAACATAAATAATATTCAAGTACTCAGTGCTTTTTTTGTAAAAAAAAAAAAAAAAGGTGCCGGAGCTCACACATGTCATACAACCCACCTTGCCTACCCTACAAGGTTCCATCCAAAAAAGGGCCGGAACTCCATTCTGGGCATTCTATGATAAAAAAAGCCCTGCAAGTACTTAAACAAAGAACAATAATTGCATGGATGTGAGTTGAAAAATGCATGTGGAGCAGGCAGTATTTTCCTATGAGTATGCATCTGATTTACTTCTAATGTTTCAGATCCTGGAAATAATTGAATATACAGGATATCTATTTCTGGATATGGATATATGTATGTATTTGGACTGGAATATTATTGGAATGTTTGCTATATTGGATTCCTAGTATGAAAGAGTAGTATAGATTACTATCACAAAATTACCAATCAGTATATTAGAATTTGTCAAGCATACACTCCTGAATTGACACAATTTAGGTTTCTAGTTTGATTTAATAAATTTATTAATTAAAAACAATTGAGATTTCTGCAGGTGTTCCAGTGTTTGAGTATGGGTCTCTTTCCTTTCCCTGAAAATGTTATAAAAGACTGATACACAGCATTGAATGTGATCCAAAACTCCTAAAAAAAATAGTATATTTATTTTAGCTTCTATTTTTTTTAAATAACACCTACTTATCTTTTACATGGTAAAGCTTGTGTAATAGATGAGAATTATTGGGCTACAGTATATTTGCTTGATCAGTAATTTCTCCTCAGAGGAAACTGTGAAAAATAGATAATTTTACATTGCCACATCCTTCTCAAAATCTAAGAATGGCAACCAAAATTACTATAGTATTTGAAGAGCTTAAGATTGCTAAATGCTTAATATTCTTATGCAAATAATATTTGCTAAATTGTCCAGTAATTTTTATCTTGGAATACAATATTCATTTAACTGTCATTTAAAATTAAAAATAACCTACCAGATTTTCAAATGCATATGTTCTGGGGAGTTTTTCAATCTTATGGCTTTATTCTACAATAAAAAAAGAAAATGATAAAGTCCACAAAAATATTAAAATCTTTATCTCCTGCGAATGACTTGTTAAAATTTTGACCTAATTCTGAGGAAGCATAGAATGACCTAGTTTTTTTCTTTCTTTAAGCCTCAGTTATGTACATGTCTGGTATACTTAGCTTGATTTTTTGGGTAATAGGAAACAAATAGTAGCAATTTAAATGTTCTGAAATGAATTACCTATAAAATATATCTATATAACTTAGGTTAATAGAAAATGTTGGGTGTTACTGCATGACTGGTTCAGCTTAAACCACCAACTTAATAAATTGTGGTGTTTAATTTTGCTGTTTATCTGTGATGGCTTAGAACCCATATTTATAAATTGAAGCAGTTACTTTAAATATTATAGGAAAATTATCCTATGTGTCTTTTGTCCATTTCTTTTACTTTTATTCCTTGAGAACTGTGAAAATGCCCATACTACCTTTATGATAAATATAATTCTAATCATAAAAATGATTCAAATTCCATAATGTCACTTGTAATCTTTGAAGTTCTATAATTTTGTTAAATCAAAAGAACAGAGATGATCTTTCACTTAGAATGATTTAAATATTTTGATTAAGTTAAAGTGGAATACCTACATTAATTGCATCGTGTTCATAACTGAGAGTTTTATAAATTTATTTTTCATAGAGAATGTCCAGAAAGAAGATAGACGTGAGCTTACCTTATGTGAATAGAAATGTGCAATCTGAATTGTGTTTTGCAGTCTATCTCAATTATATCAGCATTTGGAACAAATAGGCATCCTTTCTTTTTGTATGTCTTTTTAAATGTCTACCATATGGAGGATTTAAAACACATATGAAGGATTTCAGAATTGGAAACCATAACATGATTTGCTTGGCCTAGTTCAAGATATGGACCTAACTATTACAGACTAGAAGCTATAAAATATGGCTTGTTCAGATAAACCATAGTTAACACAATGTCTCAGCACTATGTAAATTTACCTATTTTTAAAGCTTTAAATATTTCTTAAATAGCTGTGCAAAACATTTATAACTCAAAACATTTTCTTTCAGAAACCGCATAGTGCAAATAATTGCAGTAATATATGTAAATATTAAAACATTGCCACTTTCCCAAACTTCTAAAAACCATAAAATCTATACTGTTTCTGAGGCTAAGATGTGGCAAATTGGAATCAAAATTACAGTCTAGTTTAATTATGTATAATCTATCCTTTAATTTAATTTTTAATTTAATTTATTGAATTTGTTATAGTTAACCACTTTATTAGACTTTAGCCAGTTAACAAAATGCAGAAACAATAACAATAATGAACATAAACACACATGAACAAGCAATCCAGATCAAAATAACTAAAATAAAAATGTACAGCTACAACAGGGCTTCACAAATACATCAGTAAACAAATTAGGTCCAGGACTGTAAAATAAAGTAAGTTTTTAAGAAACTCCAGGAGATTCAGTGCCACTTGTATCTCTAGGGCAGTGGTTCTCAACCTTTTTAATACTGAGACCCCCAACTGGTCATAGGTCGAGGACTACCCAACCGGTTGTACGTCGAGGACTACCCAACCGGTTGTACGTCGAGGACTACCCAACCGGTCGTAAGTCGAGGACTTTCCCTGCCCGGGAACGCTGCGCATGCGTGGTCCTGCCCCCTGCGCCGATCGAGGCGTAGCTGGCAAGCGGCAGAGACGGCGCAGGCCGACCACCGGTTGGGCCACCAGCTGGCCCAGCCCAAGGGAGGTAAGGCAGCCGCCGTGCCCCACGCGTGCCAGCAACCCTCCCTGCGCCCGCCAGCCTCCCACCTCCCACCCCTGGCCCTCTTTTACTTACATTTTTAGTAGTTGCTCAGCAGGGAGGGGTGGAAACTTCCAGACAGCTCGCCTTCGCTGCAGACAACTTGCAGCACCGTTTGCAGAATGGGACTTTTGGCAGGCTCAGCAGGGCAGACACAGCCTGGACAATTCCTATTGGCTTTTGAAAGCCAATAGAATTAGACTCTATTTAAGAGAGTCTATTCTATTGGCTTTCAAAAGCCAATAGAATAAAAGGGAGAAGCACAGCTAAGGAAAAGGGGGGAAAAATGGCGGACTGCGTAGTTTGACGACCCCCGTGAAATGGTCGTTCGATCCCAAATGGGGTCGCGACCCACAGGTTGAGAACCGCTGCTCTAGGGAATGCTCTTCCAGAGAGGATGGTCCTTGGTCGCACAATCTGTTTAATAGAGAGGAACTACAAAGCACCCACTCACTGGCAAATGTGCCAGTTAGAGAGAGATCGTTGGAGATAGGTGGATCCTCAAATAACTAGGCCATATGCTCTATTTAAAGGTGATGACAAGCACCTTGAGTTGTACCTAGAGGCCAACTGGCAACAAGTGCAGCTTGTGTAGCAGTGATGACACACAGGCCCATTGTTGCTCTTGACACTGCATTTTATGCCAGCTGCAGCTTCTTCTTCCTGCCTCCTTCAAGACCAACAGTATCACCCCTTCCCTCAAAAAGGATGATATCATTCCTTGGCCCTGTTTCTGGATCACTTCTTAGCTGTCTTTAACAACCCAGGAAAGATCAGGAGATAATAGACAGGAGGCTGGACTGACAGATTGGAGACTCTTGTCCATGTCGTTGGGAGTCACAGAATTAAATTCAGTTTAGATAACCTCACAAAACCTGCCCCAGGCTCCTCACCTGGATCTGCCTAGTCAGAGTCTAACTTTGAATGAATTAGAGTCGTTATAGAAGACAAAATAAAACCTTGTTAGTCACCAGTTGTTAGATTATGTTGTCATATTTATTAGAGTGTATAGTAATATTAAACACTATAATTCACTTTATAATGGAGTTTATACACAAGTATTTAAGTCTTAGTACAACATTTGGGAATATATTTTCAGTTGCTGTTACAAAAATTTAAATTTGGAACACCTTTTTCACAAACACCTTTTCCACATATTCTATTCTATTCTATATTGGGTAAATAGTTTTAAACACAAAGCTTATGACAGGAAAAATATTCATACAGTGAGCGTATGATAAACAGAGATGTGATGCAAATAAAACCAGTGTCTTCTGGATTTCTTTGCCCAGGAGTCAATCTTTTTATCCTCCGCCCTAAGTGCCTCATTTATGTCCCCAGGGATGTTAACATTGGGAGACAATGAGTTCAAGGCTCATCAATCTCAGGAATCTCCAATAGGGAGGCCAGGGAACGGGCAACATTGAATAATGTTCTCTCTACTGCACCGGGGCTTAAGAAGGATCCTAAGTTCTCCCATTGTTCTTGAACTATATTCAGAAAAAGGGGAGGGCAGGGAATATTGTTCTGCGAGACTGAGGGCTTGGTGTATATGGCGTGGGGACCCCTGGAGGTGGGGTCTCCTGTTCTTGGGGGAGGTTTGCACTAGTGCAGGCCCTGAGTAGCAGGGAATTAAAGAATGAATGGTCAAAGAGACCGACAGGAGGGGTGGGGTCAGAGGGAGTGATGCCCTCGTCCTCAAACAAAATCAGGCCAGATTGTTCAGCCCCTGTAGATTCCAAATCCGATGAGGGATCCTCCATCAAATCTGGAGATTGTGGATGATACGTGGCCTGGGGGGGTCTGTGGGGTGTTGGAGGCCATAAATTGAGCCACAGCCTGGGCTATCATGGACTGGAGGAGGTTTGGGTTCAGGGCCTGGTTCTCAAGAGGGCGAAGTCCTGCTGCAGTGGGAGTGAATGTGGCCTGGGGCCCTGAGGTGTCCTGACTGGTTATACCCCTCCCTGAAGCCACTGTTAGGTTTGAATCTGACTCAGGAATTCCCCTGGGGGGAGACCAGGCCCCTGGGGCTGAGGCACTGTACGAAGAAAGGGGCTCCAAAATAGACCTTCCCATCGTGTCTGTCAGATCTGGGGAGGCCGCTCTCAGTCTTTGGCACCCTTCCTCCCTCTGTGGCTCCCTGCTTGGCCGGGCTCGCTTGGTGGTGCTCTTACCACTTGCCTCTGATTGGCGACTCCTCTTGGCCGGCTCGCTGCCTTTCTCTGCCATGATGAGTTGCTCTGGTCTCAACCTTGGCAAAACGCCCCCCTCGGCGCTGTACTTCACCAAGGGAGTCTACAGAGATACTTCAGCCCAAGAGGGGGATGGGCGGGGAGTTAATGGGCACCCCGATCACTTAGGATCGATCCGGCCCTCCCCGGTCGAACCTGCTCTCTCGACGATCCTGCCACCGATGATGTAATACTGCCTTCAGAAGAAAGTTCCAGGCAGTCTGGCCTCAGCCACACACAAAATGGCCACCAATGACTTCAGGCACACTCAAAATGGCCGCCGAGGCTTCAGCCCCACACAAAATGGCCGCCGGTGACTTCAGCCACCCACAAAATGGCTGCCAGTGACTTCAGTCACACTCAAAATGGCCGCCGAGGCTTCAGCCCCACACAAAATGGCCGCCGGCGACTTCCGCCACTCACAAAATGGCCGCCAGTGACTTCCGCCACTCACAAAATGGCCGCCAAGGGCCTCAACCACATACAAAATGGCCGCCGGGGGCTTCAGCCACACCCAAAATGGCTGCTGGGAGGCAATTCAAAATGGCGGCCGCCAATTTCGCGCCCTAAAAAACGGCCGTTGGAAGAAGGCCTTGAGGCCTAGGGTCTAAGCTGCAACGAGCCCTCGTTCAGGTGAATCGCCTGGGCTCCTAAAGCAGCTGGTGGCATGTGATTAGGCCGGCTGGAAAAGCTGTCGTCCAAGGCCTGACAGGCCCTCCCGGCTCCGAAAATTGGGAGAAGGCCTTGAGGCCTAGGGTCTAAGCTGCAACGAGCCCTCGTTCAGGTGAATCGCCTGGGCTCCTAAAGCAGCTGGTGGCATGTGATTAGGCCGGCTGGAAAAGCTGTCGTCCAAGGCCTGACAGGCCCTCCTGGCTCCGAAAATTGGGCCGCGCCCAAATTCTCACCTGCTGCTCTCTGCTGGGGCCGAGGGACCTGGGAAGGCTCCCTCCAGGCTTGATGAGGCTCTGAAAATGACCTAAATCAAAGGTTTGATCTTGCTGTCCCTAACTGAGGGAAAACAAAGAAGGGAAAAGTTCCCCCCCCCCCTAGAGGGAGAGGATTGTGAGTCTGTCAGCCTGAATAGGCTTCAGACTGGGATAATTGATCTTTCTTCTAGATATAATCGATTCTGAATCAATAATAAAATAACAAATAATAATAATAGCCTGAGCTAAGTAATTAAATAGAATTAAACAGTCTTCTGCTCCAGGAGCGAAGACAAAACGCGTCTTGGGGCAAAGAGACTAAGTCTAAAACTGGGGTGCAGTTGGCACAGAGGGGGCGGTACTAAATTTCAGACTTAGTCTAATTGGAGCAGATAGATTAAGACAACCCATCCGTGGGTTCTCCATCCAATCATGCTGGAGAACACATTTTCTTGATTGATCAGAGCTTGTCCCCAGAGACGTTATTAACAGCTCTGGATTGCTTCAAATTGGAACTGCTGCACTTTCTTCTTTGCTGGAAGAAAGAAATTGTTAGAGAGAGAACTGGAAAGAGAATAGATTTTGTTGAAGAAGGGCTCCCATGCTGACCTCTTCTCATGTTGTGCTACTTTTGTCATTTTTCTGTAAGAAACTGTAGGGTTTTTCACTGTTGCAGACAAAGAAGAATGTATTTGTTGGAATAGACTGATGCCTACATCAGATTCAGAAATAGTTGGCTGATGTCTGTATGTACAACATGATTAGAAGCTGCAAAGGATTGTACATTGTAGATAGTGGAAAATTGCTGTAGTTTAATCCTATACCATGCAAAAAAATAAAACTGAATCCCCTTCCCTTGCATTAAGTAATAGCATATTCTGTTAGTTCACTAACTGCAAGAAAAAAAGTCCTTTGACATGTAAATGAATTAAATAATATGACTTCTGTTGCATCTGTGTCTACTCTTTTCTGCCTCAGGCTATATATAATCTGTTGACAGGGAAAGGAAACCTTATCGGAAAAAGGAAATGCAACAACTAGTCATAGTAGGAAAAATAGAAGGGCATTTAAGCCAGTGTACAAACTGAGATCTAGCATATGTAATTGTAATAAAGGCACCTTATTCATAAAAGCTTTGCCTGCTTTAACAACACTGACTGGTATTTGGCTAACAGCCGTCAATGATTAATGTGTGTTACTTGCTATGGAAGAATAACAAGAATAGAATAATGGTCTAGCTCAGGGGTAGGCAACCCAAAACACTCAAAGAGCCACTTGGACCAGTTTCCCACCAAAAACAAAACACTGGGAGCCGCAAAACCCTTTTGATATCTAAAAGGAAGATAACACTGCATATATCCTTTTTTACCTTTTATATATACACACATACACACACACACACACACACATACATATACACACATGATATATATATACACACACACACACACACACACATATATATATCTCATAAAGGTAAAAAAGTATATATGCAGTGTTATCTTCATTTTAGATATCAAAAGGGTCTCTCTCTCTCTCTCCCCCTCCCTCTTTCTCCCTCTCTTTCTTTCTGCCCTTGGTCTGCCAGTCCTCTTCCCCCACTCTCTTTCTCTCTCTCTCTTTCCTCTCTCTCTCTCTCTCTCTCTCCTTCCCCCCCCTCTCTCTTTTTCTCCCGCCCCCCTCTCCCTCTCTTCTATCTTTTGCTCACCTGGTAAGCTGGCTTCAAGCTGTTCTTCAACAAGCTCAAAGGTAGGCAACCTCGGCTCTTTTATGACTCATGGACTTCAATTCCCAGAATTCCTGATTCAGCATAGCTGGGCTAGCTAGCTCTCTCCTGCCCCTTCCTGCTTCCTGCAGAGACGCAGCAAAGGGAGGAGCCACGCCCAAAAAGATTTTCAGCTTGTCAGGGAACACAGTGAGTCCGCTCTTGTTTACACACACATACACACACACACACACACACACACACACAGACAGAGACAGAGAAGCAGGGAAGTGCAAGTGCCTCTCTCTGTCTCTGTAAATGGCAGAGGAGGCTGGGAGCCACAGGGGAAGGCTCAAAGAGCCGCATGCGGCTCCAGAGCTGCAAGTTGCCGACCTGTGGTCTAGCTAGTAGCATTTTTAACAAACTACTAAAGATTCACCTGTTACCAAGAGAATGAATGTGCATATACATAAATTTTTATTGAAAGTTTTTACATATATGAAAATTAAATATAAAAAGCATAAATAAAAGATAAAGAAAAATAGGATAAAAATAAGGTAAAGAAAAAAGAAAACTAAAGAAAAAAGAATCATAAAAAGAAAAAGCAACTTCCAGTCTTCTTTTCAACAGTCATAATTAAGCTCATTATGCCTCCTCCCTCTTTAATACTATAAAAATTCCTACAATCCCTTTTTAAATCCTTTTCATCAAATCCATAAATCATTACTTCATTTTTTTCCATTTTCAGCAAAAAAATCCATAAAAGGTTTCAAGTGTTTTATAAAAGTAGCTGTTTTATCTCTGACCAAAGGTAAGTTTTGCCATTTTTGCCATTTCTATCATCTTCACAATTCATTCTTCCATTGTGGCAATTTTAGTATTCCTCTATTGCTGTGCATATAATATTACTGCAGTCACCATATATAAAATTTCTTCCATGAGACTTTTCTAATGGGCTATTCATATATCCCAATAAAAAAAATTGTCATTTTTTTCTCAGTGTTAATTTTTTTGTATCTTTGTATGAATTTTTATCTCAATATTAATCTTTTTCACAACTCCACTACCAAGCATGGTAAAAATGTCTCTTCTTGCTTTTCACATTTTCAGCATTGATTTTGAAGTGCCTTTATACTTCTTTGTTAATTACACTTGAGTCATATACCAATGGAGTGCCATTTTATAAAAATTCTCTCTTAAATTTAACATATAATTTCACCCCATTTCACCCCATTTAACCATATTCCACGTATCCATCTGTATAACATAGTCAAAATTCATGGCTCATTTTTTCATGTAATCCTTCATTTGTTTCTCTCCCATTTAGAATCTTAAGAAAAGTTTACACATTTTTGCAATAACATGTTCATCATTTGTACATAATTCAATGTCAAATTCTGTCTTATGTTGTTCAGTTCCATGTACCTTTTTGTCAGTATTAAATTTTTCTCTTTATTGTTCTCTTGATTCCATCTTAAGAACTCAATTTTGGGGGCTTCTGGCTTTTGGTGGGTAAAATAACCAGCAGAGTTTAGTCTTCAATTTATTCTGAAACTCTCATATTGGCATTGATCAAATCAATACAGAATTGTTCAGCTACTGCCCATTCCTGGGGTCTGCATCCAGCATTCAATATATGTGCTCTGTTTTGCTACAAAAGCTGAGTTTTAAGCATTAAAAATACTTAACACATTATATTATAGTTACATAACTACTTTGGCTGGTGTACAATTGTTAACCTAACCTAACATAAAATAATAGATGCATATGAAAGAAAGTCCTTGTGATTTCTCATGTGCATATACTGTTTATACAGATGAGAATGTTAACATGCGTATTTTAATAACTTAGTATTAAGAGAGAATACACAACTACTTTAGACATACTGTTAACGGCTTTAAAAAAAAGTTTTATTTTCCCCATTCCAGGATTTATTTCTTGCATGCTATGAAGAATGTGGGTGAAACCTAAAAGGCTAGTATCTTAATGATATGATAGTTTAAGCAAGCATGTGGAAAGCCATACTCAGCTTCTTTCTTAAAAAGTAACATTTGTGTGTCCTTTTAATACAGGCATGTCAAACTGCTGGCCCATGGGTCGGATGCGTCACACCAAAACCGCCAAAAGTCGTGATACGTCGCGTGATGTCACGTGACGTTGCGAGTTTGACATTCCTGTATATAACATAGTACTATGGAAAAGAACAGTACATTGGAATGTGATTTGGAGCCATTTTTCAGTAGTTTTAACTTGCTACAGGTGAAAATAGATGGCACTAATTTGCCTTGTTCAAAATGTTCATTAAGCCACACATTTGATAAAGTATAAAACTCTGCTAGACATAAAAAATGCTGTAAGAATTAAATAGTATAAATGGGAAACTATGTGCCTAAATGAATTCTTAATATCCATCTAAATCTTGTTTCTGAATGGTACACAGATTTAAAAGTATTGCTTGTGACAATCATACTAATAGCTACGCTCAATCTTAATAGTGTATTTTTAATGTGGCTATCCTTTCCTACCATTGTGACTGAAAATATTGCTGCAATACTGACCTTGTTAGAAACTTACTTTGCTACATTATTTATTTATTTTTATTTATTTATTTATTAAAATTTATAGACCGCCCCACTCCCGCAGGACTCCGGGCGGCTAACAATAAAAACACAACATAACTTAACAAAACAAACAATACAATAACATTCATCCAGGGGTCAGATTTTATAAACCCCAGGCCTGCCAAAAAAGCCAGGTTTTAAGCAGCTTGCAGAAAACCAACAGGGTGGGAGCGGTCCTAATCTCCAGGGGGAGCTGGTTCCAAGACGTGGGCACCATCACAGAGAAAGCCCTCCCCCGCGGCCCCGCCAAATGGCACTGCTTGGCCGATGGGACCTGAAGGAGGCCCAGCCTGTGGGATCTAACCGGACGAAGGGAACTATGAGGTAGTAGGCGGTCTCGCAAATAGCCTGGCCCTGAGCCATATAGAGCTTTAAAGGTAATAACCAACACCTTGAATTGGACCCGGAGACCAATAGGCAACCAGTGCAGCTCACGGAGGATAGGTGTAGCGTGGGTGTACCGAGGAACACCCACTATCACTCGCGTGGCTGCATTCTGGACCAACTGTAGTCTCCGAATACTTTTCAAGGGTAGCCCCATGTAGAGTGCGTTGCAGTAGTCCAGGGCGTGAGGTGACAAGGGCATGAGTGACTGTAAGGAGAGCCTCCCGGTCCAGGTAGGGTCGCAACTGGTGCAACAGACGAACTTGTGCAAAGGTCCTCCCAGCCACAGCCATCAAATGATGTTCCAATTTCAGCTGTGGATCAAGGAGGACACCCAAGTTGCGAACCCGCTCCGAAGGGGGTATATTTTCCCCTGCTAGAGTCAACACTGGACAGTTAACATGATCCTTGGGAGGCAACATCCAAAGCCACTTGGTCTTGTCAGGATTGAGCCTGAGTCTGTTAACCCCCATCCAGACCCTCACGGCTTCAAGGCAACGGCCCATCACATCAGCCGCTTCACTGAGAGAGCTCGAGGAAGAGATATATAGCTGGGTATCATCAGCATACTGATGAAACCTCACCCCGTGCTGTCTGATGATCTCACCCAGCGGCTTCATGTAAATGTTAAATAGGGGGGAGAGGACCGACTCTGGCGGCACCCCGCATTCAAGGGGCCTCGGGGTTGACCTCTGCCCCCCCACCAGTACCGATTGCGACCGGCCAGAGAGGTAGGAGGAGAACCACTGTAAAACGGTGCCTTCCACTCCCACCCCTCCAAGTCGTCGCAAAAGGATACCATGATCGATGGTATCAAAATCCGCTGGGAGGTCAAGTAGCACCAAGACAGAGGAATAACTCCTGTCTCGGGCCCACCAGAGATCATCCATCAGCGCGACCAAAGCAGTTTCTGTGCTGAAGCCGGGCCTGAAGCCAGATTGAAAAGGGTCTAGGTAATCCGCTTCATCCAGAGATTTTACCCCTTTTTAACAACAGAGATTTTTTTGCCTGAATATGTAATGAAGTATTAACTTCATAGTTATTAATTTTAATTAGTTAATACAAAAAATGAGAAGAAAAATGAAAGGATTGTTTATATATTGCTTTTTATAGCTAGCTAGTTATTTATGCATGATATGTAACTGATACTGTTGATGACAGACTAATGAGGTAAATAATATATTGTTTTAAGTCTTATACATTTTATTTTAGCTATTGTTTTTGCCACTTTGAAAAGTAATCTTGCCTAAAGGAGAACTGCAGCAACTATCCCTGTAATCATAGGAGCATGCACAGCTATCATTATCTGTTTGACCAGTTGTTTGCAATTTTTCAATTATGAGGATGAATGTAGAAAATTCTTGAGATCTGTGAAGTACATTTACTGACTTCGGGTGAAATCAAAGTAAAAGTTGAGATTTAATTTTTTATTTTAGAGATACAAGACGTATTTAATTATCTCCAAGGACCACTTAAAATTAAAATTCCTCATTCATTATTTAGATCCTGAACTGTGATTAGTGGAGTATGCTTGAGTGGGCTAATATACACATTATTAGTGTGCTCCGTTTTGGTAGTTGGTTAAAAGAAGCAATATCTATAAATCTCTGGAAAAATAATAGGAAAGAGAAGAGAAAAACTAGCATCAAGATGGCCTCAGTTACAATGGCAATGGGTTGGAAGACCTGAAAGACCAGGTTAGGGGCAGATTGTCATGAAGAAATCTTATCTATGTGATTGCTAAAAGTTGATGGCACAATCAATCAGTCTCTTATGTGCATCAACATACCCTAAATTGCCTAGATGCAGTTTCTGGAAGTGGATAAACTGGAAAAATACCACTTCCAGAGCAAAACATGTAAAGTTGTTCTCTGCAGCTGGATGATGAAAGACATACAGTGACCTATGGACATCTATTCTGAAAACACTATCCTCATGTAATGAAACTGTCTGCGCTTGGTCAGTGACAAATCAAGCAGGTATACATGTTTTCATTTTTTAAAGAACCTTCTCACTTTTATCAAGCAGCCCCACCCATTTTTAGTGATTCAATTCCAAAGGAACCATTCTTCCTCATTTTTCTCCCCCAATTTTTTTTGCCACCCACGGCTAAAGAGGTGAGATGGGAGACAATGAGTAGTGGTCCTGCCTTTCACTGTAAGTAACATTCAAAGCAGAGCGAGAAGGAGAGCAGACTGCATGCATGCCTCTACCAAGAAGAATGAGAATAGCACTGCTACTTCAACCAGATCCAAGCTGCATGTGGAGAAGCAGTTTACTTTTGTGGGGGTGTATGTATGTGTGATAAGCAACTGCTTCATTGGGATGCTGCTTTGCCTGCAATATTACACATATGGCTGTGGGGCAGAGGAAACACTTCTACAAATGTCAACGTTGTGCTAAAGGGCATGTTCCATATAGTTCATAGGTCAAAAACCCAATTACCTTTTTTTCTCCACTTGACTGGAACCAATGAATGGCAGGAGAGATGTGGGAGACTACAGAAATCATACAGCTGTCAACAGAAAATCTCACTCTTCTGTAAATTGGGTCTTTTGGGTGGTAGGAGAACTGGTGTCCCAAAGATCTACATCTTCTCTTCTACCTCCTTCCCCTGCCATTCATGCATTAGCAAGGGAAGTGAACACGAAGGCTGCATGTCAGTCAGGGCTTTCCTGCTCAAAGGCAAATGGCCTGAATTGCTTCAGGTGGCCTTTAGAAGCAGGCAATGGTCACCTGAGACTATTTTGAAAAACTTTGCTGCAGATTGATACTACAAGATGGTTTGTGCTGACAGAAGTGAAAAAATATTGCTTATTCAGCAAGAAGCTACAGATAGAGCCTGCCTTCATAGGTAGCTGGAGATGAATTGAGGATGTTCATGTCCTCAACATGAAGTTAATGAGTGATATTTGAATTATCTATTCATTTGAAGCAGCGTGGATATTAATTGATGATTTTTTTTAAAAAAATAAAAAAATGGATTTTTAAAATTTAAATTGGATTTTTTTTATTTTTATCAAATTTATTTTAATAAAATGCTTTTGGAGTAAAATTCTATCTAAATATAGTTTTCTATTTAAGATACATTAATAATTTAATTTATTCAGCATGAAATGGAGCTTAGTTATGTAGCATGAGGTTGTATATTCTGCAATGTTTATATTTTTGGTAAACTCATTCAATGAATCCAAGCTTTGCAAACTGAGATAACATGCACTGCATTGATGCATTCACACAATTTCACAGTAACCATGAGATAAATCATAAAACAGGAATATTCTTTTATCCCATTGTTTTGCAAATATATGTACACTACAAACTGTATGATTGTTTGAAGAAAAATGCATCTGTACCAGGCTGTTTTAGTTAAATAAAAGAACTTGAGTATTTCTCCAACTATTGTGTTTTCCCAAAAGTAAGACTTGGTCTTATATTATTTTTGCCTCCAAAAGAGGCAATAGATCTTATTTTGGGGGGATATCTTATATTTTTTGTGACACCTGTCTTGCCTCGTGTGGCGGCACTAACAGCCCTGTCCAGCAGGTGCCTGCATGGCTGCCAGCCCACTTCTGCGGCCGCTCGTAGGAGGCTGTGCAGCACATCGCACTGCTTCCACTCCGCTGGAGATCTTTTTTTTTTTTTGCAAGCAGTTGGAAGGTCTGACTGAAGTTTTTTTAGTCCCACAAACTCCGTTTCCCTGCAGCAGGAGAGAAACGTGCCAGAGCTGGAAAGCAGGTTAGTGAAGAAATGCTTTCAGGAAGAGAGAGTAGCTGCGCTGTGATGCGCCAAACTCTACAATAATGCTGGGAGGAGAAGCGGTAGGAAACAGGGCTGCCATTTCCAGAACGGAGAAGGGAGATGTGGGGCGATGCAGGGCAGCAAATAAGTGCTCTTCTTTGCACTGCATCGCTATGCAGAGCTGCTCCCCTACCCATTCTACGTTATCTCCAGTGGCAGCGACAAGAGGGCTAGCAGAGGGAGGTGGCAGGGGAGGCTTGTGCTGGCCAGTCACAGCGCAAGCCACAGGAGAGTTGGTGGAGAAGGAGGTAGCAGCAAAGCGTGAAGAAAGCCCCTCCAGCAGAGAACAGTGGCAGTGGAGCCTTTTGCCGTCACTCCCCCCCCAGCTCCGAAATGGTGGAGGGAGACAGCCTATCCCACCCATCCTCCGTAGCATGGTAGTCCGGCTCGGAAGGAGAGTGAAAGGGAAGGTTGCCAAGCAAGGAATGGCCAGATTGGGGGCGGGCTTGAAGTAAGCGGGTGTGGGGCATGTGGGGCATCTCCACCCCTCCCCCACCTGCCTTGCCTCATGGTGGCAGCGGTGCAACACACACACTCTCCTGCCCCATTGTGGCAGTGAGGTGGGACGGAGTGGGCAGGGTCCTAACTAGGACTTATTTGGGGGTAGGGCTTATATTGGGTCCACCCCCAAAAATCAGGGTAGGTTTTATTTTCGGGGAAACATGGTATGTGTGATTAACCTATTAACCAGAAATCAGTTCTGATATCGCTGTTTTACTAACCTGACAGCTTATTATTCTAAATAGGAAACCTTCATTTTGTTTGCAAATAATAATAAAGATTCTAACTACCAGCAAGAACGAGTCCTTACATTTAAAGAGCACCTGTCATTTCAGATCCATCATGGCAGCACCTGTTAGCGGGCATCCACTCACCTGCTGCCCGCCATGTCCCTCACCTTGTTGTGTCACTGCCGCATCACCAGCCGTCCCGTTAAAGTGAATGGGACTGTTGGTGAGTCAACAGTGGGTCAGAGGAGGAGCTGCTGCAGGACAGAGATGACAGTTGCTCTTTAAAAATTATGATTTAAATTGAGTTGATTTAAATCAAATCCACCCTGATTTGAAGTGCTTGGATGAATAGAAGAGTATCTTTTTCTTTTTTTCTTTTTGACAGCTTATAAAATTCAGTTTGCATACAGTCTGGAAGTGTGAAAAAATATGCGGCTCTGAAGGATCTTTGGAAAAATCTATTTCAGTACAGTTGTTTCTTTATTTGAAAAAATACTGATAATCCTTTAGTTCAGGACATTAGGGTTTATGTTACTCTAATGAATTTGATTTGCAATAGATTGAAGTATTGCTTGCACAGCATGTAATGTGTTTAAAAATATTATCTTAAGCTCATTGGCTGCTACTTTAGGCAGCTTTTATACATTTACAGTTCATAGATCTCTCAATGATTTATACTCATGTTGTCTGAAAACTGCACTGACCAGTATCATACAATAGGAAGAAACTCATACTATCTTCTGAGTTTTGAGGATGATTCATAATTATAAAAATGTAAAGCATTCAGGGAATTAAAGATAAGTCTTGCTGAATTCCCTTGTAATTTTCCTAGAAACATCAGAGAAGATATTTGCCATAGCTTTCTTATGAAATATTTTACAAATTTCGCAATGTTCATAGGGATTTTCTGGTAGTCTGTCATCCGAGTATTAACCAGGTTTGACCTTCTTAACTTTTTTCAGCTCAGAAAGGCTATAAGATAGTTGCTAGTTAGTTAGATTACAACTATAGTTTTTTTCTTTTTTACTTTGCAGTAATAAATAATCATATACTTAATTTTATCAGTTTATTTAAAATCAGAAGGCACCAATATGAGGAGTTTACCATACTATTTATATATACACATTATTTATATGTGTGATTCAGCTTCCAGCATTTTTCTGCATCAATTATTATGCTGCATTAATCCATAATTGATTGTTGTTTGTGGTCAGTTTTCACTGATAAAAACATCATTTTGCTGACATTTTCTGTTTACAAAGTGCTGCAGATATATTTCAAAGTTTCAGTTTGACATCATAAAATGAGACATCCTGTCTCAGTTTTCTCTGATTTGAAACAAAATTCCATCATTAACAAGATATAGTCTAGGACAGTGGTTCTCAACCTTTGGGTCGGGACCCCACTTGGGGTCGAACGACCATTTCACGGGGGTCGCCAAACAACGCAGTCCGCCATTTTTTCCCCTTTTCCTTAGCTGTGCTACTCCCTTTTATTCTATTGGCTTTTGAAAGCCAATAGAATAGACTCTCTTGAATAGAGTCTAATTCTATTGGCTTTCAAAAGCCAATAGGAATTGTCCAGGCTGTCTCTGCCCTGCTGAGCCCGCCAAAAGTCCCATTCTGCAAACGGTGCTGCAAGTTGTCTGCAGCGAAGGCAAGCTTTCTGGAAGTTTCCACCCCTCCCTGCTGAGCAACTACTAAAAATGTAAGTAAAAGAGGGCCAGGGGTGGGAGGTGGGAGGCCGGCGGGCGCAGGGAGAGTTGCTGGCGTGCGTGGGGCCCGGCGGGTGTCTTACCTCCCTTGGGCTGGGCCAGCTGGTGGCCCAGCCGGTGGTTGGCCTGCGCCGTCTCTACCACTTGCCAGCTACACCTCAGCCGGCGCAGGGGGTGGCACCATGCATGCACAGCACTCCCGGGCAGGGAAAGTCCTCGATTTACGACCGGTTGTGTAGTCCTCGACTTACAACCGGTTGGGGGTCGCGGCATTAAAAAGATTGAGAACCACTGGTCTAGGATATAGGAACCTATTGTAGCAATCAGTCTTAAAATAGTTTGTGCATGAAATCTTAGCCAAAAAAGAAAATGAGAGAAAGAGAGCAGGACACAGTTATCCATGCCCACATTTACATTCATGCTGAATTGGATTACTCTCAGCTAGATTGAATGTTTGGGAAATCTATAGATTACTGGAAGTTTTCATCCTCTAATTACAGGAACATAGTACCTTTAGAAATAAGAGGGCGATTCGGAAATAAACCTCCATTTGGTTATCAATGACAGACACTCGCAGATACAGAACTTTTATTATACGCATTAGAAAAGTACAACATGACATTACTTTTGACATAATCGCCATTCAAATTGAGGCACTTGTCATAACATCTTACAAAGTTTGAAATTCCTTCTGCAAAAAAAATCTCCCACCTGCGAATGAAGCCACCCTGTAACAGCATCATGAACCCATTCAGTGTGTTTTGTGCTCAGAAAGGAGTTTTGGTACCCAACCAGCACAGAACTTGCGGTATCCCAAGTTTTCTGTCACTATCCTGTACAAAACAGTCTGAGAAGTTTGGGGAAAGTGTAAGGAAAATGCAGATATCATGAACCAATGGACTTCATGGACCTTTTTGTCAATTTCCTGCATGAGTTCATCACTGACTATAGGTGGTGGCCGCTTCTTGCCTCATTGTGCACGTCAAAACGTCCATCTTTAAACATGCGACACCATTGACCTACGACACCTTCACTCATCATGTTTGGTCCATAAACATTACACAGTTCGTGCTGAATTGCGGCTGCCGAAAGTTTTTTCGCACATAGGAATCGTATTACTGCATGTACTTCACATTTGGCAGGATTTTCTATGGCAGGGTTCTCTTTCAATTGATCTAGCGGACAAATCAACTGCAACACAACCTTCTCCTTCCACTCCTCACGCCTACTGAACTGCACACGACGTCATAGGACGAGCATCGCAATCCCTGCCTATTTCTTGCACATGCTCAAACGGAGGTTTATTTCTGAATTGCCCTCTTAGTATTTAGCAATAGCATTTAGGCTTATGTACCGCCCCATAGCACTTGGGAAAATGCAGAAAAAAGAGAAAGAAAAAAAAGTAGAAATATAATAAAGAAAAAGAGAAGAAATATATAAAGAAGCCACTTTACACTTTCATCGGAAGAAGTATAAACAATTTTAGTAGTTGTCATTTTTATTTAAATATTTATTTAGTAAATAGCCATAACACTTAGACTTATATATTGCTTCCTAGTGCTTGATAGCACTCTCTAAGCGATTCACAGAGTCAGCATATTTCCCCAACAATCTGGGTCCTCATTTTACCGACCTTGGAAGGATAGAAGACTCAGTCAACCGGTGAGGATCAAACTTCTGGCAGTGAGCTGAATAACCTGCAATACTGCATTCTAACTACTGCTCCACCACAGTCCCTAAATGACATATTGTGACGTTCTGACAAGCAAAGTCAATGGAGAAGCCAGATTCATTTAATAATCATGTTACTAAATTAACAACTTCAGTGATTCATTTAACAACTGTGACAAGAAAGGTAACAAAATTTCACTTAACAACTGTCTTGCTTAAAAACAGAAATTTTGGGCTCACTGTGGTTGTAAGTTGAGGACTACTTGTAAATTGGCTTTTATTTGAAACAGCTGAAGCATAGTAAGATGATAAGCACAATAAGAGTTTTTTTGATGATAGCTCATAGAGACTATGACAAAATTAATTCCCAAATCATAAATATATTCTGTAGTTGTCGTTACACCCATTGAATAATGGTAAGAAGAAAGCCATGTTAGTCTATGACATAAATGTCAGTTTTTATCAAAAGACTTACGGGTAGTCCATTTGTTCAGTGACCAGTTAAAATTATAGCAGCACTGAAAAAGTGTCTTACAGTTTGTCCTCACATATACAACCATTGCAGCATCTCTGTGGTTATGTGATCATTTGTGACCTTCCCAGCTGCTTCTGACAAGCAAGTTCAGTTGGGAAGCTGGCAGGGAAAGTCGCAAATTATGATCATGTGATGTCTCGTTTAATGACTGTGTCATTAAATTCATATGCACTTATGTGATGTCTCATTTAATGACCTACACTGCTTAACAGTGAATTTTCCAGTGCCAATTTTGGTTGTAAATTGAGGAGTACTAGTATAGTTTATTTGTTGAAGGGAAGATTCATGCATATTCTTGCTACTCATTCACACTGGAATTTCTGTTTTATTGTTTTGAATGAGAACAGGGCTATTGTGAAAAACTTCTTTCTCTTTACCTTTCATTTCCCTTTTGAAAAAGTTCTTTTTTCTTTTGTCATTGCAATCTGTTTTCAGTTTCCATCCTTTCTTTGCAGCAGAATTACTGGGACATATTGAATGAATAGGGAACTATTTTATAAATGTGTTCATCTTTAGCATGCCAGAAGACCCTTTGCATCTTAATTTAAATGCATCTAATGCATTTTAATACATTAAAAATGTATTAGATTCTAGGTATTTAGTGCTTAATTCCCAAAGTTAAAGTTAGAAGCATTGAAATAATGTTGTTGCTATGGCATCCAAATAAAGCAAAATGGTTTTTTCCATTAGGAGAGACAAGCTATCTTGTCTAAGGTTGTTTCAGCTTTCTCTATTTGATTGAAAGAACAAATATAACATGTTCAGATAATATAGTAATTATAAAGCCACTGGCAAGTGGATGACTTAAAGCTATGCCATGCAAACAAAGGAACTTCTCTGCATGTTGCTCATGGCTATTTCATTTGAATGCCTTCCATAATCCTGCTGAGAATATAGCCAAATTAAATATTTTATATACATCATAATCTCCACACTTATTTTTTATTCCATGGTGTCGAAAGTTACATGCAAACGATAGATTTATACATTGTAGTTTATTTTCATTTGCCATCTATCTATATTTGCTTAAGGAGTAGGTATACTAAATAAACTGCTGCTACTTTAGTGTATGATATTGTTGCTCAAATAGTTCATAGAGTAATACAATCAGTTTGTTCTAAGCAGACAGTGTCCAAGAAATTGGGTTTTTGTAGAAGCTGTAAACAGCCATTCCTTCTTAGGTTACTGTGTGTAGTTGGTGCTTTCTTCAGAACATCAGTTTTGATTGCATAGAAACAGCAACGATTTTTAGATCCTATTAACAACTAAAATGATAACTAAAGTGTGACCGACTTCACTACATGGAAGTAGTGAAGAAATATAGAAAAAATAAACCACTGAGACATGTTCAGAAGAAATTCAAGTACCACAGGTAAGTAATATTTATTGAAGATAACAGAAAAAAAATGCTGTGAATTCACTGCCCTGAAAAGAAATAGTTTAAACCCTCTTTTCATTTTCCTTCTCCCACTGTATAATGGCCTCTTCTGTCAGTTGGCCTGTTTTCATCTACTTTTCATTTCCGCAACTATTCCATAACTGTTACGTTTTTAAATAGATTTTATCAGAATTATCTTTCACAAAGTAGAGCTCTTAGGAGTAGATTCATCTGATGCAATTTCCTTTCTTGTAGTCCTCTTTTTCACAGAACCTATAGAATGTAAAGTAGGAAGAAACATTGGAGATCTTCTAGTCCAGTGATTCTCAACCTGTGGGTTGCGACCCCATTTGGGGTTGAATGACCTTTTCATGGGGGTCGCGAAACAACGCAGTCCGCTATTTTTTCCCCTTTTCCTTAGCTGTGCTACTCCCTTTTATTCTATTGGCTTTTGAAAGCCAATAGAATAGACTCTCTTGAATAGAGTCTAATTCTATTGGCTTTCAAAAGCCAATAGGAATTGTCCAGGCTGTCTCTGCCCTGCTGAGCCCGCCAAAAGTCCCATTCTGCAAACGGTGCTGCAAGTTCTCTGCAGCGAAGGCAAGCTGTCTGGAAGTTTCCACCCCTCCCTGCTGAGCAACTACTAAAAATATAAATAAAAGAGGGCCAGGGGTGGGAGGTGGGAGGCCGGCGGGCGCAGGGAGGGTTGCTGGTGTGCGTGAGGCCCGGCGAGTGCCTTACCTCTCTTGGGCTGGGCGAGCTGGTGGCCCAGCTGGTGGTCGGCCTGCTCCGTCTCTGCCACTTGCCAGCTACGCCTCAGCCGGCGCAGGGGGTGGCACCATGCATGCGCGGCGCTCCTGGGCAGGGAAAGTCTTCGACTTACGACCGGTTGGGTAGTCCTCGGCTTACGACCGGGTTAGTCCCCGACTTACGACTGGTTGAGTAGTCCTCGACTTACGACCGGTTGGCAGGTCGCGGCATTAAAAAGGTTGAAAACCACTGTTCTAGTCCAATCTCCTGCCCTGTGCAGGAATCTAGTATCTCAGTGCTCCCAAGGGATAGTTATCCAGCCTTAGTGTTCTAGCCTTACCTTAGGCGGAAAACCAGCTGGGTAACCTTGGGCCATTCCCTCTCTCTCAGCCCTTGAAAGAATCAGACAATGACAAACCACTTCTGAAATTTGCAGGGACTTGTCCAGCAATTCCAGTAGTGACGACTGACTGAAAGACACACGCAAGTTTGCAATTTTAGAAAGACAGCCAAGTTTTTATAGGTATAGCAAGATAGCCTAGCTCAGTGATGGAGAACCTTTTAGAGACCAAGTGCCCAAACTGCAATCCAAAACCCACTTATGTATCCCCGGGTGCCGGGTGGGCATGGGCCATTGGGTGGGTGTGGCTTCGGTGGTCACGGTTGGCCACCTCAAATGTTGCTCGTGGGGAGGGATGCCTGTGGGGGCTGGGCAGGTTTGGGGGAGATTCAGGGGGTCTATGGCAGATGGGACGGTGGGCAGGAGGCTCATCCTGCGGAGTGAGGCAAGGCGGGGCAAGGCAGGGGTGCCATTGCTGCAAGGCGAGGCAGGGGCCGGGCTGGCTACTGCCTGGCACCATTGGCCCTGCATGCAGCGAGTTCATGGGGACCAACTGTGTCTGTCAGCAGCCACAGCATGCCGTCCTCTCGGTTTTGGCACAACGCGGCTGTTTGTTACCAGCAGCGGCCATTTGTCGCCTTGTGTGTCGCACCCAATGCCACGGCCATGAGGCCGCGGAACAAGCAGGGCGGAGGTAAGGAACCAGTATACTGGTTTCTTACCGCTGCCAGGCTTTTTTCGCGGCCTCATGGCAGTGGCATTGGGCAGGAGGCGGCAAACAGTTGGTTTCAGCGTGATGTGTCTGTTTGCCCCTGGCCACGGCCATTTGCTGCCTTGTGCGTCGCACCCAATGCTGCTGCCATGAGTCCACGGAACAAGCCAGGTGGAGGTAAAGAACCAGTATACTGGTTTCTTACCGCCACCTGGCTTGTTCCATGGCCTTATGGTAGCGGCATTGGGCAGGAGGCGGCAAATGGCCGGTTTTGGTGTGATGCGGTTGTTTGCTGCCTCATGTGTTGCGCCCAATGCCGCTGTAATGCAGCTTGGCTGAAAGCGGTGTGGAACAAGTGGGGCAGGTTCCCCCCTCACCTGCCCATTCAGTTACAGCTTTGGTGGCTCTGTAGGCAGAGCTGCAAAGTTCTCGTCTCTGACAGAGAAGAAAACTTAGTAGCTCTGCCTACAGAGCCACCAAAGCAGCAGGTGGAGCGCTGGAGGCTGAAGTGGGCAGGCGGGCCATTGGCAAGAGCAACGTCTGAGCAGAAAGCAGCTTCGGAATAAGTGGGGCAGGTAAGGAAAAAAATCCTTGCTCCTCCCAGAAATTGCCTTTCTTTCCTTACCTGACTCCCAACCCTGTGCCATTTCTCCTTCGTGATCCGCTGCCGCCGCTGCGTGCGAAGAAATAAACGAAGGGGTTTTTTGGGGGGGAAAAGGTAAATCAATCTTTCACAAGAAGTTGGAATTGATTGACCCATTGCCCATATTTCTTGTATTATTTTAATCAGATGTGATCTGATTAAGAAGCAGAAATCAGTACTTCTCACAGGCCTTCTATCCTTTCCTTAACATCTTTGCCTATAGTTGATGAAATATTACCATCTTGCATCAATTTCAATTGATTATATACATGTCCCCCCTAATAAATTTTGCTTTTTTTCAAATGCTGTTTGACACAAATAATTTCCTTAGGAAAATGGATTATAATACTTTTAAATTAACGAAGTTGATGCCAGAGTTTAGTTTTGCCCTATGAAGAAGCTATGCCAATACCTTAGCTTCAAATAATTTGAGCGTTTATACTTTGGTCCTTCGAGAACAGAAAAAATATCTGAGCGTACAGAGGGCAAGGGAAAAATTTGATATTTGGGCATTTTATTTTCAAACTGATTATAAAAATAAGGAGTCTAAAATAAAAATTAATAAATATTTTTAAAGGCCTTGATAGGATAACAGCCTAATTAATAATAATAATAGTAATAACAATAACAACAACAACAATAATAATAATAATAATAATAATTGCACAAACTGATTACAAGCAGCGGCATGACAAAGTAGCAACAATGGTGCATTGGAAGATCTGCAAAAAATATCATTTGCCTGTAAGCAAAAACTGGTGGGATCATAAAATAGAGAAAGTCATAGAAAATGATAAAATTAAACTGCTCTGGGACTTCAGAATTCAAACAGACAAGCACCTGCAACATAACACCCCAGACTTAACAATTGTCGATAAGAAAGACAAAAAAGTCTGGATAGTGGATGTGGCAGTGCCTGGAGATAGCAGAATAGAAGAGAAAGAACTGGAGAAGATAACAAAATACAAAGACCTACAAATAGAAATAGAAAGACTGTGGCAAAAGCAAGCAAGGGTAGTACCAATAGTCATAGGCTCCTTGGGTGCAATCCCAAAACAACTGGAGCACCACTTGAACACCATTGGCATTGACAAATTCGCTATTAGTCAGTTGCAAAAGGCGGCCTTATTAGGAACTGCTTCCATCCTGCGACGATATTTGTAATACCATCAAACATCCACATCTGCCTATCCCAGGTCCTGGGTAAGGACTCGATAGGTAGACAAAAATGCCAAATCCAGTCTGAACATCTGGCTGACTGTGCGATGATCAATAATAATAATAATAATAATAATAATAATAATAATAATAATAATAGTAAAGTTGGAAGGTACCTTGGAGGTCATTTAGTCCAACCCCTTGCTCAGGCAGGAAACCCTACACCATTTCGGATAGTTATCACCATTGGGTAGTTAAGCTTGTTGGTTTTGTGAATGTCCAAGGCGTTTCTGTTCTCACATGTACTTCTGCATTATAATTAAATGACAAGCTAGCAAATTACATTGAAGCTATGATGTGCAAATGAAGTCTATGTAAATTAATTTTTGGTTCAATGTGTTCTGAAGATTTTGAAAATAAAAGTTGAAAAGAAGTTCATTCTATTTTTTTAATTTTCAAGGGTTTTATTATATAATAAATATTTTGCAGGTCATTTGAGTTATTTATTTTGCATTTTTATTTTATATCTGGAATTGTTTTTATGAATTATATACATTGCTTATCTATGAGTTCTTCCTATAGAACCTTTTCCCCAGTTGCAGTATTTACCTGCTTTGAAAACTAAACTTGAGCATAAGTTTAATCATTACACTGGGTGGTATCAATACCTTATTATCATACTGCAGGACAGTTTAGCACACTTGTATGCAACTGAATGCATGCAAATATGTATGTAAATATTAATGAGTGAGAAAAGATAGGAATATTAGTTCAGTTCAAACACAATTTTATATAAAATTCTTCTTTTAAACTCCATTCAAATTGTAATATTTTTGTATGTAGTTTGAAAGGAAAAATAGCTTTAAAAACTAACTTTTTTTTGTAGGTTAACTGAATCTTCTGGATATTTAACAGATGGACCAATAAATTATAAATACAAAACTAAATGTACATGGTTAATTGAAGGATAGTAAGTATATTTTTAATTAATGTTGATTCTACATTGTAGCTCTTAAGAGATATTTGACAAAGTTATATGTAAAAAAATGTTGGAGTTTGCTATAATTGGTTGCAAAGATTTTACCAACTTTTGATGATTTTCTAAAGAACTCTGGATACACCAGTTAAATTTCAGGAAAAAAATGAGAAATTTACTGTTGAGAACTAAATATGAAATGCAGACAAGGAATATATGACTACTTCTATTTCCACAGAAGCACTATAGTTGATGGTCATATCTACCCACTCACTACCTGTGAGCTTAACTGGCTGCACAAATGGACCTACAAAGTTAGTTGCCATGAAAAATGTCCAGCAATGCCTGATACTGGGAATTATTAGTTTGTCCTACCTGCTGTTGCATAATACAAACTCTTTTTGGCCTGATAATAGCCTAAAAGTGTCTGATGTCAATATATAGTTTGTTCATATCTTTGGCTTTCATATTAATCGATATAGAAGTTCCAAATAACAGAGATTGATTTTATTGCTGATAAGGTAAAGATATTTTGAAATTGGCATTCTTATAAATTAAAATAATACTAGTTTGAATGAGTGGATTATTCCTTTTTGATAATTTTCAGGCCATATTTGAATATCCAATGAATTGAGCTAAATTGTTTTATATAATAGCCTAATCACATTATCTATATTTTAAGCTACATTTTCTAAATTTAAGCATCAGGGCAAATGTGTCATAATAAATTATAGTTTGCTGTACAAGGTGAAGGAAAGAATGTAAGAGTAAAGAGACACATGTAGGTAAAGAGCCTGTTTCCAGACATTTCTATGTCTGAACCAGCAAATTTAATTCCACAGATTCAGCATATTGATTGGATTTTGTCATCTGCAAGTAAAATAAATGTCTAAAATGTATGTAATAGTTGTATACGCATACACGCACATATTACAATTTAAAAACTACATAATCATAAAATGGACAATGGCATTTGCATACAAATCTTGCCTTTAATCCTGTACTGCCATGTTTATATGTATATTTCATTATAAAATGTGCTATTTCCAAGTGCTTTTTCCTTTTTTCTCTTCTAGCCCTAATTCAGTTTTAAGATTAAGATTTAATCATTTTGCAACAGAATGTAGTTGGGATCATATGTATGTTTATGATGGAGATTCAATATATGCACCTTTAATAGCTGTATTTAGGTGAGTATTTAAGCTTAATAGCTTTTATTACAGTGTTATAAAATATGCATTAAATAGTTTTAGATGGGATTTCAATATGTAATTCCTCCTCTGTCGCCTTTTTAAAGATCCTTCTTTAAAGTATCCATTTCAGTATCCTCTACTTTGAATCATTTTTAGCAAACCCTGGTTTTCTTGCATGAAAGAAAGAAAGAAAGAAAGAAAGAAAGAAAGAAAGAAAGAAAGAAAGAAAGAAAGAGAAAGAACCAACCATTCTTTCTGTCACTTGGGATTGAGGGCAAACTCTTGTTTCTTCACCTCATTAAAAAATGAAAACAATTCACTTGTGAACTTATTAAAAATGGGTGAAGGAACAGGTTTATTGGTTGAAGATCCTTCAGAAGGAGATAGACAGTGCAGTAGGTCAGGAAAAAATTGCTACAGAGAACAAAAATGTAGCTGGAGGAAAAGGGAATTCTTTTCACAGTGTGCAACCAGAATAGAAATGAAGTATAGCAGGTGAACCAGACAGTGCTGCTATTGCAGCAAAATTAGAAAACATCATTTTGGATTTGTAGCAAGAAAACAATGTGGCCGTTGCTTTTTTCATGTCCTGGATACAGGTGGAGAAAAATATGGGATGTTCCCATTGAAAAAGACTTAGTGGCAACTTGCTTATATAGTTCACACTTAAGCCAATCTGTGCAAGAATTATGTCTACATTGTAAAGCTGAATCTTTGAAATCAAACATATATTTAAAAGTTGCTTCTATGCACCAATTTGAATTTTTAATTTTTAAAAAATGAAATATTGCCTTTATGCATTTTGACTATATTATTTTATGGCAATCATTTCTCTTATTTTAAACGGCATTACATGGAAATCAGACATTTTTTAAAAATTGAAATCATTTAGAAATTCGGACTAATTCAGTATGAGTATATGTGTTTTGTTTTATACACTACAATGGAATGCAATTTTGCAACGCTTCCAAATTATGCTAAGAACTCATGTGATTTGTTCAAATCCCCAGCTTTTCACTGTTTATTAATAATATATTACTCTTATTTAAAATTCTGCAGTGGACTTATAGTTCCAGAAGTGCATGGAAATGAAACTGTACCTGAAGTAGTAACTACATCTGGCTATGCACTGCTACACTTTTTTAGTGATGCTGCTTATAATCTAACAGGATTTAATATTTTTTACTCGTAAGTATTTCTTATCAATTATGTTTGTGTTAATTAATTGGCAGAAATGTATTTCTTTTTGTGAGACCTGGAGCTTAAAACATTTGAAGTAAGCTTATAAAAACTTGATTTTTGACAATAATATATGTAATGCACATACAGCTTTAAAAATGTTGATGAAGAGGAATTCCATCAATAGTCAAGAGTTCTTTAAAGCAGTGGTCCCCAACCTTTGTGGCTTGGCAGACCGGCTGCGAGTGAGAAGGGGAACTTGGCCTCAAAGTTTGGGGACCATTGCTTTAAAGAACTCTTGACTATTGATGGAATTCTTTGCATGAGTGGAGCTGAGTGAACATGTCTGCATCGGCCTGCCGCTTGCACTGCCTGGTTCCGAATACACTGTGGCCTGGAGGTTGGGGGCCCCTGCTTTAAAGAATACTTAATAATTACTGAGTTTAATGTATTTGTTATTGCAGGTAGTCCTTGTTTAACAATGGTAGTCAGTTGAAAATAGTGCCCTTGGCCCCCTGACTTTAAAATTTATGAAAACAAACTTCAAGTGAAAACTTTCTGATTTCTGATACTTTTTCTTCCATATTTACTTCTCGTGGAATATTTTGCTCTTTTTATGAAACTGAAAAGTGAGATTTTATTTATTTATATTTCATATTTCTTAACAGCCCATCTCTCTTGGAAATTACATATATTTGGCTTTTAGCATATTAAATGTAATTACTTTCATGCTTGTGTCTATGACTGATAAACAGAATGCTCCAAAAGGCCAAAATAGTTATCTTTTCTGTTTGATTCTTACCCCACATATTCATTATGTGAATATTATATTTTAGAAACTTAATACTAAAAATAATATGTTGGAAAATCAAACCTCTGTACTGATCCTACTTGTATTTCTTTTGCTACAGTGGGACAGAAATTCTTACAAAATCGGAATGATACAGAAGACTGTTTTTTCAACCCATTATTGTTCTTGACTTATTTCTTCTTCATAGATGAGCTTCAGTATGTAGTAGGCTAATAAAATGTTGTGGGAGAAGCATATAAATACAGCTGATGAACATCTTGTCACTGATTTCTGGTTTTGTTGCTTGGTAATTTTAAGTAGTCTGAAGGCTGCTGTTTGTAATTACGAGCTTACTTATATAAAACAAAAAAATAACTTGAACATGTAAATAATGACTATTTTTTCTGATATTGTTCATTATAGAATTAATTCATGTCCTAATAACTGCTCCGGGCATGGGAAATGCACAACTAGTGGCTCGATACCAAGCCAAGTCTATTGTGAGTGTGACAAGTATTGGAAAGGAGAAGCCTGTGATATCCCTTATTGTAAAGCTAATTGTGGAAGTCCTGATCACGGCTACTGTGATTTGACAGGAGAAAAACTCTGTGTCTGCAATGATAGTTGGCAAGGTAAGTTAACATCTTTGCTAAAATGTATTTCATGGTATGTGAAACATGTGAGGTTTATGTCTGTCCTCAAGCTGGGGGAGACTAAAATAGTAATGAATATACTACAGCTGATTCTTTGTTTAATTCACCTTCTCTTATTTGAAGGACTTCACTTCATCTGTAAATCATTATCTAAGAACATGCAAGCTCCTGGCTTTAAAACCTGATATACTTAGATGAACATTCCTTAGTTATATTGATGATTTATATGGGTATTCTGATTTAATAATTCTAGGAGAATTTTGTGAATATCCTGGCATTATAACAGAACTGTACAGCTGTAACAAGCTGTTTAGACCATTGAATCTATTCAAGATAGATAGATAGATAGATAGATAGATAGATAGATAGATAGATAGATAGATAGATAGATAGAATTCTTTATTGGCCAAGTGTGTTTGGACACAAAGAATTTATCTCTGGTGCATAAGCTCTCAGTGTACACACAAATAACAAAGTGATAGGTCATATAATCATAGATCAGAATTGTAATCATAATCATAAGTTACAACAAGTGATAATCATAGATACCAATAGGAGAAGGCAGTAGGCAAGATGAGAAAGATAAGAAAATAAGAAAGATGAGATGAGAAGGATAATAGCAATACAGCCTACTACATGGTTAAATATCTTAGGCCTAAGACAGTGCTGTGGAAATTAGGTGTTAGTAGAGTGATGGCATGGGGAAAAAAAACTATATTTGTGTATAATTGTTTTGGCATGCAATGCCCTGGAGCAGTATCCAGAGGGGAGAAGTTGAAACAGTTTATGTCCAGGATGTGAGGGATCTTAGATATTTTCTCAGCCCTCTTTCTGGTTTGTGCAGTATACAGATCCTCAAAGGAAGGCAGGCTGGTTGCAGTTGGTTTTTTTGCAGTTCTAACTATCCATTGAAGTCTGTACGTGTCCTGTTTAGATGCTGTGCCAAACCACACAGTTGATGAGGTATAAATGAGAGAATAGGAATCAAAATGAAAGCATCTCTGTCAGCTCACCACTTGCCTGGTTAATTGGTTCCCTATCTATGTGATAATATTGTTAACAACTTTTTTTAAAAAATATTTAGTTGGAATCTGTCTTCTGTAAGTTAAAATTTGCTATTACATGTCCTCTATAAAACAGATTTTGACCTTCTTATACATGATATTTAATCAGATATTTAAACAGTGCTGCAATGCCCCTCTCAGTCTCCTCAAGTCTTTATTTAATATTCCCAAATTCTTCAACCTTTCTTATTTTTTTAAATTGAATCTATTAACCTGTCCAGTTTGTTTGAATCCTTAAAATTTGTTCCTTGGAGTAAGAGAGAGAGAGTAATAAAGTTTGGATCTGAACAAAGTGGATCTAGTCAATTTCAAGATCTGAAGATTTTGCTTCTGTCAAAACAACCTAAAATTGCACTTATCTTTTTGTAGGCAAATCACATTGCTGATTTATGTTCCGTTTCTAATCTGCTGTTCAGAGGTCTTTTTCATAAGTTATAAAATTCACAAGTGAAGAATTTTCAGTTTTCTCTGATCAATTTTGTTGTTTCCAATCTAGTCCTATCAATATAATTTTATGGTTATTACTGTCTTCTATATCTTAGATGTCCCACCTACTTTTATGTTATTTGATAAACAATTCTTCTGCTTTTTCATTCAAATAAAATAATTGAATAATAGGGATCTCTTCCATCAAACCTTCAAACCTTGAGAAGCTGTTTAATACCTCAGTCCAGTATGATTATCAGCCAGTTATGCATGCATAACTTTTAAGCCAGCAATATTGCCATTTAATTATCATAATGACAGCCAACCTTAGCTAGCTCAGAATGTCATGGGTGCTTTGTCAGAAGCTTTACTGAATCATGCTACTGGATTCCATATTATGATATGAAAAGTTACTTTATTAAAAATTTAGTTCAGCAGACCTTGCTCTTGACTAATTCATGTTGAGTTATCACTAATCTTTAAAAACGCTTATATTTTTATGATCTGTTCTGGAATATTTATTGATATATTGCTTCTTTGATCATTCTTTTTTGATCTTAGAAACAATATTTCCTTTCCTCCAGTCTTCTGGCATTTCTCTTACTTGTTTCTGTCAAGTTTCAATCCTGTCACTTCATGCTTTTTCCCCAGTGTAACAAATACAAATACCTTGCTGAGGGAAAGGGCACACTAAAACAAAGTAGAAAAACAATGCAGAACAAGGCTTCTTGAATTCTTTCCAAGCCTTTTACCAATGGTGGCAAAGAAGATGTCTGTATTTTCTTTTGTGTAATGACGTAGTAGAGACTGCTTTGTCTACTGCTTAGAGTAGTTACATATGTGTTGCCTCTTGTATGGCTTTTACTGTTCTGTTACGTTGTGTCTGTATATTTTTGTCTATGTGCTGCCCTGGAAAGCATGAAACAGGCTTCATATACTCTGTTGTGAACCTATGGACAGGTTCACACAATAGAGTTTGGGTTTTGCTGAGCATGATCTTGAACTCAACAAAGAGGAGTTGTTTAAAGAGGATTCTAAAGAGGATCCATCACACAATGGATTCTAGATTTATAGACTTATAGGATTAACGGCTTGTATGGATAACGGTACAAAAGAGCCTTGGAAATGTAAACTGTGATGATGATAATCAGTTTCATGCTTTGGAAGGAAATGGTACTTTATATAACCAAGTGTAACTGGTTATATAAGCAGCTGGTTTTGCTTTTTAAGAATGTAAGAATTTTATATAATGTAGTGACATTTATTGAAGTTAAACAAGTTTGGAGTCTAGAGACCATAAAATACTATCTTGCCAACATTCATTACTGAATGAAAGCTCTGTTTCAATTAAAGGCTAGTGAAAATAAATTTGTAATTTTTTTCCTGTTCAGGTTTCTTTCTATGAAATCTATCCATGGATCCCAGGTTCAGAACCCCTGCTTTACGTAATTTATATCAATTCTCTTGGATAGGAAAGAATAACAAGAAATTGAGTTAGCTTTGCCTTTAATAGAAAAACATAAACTTTCAAGCATTCCTAATTGTGAACAGCTGAATGTCTATAGATTCCACATATAACCTAGGAAAATGGCATTCTTTACTAGTTCTAGAGACCAACAGGGATTGCAACCTAGTTGGCAATCTTATTATACCTGCAGAAAAATGGGTAAATAGCTAATTATATTTGAAAATGTTTATGAAAGCTTATTTCTCTTTATCTTGTAGGGACATGTGATGAAAACTTACTCTCCCTTAGCACTGTACTTCTTGTGTGAGAGGTAGCATTTTGTCCTTTGGGCATTACATGTTGGAGAAAATATGTGCTATGCCATATGAAGCAATGAGGAAGACAAATCTGCTTCTGTCATACTATTCTGCTTCTTAGAAAGGGAAACAATTTGCAGATTTCCTTTAATGAGTGCTTTGCATATACCACCCATCAAAATGAAGTGTTCCTCTGATGCTCATATGGTTCTCGAAACTAGGTGGTAGCTGGGTTCATCAGCTCACAAAGCACTAATACAGTTTTATTTGGTTTTGTCTAAACAAACCAGCCAATAGGCATTGCTTAAAATGGCTGATTTTGATTGATGTTCATATGAATCCAGTACTGATAGCATTCATAAGGGAATTTTATTGGAAAGAAAGCATAATGAGGGAAAGTGTACCCTGTGGATAGGTTCACACACTCAGCTTTGTGATTTGTAAACTATGATCAGTACCTTAGCGCACATTATAAATAATCACATTCTTTCTTTCCCACGTTACCACTTGGGAAAGCTACTTGTGTTCTCCTTATACCTTACTGTTTGGAGGGAATTCTTTATAGTTTGAAAAGGAATTGGGTAAGCATGTCCCAGAATTACTATCAAGAGTTTATTTCCTTTTTATGAGGCTGGGCTGTTTGAAAACCTTTTTGGTTTTGGGCAGCGTGTTTTGGGAGATTACTTTTTTTTGTGGTGTGTAGGAAAACATTTTCTAGAGTCTTTCATGCACACTAGTTGAATAATGCTTACTCATTAGATTGCTATTGTAGATCTTGGATGCTTGTAACTGACCAACTGATTTATTGTACATTTAAGTGTTACACTGTATTTTAAATGAATGGCATTTGATCTGATGGAAATTTGACATACTGAAGATGAATGCATTTCAATTCTCAGTTCTGCAAACTGATACGAGCACAAACGATTTCAGAAAAATGGCCTTCATGAAATAATAGACCAAAGAGATTTGCTCCAGTCAATCAAAAGAAGTATTGAAACCAAAAAACCCCCAACATCCTGAATAGGTACCATGTTCATAAAAACACCACAGGACATTAAAGATATAGTCATTAGCTACTTCATTTCCTTCTTTACACACAGCTAGAAATTTTCATCTTCTCTCTTTTATTTGGGAGGAGATTTAATGCTTTCTTTCCCAGTTCATTTTTTTCCTTCACCCAGCTATGGCCATGCCCAAAAGAAAAAAAAATGGCATCATTGAGGCATGGTTTTACTGGTATAATTCATAAATTAGTTTAGAAGATTGCCTTGACCACAATTTGAACTGGTTTATAGAAAGTTAACTGAACCATGGCAAAGTGTCTGGAAGTGTAGATTCATCCCCCTTTGTCTTCTAGAGAGATAACTGTTTTCACACTATTTTGTGACATTTATTGCTATTTCATTTGCTGTGAGGGTTGAATGAAAAGTAACGCTTCTATCTCCATAATGTTAGTTTAAATAGGCATATTTTAATAAATGAAACAGGAAAATAATCCTTGAAATCAGCTCTTTTGTTATTGCATTTACTTCTCCACATAATCATTTGCTACATGCTTCTACCAACGATGGACAAGCTTTTTAAAGCTGTCACAAAAGAACTCCACACTCTGTCTCTTCAACCAGGTCCTGACTATTTTTTCCACCTCCTCATTTGGGTGAAACAAATGCCTATGAAGATATTCCTTCAATGTTGGGAGAAGGTGGAAGTCAAATGATGCCAAGTCTGAACTTTATGATGGATGGGGTAAGACAATGAGATCCAACTTCACAATTGTCTTTTGGGTGGCTTAAGAGGTAGGAGGCCTGGAATTGTCATGTTACAGCAAAATTTCCTTTCTGTTATTCCAACTCTACTTAATAATTATTTTAAAATTTTGGTGTTACAATGTAGCACTCAGGCAAGTTCAAAGAAATGTGTGTGAAAAACATCATATGCGATCCCAAGAAAAACATCATATGCGATCCCTGAAGACTAGGTTTTGAATTCTTTTCTGCCGGTGAAAATTTGTGATAATATTCTATGGACTCACATTTTGTTTCCAAGTCAGTGATGAAGCCATGTTCCAACAGCTGTCATTTCTTCATGTGAAGCTGTGAAGAAATTTTTTTACCTTTATTCTTGTACAGTGACAAATGCTGACAAATGTCAACTCTTGACATTTTCTTTTTGCCATCAGTATATGAGGAACCCATCTTGAATAAACCTTCAAATATTTAGGGACATCAGTTATGTGACCCATGGGTTCATATGAAATGCCAAGTTTGATGGTAATTGCTCTGTGTCCATCAGTTGTCCATAAACAGTTCATCAACCTTTCTGATGTGAAATTTGTGCTGTTTCAGGTTGTCCACTTTGATCTGTATCATTTGTGATAAAGATCACAAATCCACTCTTCCCAGTATAAATGTTTGGCCCAGTGATGCATAGTATTAATATCAAAACAGTTATCATAAATAACCTGCATTCAATAATGAGTTTCAATCAGAAGGATTTCCTTGGCAGTCAAAAGTTCAATCAGTGTATTGCTTAAACTGCAGCAATGAGCATATCATAAAAAATGACTTCAGAACCTTTTCTCACAGCAAATTCCTGCCAACTGAAGGAAAGAACCAATGTGAAAGAACATACCAGAGCTTCCAATACATCAATACTGTCAACTGCTTTTGACTTGCAACATTGGAGTCATTACTTTTTATTCAACCTTCGTATATTTAATAATCCAAAATTTGAAAGAAAGTTTGCTGTATTATAATTGAAGCTGCTAATTTCAACATTAATCAAAATCAGTACTGGTAGAATCTTATTGTAAAATTATTTATAGCCCTGGAGCTGGCAGTATTTTATTCATGAATTGCTATTTATTTCATTTTACAGATATTTGTAAAATAATTATTCCATTCTTACTATCTCTCTCTGACAATTTTTCAGATATTTTGTATCGTTTTCTACTTGCAGATTGAGATGAACTTGTGACAATAAAAATGGCAACTGTTAATATCTGTTCTTTTTTTAAAAAAAAATCCTTTGTGGCATGCTAAGATAAATTGCATCTTCCACTGAAAAAGAAAGGGAAATTCTATGAATGAGATGCTTGAGCAGAAAAAAGGAGGGGAAGAGACATCCTAGTCTGTATTGTTTCTGTCAGCTCCATTTGAAAAACGGATGGAAGTAGAGAGAGTAATACAGATCCTTTAGCTGGTGAGGGATGCTCGTGGCATCTCCAGACCCATGGAAGAAGGAACAGGAGATACTAGAAGGAAAATGGTGTGTAGTCTGAAGTTGGCAAGCTGAGACCATATAAGGCACAGGTTTCAAACTTGCCACGTCACATGATGCAAACGTCCGCAGCCCAGCAGTTTGAAACAACTGATATAAGGCATTCCAGGATACAAACTCTAGCAAAAGATCTGTTACCACTTAAGCTTGAAAGAAGGTACTGCAGGATGTAAGCTTGAAGTTAACACATAAATATGGCTAGATACCTACAGTAGATTCCTAAGTAACAGATCTTTATCATTACCAGAGGTTCTTTTGCATTAAAAGCAGTGCATATATCAGAGCCTCATGTATGACTCTTCTACTGCTAAATTTATAAATAAATAATTTATGAATAAATAATTTTGTTCCCAAGTAAAGATTTTTGCATGCTCTGACACATTATTGTATAATGGGTATTTTTTCCTCTTTTAAGTTTTAGCCATTCTCATGCGTACTGTGTGTGAAACAAAATAGCTTTTTATTATGAAGAGCTAAGGCACCTAATCAAGCGTGTTTGGAAAAATGTATCTTTGACATAGTATTCCTGTCCAGCAAGTCTATTGTATACGACAGTGGTGGCGAACCTATGGCATGAGTGCCAGAGTTGGCACTTGGAGCCCTCTCTGTGGGCACACAGGCCGTCGCCCCAGTCCTGCCTCCCCCCATAGCCCCCTCTTCGTCAGCAGCCCTCCCGGAGGAGAGTCACCCTCAGGTGTGGCCCAGGCAGAGCAGCGCAGCCAAACACATGGCAGCTGGGCAGCAGATGATGCTGCAGGGCGTGGGCGGAGGGCATGGCCACCATGGCACTGCAAGGCTGCCTGGGCGATTTGTGGCGGGCCGTGGATGGCCCTGAGAGCGGGCAGGGTGAGGGTGGAGCAGGGCGGGGGTGGGCGGGTGGAGTGAGGGTTGGCTGGGCCTCAGCGGAGTGGTTTTGGGCACTCGGTCTCTAAAAGGTTCACCATCACTGGTATACGATCATTTAAGGTATGCTTATTTGCTTTAAGGACAAAAACTAAGTTGGTGAGTACTATCAAGTCAGCATTGACTAGCCCAAGGTCACCCTGTTTTTCCTGGTTTCTGGCCTGGTTCTCTCAGTTCTCCAAACTGGTTCTCTTTTAAAGTTGGTTTTCATAGAATAAATGAAACCCAAATTTCCTTTGGAATATTTTTTTTTCTCAAAAGTTTCAGTCAGATTTAATCTTAAATATATTGAATATATTCAATTTATCTTATACAGAGTCAATTTGATGTAATGGTTAAGGTATCAGTCTAGAACTAAGGAGACTGAGTTCTAATCCTGCTTGAGGCACAAAGCCAGCTGGGTGACTTCGGCCAGTCACTCTGTCTCAACTCAAGATGGAATTACTAACCATTTCTGAACCCTTGCCAAGAAAACAGGAACTTGTCTAAGTTGTTGTCAGGAATTATCACCAACTCAAAGACACAAAATAAAATTAAGTCATAAATATCTTAAAAGATAGCAGTGAAAGGCGCCTGAGAAGCTATGTCAAAGTATTCCAAAATTTAGATCCTGCAAGCTAGTATAGTCATCAAAAGAAGGCAAGAGAAGGTTGAAATTTGCGTGAATTATAGGGGCATGGGGGGAAAGTATAAAAGAAACCAATAAGAATAAGAATTAAATAAAGCTTAGTGTTAGTAGATTGAACCAGAATAAAAAGGGGTTTTAAATATAGTGTGAATTAAATATAGTGTGAAGAGAGATCAGGAGAAATGGAGAGAATAAATTGGAAAAGTACATGCACTATGATTGGTGCAATAGATACTGTAGTTAAAACAAGGCACTATCTCAGGGCAAGAAATTAAATTTTAATGCTTAATTGCCTTTCAGATAGTTCTTTAAAACATTATTTATAAAGATAAAAATTTTTATCATTAAAAACATTTTAGTTTTTAATATCTGCTTTTTAAAAAAAATGCAATATCAGTACAAAGTTATGCAGGCTTCAAATCCATTTAATGTTAGTATAAGCTCTTAATAGTTCCACCAATTTCTTTGGTTCCGTTTATAAAAGAGTTTATTTAGTATTCTAATATATCTTTTTAAACAATTGTGACCTCTGGTGGCTATATTGAAATGAATATCTACAATGATAGTCAAAGTTAAGTGTGAAAAAATATTGTTCAAGCTATTTCTAAAATATTTTAAAATAAATTCTAATGTTTCAATTACAGACTTGTATAAATTTCAGTAATTTTCAATCTGTGCATTCTAGCATTACTGTCTCATTTATACTAACATAAGGGAGAACTGGAAAATTGCAGCTTATTGTACATTAGTAATAATGATATGCAGTATCATTTATGCACATGCTTAGCTCTTTTAGCAGTGGAAAGACATTATTTATTATTACTATTGATAAGCTTTGTTCCACCAATATTCAAAATTCAAATATTCCATTATTGAAATATACCAAAGTGACGTCTTTAAAAATACAGTGATAAACCATATCTATAATTCCGATTAGTAGAAATATTGCATTTTCAGTCTCAGAATTGTGATCTACCAAAGTATAATATAATGATATAAGATGCCTAGAGCCTTTAAAAATTAGTCCTGTCTAAATTTTCACCAAATTAATTCTAGGTTGGTTTATAAGAGGTAGCTTTTAAGTAGAAATGTTTTTCAGGCAACAAATAATAAATTCAGTCTGTCATTATTTAATTATACTTCAACACTGAGTTGCTTGGGAAATTTGATCTATTTTGTAGATTTGTATATGGCAATATTTAAACAAAGTAATTAAATCTAAATTTTCATGCATTAATTGCTCTAGAAATATGCAGAAACTCAGGTTTGAGAGCTAAAATATGATTTGAAATATGTTTGGATAGTGTAGCACTTGTTAGGAGCATTTAAAGCCTATGCCCTTTTCTGGTCTCTTGTCCTCCCTATCTGATGCATGATTCTGAGAAATATGGTTTTAATTTAAGGCATTTCCATTCTGTGTATGTCTCCACCTGAGTTCCATATCAGATTTGAAGATGGATCTCTGTCCATCTCTGTCCATCACTATGAATTGGGATTCAAGGAACATGGGGTGTTTTTTTTTATAATAGGTTTAATTAGTACAAATGTCTGTTACTCCTAGTAAGTCATTCCTGGTATTGGAATATGTAATGATGCTCATAATCACCTTTCACAATCTAGAATTTATAGGCAAAGTTGGAAAGTTGGTGCTTTATGATGCTTTTACTATTTAATAGCAAAATTCTATTAACAGGATTCAGGTGTCAAATACTGTGTATTCCCTTATATGTTTGTTTAACAAACTTACCAAAGTATGGTATGTTAAAATAGGTAATTTGTAAAATAACTCAGATATTTTCATATTTGCAAGCTGTGATATGTGCTTATCCTAATTCTCTTCTTTTGGCTTGGATTTCATGATATGTATACAGATACATTAAACTCCTGGTTCAGGTATACAAATTTAATTAGATTGTAATTGTTTATAAAATTGTGTGGTGATAGATACCACAGTATCAGCAATAAAGGCAGTATAAGAGCTTACAGTTCTCCAATATATTGAACTCTATCCCTGTGTATGTGTGTATTTGTGCGTGCATGAGTGCATGTGCACCTGGGGGTATAAGGAGTTGTCCAGAGTATTGGAGCAAGAAAACCAGCATTTATATTTCCTGTAAGTGTAAAGTGCACATAAATACTCAATGTAGATGTAGACTTTTACACTCTGATAATTCACTGTCATTAATTAATTAATATTGAGACAATTTGCACACACTCCTCATTCAAAGGCCATCTCAAAGAGGACAGAATACCTAGATTAGATTGGGATTAACTGTAGGGATGATGATTTATTATGAAATTTTGTTTTCTTTTTTTCTATTTTCATTTGTGTATTAGCTTTATGTATTTGATATGGTCAAAATTAATAGAAAGTGAAATATATATGAGAAATTAATAAGTAATGTGTAAGTTTTAAGCAGGTTGTCAAAGCAGATATAAATTCTTATTGTGTATATTTTCCTTGGTATTCCTATAAATAACTATTTTAAATATTATTCCTGTTGATTCACAATTTGTAAAATTTCACAATAATTTGTAAAATTTAACAAAGTAGCAAGAAATATTTTATGTATTACAGTGCTGTTCTCTATATTGGTACTGATATATAAAAAACACCTTTTCAAACAGGTTTTTTCAGGTAGAATGTGATGAATTTTAGAGATAAAGTAGATCTTTATATTCAGTCCTGCCAAATAAATTGATAAGAAGTTTCAATCTTTAATACTGGCTTTATTTTTAATGCATGGCACGCTTATTTAGATAGTCAATAAAATTACAGCAATAATTGTACCTAATACAGGGAATATCAATCACATATTGAGGAATTTGGAGACAGAGATTAGGTGTTAATAATGACTATAAATGCTTAAAGTTGTGCATAAAAATAAAATAATAAAAGAAATTGATTGTCAAAAGGCATCTAGACCCACTTCCGAGTATTGGCTTGTTGAAAGTTCTGCCCTCTTTGAGGCTAATGGAATACAGGCCTTTTCTGTTGCATCTTCATAAACAAAATGATTTCATTCCAAGGTGCTCTCAGTCCCAGCTAATGACTGTGGGTGCCTATCTTGTATTTTATCCTACATATTAACTTTAATTTATTTTTGGGTTAATTTTTGGTTTTGATAGTTGGTTTTGACTTAATTATGGTTTTTGTTTTGTTTGGTGTTGTAAACAGTCCAGGATTCTTTTGGACTCAAGTTTAGTTATAAGTGCTTTAAAATAAAACAAAGAAACTCAAATATAAATAGATCAAGGAGTTTTTAAAAGTCAAGATGAACTGTTTTTTTGTTGACTACTTCATAGAGTACAGTAGTTTTATGTGTAATATACTGTCTTTCATAATTAAAAAGAATAATATTTTAAAGGTGAATATATTTTTATTGTATATAATTATGTGTGTACTTTACCACTTGGTGTCACTGTTCTTCACATTTGTCCTTCTTAAGCTAGAAGTAATACAGAAGCATATCTTCTGCATGTCTTTAAAATCTTCTTTTAAATATATGAAAATATTTACAGTAAAAATAAAATTTGAAACTAACATGCCATTTAAAATACATGATAATGCAATTTGTCAAATTTTTAGAATGTTTATATGCATTAAATATTCTACAATATATGAGGTTGGCTCACTTTATATATTGTATTACCTCAATTATAATTGCTATCAAAAATTGTTGTATTTAAATTAATAAGAGTACATCCCCTCTATATTTTAAACAGGTCCTGATTGTTCTTTGAATGTCCCCTCAATGGAATCCTATTGGATTCTGCCTAATGTGAAGCCATTTAGTCCATCTGTGAGCAGGGCTTCCCATAAGGCAGTTCTTCATGGAAAGTTTATGTGGGTAATTGGTGGATATGCATTTAATTACAGTACCTTCCAGATGGTATTAAAGTAAGTTATTTCTTTTCTTAACTATATTTGTATTTTGTGTAAAGTTATTAAAATTTAATGAAAAGCATTCCTCTCTCCTACACCTGCCTTGCTTTATTGGTTGCCTCATGGTTCAGTTCAGATCTTCCTGAAAAGGAGATCATTGAAAGTGAAATGCTGTGGATTAATGGAATAAATTGGGGAGGGCAGTGGGGTGGTGGCAGTGGCGGTGAGGTGTTCCTTTGGGATGGCAGGATTGTCTGCTTTTACTTATATTTGGTTTACACACATGAATAATAAAAAAAAAGTTTCAGAGGTCATTTAAATTATGCAAAACTTCCTTAAGAAAGTAAAATTGCAGAAATTCAGGGATTCATTCACAGAATAATTAGACATATGTCCAAATATAGCAAGACTGATTTATTCGATTTTGAAGTTTGCCTCATTTGTAAGATTTTCTGATTCAGTCCTACTACCAATATCCGAAAGAAACTTCTGTGCATGTGTAAAAATATTTTCATAGATAAATGCCTATTTTGCCACTGTGAAAGAAGGCTGTTCCACTATCCCCGGCCTAAGAAATGAACTTCTTTGGAAGCTGCATTTTAGCGCCATTTTCTTATTTTTCAGATTATCTATAAATTGGCATTTCTTCCACCTGGATTTTAATTTCAAAATTGTAGTATTCATTTTAATTTATGACTTCATATTTTAGATTTTGTTTTTTAAACTTTGTATACTTGATTAACAAATATCATAATTGTGTTGTGCTTAAACTCTTTGCCCTTTTGGGAGGGATACTAAATATCTTTAATTTCAGCAGCTTGGGCTGGCATTGCCAAAGCTTTCATACAATTGATGATATTTTTTAACAAGAGTTTCATGTAAATGAACTGCCCCACAAAATAAATTTCTCCAACTTTTTAGAAAATGCTCATTTCTTTATTAAGGATAAGCCATAAACCCACTGAGAAAAACACTCAATAATAATCAATTGAAAATCTTGTTTGAAAATTTATTCAATTTTTTAAATAGTGTTTTATTGGTTAAAAATATTGGTGGAATAAGGAAAAGTTGCAAAAAATTAAATTCTAATTTATTATATTTATTAGATATTATATGGCAGTGATGGCGAACCTTTTAGAGCCTGAGTGCCCAAACTGCAACCCAAAACCCACTTATGCATCGTTGAGTGCCGGGTGGGTTTGGCCCAATGGCTGGGTGTGGCCAATTGGATGGGCATGGCCCATTGGGTGGGCGTGGCTGCAGTGGTAATGGCAGACTGGGTGGGACTAAAAAGTTCAATCAATCAATTCCAACTTTGCAAGATCTTTTTTTTCCCGCGAGAAGTTAAAATTGACTGATTGAACCTAAAGCGAAAAGATTTTATAAAACCCAGCTGAAGGCCTAGGACTGGGGCGACGGCGTGTGTGCCCACAGAGAGGGCTCTGAGTGCCGCCTCTGGCACCCGTGCCATAGGTTCGCCACCACTGTTATATGGCATATCAGGAACAAACAGAAAATTATATTTTAATTTGTAAGCATTACATAAGTCTAGAATTTTGCTTCTAGGTAATAAACTATTTATTTATTTACCATTTAGCTATAATTTGGAAAGCAGCATTTGGAATGTGGTGCCTATATTGAAAGGGCCCCTCCAGAGATATGGACACACTATTACTTTATATCAGGTTTGTATGTACATCAAAATTAAATTTGAAAAGTTCTTTTCCTCCTCCTCCTCCTCCTCCTCCTCCTCCTCCTCCTCCTCCTCCTCCTCCTCTCGTTCCAATTCCCTCAGCTCAATTCGTTCTTATAATGTTCTATTTATATATGACATAGTAACACTGTATTGAAGGTTTCTGTATTTTAGAATTCTGAATCAAGGATACATTTTTCTCATTTCATTTTGGAATAAATCATCATTCCATGAAATAACTCTGCAGTTAGACACATATTCTAACTTAAATAGGCAATCCTGTATTTGATTACTAAGGAATAAGCCTCATTGAACACAGAATAACTTCTCTTTCTTCTCTCTTTCATTCCAATGCTGATAAAAAATGCAAAATAAGAGCCCTGCAGATTATAGTTCCTAAGATTCAGAATACAAAGTGAGTCTATTCTACTTGGTCTTATTGGATAGCAGCAGATAGGCATGGAGACTGGGCAGTCCCATAGGCCAGGGCTTTTCAATCTTTTCACCCATTGTACCACTTTTAGGATATGGCAACATCCGAGTACCACCAGTCGCCTAGCAAGGTGTCAAAAACTTGATGACCCAAAAAAAAGGAAAAAAGTGATAAAGTACAGGTAGTCCTCGACTTACAACAGTTTGCCTAGTGACTGTTTGAAGTTACAATGGCATTGAAAAAAGTGCCCCCCAAGGCATAGCTGAGCAAGACACCTGCCTGCCCGCCGGCTGCGCTCTTCCTCCTGTTCGAGGTTTTCATTGTTGTGAGCATTTCTGTTGAGGATTGGCAGCGGGGGTGGTGTGGGGGGCATTTGGTTTTTATTCCCCCCATCTGCTGGGTGGTTGCAGCAGGTTTTGGTCACTTCACATGACCCTGGGACACTGTAACCGTCATAAATATGAATCAGTTGCCAAGCATCTGAATGTAAATCACAAGACCCTGGAGATGTTGCAACATTCCAGCTGATTGGTGCTTTTTCAGGGCTCAGTAGAAGCACCAGGATCAGCGCCAAGCTACAGCTGGAGCCTGGTGCTGATCCTGGCACTTCCGCTGTGCCCTGACTGCCCCAAAGAAGCGCTGATCCTGGCACTTCCGCTGAGCCCTGGAGTTCTGTAGCTCCAGCCATCTCTCACTCAGGCTTGTGCGATGCTGCCACCAGTTCAGCTCATTCCCCTCCCCCACTACCACTTTTCTAGGATGGTCGCGTACCACCTGCCAGGTGCCAATGTACCACAGGTGGTACCCGTATCACTGGTTGAAAAGCCCTGCCATAGACAAACTCTGAGCTTTGTGATATCCAGACCCTTGAACTACACCTGGAAGTCAGCCAACAACCAGTGCAGTTCTAGTAGGACTTATATTTTGGAGAATTTGGCATATATGTCACTGCTTGGGCAGCTCTATTTTGGGTCAGTTAAATTTCCTAGATTTCAAAGTTTTCAAGGATATGGATTTGAAGCATTCTGTTTATTTGCCACATGCTTTACTTCAATTGTGTACTATTCTTGGTGCATTTAGCACCAACTTTCAGAATTCAGTTAAAAGATTCCAGAATTCATTCAAAATCCTGTTTATTTAATAGATGTGTATTTTCTAAATTAATGAACTATAATAAGCTTTTTTTCTACCATTCTTAGTGATAAACATTTTCCTCTTGATTGCATTCATTGCCTTGTGAGGTAGACCAGACAGGAAGCATGGCCAGATGAGCTAATTCTATTTTATTGTAAGGTTACGTTAATAAGTCTTGCAAGTCTGAAAGTACATTCTTCCCTTCCCCCATTTCCTTTAAAGTCCAAGAAATTGTCCCTTCTGAGCTGCTCACATTCATGCTACAGACTAAATTGCCTTTTCTTCTCCCTGTCTCCAGGCTAATTCCTACATACTGTTACATTCATTTTGAATATGACATTTTTCCATACCTCTGTACCTATTTTAGGATAAATGGAATGCTTTGATCCCACTGTCCAGTTTTTCTGAAAACTTTATTCTAGTCTATCAAAAACTAATTCATGTATTTTCCCATATTAATCATTGTAGAATTATACCTCGTTTTAACAAAAATTCTCTGTATGTGGACAGTGAGCTAGCTGAGATTAACACCCTTCCGAAAGCTTCATCTGTCTCAAAACCCTTACTGACCTTTGATGCAGATGAGAATGTTTCTGTACATCATTAATGTCAATCAATGTAATATGAAAGGCTGAAGATAATTATATATAAAATGATACAACTATTTAATCCAGTGGTTCTCAACCTTTCTAATGCCTCAACCCCATAATACAGTTCCCCATGTTGTGGTGACCCCCAACCACTTATACATCACTGGGTGCCAGGGGCGTGGCCAAAGAAAAGGGAAAAAAATGGCGGACAGCCTTGTTTGGCGACCCCCGTGAAATGGTCGTTCGACCCCAAATGGGGTCCCGACCCACAGGTTGAGAACCACTGATTTAGTCATATCATTTTATATATAATTATCTTCAGTTGCTAACAGTAAAAATATAAAAATATAATTTTGATTTACAGTATATAGCTGTCATTGTATATATTGCTGAATGATCTGAAGTTCTTAAAAACAATCCTGGTGCTGTTGACAGTGTTGATCCCCTGCTGAAAGAGAGGATGGTGGATGCAAATAAATACCCATATCAAACTGTCATTATTTTCAGCAAGTAGAATTAGTCCTGTCAGAACTGATAGCACCATCTGTTTATTGTCCATATGGCAGCCTAGTATGGTTGCTTCACGTGCTATTAGATATTAAATGCAGTTTTTCAATTTTGGGGGATTCTTTTCACCACATGTCTGTCTTGAAATCCTGGAAGAAAATATAAACACTCTTTTAGCATTGTTGTCTGGATTTTCACAATTCTTTAAAAGGGGAACAACATTTCCATTCTGTTTTTGAATGGAAAAACTGCAAAACAATCGAGACTCAAACCAAAAACTGATTTTTTTAATAAAAGCTTTTAAATGTTTTTCTAATATAGTAAGTTTAAATTAAGATTTAAATTATAGCAATGTGCAAGAATAATTGGTTTAAATATTATTTTGTTTAAAAACATTTAATATGGATTTAAAAGAATTGTTGCAGCGAACATGGTGTTTCTTTAAATTGGAATTTGTTTGGTAGTTGGGAGACTGATGGCATGATTTCCAGCCATCTACTACTCATCAGCATAAAGTCTAATTATGCACAGTTCAAATCAAATCAAATCAAATCAACCTTTCTTGTCAAAAGTACAACATGTGTACAGTTAGCATAGTTGGAAGATAAATTATCTAATCAGTAATTTTGGCTGATTATATTACTCTTTTGGCTCTGTGAAGTTTGAACATAATGATTCTAAGAAAACCCCAGAAATAAGACTTAGTCCTAACTATTTTCAGTTGTATAAAGAAGGCATAGGAAGGTAGGATTATTTCTCAAGATGCTCTTATAATTTTTACAGGTTTATAATTTACCCACCAATAATATTTAAAAAGCAAAGTAAATCTGAATTTATTCAATTGTCATCTAAAGAAGATACTCAGATTGTAATATGATACTAAAATGAAACTACAGGTAGTCCTCATTTAACAAACCAAATTGGAACCAGGAACTCTGGCCCTAAGTGAAGTACTTGCTAAGTGGGAAATCATAAGATTGCAACTATGATTTCCAACTGGAAAGAGATAATAGCTTCACACTTTCGGCTTTTGTTTTGTTCCCTAACCACTCTTCTCCCTTTAGGCATCTTTGAGTACAGGTAGTCCTCTACTTATAGCAGTTTATTTAGTGACCGTTCAAAGTTACAACAGCACTGAAAAAAGTGACTTATGACTGTTTTTCACACTTATAGCCATTTCAGCATTCCTATGGTCACATGATCAAAATTCAAGTGCATGGCCAGCTCATATTTATGACAGTTGCAGTGTCCTATGATCATGTGATCCCCTTTTGTGACCTTCTGACAAGCAAAGTCAATGGGGAAATCAGATTCATTTAACAACTGTATTACTGACTTAACAAATGCAGTGATTCACTTAAGAACTGTGGCAAGAAAGATGGTACAGTGGGGCAAAATTCACTTAAGAAGTGTTTCATTTAGCAACAGAAATTTTGGACTCAGTTGTGGTCATAAGTTGAGGACTACCTATACCTGTTTACTGCCCCAGGCTGCTGCGCAACTACATTGTTTTCAAGTCTAGAAGGGCAAATAGCTTATTTCCTTCCAATCCCTTCCTCTCCCATATTTCTCCTTTGCAAAGGGAGGAAAAAAAGGGGGGGGGGAACCCTTGAACAGATTGAGGAAGGCTGCAAAAGTAGTAAATGATCCTACATAAAGTTATTTTAGTCTAAAGTTATTTTTTGGGACTATTGTAATTTTGTAATTCTACTGAATGAGTGGTTGGTAAGCAAGGCTACCTCTTACCCTTATATCTTACTACTGTTTGGCAATGTAGAGATTGTACAGAAGTAGATGTCAGGAGATGACTTTAAAGGAATAATATGAACAAGATAATAGAGAGACTTGTAAAGAACATCCATTTATGGTAGTACAAAACTTATTTTTAATTTACTAAAAGATTTTGCAATGATTGTAATATGCACTGAGGGAAGGAAGACAATAATATCAAAATACTAATGGCAATCATGTAATGTGAAGAAAACAGAAGGGTTATTCTGACTCGTTGGGGAGGGAGAAGTTTGGGTCAAAATGGCAGTAGTACACAGAAGATTGGAAATGTCATAGAATAAGAATCCTAGAGCATAAGGAAGCTAGGAATAATTTGACTTAAAAAGGCTGTTTGAGGCATCTGATCATGTAAGGCTGCTTTTTATAATTGGAATACAGGAGAGTAGTCTAATCTAGTCTGAAACTGTTCAAGTAACACCCCCCCACCACCATTTCCCAGTTATTCTGGGTAAGAACTAAACTGTAGTTGAAAGTGAGTGAGGTAAGGCTAGGAAAAAAGGGCTAGAAAAAAGTAGAATATTAAAATGTGGTATTATGCAGCTACAGTAATATTACAATAATTGCAGAACCAATAATCTACTCTGAAATTTTATACATATGAATTGCTAGAAAGTATTTACAATTGACACTGCACCAAGGTTCATTTGTAATTTACAGTTATATGTGGAGTTTTAAAAAAGCAGTTAAATTTGTCATTGCTCGTTGATCAATATACCTTGTCTTTAGTACAATAAATTCTTGGTGAAAAAAGGAGGGTTTTAAAAAAAAATTCACAGAAATAAGCTCCTGTAGTATAAATTAATATTATAAGTCCATGTTATTTCCAATGTGAAAACAATGATATCACAACTCAACATTTATATTTGTGTATTTTGTATTTTTATCTGAAGTTTAGCTAATGATTATATTCCCTTCTTTAAAACAGGATGATATTTACATGTATGGAGGCAAAATTGAAACAAACACTGGTAATGTCACAGATGAATTATGGATTTTCAACATACCGAGTCAGACCTGGAGCATCCGGATTCCAGCAGTGCTTGTTCATGGCCAACAATATGCAGTTGAAGGTCACTCAGCGCACATAGTGGAACTTGACAGCAGGGATGTTATCATGCTTGTGATTTTTGGTTACTCTGTAATATATGGCTATACAAGCAGCGTTCAAGAGTATTACATCAGTAAGTTGTCTTTTCATGTTTTGAATTTATTAAAACTTCCCTGATGTGAACTGAAACAAGGGAGAATAAGGGATAAACTGTACTTATACCTACCACCTGGTATTTTTTAACCCATCCTAGATAGGCATCATTCAGTTTGGATAGGAATTCTAGTATGGGAAATACATTAATGAGGGTTTTAAATTCTCCCCTTCTGTTAATATGGATTGCAGTTCTTGTTTTTTTAATATGTATTAACAAAAAAAATTAAGTTTAATTTTAATACAATATTGTAATAGCTATATTAACTTGAAAAAAATGAAAAAAATAAACTTTCACATAGGAAATGCCTCTTTTATTAAAAGACAACTTTGAAAAAAATCAATTGCAATGTTGTAAATAAAAAGTTATTAAATAGCACCCATTACAATTTTATGAGAAAGTTGCTCCCTTAGTTTCAACTGGAGTATTAGTGAAACCTAACCTTTACAGTCTGGATCTGGTTTTCTATGCTTGTTTATATAATTTTGTATTGAGGGGGAGAAAAAAACAGTAATTTAAACACTACACAATTTAAACACAACAGTAATTTAAACACAACATTATGGTCTAACATCAATTTCCTTTTCTGATCAACTTTCCTGCAACTATCTGTGGAAAATACTGGTAATAGATGAAAGTTGCATTATTGCAGCATGTTATTGTTTAATAGTTATTAGTTTTATAAATAAATACTGATGTATGGATGAGATTGATTTCTGTTTCTTCTGGATCATAGACAAAGTTGTATATTTTATACATTTTTAAACAATTACACATAATTATTTGTGATATAGATGTAGATGTTAATTTTAGAAGTTACATGAAAAGGATATCTTTGATGTAAAATGAATGTAATGTAAAAATTATTTTCACAAAGTAGCTTAGAATTAACTTATATGAATAATGTGCAAACAGGCACTTTCAGAATGACAATTGTGGGGAGAAAACCCCTCTCAGAATAGGCTGCCTTAAAAGTAAATACTATGCAGGTCCTGGAAAATCCCGTATTCAATATATTTTTGGAAAGATATGCTTAATATTACTGACATTCACATACTTGATTCCACATCCTTTACTTTCAAAGAAATAATTCAGCTTTGACCACCCTTAATTTTAACACCATTTAAGATCATTTGGGGGAGGTATAAATTGTGATTTTATGAATAATTAATAATTCTGTACAATTTTGAACTCTGCAGTTTCACTATAATCCAGCAGGATGCACTGCTGTTCCATATTGCTCACTTCTGACCTAAAAAAAAATCAGTAATTTACTGGGTTTTTTTCTAGACAGGTTTTTTTTTTTTTTTTGGTTGTAACAATACTGAAATGCATTCTTCTGTATTATATAATGTAGTTATAAAAAATTGTATTTCTTTATAAAGTTCCGTGGTATTTATCATTTTTTAAAACTGTGCATAGGATGCTTTCAAGCCTAATTGGTAGCTACAGTATTTATTCCAATGAGTCATATATGCTTCATTTTTAAGTAAGCAGGATTATGACAGTAGCCAATATCAATAATTATAATTTAAACTCCAGTTATTATCTTTTTATAACAGTGAAATGGACTAAATACTAGTATTGCCTGTTCATTAGCTGGATTTTCTTCCCTGTTCCTAGTCATTGCCTGAATGCTGTAGTATGCTAATTTTAGAAATAAAAATAATGAATAGCAATAAATGCATTATGCAGTTTGTATTTAAGTTGAGACAAAAAACAAAAACAAACCCAAGATAGGATCTAACAAGGGATTTGAATATATACAGGTAAGTTATTGTTATTGAGAAAAAGCAACATCAGAAGAGTCCTGATAAAAGTTTCATATAATTGAGCATCTTGCTTCTCCCAGTGGCCAAATTAGATGCCTTTGGAGTGCCATAAGCATACCATGATTACTTTCTTTTAGTGTTTTTTTTCTAGCATCTGTATTCACCTCAGTATTATCTCTGAATATAAAGATTCACTCTGTCCATCAAGCGTAACATCTGCAATATGTATTTATCATGCTTTTAAGAGATAAGCTGCATATTAGGTTAAAGATATAGACTGCAGCCATGAATCTATCCATTTTTTTTTGTTTGCATATATGAGAAAATATGTGAAAATGTTATATTTGCACTGAGATCCTTATCTGTGCAAAGATATTATTCCTTAGCTATGGTTTTAAGATAATTCCCCTACCTCCAATTTATGGAACTGAAAAAAAAATTCTCTAGTCAATGCCTACAATGGTAAATTGGGGAAATGATTGATTACACTGTAGAAATAACAACTGTGGAAATAACAACTGGTTTCTTAGTTGTTTAAAAAAAAAACCACAAAAACTTTTTGCTGAACTTTTAATATAATACACAGGTAGGCAACATTACTTTCTTTTTATAAATCTTGTAGCCCATCCAACTATGAATACTAAAAACTGATAGCATTGTTTGCAGCTATAGTAATATTTATGATAAATTTTGCTGTTTTGATGTTAAATGAGGAATTGTATTATTAAGATAAAAATATTGTGCACAAAATCTACTGTTAATACTAGTGAGATGTATAATTTCTAATAATGTTAATATTAGCTACATTTTTTCTGAGTCTTAACATTCCCACTGGAATTCTGCACTTGAAAAAGTCAAGAACAAATATTGGACCAATTAATTCTTCCATGCCAGAGATAGTCAAACTTAAAAAGCTGAAAATGTACAGTTTTTAATGTGCTAATACTCAATTTAATGTGCTAGTACTCAGTTTTATTGTTATTCATTAATGCAATCTGGATTTTTTCAGGATTTGGGGTGAGCTTAGAAAAAATACTTAAAAAAGCTACTAGTTAAAGTTAATGTAACTCTTAAAACAATAGGATCTTCTCAGAAGCCTGAGAAACGTTGGACTGCTTTAATGAATAGTAAAGAGGTCTTCTTCTGAATCACTTTCAGACCATGCATAGTTCTAGTCTGCATTGCTAAATCCTGAAAAATGAGAACAACATGAGAATCATGCCACAAGTAACGTTACTGTGGTATTGTAGTGTTCATTAATAGTTAACATTGTTAAAATTATATTGCTAAGTGTGGTGTCCTTGGAGGAATTCCAAGCAGTATTATATGGAAGATACATGGTTGGCTAAATTAGCTTCTGCTTCATTTAACAACAGAAATGAAAATGTCATTGTCTACTGAATAGTTTATTACTGGGGCTAAAGTTGAAATCTAGGACTTAATTCCACTTTATAACTTCCTTTAAAATATTATAAAATATATGTATGAGTAAACAATTCGTAAAATAGATTCTACTCCAAAGCACATTTTAATAAATTTCAGTTCATGGTTTAAACTATTAGCAATGGCAAAAAATTTGCATAGTTAGCAGTTATTATTATTCAGGATATTGTCAACTGTGTATATTTCTTTATAATGATAATAGACTGTCAGCATCAAATATTAATCACAATGATACAAGAAAGTACAGTTTGCCATCAGATCTTTTTGTAAGCATTTGCTTTACAAAGGTTTAGTTTGCAGAATCTTGTCTCTACTTTGTAGTTTATTTTCTGAGGTTGATCATTTTTATGTTTCATTTTATTTCTTTAGTGCTATTCCATTAAGGGTGAATGCGTTTTGTAGTATATTTTCCTGAATTCCTGTACAGGATTTATCTCTAGACCTACAGCAGTTGGATGGTTTTGAATTTTAAAATTCCAGATGGTGACTCTAAGTATAAACTGAGTTTTGGAACAAAGCAACATAGATTGGAAAACTCTGAATAGTAATAGATATTAATTTTGTATGACAGTTTGATCCTATTAATAAAATGAAAATCTTTGAACAGGAATCATGCTCTTAATTTTAAATCCCGCTATTTTGTGTTATGGTTTTAAACTAGAAGTTCTACCATTTATCTTAATAGTGTAACTTTGTATGTTTTCTTATAAAATTATTTATTTAAGTTTTATACTGCCTTAGTTGCAGTTGACAATTGAGTATTTACCAAGTTAAGTAGAATAAAGAGTTAAAATCAATAATTCAATAAAGAAGAATACATTGTTGTACAAATAAAATAAAGTATCCTTATACAACATTCATTCATGGCACTATGTCTCTCTTAATAGACGTCCTGCACAGTTTTTCCTTGAATAACCAAATTTTCTTTCTAGAAAATCATGAGGGATGGGACCATCCTTGACTTTAGGGATTAGATATTCCATAAGATATACCCACAAAGAGTATATCTACTTAGATATCCCTTCCTGCCAAATGTACCAATGAGTAGAGATTCTTATTAGGCTTTTGATTTTGTTACATAGATCCTAAATTATGTAAGTCTTAAGCACTCTGAATTGCAGTTGTAAGCAAAATAGTAAACAATGCAGCTCCTGTAGAAATAACATGATAAAATAAGACACAGCAAATTATTAGAAATCCTGAAACAAGGGGGACTAGATGACAAAGACATCCAAATAATAAAGAATCTGTATTGGCATCAGGTAGCAAATGTGAGACTAGACCAAAAATACTCAGCTGATGCAGAAATAAGAAGAGGGGTTAGACAGGGATGTATTCTGTCTCCACTGTTGTTCAATATCTACTCTATCTTCAACGAGGCACTGGAGAACATCAATGCTGGCATCAAAGTAAATGGTGTTTGGATCAACAACTTAAGATATGCTGATGATACAGTTCTGCTTGCCAGTAAGCATGAAGACCTTCAGCTCCTCATCAACAGAGTCACAGAAATATCTGAAAAAATATGGCTTGAAGCTTAACACCTCAAAAACCAAGATCGTGGTCATCAGCAAACAACCTGTTAATTTACCACCAATTAATTCAGAAGGAATACCACTAGAAAAAGTTGAAAGGATCACGCACGTTGGTTCCAATTTACATGAAAGCTGGGACATGACCGTTGAACTAAAGACAAGGATATAAAAAGCCCGAACAGCATTCTTCAAAATGAAAAAGGTCTTCTGCAGTCACGACATAAGCCTAAGACTGAAAATCAGGCTTGTCAGATGCTATATTTTTTCTATCCTGCTCTATGGAGTAGAGAGTTGGTTTCTGACAGAAGGCCACCTGAAGAGACTAGAAGCATTTGAAATGTGGATTTACAGGCGGCTGTTACGTATAAGATGGGTTGACAAGATCAGAAATGAGGAGGTGATAAGCCACCTGGGAAAGCCAAGGGAAATCATCAAAATAATTTAAAAACGAAAATTAGAATATTTCAGACATGTGATGCGACACCCAGAAAAATACAGCATACTCCATTTAATCCTCCAGGGAAAGATTGAAGGCAAATGAGGTCCAGGCAGAAAAAGAACATCGTGGCTTCAAAATCTAGGATTGATTTGGACAAAATTCAGCAGCACTTTTTCGTGCGGCTGCTGATAAAAACAGGATCGCCAGCGTCCAATAACAGATATGGCACAAGAAAAAGAATACTCACAGGCCTGATCCATGGACAAATAAGCCTATTTGTATCAACTGTAGTTTACTATATCCCATGGTGTTAAGTACCTGACAGATGTAATGTCAGAAAATCCTAGAGTACAAGGAAGTGCCAGAAAATTGAAGAAGAGCTAATGTTTTTCTGGTCTTTAAGAAAATGGGACAAAAGTAGACTTAGTCAACTGCAGACCAATCAGATTGGCATAATTATCTGGGAATGTCCTAGAAAGGCAGTAGTTTGTAAGAAGAATCTAGATTTCCTGGTAGACAAATAACAGTGTTGGAAGATTAGCCAATAGTGTGCTACATATTCTGAAAATACCAATGATATCTTTGGCTATATCAGTAGAGATATATTTTCGAGATCATGGAAGGTGATAGTTGTGCTATGGTATACCAGTCAGACTGCTGTCCAGGTTTTTGTCACTATTTTACAAAAAAGAGGTCTGGAAAGACCAGAAACAAGACTACAGAGATAGTGAGAGACTTGGAGGCAAAGTCCTAAGAAGAATGATTAAAGCAACTGGGTTGTTTAGCTTAAGGAAGACTAAGCTAGGAGTTAGTAAATGAAGGCAGTGACAGGAAGAGGATAAGATAAAATGGAAGCTTTGCAGAGAGACATTTAAATTTGAAATAAAGAATAATTTTCCTACCCTCAAGAGCTATTAAACAGTGGAACAATCTGCCTCTTAGAGTCATGGATTCTCCTTCATTGGAAGATCAAGCAAAGGTTAGAAAGTCATTTGTCTAGATTGTCTTTGGATTTCTATCCTGGGCAATGAGTTGTATAGTAAATATCCATATCCATATCCATATCCATATCCCTTTCAGCCTGCTGGTTTTGTAAAACCAAGCCCTTGGTTTCAATAGTGGCCTAAATCTTCTTGTTATCCTGATTTCCAAACAGCAGGATAATGCAAGATCCATGTACTTTAAACAGAATTAATTCAACAGGGCAAAACAATGTACACAGTAACACAATTACCACTTTGATTTATGTACTTATAATGAGGATATCGAAGAAGAGTTGTGGAGTATATTACAAAAATAAATTAAACTTAAGTATCCTTACATTTCTCTAATTTATTTTTTCTTTGAGACATTTTGGCAAAGTCTCCATGGGAGTGCAGAGGGAACTATAGTACTTTCATAAGGGGAATATTGGGAAAAGTGTTTGTTTTGAGCCAATACGGCCCTTTTTAAAAACAAATCTAAAGAAACTCTTGACATTGAGAGCAGATACCATATGGTTACTAATTCAAACAAGTTTGTGCAGTAGATACTGTTTTTAAAAATTTCTAAAGATACTAAAACACTATGTTTCTTTAGCTAAAGAAAAGTAATAATATTCTCTGTATTTTCCCGAAACGCACACTGAGACTCTTACAGAGTGTATGTAGTGTTGCTAAACCAAAGGAAAATAAATTTCCTTGTGGATTAGTCCAGAAACACTTTAAGGTGCAAGTTAATAAAAACATCCATAAAGTTCTCCTACTGAGACTCATAGATGATCCATGAACACCATAATTTTCACAATAGTCAGAGAAGGTGAAAAAAAGCTTCATTTTAAGACCCAAAGATGCTTGACACTTGAAGAACAGTAAACACATTTTTGAAGTGTACATTTATTTAGCCGCTTGCCTCTGCGCCCAGCTTCTCGAGTGCGTCATCAGCCCATTGATTGTGCTCGTCCGTAACGCGCTGAGTTTCTCTACACCTGGAAATCTGCCCATGGCCCTGATGGTTGTCTTCCTATCTTCAATCGCTCTTCTGGTGCGCATGCAGGCACCCGGGGAGTGGCTGTCCAGCCATCTCTGCACCTTGTCTCCCCTCCCGTTTTGGAGTGATCTCAGTTGTTATTTCTCAAGCTGCGATTCGGGTGCTCTGTCGGGCTGTCATCTTCCCCCACCCCCAAGGTCGCTGTTGTGTCACCCATAACTCCCACACCCCAGTCCTGTGAAGAGCAGCTATTTGGGCGTTCCTGCTCCCGGCCTCCCCCCCACTCTCGTTCCTGGTCGCTTCTGTGTGTCTATCTCCAACTCACGACTGTGATGCGCCGTTGGTCCATCACCTCCTCCCATGGAAGTCATCGCTGCCTCATCTGTAGCCCTATCGCCCCAATCCTGCAGAGGGCTATCCCATTGTTTCCATACCTGGTCTCCCTCCCCTTTTGCTGGGTCGTCATCTACTCTGGGGATCGTTGCTGCCTCATTTGTAATTCTATCACCCCGATAGAAGGATATGTATATCTTCCATCTTACCTTACCTTACCTTACCTTACCTTACCTTACCTTACCTTACCTTACCTTACTTTACTCTGTTGGGTGAGACACCCGGTCTACCAAATAGAAATCAGTCTGTTCTGCCTTATATTCTGCCTTACAACATAAGGCATCCTCTGGAATGCCTTATGTTGTAATGCTGGCTTGGTTTGGATTTTCCTGGCTTGGTCAGGATTATATTAGTTTTTTCCATCTAATTTGTTGAAACATTCCAACAATAAAAATATTTATTGATTATTAATTTGATACTAAATATCAGTGATATGATATCATTGATCATATTAATGTGGGTATACATTTTCAATTGATTGAATTTTTAGAACACTGGATATTGTATTTTTAAGATAATGTTTATATTCTGTTGATAATTTGGATACTATTGTATATACTTTTGTATATCAACTTTTAACAGATTAGGCTTACTTTGGGAATGAATTATAAACAGTAACATATCAAAAGGATTTCTTGCTTTCTAAGAATGTTGATTATAATATAGGAATTAGTAAATTATAATGAATTTCTATTACATTTCTATTAATTATTGTTCTGTTATATCTTAGGATCAAATTCTTGGCTTGTACCAGAAACAAAAGGAGCAATAGTACAAGGTGGATATGGCCATACCAGTGTCTATGATGACACAACAAAGTCCGTGTATGTTCATGGAGGCTACAAAGCATTGCCCAGTAATAAATATGGATTGGTTGATGATCTTTATAAATATGAAGTTAATACTAGAACATGGTAAGATTTTGTTCCTAAATCTTTTTATATATGTATGTATATGTGTGCGTGTGTGTGTGTCTTTATGTATGTATATTTATAGTATGTATACATATATTCTCATACATTTTATTAAACAATTGAATATTCAGATTATACGAGTGCTTTAAGTTTGATACTGAAATGAAATTTTTGCTTTGTCTTTACTCAGTAAAGAAAACAATAGCATTCTAGCACTAGGTTTCAACCTGGTTTTTTTTCTGAGATAATAGTTGATACTGCTAAATATTTTGAATATTGTTAAACATCAACTTTCATCATCCCCTTATCCCTCTGTCCAGAGGACCAGAGATTTCACATATATGTATTAATAGAAATAAAATCACTCTACAGCAGTGGTTCTTAACCTTTTTGAACGAATTGCCCCCTTGAGCCAATGCAGAAGTTGTCATCGCCTCTCTCCCCCAACATAACCTCTCAATCACAATATAGGAAATAATTCTTCAATTTATGCAAACACTTTTTTTGTTTTCTTTAAAATTGTCATCAAGGCATATCGATGCAAATAATTTATTTCCAGTCTTTTTCCCATATCTCAACTGTGTGAAAAATTTTGGTGCCACCCGTCACTTTATTCCCAAACTTTGTGATACATGTATTTCATTATTATCTTATTTATTCAAGACACTTAAATGTAATGACCACTGAAAACAAAATTCAATTGCAAGAAAGTGAAATGCCTGAAAAGAAAAACAGTAACATTTAATGATTGAATTACAAGTGAAATTTAAGATGCAAAAAGAAATATAAAAAGGGCATAAGAACAAACCGCAATGCAGGAACTAAGAATTTCAAGACGAAAACTCTGAAACTAAATTAAGATTTGAGGAAAGTATATATAGTCATGAAAAGGATTAAAAAGACACAAAGAAAATATAATATCGAACTGGAGTGCACGCTAAAAAAGTACAATACAAAGAGACACACAAAATGTTTTACAGAGCACAACAAAAATTCAAAAATGAAGCCGAAAACTCAAACTGGAATGTGAAATCCGAAGTGCTCCCCCCTCCATCACTGCCCATTCTGGCCAATGGCGCAGCACTGTATGGGTAGAGGCTGCTGCGCAATGCGCATGAAGATAAGCGATGCATATTAGCATATGTACGGCATTCTGTACTGAAGCTAGCTGGAGAACATTTGAAAACACAATTCAATCCACTAATAGCGAGCAATCTGATGTTTTTGTATGACAGATATACAGCGATTCACTGTACGAAAAAGTCTCAAAAGTGTCCCCAAACCTCCTTGCTCCATCGCCCCCATATCGCCCCCATATCGCCCCCTTTTCGTTCCTTCGCCCCCGTGTCGCCCCTTTTCGTTCCATCGCCCCCCTGAAAAATGAAATCGCCCCTTGGGAGGCGATATTGCCCAGGTTAAGAACCACTGCTCTACAGTACGAGAAATATTAGTTCACATATAGTAGATACACAGAGGAGTGTAGAAAACAGTGAACAGGGAATCATCTTTGATCATCAATGTGATCAAGAAGTTTTTATTAAAATCTTAGACTTCATGTATAGTGTATAAACCAAATTAAATTAGCTTGATTCCCTCTTCTTTATGGCAGCCCCTGAGATATTGGAATACTGCTATCATGTCCCCCCTTGTCCTTCTCTTCGTTAAACTAGACATACCCAATTCTAGCAACCGTTCCTTATATGTTTTAGCCTCCAGTCCCCTAATCATCTTTGTTGCTCTTCTCTGTACTCTTTCTAGAGTCTCAACATCTTTTTACATCGTGGTGACCAAAACTGGATGCAGTATTCCAAGTGTGGCCTTACCAAGGCATTGTAAAGTGGTATTAACACTTCACGTGATCTTGATTCTATCCCTCTGTTAATGCAGCCTAGCACTGTGTTGGCCTTTTTGGCAGCTGCAGCACACTGCTGGCTCATATTTAAGTGATTGTCTACTAGGACTCCGAGGTCCCTCTCACAGTTACTACTAGTGAGCATGGTGCCACCTATGCTGTACTTGTGCATTTGGTTTTTCTTGCCTAAATGTAGAACCTTGCTTTTTTCACCATTGAATTTCATTTTGTTAGTTAGTGCCCAGTGTTCAAGTCTGTCCAGATCCTTCTGTATCTTAAGCCTGTCTTCTGGAGTGTTGGCAGGAATAGCTATAAAAGGCTTGTTCGTACTGTTATAGCTAGAGGACAGGGCATTAGTAACAATATCATTAAGAGATTTTGGAAGTCATTATTTGAAAATTGCATAGGCAGAGAAGGTTCACTGCTACTGCATTGTGGTTTTCAGGCTTTAAGGTCCTCTATGTGTTCATTCAGGGGTATTATCAAAAAAACTATCAAATATCACCATCCAAACTGATGCATATGAATTCAAATGTCTAAAAGTTGCTGTGAAAGAGAAAATATTGGATTTGAAAAAAAGGGCACCTAAATTATATTTTATATTTTATTTTATGTTTTAATATAAATTTATTACATTTTATTTTTGTAACTTCAAAAGTCCCTAAGATAATAAGAAATTTTAAGAAAAGAGCGAATAGTTACAGCTTGTTTCTTTACTGGCCTATTTCAAAACTATCCGTGATATAATTCTTGAAATTTATTTTTCTGTCTTCTTTTTTTTTTTCAATAGGATGATTTTAAAAGAAAGTGGTTTTGCAAGATATCTCCACTCGGCTGTTTTGATGAATGGAGCAATGTTAATTTTTGGTGGAAACACTCATAATGATACTTCATTAAGTAATGGTGCTAAATGTTTTTCTGCTGATTTCCTGGCCTATGATATTGGTAAGTATAAGAGTAAATGTTTGAAAGGTTGGAACTCCAAATTTAATTTCTACTGCATAGAATATAGTATATAACATATAAGTAACAATAAAATTATGATTCAGTATGTATACAATAAAAGTACTTAATTTCATAAATATGAATATTTATAACTATATTTTATTCTAAGGCAAGCCACATTTTTATCATTTCAATCCTGAGTTTGATCAGTAGATAGAAGATTGAAATGCTTCTGACAGCAGATTTATTTCTTTATACAGTATTCAAGGTTCAAGGGTCTTGATTGAGCTTATATTTATTTAAATATTTATTTAGTTTTTTACATTGCTGAACTCCCAAACTCTCTGTGCAGTTCACCAGATTAAAAACCCAGAGGACAATAGAATAATACAATCATAAGAACAAAGAACAAAAGATGACACCAGCCAGGCAACAACCAAAGCAAATCCACGTTACTTAAAAGGAGATTTCAGTCCCTTTGTCAGAGGGCTGGGTGAACAGCCTTTTTGCCCCCCCCCTTTAAATATATAATTCTGAAATATAGTAATAATTTCATAAATTTAGGCATAAAAAGTAAGAATGTATTTACATATTTAAACAAAGTTCATCTTCGTAATAGCACTTTAACACATTTATAGAATAAACTAAATTGGGGCAAAGATGGGGGAATATGTCAGGTTATGCACTGTTGCCTTATCAGTTTTACATTTCCCAACACAGTAATGTTGACAGCTTTTAAAACATTCTCCAGTTAATGTGAGAAAAAAAATATGATTAGATCTCCAAACAGTGAATATTCATAGAGGGAATGTTTTTGATATTTCATATGTCCTAGTTTAATAGAGTGTTTTGATTTGACATGATTAAACACTTATAGCAATATGTGATAAAAATAATAACTTTTCTGAAATTATGACAAATAGGAAATAAATATATATGTATAGTATCACTTAATAAATATTTTCTTCAAAGTTTCCTACTCTGTATGTAACCGCCATAAATCATAACCTCTACAAACATTTAACAAATACATTTATTTCTTCTTTTAATGGTATAAATTATATTAGTTATATCAATGACTACAATGTTATTACAGAATTCTGTAATAATTTAATACAGTAAGATATATCAGTAGTTTAAAGACAATATTTTTTTCTGTAACATTAAATTAAAATGTGTAGAGTCTTCCTTCAATACATCTTCTTCAATGGTTATATTTTCTTGTCACGTAATATAGAAATTGTAATCAACTTTGTGTATGCACTGAGAACAGCATCAATGTAACCTAGAACTGCATTAACTGATTGTTATTTTTAAACATAAAAATTACAGTCTGCTTTGGTTCTAAATTTTAATGCTACATCATTTCTTTTCCTAAATAATTAAAACACTTAACATATTATCTATAATTTTAGCAGTCTCATTTCCCATGCATTATTAATCTATTATAATATAAATGAAACAGATTTCTGTCTAATTTTAATATTTGTGTGAAGATTAATTACATGTGAAGTTAATCTGGTATTCCTGAAGCCTAGATTAAAAACTTTACAATATCTCTTGAACCTAAGCACAGAAAAGGAAATGTTTTGTTTCTAAACATGAGCATATATATAAAAAGAGCAGAGTTTGTAATATCTACTTAATTAAAAAAAACTGGAATAATTAAAAGAACATTAGACATGCACATTTTTTCTTAATAATTTAGATTCTTTATGACCAATAGAGGTTTTGAACACTGGCCTTACTGCGGGAAGAATCTGTTCACCGAGATCACACATCCAATATTTCCCACTAGAAATGCAGGGATTTGAATCCAGAAAGTTTTGAATTGTAAAGCTTATCTTTTGGCACTACAGGTAGTTCACATTTACCATCTTGTGCAGAGATCGTTTGCTGTTACAATGTTGATGAAAAAGTAACTTGGTGATCAGTCCTTGCACTTAAGATTTTCACAGGCCTGTACAGCAAAGAAAATTAAAGTAAGATCATAAGTCACGGTTTCACTTAATGATGGCTTCATTTAAAGACCCAGTTACTGGTCCTAATAGTGATCACTAAATGAGGACTACTTGTAGTGATGATTTTTTCAGTATACTTGGCTTTCTGTCACTTAAACCTAGAGCTTTTAAAATGAAATCAATAGGTGAAGCATTAATAGCTGGAATGGCCCGAATGAATTTTTTAGGGGCTATTTTCAAATTCAAAATGGAGTGCTAAGCCTGGTAACTAAATTAGTTGTATATACTTGTTTCATTTCAATAGTACTTATATATAAGTCTTAACATTAATTAGAATGCTGTAGTTAGACATAGTTAAGCTTTTTAAGACACTCAAGTAGAGGATATTTGTTGAATTTATAAAAGCTTAACAGCTTATTAGATGTGCTAGATCTTAAAAGGACTGAACCACAGTATATTCAGTGTATGAGAGATGACGTGAGCAGCAAGGCTCAATATTACAATATTAATATTTCAATGTTATGGGCGATGTTTCACATGCTACATTAATGCTTAGTAGTGGTGTGTTCCAGGTTAAAAGAAATGGTTTAGGAGAGGTTTTTGAAATGTATCTCTTCATAAAAATGATTCTTAACCTTTATAATAGGTCATATTTGACAATCTGATGAAAAATGCCCACAATGCAGACAAAATTTAACAATATTTTATTGCATTGGAAAATAATGCTAATAATCATCTCTCAATGAGGCAGTACCTAGAGGTAGTTGTGAGTTTTGTGTATTCTGAGGAAGAAGAGAGCTACTCCCATGATTTCAACCATAATAGATAGGGCTCATCAAAGGAGCCAGAAAAGTGTCTCTCCCATGAACATGTGAGATATAATTTACAGAAATTTGTATTGGATCGATTGTCACCCAGGTCAACAAGGAACATTCTAGGCATTGGAGTTCTTGGGCATCTGGCATCCAAGCCAGCAGCTGCAGGATTAGAGACTATTGGAAGAAAAGTTGTTTGTCATTCACAAATATAGAAAACAAAGAAATAATAATCTGTTATTGTTGAAAACAAGCTCTTTCCACCTGAAGAAAACTGAATTTGCCAACATAGCAAACTAACTGACATGATTTTGAAAAACTTCAAGAAAAGGAATAGCAACTTGAATGTAGTCTAGTTTGATTACAAGAAGGCATTCTACTCCCTGCCATGATTAGATAATCAATTGCCTACAAATAGCAGAAGTCAGTAGAAATATCTGCAGATAAATGACACAATGGAGAGATTCACTGGTCAATTGTGATGGTCTGGGAGAGACTAATATCATGGGAGGAATCTTTCAAGGAGATTCATCATCACCACTATTGTATGTCATTGTATTGATTCCTCTCACAACAATATTGAACAAGTCAAGTCACAGGTATCAAACATCAAACACATCTGCCAAGCTATCAAACCTTCTTTACATGGAAGATCTGAAGCAGTATATCTGTAATCTGTAATAAAATTGATGCTCAACACTATCTCTATGTCCAGTATATTGCAATGTAGTTTGGACTGATAAATGTGCAACCCTTACTATCAATGGGAAAATAGTAAAAACTGAACAAATCTGATTGCCTCTTGGAAATAACGTAAGAGTCTGCATGAAAATGATCACTCAAATAACTGAGTGACCTTCAAACTGACAACATCAAGCACTGAAGAGAAGAAGGAGGTTAGAAATGAATAGATCATGAGAGTGAAGATGATCTTCTGTATAACCTAATACAATGCAGTTAACTATATTAAACCAAATGAAATGGGAGTAGAATGATTTTCTCTTTCTACGAAAAGTGCTATTTTGTAATTAATGTCATTTTCACTTGTAAGTGGAATTCATTTTATTAATATTAAACACATTTATCAAATTAAAACAAATATAATATTATAGCACTTTATTCCCAATAATAATGAAGATTAAAAGAAAAATGAAAAAAAAAGAAAATGTCAAATGGCTTTTTTATTGATTATCTAGCTTGCTTACTTGCTTGTTTATTTATTTGTTTGTTTCTTTACATCCTGCTTTTATTATTTTACAAATAGCTCAAGGTGGCAAGGTATATCTAATATACCTTCCTCCTCCTATTTACCCCATAACAACAACCCTGCGGGATGGGTGGGATGAGAGAGAGTGACTGGCCCAAAATCACCAAGCTAGCTTTTATGGCTATAATTGATTCTTTCATATTGAATTAATAACTATATACAATATACACATTTATATGTATACACATACATATATGTGTGTGCATGAGTGAGTGTGTATGTATGCATGTCTGATGATCATGGCTTTTATTGGGAGAAATCAAATACAGTCCTTTGAGCAATATATTGACATATGCTTTCCAAAATGTAAAATAGTAATAGCAAAGGCCATTAACTGCTATTTTTTAGCATTAGGAAAGCAGATTGAAATTGCAAAAGATCATAATTTTTTCATTCAGCTAGCAAAAGTAAACATTTCTTTTAAGAGTGCTTAATACACAAGCTATTCTTAAATATCAATGTTACGCCTGCAATTAAAATATGTTGCTTGTTATTTCAAACAGACCTAAATTCATGTTTTCCTAAGAAAGGCAATTATAAAAGAATATTTTTTTTCTTCTCAATTTATTTGAATAAAGAGAAAGATTCCATTTACTATCTCAAATTTTAGTATTTTATTTGTTTTTTACCATGTAATTTGAAGCTTTAAATGTTTCCCTTATCTGAATGAATTTTACTGGTTGGCAACAAAACAATTCTTTTTAAATTTCCAGTATAGGTTCATGGTGTTCCATTCTAATGCAATTTCTGTATAATTTAGAATTATGTGTATTTGTGATCAATTGGGTATCCCTGAAATCACTTTGATCAATGAGGCTAGAGCCAAACATACTAACACTTTGATATCTCAAATGCTTTTCTTATGAGATATTTAATTATAAATGTCTGTCTTTAGATATAATTTATGTGCTTGCACTGTTTCCTCTAAGCAAGGACAAATTCAAACTGTTGAGTGTGGTATACATTCTCCTTTGAAATAATTACACTTGAACTTGAGATGAATATATATTTCATAAAAATATATTTTTAGGAGTTTTTAAAACTAAACAAAACGACTTTTTAGCTCAGAAGTTTGTTCAATGTTTAGCCATTACTGAGAAGACTAAAGAAGATAAGAAAGCCGATTTGTAACATGATTCTTTTTCTTTCTATAGTATATTGAAAAGACCTGCCAGTTTGACAAATAACAGGAGCAAAAAAGGAGTTATATCTACAGGCTGCAAGGATTCCTTATCTTAAACTTAGCTTTTAATAATGATTTTTGTTCAGAACTAAAGCCCACTTTCCCAGGGGAAAAAGAACAAAGCAGCCTGAGTTGCTCCACCCTTGACCAAATTACAATGAATGGCATAGATGTCTTTTAGCTGCAGGATTCTCCTCTGCTGACTACTGTAAATTTAGATGTCCAAATGCTTCTAGTAAGCAGCCTAAGAAAAATGAATTATAAGAAATTGAACTGAATTTATAAAATAATTGAGAAGCTGCTGAGATATTTCTTCCTTATTTTGTTCATATGAGAAATGAATAGCTGAAATATAATCCACTTCATAATTATTAAGTCTTTTTTATTTTCCAGTCCATAGTATTTTATTAAGACTCTTGTAAACAAAATATGAGAAATACACATTTGTTGTTAGTGTCATTCTTCCCTTGTTCCACTTTGATTGGCATCTTTTCACTATTTTATTATTGTAATACTCTTTTGTGATTTTTTAAAAAGACTTTTCTTTTAAGTACCTTTCTGCCAAACCTTTTTGATATTTCTCATTACTACTGAAGCACTAGCAGCAAAATAGTGACTTATCAAGAATCATAATAGGTTTTTAGTGCATATGAAGATTCTGTGTTATATTTTTGAACCAGTCTATAAGATTTGTTGGCTGAAAGATTAATACATGCTTCTGGTGAAGTTTACTTTCTATACGTTATCACTAATATTTTTAGGAGAGCTGTTAATAATGCAGCTTCTATTTTCAAGCTACCGTATATTCCGGCGTATAAGACGACTGGGCATATAAGACGACCCCCAACTTTTCCAGTTAAAATATAGAGTTTGGGCTATACTCGCCGTATAAGACTACCCCTCTTCCATGAGGGAGGGGGAAAGGGAGCACAGTTTCTGAGTTCTCATTGGCCACCTGTAAGTCCAAATGAGTAGCTCAGGGTGTGTGCGTGCACGTGTAGGCATACGTGTGACTCCCCGGGTCCCTTCCATTGCCCCCCCCAGTAGCAAGCTTTGGCTTGGAGCAAGCAGGCTGCACACAGGGATCTCCTCCTCTCAGTCTTCCACCCTGCGAATCCTCCACAGCCTCTCCAAGCTGAGTGAGCAGAAAGCCTGCCTGTTTGTCAAAGGCTCTGCACACACACCTTGATGAAAATTGCCCTGCCTGCAAAAGGACTTCTCAGCAGTTTTTTAAAGCAACACTACCAAGAATGAAATTGGAGACAGCCAGAATGTTTAGGGAAGAAGGAAAGGAAGCAGTTAATAAACTAAGTAAGAAAGGCATTCGCCCTTTGAAAACTTGCATTTCCACAAATGTGATAAGTTGCCCCCTTTTCAGGTAATGGGGGGGAGTAAATGCTTTCCTTTTAATTTGTTATTAAAACTCAGTGCACTACAGTACTTATAGATGGGAGCCAGATTGACCAGCCAGGATCTGTCATAAATAACACCACAAATGCACCATGCAAGTTTATTTAGGCGGCGGCGGGGGGGGGGGGAACTGCTTGCATAAGCTCGGTGGAAGTTGAGAGGCGAAAGGATTGTGTAGCTGTTTTCTGTCCCCACTCCATTCCTGCTTTTAAATCCGAGAGGAATTTAGCTGGCACCCCTCCCCTTCCAGACCCATAAGCTCCGCCTCCCCCAAGCTACTCTCACAGGCAGTGAGAGGTAAACGCTGAAAAGCCTGCATGAAGAAGCACTGAGAAGTGCCTCGAATGTATGCAGATGCTTAGGTTTGTTTTCATTATATAAAAAAAACCACCCTACAACTCTTTCCCCCCCTTCCCCATTACATGGGCCATCCCTTTCTACTTCCTTTGAATGAATTAATCCGGGGATGGCCACTACCAATCCGCAGTTCTGGAGGGGTGGGCAAGGAATTGGGATGCAAAAGGGAGGGAAGAAGAGAAGAGACGGTTTGCAATGTAGCATTATAGAATGGGGATTAAACCTCCAGGAAATCTTACTGTCACGACAGCCAGATAATGCCTATCATACTCCCAGTATAGAGGCTGGAAAGAGATATCTTTAGTTGATCGGCTGGTTTTAATAATAACCCTAGGACTCTTTTTGAGTGAGAGAGAGGGGGGGGGGAGAGAAAACTTGCTGAGTAAATATTTTTCCGGCGTATAAGACGACCCCCGACTTTTGCAAAGATTTTAAGTGTTTAGAAAGTCGTCTTATATGCCGGAATATACGGTATTTTTGTTTGATAAAGTATTAGTAAGAACTGAAAACTGAGAATGTAAAACAAATAGATTTCTATGCATGCTGTAAATTAGAATTATGAAAACCGTTAGGGACAAAACTACATTTTCAATATTGCTGTGGATGAAGTATTATTGTTGAAATGTCAAGGTAGTTATGTCCTCTTGATGCAGCTCTAGTGATGTAAAGCAGCAGTTCCCAACTTTCTGGCCCCGTGGATTGGCAGCGGCAGGAGGAAGATTGGATGGTTTTGCGCTTGCTGCTTGCACAAATGCAGCTTTACATGCTCGCATGTTCACCTGCTTGCACCGCCCGTGGAATGGGGGTTGGGGATGCCTGATATAAAGGAATGTAGAGATTAAATTGGTGAAGAATGAATGAACTGTAAAGGGAGACGAAACAGCAACAGTTCTGAGAAGTGGAAAATGTTGATCAACCCATTCTTGACTTTGTCTGATATACAGAACTAACAGTTCTCTGCTTCAAAGAGTTAGATCAAAAAACAGACACTCCAGAGATTCTAGGTATACAGGTTGTCCTTGTCTTACAATCATTTGTTTAGTGACTGTTCAAAGTTACAGTAATACTGAAACAAGTGATTTAAGATTGTTTTTCACATTTATGACTGTTGCACTATCCCCATGGTTGCGTGATCAAATTTGGATGGTTGGCAACTGGCATGTATTTATGACAATTGCAGTATCCCAGGTCATGAGATTACCTTTTGCAATCCTCTAACAAGCAAAGTCAGTTGGGAAGCCAGATTTGTTTAATAACCATGTTACTAACTTAACAATTGCATTGATTCACTTAATAGCTATGGCAAGAAAGGTCATAAATGGGGCAAAAATTACTTAACTGTCTTGCTTAGCAATGGAAATTTTGGACTCACTTCTGGTCGTAAGTCAAAGACTACCTGTATTATTTTATATTGTTGGCTACAGTGACAGAATCTTGAAAACGTATCAGAATTTCTCCCTATCTCATTTTATACCAGTTAAAATCAAATCAGGTTATTGATGAGTTTGTTTCTCAGGACTCAGTTTTTGTTTCTCCCCCTTCTTTTTCCAAAGTTTTGTTTTATATTCCTTTACAAGTGAAAATATGAATGTTCCAGTAAAATGTAAGGTAATCTGACCAAATATGCAAATAATCTCGGAAGTCTTCAAAGAAATGCTAAATCCTTCGGGAACTGTGCTATAAGGACTGGTATTTCATTCATGGAAATCCTTAGAACAAATCATTCTTTCAAGTAATTTTCACAGCTTTATTTGAAATGTCTCATTTACTTATGGTGATGGAAGATATGAAAGTACAATTCCAATTACTGCTAATAGAATTATTAGAATGTCTTAGATATGTATTAATGGTTCAGGGTGTTTAAACTGGATGGTGTCAAAATGATTCTAAATACCAATAATACCAGAAAGATTCAACTACTGACTTTTGATACTGGAAATAAGACAGAAAACTGGTCACACTGATACTCTGGTTTCTGACTTATTATAGACAAATGATATATTATTTGGAAACTTTGAAGCACATTGTATTATAAGGTAAAAGCAAAGAATGATAGGCTAAATCCATAAATAAGCTATCTCAGGAAGCAACTTTTTAAAATTTTCTGTAGTGTAGATGATATGATGAACAGAATTCTAAAAATATAGCAATGAAACAATTGCAAAAAGACAATTTTATTTTGGATATTATAAAGTTAAGAAATGCTTGTGCAATGGCAAAATCTCAAATGCAAATCCTATAGGGCAAAGGAGAAATGAATTGCAGCTTGCAAACGGCATGTCCGCAGCAACCAACTAGAGTGAGCATGTCAAACTGCCAGCCCGCAGGCCAGATGCGTCACACCGAAACCACATCCACCCCATTGCCGGCAATGGGGAAAAATCCCAATATGTCACGTGACGTCACATGATGTCGCAAGTTTGACATGTCTGAACTAGAGTATCAGTACAGTGTCAGCATGCATAAAGTTGTATCTAGGAAAATTCCAGAAGAAAAAAGTTCTATTTTCACATTCCTCAAATTAAAAAAGGAAATATATTAAAACTGAATAGGAATACTTAAAGAGACAAATAGTGCAATGCTTTTCAAATGTCTGTATATTGTATAACATTCAAAGTAGATGCTACATTATTAATTAATGTGCTCTGAAAGGAGTTACAGTATAACAGTGACAAATCATGCATCATGCATCATACTGGCATGGCATAATGGGAAATTGGTTTCAGATCAGATTACTATTAGTTTTATAGAGTTCAGTAGAATACGTTACATTTTTTATGAATGGCAATTGAAACATGAACATCAGATAATACTTTCTAGAAATAAATTTTTATACCTTCATTCAAGAAAAATATGCTTAGAAAATGTTAGCAGTATCATTGCATAAACTATAAAACATATTTATATTAAACACAAGATCATAATTGCAAATTACAATTGCCAGTGCGACTACTGCCTAAATTTTACCACCGCTACGATAATAGAACTCCAAGAAAAATATCCTAAATAAACCAGAAGATCCTATAGCCCTAGACTAAAAATAGAGTCATCTCTAACATACAGTGTAAGGCTTGTAACAGCCTTTTTAAAGGACAGATAGGCAGAAGATTTGGCAGAACAGAGCAATTAAGACCAGAGCAGTTAAGACCATGAAAGCTTAATCTCACAAAACATGGTTAGACTCAATCATAGTTTCAATGGAAACCTATGAACATCCTAGACCAAGATAATCCAAAAATGGTAAAATATTCCTGGAAGCTTGGAATTCAGGCAACTAGCCATCAATAGACACATGGAGATAAACCACATTTACAGATCGTTAAAAAAAAATAAAGCTAAGGAAGAAACCAAAAAAACCCCCCATATCTCCCCAGGGATATCAAACATGTACAAAACAATACCCTAATCAATACCTTGGCAACACTGACAGCAAACCCCACCCCAGCACTGATGATGTTACCTAGTTGGGTAATGAAATGTCTGCAAACATCCAAGCTCACAGAGGTCCCAAGGACTTCATAGATTTTATGACAGATGATATGTCTGCTCTAAGATGATAATATTGATTTACCTTAGAGGATAGACTAGACTACAATGAGTTTAATACAATCAGTTGAATATGTAATATTTAAAATAATTCATGGTTGTATAGAAATATATTCAATTGTTATTTTAAAAGGCTGAGCTATATTTTCTTAAAGCTTATGAAGAGGAAATTATCATATTTTTACATTATTATTTTCTAATCTAATAAAAAATTCTTTGTGAACTTATTTTCATTGTGATGTAAGAGATTTGTTTTGTTTTATAATTATCACATTTTCTGCTAATACTGATGTCCAGTAACAGAAAATTACATTCTCTTCTCTTATTAGCTTGTGATGAATGGAAAATTCTTAAAAAACCAAGTCTTCATAGGGATGTGAACAGATTTGGTCATTCTGCAATTGTCAGCAATGGGTAATGTATTTCTCAACATTGGCTAAAAGAAAACATATCAGTTGTTTAAAGATGCACAATTCATGAATAATATGAAATATTGTCTGGTTACCAATATTGAGTTTCCATTTAAATTAAAACTTGTGAAATATGACTACTTTCAGTATTATTAATTTATTTAAATTTAAATATTATTTCATTTGACCACTTATTTGTTACAAAGTATAATGATTGAAATGCTCTGTAAAAAGGAATGTATAAATTAGACTGAAATTAAAGTTTAAGATTAAAATCCTAGTACAGGTAGTTCTCGACTTATGATAACTGAAACTGATATCTGAGTGGAGCAGTTATTAAGTGAGATGCCCACATGGCCACTTTGCAAAATGATTTTAAACCCAGCTCTCCCAGTTGCAGTCGTTCAGCAGACAGAACAATATAATTGTGTGCCAAAGTAGGGTAGGTGGTTCCCTTCCACGCACAGAAGGGAACTCCTGCACCGGGCTGGAGAAGCAATGATTGGAGCTCTGCAACCCAGTGAAGGATTTCTCAGCCGTTGCATCCAGGAACAAGGGAAGGAAAATCCTTTGGCAAGTGGCAGCAGCTTGCAACCTCTCCTGCCAGCTTTTCCATTTTCTATCTGGGAAAGCTGGCAGGGAAATTGCAAAGGATGGTCACATGATTGTGGGACTCTTGGGAACCAATAATGTATTTGTCAAGTACTCAGATCACTATCACATGACCATGGAGGTATATGACATTTTATGGTGTTCAGAAGTTCTTTACAGATCATAAAAGCATCCTTTCTGAGCCATCTTAATTTTGAATGGTCACTATATGAGTGATAGTAAGTTGAGGATTACTTGTCCTACATAAATCGTAGGCAAAATCACATTTATCCTATCCCAAGAACAATTCTGTTTTGGACTAAGATCATTACCTAAAAAAAAAATATCACATTTTTGGGCCTCAGACCCTTTCACTTTTTGAAAGTGGATCACAAAAAACAACTTTACTTATGGGTAAGCATTTCAGACAGGTGAATTCTTGGAGAAAGTGGTTCTGAAGATGCCAAGCTATGATTAAGGTGCCAAATTCTGAAACAATTGCAGTTTCCGAGTGGAATCTTAAAAGGCATCTCCATTAGAGTTTATTGCAGTGGTCCAGGTAAGCATTGATAAAGGCATGAATCCCCTGTGTGACTTTGACCCATTTATTTTCTGTTGCCTGATCTGAAGACAAATGAGAAGGGCTGTTAATCATAGCTTGTCTGCCTTTTTTTATCTCCACATATAGTTTTTCTCTGATCAACTTATTTTTTTATTATTGGAATTACTCTATTCTGTATATATCATATTGAATTGATTTTATATTGATGAAGAAGTTGCTTTGAACCATTGTTTTGACTTAAAATTTTTAATATATTGATCAAGTAATATTGTTCAATTGTGCATCATATATGTTGTAATATGCAAAAAAAATTGGGTAAGGTGAAAATCATTATTTGAATTTTCTATATATGTTCTTATATTTAAATAGCCATCTTGTGAAGTTTTAAATTAAAATTATTTTAAATTGATACATTAAATTCCATATTGCCTTAAGGGAAGAAGAAGACAATCTTGGATAAAACTATGCTCAGGATAATGTTGTTTTATATATATATATATATAGAATAATCTGATAAAGGATATAGATCTGAATGAATTTATTTTTATTAGAAAATTACAAAAGTACCTAAATAATGTCATTCTTAATTGTTTTAGAATCTGCCTTTCATATAGTTAGGTATATTATACTTTCTACTTTCTGAGTTTGGTCAAGAGTGAACAGGTTTTGGATCATTATTATTATTATTTTTTACCTGTTCATGGTTTCAGTAATATAAGGCTGTTATTGGAAAAAGAGGGTTACCTTTTTAAATCCCATTCTTTCCATTTTTAACTGGCAGGTTTAAATTTTAAGGCTGTATAAAGCTAATTGTAGTCTTTTCATCTGATTTACTTAGTGTTCTTCTGAAAAACTGAAGAATTTATTTGGCAACTAGTTTCCCAGTTTCATAAAATGGTCTTAATGGGTTCAAGGGGCTTACAAAAATGAACTTACTAGCTATAACCTACCTATATCTGGTTAGGACAAGTAATTGTAAAAATATACAGGTGCACCCAAATATATTTTTAAAAGGGATATAAACAAGGCAGATTCATGGCTTTGGTATTTATTTTTGTAGAAACACAATATTACTTTATTTTATTTGATAGGTCCATGTATATATTTGGAGGCTTTTCAAGCATTTTGTTGAATGACATCCTTGTATACAAACCTCCCAACTGTGAAGCATTCAGAGATGAAGATCTTTGTAAAGCTGCTGGGCCAGGGTTAAGGTGCTTATGGAACAAAAATCACTGTGTATCATGGGAACTTGAACATGATACTAACCTTCTTAGGGCAAAATGTCCCAGAAAAATAGGTAAGTAAATTTCCTGTAATTTTGAGAATACACATTAAACTGAATGCAATGAATATATTGCTTGACTGATTCTGCCATGAGAATGCATTTGGACTACAAAATATCTGTACAAATACAAGTTACGTGTGTGTGTGTGTGTGTATGTGTGTGTGTATAGGCTTTTTAATTCTCCAGCACATTTATAAGACAGAACCATCATCATTCTGATTTTTTCTTGAAGGTACTTGGTATAATGTTTGTAAAAATACTTAGAGAAATTTTTCAAAGATGTCATAAAAAAGGTTTTCGTTTGTTCCCTGATTAATGTTAGGCACAAGGAATCAGAGCAAATTCATGAATAGGCCAATGTGGTGTCTTTATTGTTGATCACATATTTACAAGAATCTTTCCAGTTTAATTGCATTTACTTGGGAACTGGCAGATAAAGGCTTTAAGATTATGGCCTTTGCCTCTTCTTCCCATGGAGCAATTCCAAACTAGACCGCCTCTTTACTCTGTCTTCTATTCTAGCCCTTCTATTCTACCACAGTAACTCCAATAGAAAAGAGAAATAGGAAATTTGTTAGTAAGCATGTTGTATGATGTTATAGGTTTTGGAAATCTTAAAAGGGAATGATGACCATTATTTAGAAATGATTGCAGAGTTTAAGTATAAAGAATGTATGGAATCCATCTCTTTGACAATTGATGCAATTTCATGTGGCAATTTACATTGCTTTTTCTTTTATTTCAAAAGCTATTCAGTGATGTAACTTTAAATTATTAAAACATGATATGCCAATTATTAAGATATTTTCTGAAAATAACAGATAATAAAGAGATGAAAAGATAAGAGAAACTGTAAGATGTTGAGATGGCTTATTGCCAATGCTTTATCAGGGTAGGAGAATATAGACAGTTGAGAAAAAGTCTCTTCAGTTTTAGAAGATTTACAAATCAAAGAAAAAGTACTTAGTTGCATTGAATGCTAGACTAAAGGGTGAAATAATGTGAATAACCTTTGAAAAGTAGGTAAGCACAGAATGTAAAAACCACTTTAAAAGGCCAATACAGCTTTTGTGATAAGAGGTTGAAAAGGATGCGAAAATAAATCAAGATGTATTAAATAAATTCTAAATACAGTAATCTTAGAATGTAGGGAATTGAACAAAACTTACAGATGAACTACTCAAATTTCATGCCTAGTGCAGGACTAGAACAAATTATTGTCCTAGTTCTAAAACCTGTGAACAGTTCTGCCATTTTTCTACAAAGCAGCCTTTCAGATTTTGGAAGACATCTATTGTCTTCCGTTTTCAAGCTAAACACACCTAATACCTTCAACCATTTTTTTTCTTCAGAACTATGTACCATCTTGATTGCCTTCTTCTTCAATGTCTTACTGAATGCAGTAATGCAACGATATGAACAGAATATAATACTAGAGATAAATGATCTGACAAACACAGAATTAAGTGTGACTTCTTTTAGTCTTGACACTATAATTCTGTTGATGCAGCCTGGAATAACACTTTTTTTTTTTTGCAAGACATCTAGAAATCCACCAAGACATCCAGATCCCTTTTCTGTGCGCTACTCACAGCATGGTCCTTCCATTCTATAGCTTTATCTTAGTTTTTTTTCCTACCCAAATGTAGGACTTTTCATTTGTTAACTGTTGAAACTCATTTTACCAGTTTATGCCCATTATACTAGCCTGTTATTGTTGTCCCGAATCTTGTTATTGGTATCTAAGCAGTGTACTATTTTTCTATTTTTGTGAAGATTATAAATTTTTCACCTTCTTTATGTCAACTCTTTTGCTTTTATCCATTTTGAGCAGAATAAAGGCAGAGTTTTTTTTTTTTACCTTTCCTAGAATTAAATTGTCAAACCCCCCCCCCCCAATGGCTTCTCCATGCCTTCATCAAGGCTGTTTCCATATTCCAGTACAACAGATTATCAACACCATAAAAAAAAAGCATAGCAGAAAGAAACACTTCTGAAACAGGTAGCTGCTAACTAAAGAAATAAATGAGAGCCTTTCTAAAAGACAAGGATATTACTAGTAATATATTGTTAAATTTGATAAGGAGCAAAAAGTTCATGAACCCAGCTCTGCTTCCAGCATGTACTTGAGTGCTCTCTGATCAAAGGTAAAGATTTCCTCTGCTTCTGGGGAAAGTCATAATTCTCAAAGGCTCTCCCAGTGCTTTGAATACAATTCATTTCTGATTGCAAGATGTAATGAGTTGGCCTTCCTGACCAAGGCTTGCAGTGTGAAAGACATTCAAAGAGGTGCTCAGTGAATGAATTATCAATTGCAGAATTCCTTTTATCAAATACAATAAAGAAAGTTCAGATTAACATAACTTTTCATCATAATACTTTTACCATTTTCAAGGTTCTATTTGACTGGGTCCTTTGTACCCATGTATCTCAGTAGAAAGGATATTTAAGTGGGCTTAAAGAATCTTTTTAGCTATCACATCCTGAATTTGTGCCACGGGAAGCCAGCAGTCTCTTGATAGCCTGGATAATAGTTTACTGCTTTGGTCCTCTCAGTAGGAAGCTTCATGTTACTACCACCTGTCATTTCTTTCCCTACAGAATAGAAACAGGAATCCATACCTTTGCTGATCCCAGTAGAGTTCTCTATCTCATTAATGAGGCTTGTGGAAGCTCTTTTTCATCCAAGGGTCCAGAAACTTTACCAGCAATGAAACCTTGGAGTCTATTTTGAAGGTCCAGAGCAGGGGTGGACGTGTCACACAGAAGCTGCGCCCAACCCATTGCCGGCATTGGCAAAACAGTCCCGATACATTGTGTGATGTCACATGACGTCGCGAGTTTGCCATGTCTGGTCTAGAGAGTAAAACATCTTGATGAGTTTAGGCATGTAACTTTTTCTGTCTTTCCATTTTCTCTATTTCACTTTCTTCCATTTTTCAAGATGCTTCTTGGTACTAATCTCTCCACAAGCGTTTTCTTATTATGCTCAGGAAACAAAAGCAAAATAAAATTAGGCACATATACTACAGTTCACAAGAAGAGTTTACTCTGTTTCTATCTTCTCTGATGAATAACAAGTGTATCTCCTTCTTCCAAAACTTCTGTTAGTTCCCTCTGTTGCTTCTTCAGTAAGCTGTGTCTTCCTTATGCTGTGGTGACACAGTGGTTAGAATGTAGTATTGCAGATCAACCCACAGCCAGGAGTTTAATCCTGACCAGCTCAAGGTTAACTCAGATTTCCATCCTTCCAAGATTGGTAAAATGAGGACCCAAGTTATTGGGGACAATAGGCTGACATTGTAAACCTCTCAGACAGCATGTAAAAACTATGGTGCTCTAATAAATCTAAGTGCTATTGCTATTATATATTCCCTGAAGCTGCCTCAACTAAGTAATTCAGTAATAAGCAGTGTTTCAGCCACATATAATAGGCAAACAGCAATATCATTTGCAATCAGCAGTATGGAAATCAGTGGCAGCACTTAAGAATCAAGTAATAGTAGTTAGGAGTAAATAAGATGCATGACTAATACAGGAGGTAAAGACAGTTGATTTTAAAATATATTTAGATTAATGAAGATGCAGCAACCTTTTGTTATTTCATGACTGGCCGTATCATTTTCTTTGGTAAACAATTGAAATGATTGCTTCCATTTCAGCTTGAACAGTGCTAGAGATGAATTGTCATGTCTTGATGAATGCTTTAGGACTCATTTTAACATTTATTTTATACTGGGAATTCTTTTGATATGTCAAAGAGATATACTTTTAAATATTTGTAATCCTTGCAACTAATTGTTCTATTATGACTGAATCTTGAGGATGTGGTTAGAATATGTGAAGACTTTAAGGCTTACATGCTTGTTGCTATGATTGATTAAATTACTAGAACAACTAGAACAGAACAGGCTGCAAGGTTAAAGGAGTAAATCAGTGTTTTCTTGTGGTATAGGCAAAATTACACTCCATACGAAGAAACCCACACATGACATGGATATTTTGTAGTTATGGAGTAGTGTCAAATACTTTGTTTCTGAGACAGGGGATTGGGAAAAGGTGGATCTGTGCAAATAATATTAATTATTTGGGCATTTTTCCAGAAGTATTTGGAAACACCCTGATAGCTTTGGTAGATGATTTACAAATGGATGTTGGGAATATAGCCCTGCTAATTCTTTTGGACTTCTTGGCAGATTTGTTAATAAATTACTATTACGCTTTTTCGTGTCTGGTGATATTGTGCTTTGGATGTGCTCTTTTTAATGGTTAGTCCTATTGTTGTTGTTAGTTGCGAAGTCGTGTCTGACCCATCGCGACCCCATGGACAACATTTCTCCAGGCCTTCCTGTCCTCTACCATCTTCTGGAGTCCATTTAAGCTCACGCCTACTGCTTTAGTGACTCCATCCAGCCATCTCATTCTCTGTCGGGTTAGTCCTATTAAGACCAGCCAAAAAATGATAGTGAAAGGCTGGTGTTCAACATATAAGTCATGATCTTATGTGACTGTCCACAAGATTCCATCTTCTCTGCATAAAATATTTGGGAAAAGTCATCCATAACTTTCTTTTGTTACCATCAATTCTAAATAATCTGGGCGGTTATATGTTGTCTAAGTCTGATACTGAGCTAGATAATAAACTGAATATCTAGATAGAAAGTTTTCTTTTTAAATAAGAATAGAAATGTATGATTGAGAAACAGCCTGTTTTGGAAGAGTTGGTTTCTCCCTCCTTTCAAAGGAAAATGCACGCTCTGGAAATGATCCACAATTTCAGATTGTGGTTTCTCTTTGGGCTACTTGAGGAATTATGAACTAATATCATAGAAATGCTGGCATGTAAAGAGAGCCAAACTCACCTCACAGGGTTGTTGTTGTGAAAAAAATTAGAAGATGAAGGTGTATTAGATACTGTATGTTTGCGGACTTGAATTATTTGTAAAAATAATAAAGATGGGATATAAATAAATACTTTTTTAAAATTTGCACTGATTAGTATAAGGCAAATATGATCAATTTACTTCATGTGAAGGTCACATTATAAAATCATTCTTAAAATAACATTTAATGTCTGTGGGTATATAAATTGGATCCCTTAAAATATTATTTTGGGATCAGCATTATTCTGTGGAATTCATTTATACATTTTTTGCAGAATTAAAAATTGAGTTTTATTTATCTCACAGTGACTTTTTGAAGTTTATTCAACAAACATTTGCTATTTATTTGGCCTAGATTTTATTGATGCTTATGAATTTCTACAATGGGTAGAAGAATTGGGTTATTTTTTTATTTTTAATAAATTGAAAGAGATTGATGAAATTGATATTAATTATGTATGCAGCATTAGAATATTACAATGAATTTGGATGTTATGTTTGGTAATAATGAAGGCTGTGTTTAAATAATATGAAATTAGCTTAACTATATTCCTAATTTATATTTCACCTTGAATAGTAACTATTTTCAAATATATGTTTTTCTTAAGCATGCACTTCTTCATTTACTGCCTCTTGAGAAGTTAACTTATAAGGAAAGTGATGGTTCGGAATACTGAACTGTGTTCTTTAAGAAAATGTATTATTGTGTTATGTGTTATTTAATGTGATGAAGTATAGCATTCTGATAATATTGCTGAGCAGCATTTTATATCACACTTCAGAATTCACAATTCAGTAACTTCAAAGTTAAGTTTGTGAAAAATAAATAAATCTTATCTTTAGGCATAGTTGAAATTTATGTTGCAATTGTTTAATATGTATGATTAAAATTTCATATTGCACACTCTAGTATAGTTAGAACTCTTGAGACGATGATCCTCTAAAATATATCGTTAAACTCTTTTATGACTGAATGCCTTAATTCAATGCCTTTAATTCCTCAATGGAACTGCATCTACATGCAGGGAAGTATATAATGGGGTGCCCCAGGGCTCTGTTCTGGGCCCAGTGCTCTTCAACATCTTCTTTTTTTTTTCAAATTTTATTGATTTTCTAATATAACATTCACATATTTGAAAAGCAATGTGGCGGCTGGGTTGTAATAATTCAATTAAATACAGATATCATTGGTACAGATTTCAAACTACTATCGTAAACATTTCCTCTCTCTTCCCCTTATATATATACTGTCCATATGTAAATTAAAACAATTCTTATTCTGTCAATCATATAAAACATAACTTTCCTACATATATCAATAGTTTTTAGTTTATATATATTCTAATTGTTTTAACAAATAATCTTTTAGACAATGACCTAATTAATTTTTCCAATTCTAATTTCCACTAATATTTAAATTTAACGTTTGATATTTATCATTCCCAAGATTTTAAATACTCCCAATTCCTCTATCACCATTCCTCACAAAATCTAATGCTCAGAATACACGTCTTATCTGTTTAACTTCTCACCCTCTATAATATGATATCCTTATTTTCTGCTAATTTTTGAATTTTTTAAATTAGTGATCAAAATTTCTTTTTATTTCAATATGTAATACTTCCTCTCTAATAATTTTTGTTTTTAACGTTCCAGATAGACTTGTTTATTACTTTCATCAATAGGTTTTTAGCTTATCTATATCCTATTCACCTTTACATGACCTTTATACACAAATTTCTTTCTTTATACACAAATCAATATTCAAATTTAGCTATTAATATTTATGCTGCTAAGTTTTAATGGCCAAAAATTGTTCTTTATCTCAATTCATAGCAATGCTTTATATTCAATATACATGCTTTATCTATTTAAATGTATTTTATTTTAAATTTTCATAAGACGGTCAAAACTCCATTCTTCTTCTGTCTTATTCTAGCTTTTTTTCTTTGCCAAATCATCTTTCATGTTCCTGTTTTTGGGTCATCAAACCAATCTTCTTGTATTGTCATTTATGTTATTTGGCATTGACAAAACCATCCGGTCACCAATTTTTTGAGAGAACTAGTAGATCTGGCAGGTTGTCTCTTTATTTTTCTGTGGTTGTTCTGAATTGTTTATCTTCTCTTTCAACTGTTCTTTTTCTGGATCCTCCAATTCCTTCTGATTTACATAGGAAACTTTTTCCTTTTTCCATTTTCCTTTTTCTGGATTTTCAAATGTCAGCAGTTAATTCTTCTGTCATGGTATTTAAATGTTCCACTTTTTCTATTGTATTTTGTATAGATGGTTCTTTAGTTGTGGTCAAAGTTTGGGTTTTCATATCCGAGCTGCCTTTTTGTTCTTTTCTGTAGCCTCTTAATTCTTTATCAGTTATGATGAGAGTTTGAATAATTGTTTTCAACATTAAAAGAATTTGTTGATCTTTATCCATAAAGAAATTCTGTTCCTGATCTTCTTCCATATTGGTATTTTAGACTAGAGGCTTTACAATTAGGAAATCCAAAAGAAAGCAAAAGTTTTTTTTCCCTGAATAAGAAGCACAGCAGAGCTTTTCACAGATGTTATTTCAAAATTTTCAAGGTTGCATATATCTTATCTGTTTTCTGGGCTGTCAGCCAAGCCCCTGAAGAATAACAGATTGAGATACCATGTTTGACCACATGGTGTCGCCTTTAACCTTTAAAGCAGGAGTATCAAATTCAATTTCATTGAGGGCCACATCATCATTGCAGTTGCCCTGCTGTCCTCACAGCACCGAGAAGTTGAGCCGGGAGGTACGAAGCTCACCAGCTTTACACCTTGCTGCCTGCTGAGACTGGGCAGGCTGGAGGCTAGGAAGCATAGCACTTCTCATCAGTTTTTGCGCCACCTGGCTCAGCCTCTCGGCACTGTGAGGAGAGCACCCCGCTGCCTGCCAAAACCCCTCCCCCAGAGTCCATAAAGCCGGATATGTGAAGTAGGCGAGGGCCATTTGCTGGCTACTTGCAGGTGATGGTGTATTTCTTCATTCCTCACAAAGGGTGACACCTCCCCAGCATGCACCCAGGGGGTGGGGTCGATGTGGCAGGGACTGGTTCCTTGCTGTTTCCAGACAATCTTGTGGAGCTAAGACTGAATGCGTTTCAGCATAGATGGCCACCACAAAATTGTACATTGGCTCCCGTCTGGCCTGGGCCAGGGCCAAGACAGAGGGGGCAGTTCCATTACTGTTTCCAGGATGGCTTCGCGGCCCACATGAAACCACTTTGTGGGCCGCATCCGGCCCCCGGGCCTTGTGTTTGACATGTCTGCTTTAAAGTTTCCCTTTGAGTCCCATTTTTTTTCTCCTCAGTTTTTCTTCTTGTTTGTACAGAAAACCCCAAATTTTCAACAGAGATAGATAGTAAAAAATAAAGAGTAAAAAATCTTTCAGTCCACAAGCTTTAGGAAATAAAATTCCAATTGGGATCCAGTTATTTTTTTCAATGTTTTAAACTCCCTATGGTAGTCGGTCGCCGCTCTTTCTAGAGGGAGAGTTAAAATCTCCCTTCCCTCACCACAGGGAGGAAAATGCTTAGCAGCTTATTCAGGTACAGAAAGTAATTAGAGTGTAAAAGAGATAAATCTCACCCAGTCTCTTCCATGCTGCTTTAAGGTTGCCTGGTGGAAAGTGTGACTTCAGCTGTCTGCAGCCTAGGGACGAGCCATATTTCTATCACCGGTCCTTTCGTCTGCCGGTTTGGAAGGATTGCCAGTTCTAATGGGAGAGTTGCTGCTCTCCCACGATCCAGCGAGAGCCCCTCCTTGCTGGTCGACTCTTCTGGGCGACTTTCAGCCCTTTTCAGGGGCACCCAGCAATGCGAAACTGAATGGGTGAGAGAGAGAGCAAGTCTCCCAGCCATCCATGGTGGCCGCGTGGCAAACTGGAAGTCTGCTCTTCAACATCTTCATCAATGATTTGGATGAGGGGATATATGGGGAACTCATCAAATTTGCAGATGACACCAAGCTGGCAGAAATAGACAACACTCCAGAAGATAGGCTTAAGATACAGAAGGATCTGGACAGACTTGAACACTGGACACTAACTAACAAAATGAAATTCAGTGGTGAAAAAAGCAAGGTTCTACATTTAGGCAAGAAAAACCAAATGCACAAGTATAGCATAGGTGGCACCATACTTAATAGTAGTAACTATGAGAGGGACCTCGGAGTCCTAGTAGACAATCACCTAAATATGAGCCAGCAGTGTGCTGCAGCTGCCAAAAAGGCCAACACAGTGCAAGGCTGCATTAACAGAGGGATAGAATCAAGATCACGTGAAGTATTAATACCATTCTACAATGCCTTGGTAAGGCCACACTTGGAATACTGCATCCAGTTTTGGTCACCACGATGTAAAAAAGATGTTGAGACTCTAGAAAGAGTACAGAGAAGACAACAAAGATGATTAGGGGACTGGAGGCTAAAACATATAAGGAACGGTTGCTAGAATTAGGTATGTCTAGTTTAACGAAGAGAAGGACAAGGGGGGACATGATAGCAGTATTCTAATATCTCAGGGGCTGCCATAAAGAAGAGGGAATCAAGCTATTTTACAAAGCACCTGAAGGCAGGACAAGAAGCAACGGGTGGAAACTAATCAAGGAGAGAAGCAACCTAGAACTAAGGAGAAACTTCCTGACAGTGAGAACAATTAATCAGTGGAACAGCCTGCCTCCAGAAGCAGTAAATGCTCCAACACTGGAAGTTTTAAAGAAGAGACTGGACAGTCATTTGTCCGAAATGTTGTAGGGTTTCCTGCCTGAGCAGGGAGTTGGACTAGATGACCTCCAAGGTCCCTTCCAACTTTACTACTATTACTACTATTACACTCCAGAAGATAAGCTTAAGATACAGAAGGATCTTGACAGACTTGAACATTGGGTGCTATCTAACAAAATGAAATTCAGTGGTGAAAAAAGTAAGGTTCTACATTTAGGCAAGAAAAACCAAATGCATTGGTATCTTGCTCAATAGTAGTAACTGTGAGAGGGATTTTGGAGTCCTAGTGGACAATCACTTAAATATGAGCCAGCAGTGTGCTGCAGCTACCAAAAAAGCCAACACATTGCTAAGCTGCATTAACAGAGGGATAGAATCAAGATCACATGAAGTGTTAATATCACTTTACAATGCCTTGGTAAGGCCACATTTGGAATACTGCATCCAGTTTTGGTTACCACGATGTAAAAAAGATGTTGAGACTCTAGAAAGAGTACAGAGAAGAACAACAAAGATGATTAGGGGACTGGAGGCTAAAACATATAAGGAAAGATTGCTGCAATTGGGTATGTCTAGTTTAATGAAGAGAAGGATGAGGAGTGACATGATAACAGTGTTCCAGTATCTCAGGGGTTGCCACAAAGAAGATGGAGTCAAGCTATTCTCCAAAGCACCTGAAGACAGGACAAGAAGAAATAGATGGAAACTAACCAAAGAGAGCAGCAACCTAGAACTGAGAAGAAATTTCCTGACAGTTAGAACAATTAATCAGTGGAACAGCTTGCCTCCAGAAGCAGTAAATGCTCCAACACTGGAAGTTTTTAAGAAGAGACTGGACAGCCATTTGTCTGAAATGGTATAGGGTTTCTTGCCTGAGCAGGGTTTGGACTAGAATGACCTCCAAGGCTCCTTCCAACTTTATTATTATTATAATTACAGATTTTTTAGTTTTTACCCCATAATATATAACTAGTGAAATGAAATGCTACTACTCTACATTTTGAAATAATTAATATTATTTTATAATCTAAATATTGCTTAAGTTCATACCAGATGCATAGCCTTTATGTAGTCAGTGGTTTTAGAGAGGGAGAAAGAGAAAAAGAGAGAGGGAGAGAGAAAAAGAGAGAGAGAAAAAAATGGAGAGAGAGAAAAGGAAAGAGAGGGAGAGAAAAAGAGAGAGGGGGGAGAGAAAGGGAGAGAGGGAGAGAGAAAAAGAAAGGGGGAGAGAAAAAAAGAGAGGGATAGAGAAAAAGAGAGAGAGAAAAAAATAAAGAAAGGGAGAGAGGGAGAGAGAAAAAGAGAAAAAAAAGAGGGGAGAGAGGGAGAGGAGAGAGAGGGAAAGAGAAAGAGAAAGAGAGGGAGAGAGGAAAGAGAGAGAGAGAACTCATGCACAGCAGCCTATTTCTTTCTAATTAAACTCTTCAATCAAGCTCCCCACCCTTTGTATGCGCGCAAGTTTTGCGGCTCCCAGTGTTTTCTTTTCTCTGGGAAACGGGTCCAAGTGGCTCTTTGAGTGTTAAAGGTTGCAGACCCCTGATTTAGCATTTAGTGACATTACATTAGCCAGGAGACTACAGTGCTAATACAGAGTAGTAGTTTGGCTGCCTAAGATTGCTAGCCCTGTTCGGTTCATGCTCATGTAGTTTCCAAGGGGTGCCACAGGGAGCGAGCTAGCTCTGCACCAGAAAGAAAGACAAGTGGCCTCCCTGTAGCGTCATTTGGGGCCCTCTTCCTACATTGAAGCCACCTTGCAGATGGGAATTGCCGTTGGGAAGGTCCAGCACCAGCAGGATTCTAACTGTACACACAAAGTGCCAACTTGTCTCCCCACTGAAGTGGTACCTATTTACTCTCAAATAACATGTTTTCGAACTGCTAGACGGCAGAAGCTGAGGCAAGTGACAGGAGTTCACCCCACCACACAGTGGTAGGCCAAGAGCTTCCAGAGCAAAAATCATCTCCAGCATGTTAAGTCATTGAGCCACTATGCTTCTTTTAAACATGTGAGAAAATCAGGTTTCAAAAGGAACATGGAAGATTATGCTTAAAAGGCTTCAGCCAATAATTCACAATGGGAGAAATCCATTTAATTTCATTATACTAATGTATAGCTTCTAATTTTGTGGTGCATGCCATGTTTATGTACAAGTGAGTCATCTTGTAATGGACTCGTTTTAAGTGGCATCACAAATAGTGAATTTGCTGCATAATTTTTTTGCTTAATAATATTAAACTTCTATATCTAGCTTAGATATACACTCCTCAGTATATGAACATTTTTATTCTTTTGATTAGAATTAATAAATATTTATATATTATGAATATTTTTCCAGTTCATTGGCTACAAACTGGTACAGTTGCAGGCAGTACAGAAAAAGTTGAAAACAGAAAAATTGAACATTCCAGTATTATTGCTGTTTTTTTTAATTGTACAAGTTCTTAGAAATTAAATTCAAATGAGAAATGTAAATAATATGACAGCTTTATCAAGTTTGGTTTTATGTGGACTGGCAAGAAAATAAATCAAATGCAATAATAACAATAGCAATAATCTGAATCCAGAAAAATTACAAGGACATCTGGAAAGAAACATTTCAATGTGAAAGACAAAAGTCCTAAGTATTTCAAAAGAAAATGTGCTGAATTCCATGAAAGAACTTGTGCAACAACAAAAGTGTCTTTAAAGCTTGCTATCTAGTCATTTATTTTATAGCAAAAGCAAGTGAAGATTATACTGTTGCAAAAAAGTTGGCTAAACCATGCAGAATAGATCTGGTAGAATTCGTGATATGTAAAGGTTTTGTCATTTTTTTGTGATGTGGAACTAATGAAACAAATAAAACAGAGCATAACAGGTTTCCTTTTTAGATAGATGATTCCATTGATGTTTCAAGTTTGTGCTTATGCAGAGGAAGATATGCTTATTTGCAAGTCTCTACCTCTCAAAACCATGGGAGCATAAACATTTATTTGACTATTTAGGAGCATGAAATCCTTGGTATTTCTGTAGTAGTAGTATATACACAATGTTGGAGTAGTTGATGTCAAATGTCAGATGCTGTGGTCTGCATAGACGAACAGTTCCATATATTGTCATTCATTGTCTTCATTGTCATGTACTTGCAGAGAAATACATGCCATAAGATTTCAAGGTTGTACAAAACAGTTAAAACTGTGAATTTTGTAAAAGCAAGGCCATTCATTCTCTGGATATTTACTATGCTATGTAAAGAAATGAGGAGCCACATAACTAATGCAAAGTGAAATGAGATGGATGTCTTATGGAAAAATGTTGGCATGATATGGACTGCAAGAAAAAAATATTTTTATTAGAACATTCTTTTGTATTGGCAGAGAAATTAAGTGATGATGTTGAATATAGAAAATGGCATACATGGCTGATATGGTTACTACTGAATTAATATACCACTGTAAGGATCAACTTATATATAACTATTGTATTACCGTATATGCCGGCGTACAAGGCGACCCGGCTTATAAGACGACCCCCATCTTTATCGCTGAGTCGCATTCCTAGAACGTCGTCTTATACACCGGAAACTACCAGTATTTACGGCGTATGATGGCATATAAGACGACCCCCATCTTTGGCGCCGATTTTAGCACTCGCGGAAGTCACCTTATACGCCGGCATATACGGTATATATAACTTCAGAATATAATGGATGCAGTTCAACAATTTTTCCAAAATTCAGCAATTTTTATTAACAAATTTTTCTCAGAGAAAATGTCTAATCTTAGTGATGCAATCCTGTCTGATTTCTATGCCACAATTTAGGAATATTTTTCCCTTTCAAAAAAAGAATTTGATTGGGTCCAGAATCCTTTTGTTGTGCCTACTTTTGCCATTAAAACTTAAATAATAATTGAAAAAATCATTTAAAATACTAACATCATTTCCTTGTGAAGAATTTATGAATTTCTGGATATCAAAGAATATTCTGAAATTGCCAGTCAAATTAGATTACAATAAAGTCCAATTCCAGATAGCACTGCAGTACTCTGTGGTGATGCTAATATCTTCATGAGCATCTACAACCTTTTTTTAATGACTTCTACAAATAAATATCTCCAGCAAAGACATATTTGTTCAGTGTGTTTAATAACTTCAGGTTATCTGAGGGGTTGTCTCTTGACTGTCACATCTACCTGACCCACTAGAGTTGGGAGGCAAGGATTGTTGTGCTTCCTGTCTCTAAGGAAGTACATCTGGAAGAAGGGCCTTCTTCTCTCTCTCAGGAACATTATCCCTCCAGAAATTAGACTGGCCCCCACTCTGACACTTTTTCATAAGGCTCTGAAAATGTGGTTTTGCCAGCAGATCTGGGGAATCCAAAGTGGGATGGAACCCATTAACTGGTTGATTTGAGTGTGTGTTGTTGCTAAGAGGGGATGGGGAGGGGTTTATTTTATTATTATTTTATTACTTTTTACTTTTCTTTTTTCTAAATTGCTTTTTTATTATCTGTAAGTTACCTAGAGTCTCTGTGAGCGAGTAGGTAGCTGTATAAGTTATCTTAAATACATACATACACACACACACACACAAAGCAATATCTTGTTTATGTATTGTTTATTTAACCAGAATATATTTCTCTAAGACTTACAGAAACTATGATAATACTATAGGTCACAGTAAATAAATAATTTTTATTTTAAAAAATTAAAATTTGTGTGGAGAAGTTTTATTGGCAAGATTTTGGAAGTGATTTGCCTTGCTGCCTTCTTAGGACTGAGAAAGAATGATTGACTCAAACTCATCCAACTGGTTTTGTATTAACGCACAATTAGAACTTACGGTCTCTCATAGTATCTAGCTTGGTGCCTTAACTGCTACATCAAACTAGCTTTCTTTTAAGTCACAATACTGCAAGATTATAGATAATTCTAAAAGTTCATAAATTTTCTCTCATCCCATTGCCATTTTGTACAAAACTCCAACCATGATTTCTAAACTATAATTTTTAGTTACTCTTTTATTACTTTTTGAAATATTTCTGCACAATATTCATGAAGCCATCAAATATGTTGAAACCCTTCTGAACAATGTTAGCTGAATCCATTCATATGTTAAATTAAGGCTTAATTCAGTAAGGGAATCCTATGGCAAATAAATAAATTGATAAAAATCACTGGATTGTGCTTGGGACATCTACAATAATCTCCATTCAATTAGGAATTTCATTGGCTGCTAAATATGCATAGGTAGTATAAGTTTAACATATTAATACATTTGTTGCAAAGATACGATGAGATAAAAAGGCCCAATAAGATGATGATAGGCTTCTTGTTTACTTTGTATATGCTGTATATAAGAACATACAGATAGCCCAATATAAAATAAAATAAAATAGAACAGACAAGATCTTAATTTTTCAGATTTAAAAAGGTATTTTGTGGATAGTTGCTAAAATTTTCTGTGATACTTTGATAAATTAATGAGTAAAGAATGAAAACTTCATATGACTAAAGCAACGAAAACTTATAAATTGTGTATAAATTAATTTTTTAAAATTGTTGTTCTAGGAATGTTTGGTAAGTCTAAATCTAGAAAAGCTTCCAGTACAGTGTTTCTCAACCTTGACAATTTTAAGGCATGTGGACTTCAACTCCCAGAATTCCACAGAATTCTGGGAGTTGAAGTTCACATGCCTTAAAATTGTCAAGGTTGAGAAACACTGTTCTAGTAGAATATATGCATGACTGAGTTTAAATGAAATATAACCTATATTACTTGCTTTTTATTAAAGAATGTTAATCTTAGACTAAAAGTTGCACTTACAATTAATAGTACAATAAATATTGTTTATAGCAGCAGTTAAAGATGTGCAAATTAAAAAGCATGACATTCTCAGTCTCTCATGTTGATGTTTTGTGACACTTTTCATTTGTCTAATAGCTGTAGCAGATGACAGATGTTACAAATATGCAGACTGTGCCAGTTGTACTGCTAATACAAATGGCTGTCAGTGGTGTGATGATAAGAAGTGCATTTCTGCAAACAGTAACTGCAGCATGGTGAGTCTTGATTACTACGTTGTGGTTTTGTTAATGGTTCTGCTTTGTAATCATTAGCTTGCTCTTTGGTGCCATCAAATGTAAATGTCATATAAAAATCAGAGTTTGATGCCAATGCTGAATTAACATCATACATTAATTGCAAATGTATTTAATATAATTGAAAAGAGAAATAATGAAACTTGTACAGCAGTTGTTTTCCCATTTTCCTTGCCAATAAAACAAAACACTTAAACTTGAAATAACTAATTTAATAACTTAACGTACTCTAAAGCATTTTTCATATCTAACCATTTGGGAAGTATGAATCATCATCATATAAATGCCTTTTGGCTGTTTTCCCCTTGTTCATAAACTATGCTCAAATTTGCAGGATTAGTGCAAATAACAAATTTATGCTTGTCAAATAATCAAAATACATTTATCAGAATAAAATAGAAATTCATAACCACTTTAGTTTATCAGGAAAAATTGTTCAAAGTTAATATATTTAAAATGTTTCTCAAATTAATTCATATTTACTGATAAAGAGAACTATTGAAATAATAGAATAGTGGGGCTGAAAGGGACCTTGCAAATCTTCTAATCCAACCCATCTTTTATTGTGGCAATCAAAAAGAGACACAACATTGCAAGCACAGTCCGACAACTATCACATAGAGTGAAACTATTGATTTTCCTCTTTTTGACATTATTTCTCTGCTGATGCTACCCAAGACTTCATTGGCTCTTTTTGCCAACTATGCTAGTTAACACCTAATGTGTGATCTATCAAGACACCCATATTCTTGAAGTTGTTGGTCTGTATTTTCTAATTTTTCTCATTGTTCTCCATGTGGACTTAGGCTAATACAAATTGGTTCAGCATTGTCTGGCGGGCTTTAGACTGTCCACTGTAAGCATAAATGAACACATTAATAAAGAGAAAGATTCATGAGGATAAATTGCAGATTTATATTAGGAACAATTTGGAGCATGTGAACAGTTTAGGACAGGGCTTTTCAATCTTTTCACCCATTGTACCCTTTTAGGATATGGCAACATCCGAATATCACCAGTCGCCTAGCAAGGTGTCAAAAACTTGATGACCAAAAAAAAAAAAAAAGGAAAAAAGTGACAAAGTACAGGTAGTCCTCGACTTACAACAGTTCCCTTAGTGACTGTTCGAAGTTACAATGGCCCTGAAAAAGTGCCCCCCAAGCCACAGCCGAGCAAGACACCTGCCTGCCCACCCGGCGGTGCTCTTCCTCCTATCCGAGGTTTTCATTGATGTGAGCAGCGGGGTGGGGTATGGGGGGTGTTTGGTTTTTATTCCCCCCGTCTGCTGGGTGGTGGCAGCAGGTTTTGGTCACTTCACATGATCCTGGGACACTGTGACCGTCATAAATATGTATCAGTTGCCAAGCATCTGAATGTAAATCACAAGACCCTGGAGATGCTGCAACATTCCAGCTGATCGGTGTTCTTCTGGGCTCAGCAGAAGTATCAGGATCAGTGCTGCTTTCCAACTGATTGTTGCTTCTTCAGGGCTCAGCAGAAGCGCCAGGATCAGTGCCAGGCTCCAGCTGGAGCCTGGCGCTGATCCTGGCGCTTCCACTGAGCCCTGACAGTCCTGCAGCTCCAGCCATCTCTTGCTCAGGCTTGTGCGGTTGCAGGTTCAGCTCATTCCCCTCCCCTGCTACCACTTTTCTAGGATGGTCGCGTACCACCTGCCAGGTGCCAATGTACCACAGGTGGTACCTGTACCACTGGTTGAAAAGCCCTGGTTTAGGAGATAGTGACTTCACTCTTGAAGAGAATGTTGAAGCAGAGACCAGACATCCATCTTTGATGATGTTTTAACCTGAATATCTGTATTATAGTATATTGAATTTGAAGGCCAAAGTAGCATAATTTAATATAACTCCAGAGTTGTAAGAGTCTGTATATTTAATTTTGAAGATTAACAATAGCACCTTAACTGATACATTTTGGAGCTACATATTTTGTTCAGGTTGATAGCCTGAGTACTAAATATTCAGGACTAACCTTACAATAATAGTGTACAGTATATTCTCATAAGTGCTTGTTCTTATTAATATTATTGTATTTTGTTTTGATATGACTTTTTCCCTATTTTAGAGGAACATAACAATGTTTTTAAGAAGATACTTACGCTGTTTATTTTCCTGAATTTAATGAGAGAGTATACTTAAACCTTCCTCCCTTAGACACTTCTTACCACCCTGATATATATTCCCTTGGGGGGGGGGAAGATGAAGATTCTTATCAACAGTGATGGACTTTACTTATGTGTTATCAGTGGCATACAGTAGTGCTTTTGACAGAAAAATAAAATTACTTATGATAAGGCAAAGTCTCAGAAATATATAAGAATACTGTGGATGTTTCTCTGAGTCGATGAAACTATTTATGGGTATGATAACTATTTATCTTTTAAAACACACAAATATTGGAAAAACTGCATTTACATAAATACTTTTTTAAAAAAAATAATCTTCCAAATAGCTGGTTATGTGATTTTTCATATATGATGCTTAGAAAAGAGAAGGTAAACAATCTAGATAAGAAATGAAGAAAGGAAAAGACCAAGAATATTATATTATATATCATTTAAGGCCTGTTAGGCAAGGACAGCTGGATAACAAACAGAAATTATAGTTTAGAATTTTCCCATATCATATATTATCTTTATTGAGAAAGCAATGAAGCTGAAATTTCAAACTGCTCATGAATGCAAAAATGTGGAAAACACAGAATGAAATGTAAATGTGCTAGAGCTTGCCATCTATCACATTCACACAGAATATGGTACAACCAGATTTCTTGCAAATTTAATTTACCTCTGCACCAATTTTACATATTTTCTTTGATTCCTACCCTTGTAATTCCAACCAGTTATATGGACATCTTCTATGCTCTTACTGACATTGATTTATTCCTCTTGGACAAAAGTATTTCTCTCAATCCAGAGAAAGAAGAAGGTTGTCAGAAGAGTTATAGTTACTGCTAATTAGTAGAAACTGTACATATATATACAAACTTCCTTCCTTCCTTCCTCCCTCTCTCCCTCACTTCCTTGTTTTATTTGCTTGAATAAACTTTGCTAAGAAGATGAAACTGAAGTTTGTAATATATCAAGATGCATTGATGAATTTGCCGAAGAAAATATTCTTGAAATCTAAGTGCACAATAGCTAATGCAAGTACTTTGTTCTTCATAAGCATTGTTATAGTTCACAGTTAACAGTAATAATAAAATATTTATATTGTGAAACCAGATGAAATTGGTGCTTTTTAACAAAACTCTATTACCAATTATCTGGGCTCATAGTTTAGTTGCAGGGTTAGTAACAATATTAAGGATATACAATATCTGGATTTGAAAAAGTAAAGGTGCTTTGGATCCTGCATGGGCATCTTCTCTGCTATTGGTTACTACTTAGATATATGTTATTATCTCCTTAACTTAAATACACATTTTCCTAAATCCATACAGGTAACATGTGGATACAGGAAAAGGTACAGCTTCTTTAAGAGGCAGATGGCAGAAGGTGCCCATGTCAGATCTGAAATACTTTTGCCTGGTTGATTCTTAATACTGCACACATTTATAAAAGTCAGTTTCTCACTCACAAAATGTGTAATGTTGACATAAATTATAGTTATAATGGCCTGATTTGCAGTATATGCTAAAATAGTGTATGGATTCCTTATACTGCATTACAAGGTTACAAATACCATTTCAGCTTAGAAAAAACATTTTGTGTGTACTTGGTCATTTTTCAGTAGAACTATTTCCTTTCTCTGAGTAATTCTACAGGATCATATTTGGTAACTCCAAGGGACAGAATATCTTGTTATGAGACTGTATCCAGCTAAGGATTCTTCTATAGTATTCAATTATCTCTGGATATAATGATCAAATATGTAAATATTATCTTTGCAGTTACTCTTATTTCCATTGGAGCATTAATTGTTATATAATTCTTGATCTTACACCATGTATATCTTTGAAGTTAGCTTCATTAAACCTCCGAGAACAGCTGTGACCAAATGTTGATGAAAATAACCTCACCAGTTAAAGGCCTTATCTGGAAGTCATTTCACAAATCCAGATATATAGCAAAACATCTGCAGTTTACATGAGCTACTTTTCAACTATACATAGAGGGAGAATATCACTGGTCTAATCATACATGAGACCTTTAAGCCTCTCTTTATTTGTTGCAGTACAACTGGGAAACTCTGGTAAAACAATGAGATCTCTTCTTCACCATTTATTTATAATGTATGTAATCAGTGAAATTACTAATTCCCTTATAAGAAATATATAGTAATGAATTTCTTCTGCAGGTAATCTCCAGTGAAGTTGCAATTTCCATTTTGCTTTTGTAGAAAGCAGAACTCTAGTTAGAACCAGGAGCACTGTGTGAAGAGATTCAACACCATCATATTTTGCTAATGCAAAGAATTAAGTTGGGATGGCAATCTACTCCTTATAGTGAACACAGAAATGGGAAGAAAAGAATAATTAAAGATGCTCACTGTTTTCAGATTAACACATAGGCATCCTTTTGTTTTGAGATGCTACAGTTAAATATTGACTCCTTATCAGCTGTCCACAGACAGAATGGAAAGGCAGATATGAAATTCCGCGACTACATTATAATGCAAATACCACAACATATTTGTATTAGTGTTGGGTTGTAAGTATATAATGACATATGCCACCATAGTTTTATGAGAGCCCTGTCATCTGATATAAAAAAAGGCACGTTTCAAAATGATCTAAGGTCCACTTTTGTTTTAAGCTTGATAAATATACCTTTCCAATTTGGATAAAATACTAAAACTAGACCTATAGTTCTATGGAGCTCGGGAGAGAGAAAAAGAAAAGTTAACTATTAAAATCACCTACAATTATTTTTTTAAAATAAATTTACTTAAGATTATAATTGCAATAGTAAAAAAAATAATAGAAACTAAAAGAATAAAACAAGTAAAAAGTGCAAAGAAAAATAAAAAACAAAGAAAAAAAATGAGAATTTAGTAAAGAAAAAGAAACAAAAATAAAGAGGTTACCTCCAACCCTTATCACATGTATATACAAATTTAGTAACTTTTCATCTCCTTTTAATTTACAACCAATAATTTCTCCATCCTGTGTTCCATCTTTTACTTGTAAACACATCCATAAAGCACTGTCATTTCAGTACAGGTTTCAGCAAAAAGTCCATTAAGGGGAAGCCAGAAATAACAATATATTTTAACCTGATTAACTAAACCAACCTCGAATTAGTGGCCACTTAGAATTAGAATTGATTATAATAGTGTTCAATCCTAGGGAGCGACGGATGTTTCTCTATCAGGGTGCAAAGAGAAAATATCTTCTGTGAACTCTACACAGACATCAGGAAGGGCATCTGGCCAATAAACACTCAGCTCCATTCAGTCATCTCACCTCCACCTCAATAAAAGGGATTATAGGATAGTAAAAAGAAAAAAAAGATATGATGAAGAAACAAATAATGCATAAGAATATTTCATGATAATCTGAAGAAGAGCCATGGCCTTTCTAAATAAAAAGCTTGCCCAGAATCCCGGAACTTGTGGCTTGATGGAAACGAAAATTTGAGAAAAAAGTACTTCTTTTGTTAGACAGAATGGTTATGTAAGTATCTTAGAATTCGTACACTCTAACTTTTAATAAGTATATGGGCATTCATAGAAATCTAGGAAGGAAGAAATGACATTTGTAGGATTAATAAGAAGCAGGGGAGTGCTTAAAATATCTAGAAAACTGGAACAAACAAAAGAAACCATGAAGCACTATAATCAAGTTGAGCATTGTATATATATCTAGAGCTTAAGGGAATTAACTAATGAATGCAATAAACCACCAACAATTACTTTTGATAACTCATAGAAAACAGGAAGGCAATAGAGAATATGAAGGAATGGAAAAACAAATATTGTTTCAAATATCAATTACTATTACATAATAGAAACTTCAGTAAAGGAATTCTAGAGTCACCCAGCAACTTCAGCTATGGCTCACTTTGTCTTCAATGCCATTTCAGAAATGAACAATACTGTTGATGGGAATGAAACACAGATGCTTATGTCAATTTCCTTATAGTCCCTAGACAACTATTTTAGCTCCCTATGTTCAAGATAGATTAAAGTGATTAGCAGTTAAATACATATATAAAATAATACAATTCATCCTCACTATTCTATCTTACTTTGCGTGAATTGATATACATCCTAAACCTGTCAACTGGATACATCATGTCAATTTTGAATTTATTATTTTAGTTCTACTGCAGCCTTAGTGTAAACGAGAATTACTGGCTTTGCATTTATGCATACATAAAATAATGCATAGATTGAATATAAAAGCAGTACTTTTATACACAGGTTAGGAGCAAGGCTTTTCTGTTTGTTTTTTAAATCTTTTAAACATTTTAAAAAAGTTTTGGATTTTCTCAATCAGAAAATTGTATCTACAAAAAATAAAACAATTGTGGGTTCTCTAATCCTCCTACTTTTACTGAAGACTGTTTACTACCATATGGATTCATTCTCAGGAACAAGTAAAAACTGTTCAAAAATTTGACATTGTGATAATGATGTGTTAACAGGGAATATTAGGTAGAACTGTTATGAAATGAGCAGATGGTGCTTACTTGCAATTTAAAATTCATTGTAATGTACATATCAGGAAGGGTTGTCAATAATGTATAATGACTGAACCAACTTAGATGCAAAAAGGTGTTACAAAGTTACTAGAATTTATCTGTGCATATTTTGCAGATGAATTTTGTGTTGCTTTGCAACATTTCATTCCAGATTCTTTGTTTATAATACTTATGTGCTGTTGTATGTTCATGTTTGTAATTACCTTGTCAGCCAACCTTGTAAGCTATTTCTAGGTTGATCTTAATAACACAGACTTTCTTTTTATAATCTACAGCAAAATGCTACTTGGTTTAGTAATTGCTTAGAATAGCATAAGTTCTATTTCTTATTGAAAATTGTTATTTCAGCCAATAATGGGATTTTTTTCTACCATGGATACACATCTAATTTAGAAATTAAGGTGACATGCCAACATTCTTTTCCCCAATTTAAATTTGAAAATTATATTTTCAGTCACAAGGAAAAGAGAAATGATTAGGCTACTCTTATCAAGACTGCAACAAAAGGCAATTTTTTCTTCACAGATACTCCACATCCCACTCTTTCTTTTTGTATAGTTATAGCCAGTGAATTTCTTTTAATATTGCTACCAGTGTCTATAATCATTTTTTTGCCCTCAGCTTACTCATTGCCTTTTAACTCTTCCTCAGATCCTATGCATCTTAATTTTTCTATTCTTGCAATTCTCACTTTTGTTTCTCTTCTAATATAGAGGTCTTTACATTTATCTTTTATTAATTTATAAAGGAGAATGCATATTCCAGTATACTAGTAAAATTGGAGATTAGAACTGCCTTAATCACCAATTCCAATTAATTTTAAGAGATGGTATATTTTCTGTATATGTGAATCTTGGCAGCCAAATGTGCTTTTTCAGTAGGTAACTGGACTTCTTGTTTTGCTTGAACACGTTTCATTTCTCATCCAAGAAGCTTCTTCAGTTCTGAAGTTCATTCAGAACTGAAGAAGCTTCTTGGATGTGAAGCAAAATGTCTTCAAGCAAAAACAAGAAGGCCCGTTGCCTTTTGAAAAAGCACCTTTGGAACAAACAATAACCTGGATGACTAAGAATCTCCATAGACATGAATCTTGATATTTGAACAATACAATTGCAAAAAAAAGAGAAAGAACTTATGTTATGTTTTGAAAATATTGATACTAAGCTGAGCAAAGTTGTGAGGGAGGTATATTGCAATGTGTGGAAGCGCAACCAAACTCCCCTTGAACCATTAAAACAACTGCATTTTTTGCAGTACTCACATGATATTTGACAGCTATTCCCAGTTTAGCTATTTGCTTTGCTGAAAAGAAAACAAAGATTTACTATGAGTATAACTAAGGAGACTTACACAACTTTGGGTTGTGCACCAGTTGTGGTGTTTGCTGGATCAGGAGTCCCTGCACTCAAGTCATTTATGTCCTAGTCATCTCACGGCTGGATTACTGCAATGTGCTTTACATGGGGCCATCCTGGAAGAACATTTGGAAGCTACAGCTGCTGCAGAGTGCAGCAGTACAGGCAGTTCTTGAGCCCCAAGAATGGTCCATGTAAAACTCCTGCTCCTTGAGGTGCATTGACTGCGGTCTGCTTCCAGGTGCAATTTAAGTGTTAATAATCATCTTTAAAGCCCTTCATGGCATGGGTCCAGGCTATTTAGGGATAATGTCATCCCACTGGGATTGGCTGCCACATCCTTGCTGGCAGAGGAGGCATGCTGCAGGCCCCATCAGCTTAATTATTCTGGCTGACATGATCCAGGAGAAGGACCTTCTATGCTATTGCACCTGCTCTCCCTAACATCTTATCCCTCAAAGTGAGGTCAGCTCCAACTCTCTTGACCTTCTGTAAGAACCTAAAGACCTGGCTATGTCAGTTAGTCTGGGGCTCCAATAGGGAGTATAATAGTGCAGGTGATTGATTGATTAACAACAAACCCAAACTCCCTTCCCTTCCTACTCCCATGCCCTCATCTTCTTTAATTGGGCTGCAGTGTTTGGCTTTTGTATTAACTTATTAACTGGGGAATGCAGTGGTTTTTATCTTTTTGTAATGTTGAGAATATGTTTCTCTCTAATCTGTTTGACATATTTTGCTTATCATTTCAATTTACAAATTTATCCTTTTCAAAGTTATGTTTTGCCCCCCTCCCAATTGAAAAGCAAATAGTTTCTGTTTTTCAATTAGCTGATTGACATTCCTGATTTGTTTGCATCTCCCTAGCTCTTGCCCTCTTATTATGTAGTAAACAGTATCTGATTTGACAGAGTACTGTAGGAAGAAAAGTCCCAAAGGTGTCTTTCCCAAAAGACTATTGAACTTTCTTGGTTTTTTGTTTGAAAACATTTCACTTTTCATTCAAGAAGCTTTGAAATGTTTTCAAGCAAGAAACCAAGAAAGTCCAGTTACCTTTTGGAAAAAGCACGTTTGTGACAATCATGACCTGGATGATTGAGAATCTTTGAGGAGAAAAGCCTTTCACTTTCTCCTTTTTTATCTGGATTTGCTCATGAATAATCTTAATCTTGTGCTTTAGACCATTTTGTTTTACTTCATTATCTCTTAGCTTGTCCCTTTCCATTTCTTCTTTTTCATGCCATGGCTCTAGGCTAAATTTTCACTTTTTCTGTCTCCCCACCCATAGCATGTCTCTCTCTTTTGTATCAAGGTCCACAATTTTTATGGCTTCCATAATTGATTCAGAATTCATATCTACCTCTTCCACATTGGGATATCACTTTCTTTTATCCAGAGGTTTTCTATTTTTTTCTTTACTGGGTCCAAAATGTCTGTAAGCAGACAATGTCTTCATCTTCTGTTTGATCTTTATGAAGGTTTTAATTCTTCCATATTTGGAGTTAAAGCCTTGATCATTCGTCTCTTTCTGGCAATGTTGGAAAAGTTCATTTCATTGGCCAGTGTTGTCAATAGCCCAAATGGAAGTCCTGTGACACCATTTGGCCAGCAGAAGCCAAGACTGGGGCAATCCTGACAAAGTGAATTTTCTTCCTGAATTGCTTCTGAAACCTACAAGGGAGTTTTGCATACAATCTCACAAGCTTCACTCTTACTAACTTCTGTGAACTGAAGTTTAACACTTACTGAAAGTACTAAAATGAATTACAGGTAATCCTTGATTTACGACCATAATTGAGCCCAAATTTTGTGAGACATTGGTTAAGTGAGTTTTGCTTCATTTTACAACTTTTCTTGCTATGGTAGTTAAGTGAATCATTGCAGTTGTTAAGTTAATAACCTGGTAGTCAAGTGAATCTGGTAGAAAAGGTCACTACGTGACCCTGGGGCACTGCAAATGTCATACATATGAACTATTTGCCAAGCATCCGAATTTTGATCACATGACCACAGGGATGCTACAACAGTCGTAAGTGTAAAAATGGTCATAAATCACTTTTTTCAGTGCCGTTGTAATGTTGAACAGTCACTAAATGAACTGTTGTAAGTTGAGAACTATCTGTATATCACTAGTGCCACTTAATATGAATGCCTTCTTGACAGAGAACCTGCAATTTGAATTTTATGTACGTGACAGAAAGGGCTGTGTTAAAGTTTGTCTGAGTTTGATATTATTTCCTACATTGTCCAGCATATATGGGAAAGTAAAGAAACATGCCATTTTTAGCCTTGTTCAGGCTATCTGTAGTTACTTTAAAATTTGATGAATAAGTAAATAATTTTCCCTTTTTATTTAGGCTCCTTTCCTCAATATAACTATATCAGGTCTCTTTGGCTACAGGAAGAAAAGCTTCCTATCATCAACTTCCTGGCTAGGACCACGAAAATGGGTTGAACCTATATTCTTCTAGTAAATTATGACTGTGTGGGTACAACCTTTGTTTTAGGTATTCTGTTGAAATTTGAAAGAAGACACATATGGATACGTGTACAGATAAACATCAGAAACTAAATGATAACTCCTGCTTTTATGGGCAGTAGCTTATTATGACGATGACGACGATAATGATGATGATGATGTTATGTGGGTCTGCACAGACACGCACGCACATGCCTCAAGTCAGTTTTTGACATCTGGTAACTGCCTGAACAAGTCTCTGCAGTTTTCTTGGCAAATTTTTCAGAAGTGGTTTGCCATTGCCTCCTTCATAGAGCTGAGGGAGAGCCAGCGGCCCAAAGTCAACCACTAAGTTCCTTTGTGACTTTTTGTTATTTCTCCTTTATTTTGAAAATTAACAAAATTTGTACGTGTGCTTATATTTTAGTCAGTGAAGAACTACACCAAATGCCATGTAAGAAATGAACAGATATGTAATAAGTTGACTAGTTGCAAAAGCTGTTCACTAAACCTCAATTGCCAGTGGGATCAGCGACAGCAAGAATGTCAAGCTTTACCAGGTAAAAAGAAAAAAACTTTTTCAAAATAATATTTTAATAATGTCAATTTAATAACAGATAATCTTGCTATTAAAGAAAGAATGGGGCAGTCAGACCAGGAATTCAGGTTATTTCCAGTTTACAACTGAATTCAGTATAATCAGTACAATAGTAACAATAATGGACTCTGTGTGTGTGTGTGTGTGTGTGTGTGTGTGTGTGTGTGTTCGATTATTTCAAATTGTTGAAAGTACAGCATTACAGTGATTTCTATCACTTTAATCATAGGATAAATTATGCCATTTTTTTATCAGTGTAAATGATGTAAATTGCCCTAAGTAAGATCATCATAATTTTTTGTGTGTTTACTTTTTATGTGCTGCTTTGAATGCAATGAACATATCTCTTGCTTTTGGAGGGCTAGACAAATATTTTGTCTCTTGCATCCAAAGTCCAATAAATGGGATTCAATTAAATCAAAGTTTCATTATATTTGATTCAAATGTACCTACATTTTTATGGATAACACTTCAGTAAGTTTAAAACACCTATTACTATGTTTTCTTAAAAAATTATGTATATATGGAGCACAGGTAGTTTTTTTTGACTGAAAATCCTATTAATCACTTGACTTTTGGGTTGTTATGTTATATGTGTGCTAATGTTATAGTTTTACTCTAGTCATTTACTATGTTAGCATACTTATTAACAACCTCAAAAAGGGTTTTCTTTTTGTTTAAAATAAAAAAGTGAGAAAAATGTAGTAGACTGTAAAATTCAATACAAGGAAAAGCAGAAATACTGATCTATTCAGTTTTGTATTGTCCAAAGTAACTCTGAACTGCAGGATAAAAGAGTAGAACAGAAGATTGAAATTGATAGAGACATGGTTAAGGGATATCATGTTATTATAACTGAGTTTAAATTTGTAGGCCATATGAACTTTATCCTACGTTATTGAAAGAACAATCTGAATTCTTTGAAAAATGATAAACATTGGTATAGTATAACCTTATTGGAGCGCAGATATTTTTATTTTCAAAGAGAAGAACAATGAGGAGCTACTGATATTCTGATATTAATGTTTAAGAAGATAGTAGACCAATGTGCTTGATCTCTAAGCACATTGAACATATTGCAGTAATTAGCAAGTGCCAGTGTGGACTCATATATTTTTGCACTAATTTATCCAGTTTGGATCTGTTGTGTTGTGTATATACTTTTTCCCCTTAAAGCATATATAAAGCTTACTATATAATGGACACGATACATTTAGTAAATATTTTGAAAGGTGATTTCTGTTCAAAATGGTTTTTTTTTAAAAAAAATTACAATTACTTTTAATTTTGTGTAATTTTTTACTAGCTCACTTATGTGGAGAAGGATGGAATCATGTTGGAGATGCTTGCCTTCGTATAAACTCTAGTCGTGAAAACTATGACAATGCCAGACTTTATTGTTATGGCTTAAATGGGATTCTTGCTTCACTAACAACTTCCAAAGAGGTAGAGTTTGTTTTGGATGAAATACAGAAGTACACTGTCCAGGTAACTTGAATAATTCATGAGTGCATATAAAATACAGCTTGGATTTATTTTTAAGAAATGATGATAACATATCATAGAAACAAATATACATTTTACTCAACCAGATACCAAGTATATGTACATAGGATTTGCTGATGTATTATAGTAGTTGAAATTAAAGCTTAAGGATTCTTATTTTTATTATTCCATACTAAAGTGAATTCTTATGTTTTGCAATACAGATTTGAATTCCAGTTTTTTAAAATTAGTAACAAATGTTGTTTATAGAATTGAATCAAAATCTAGAGAAGTATTTTTTTAAGAAAATAAATTTAATATCACTGCAATGTTTGCAATTAATCAGTCAGTTGATATCATTGGTGGCATATTTTCATTGGTTTTATCATTTGGAGAACAGCTATAACAATGATGGCTGAAGTGATTTTGAAAATATTTTGATTGCATTTCCTTCAGTTAAGTTGGATTGCCCAGATTTCTTTATGGAAAGAAAGAAAACTAAAACTAAAGATCACTTTACACTGATCTTTATAATTTTTATTTTTAGTTCTTCCACTATTGGGTAAATTACTAATGACTTTAATATTAATGAAAGAAAAAAAAAAGGAAAACATAAATCCTATGAATGACTCAGTGTAGCAGATGCATGCCACCTAATTCTGCTTTCTCAAATTCTAATCAGTAACAATTATATAGGGGATGGAGACAAGATATGGTGGATGTTTATATGCATCCTTTAAATAATGTGATGTCTTCCTTCTGGAACTGTGCATTTATATTTAAGAAAACTGTGCCTTTCAATTGGATAGGGATATGTGGCTAACAATTCATCTGGTTCTTCCTTTCAATTAATACAGCTGCTACTGCTCTATTTTTCTTTATTAATAGAGAAATGATTTCATAAAACATAAATGTTATTCATAGATGCTACAGCATGTCTAATAGCCAATAGATACCATTTTCTTTATACTAAGTAAAGTTATTAATCTTTCTAGTGCAGCATAGAATATTCTTACATCTAGTGGTATTCATACAAGCTGACTTTCTTTATATAAACAGAAAAACAAGATATAATAATAATGAATAAATAAATAATAAACTAAATAAACTAAAGAGAGTTCTAGTCCAGCCTTAGCCACAAAAGCTGTCTGAGTAACTTTGGGCCAGATATTCTGTCTCAGCCCTTGATGTCAGGCTTGAGCAACAAGCTGATTGGTTAATTCCTGTCACAACCGATGGATCAAAATAACTAACCATTTATAGTCTGATTTTACATGAATAAGTTCTTTCCCTTTTAAAGCATTCATGTTAGCCTCAACTCATAAACAATATACTCACATGCCAAAATTGGGAGTTATGACTTTGCTATGATGTAGAGTATAGATTTATTAGATAGAAAAAGAAAGCTTGCATTGATATAATAAGAAAATTGTGTTGCATTTAATAATGCATTCCAAACACTTGTGGATAATGTGCACATATTTACACTTAGGCTTGCCTAAGATTCTCCATAAATTACATGTATTTAATACCTGCTACTCAAAAATAAGATTTTGATCATATGATGGATAAATCAGTTTGGAATTTTTACTTCTTCCCCTCAAATAATGAATTACTCCGGATTCACTACATAAAATGCAATAATAAATTTTGGAAGAGTTTTGTCTTAAATCGTGTGTGTTGTTGTAATTTCCTTTTTTAATGAGATAAGAATTTAGTTTCTGGTGTCATTATAATAAGCTACTGACTGGTGAAACAGCTGTTCCATTTATTGCTGTTTTTTAAAAAAAATCTGAAAAGAAATATAATATTAAACATGACCTTATTCAAATAAATTACATCTTGAATTACAGAGGTTTTATTTGAAATAATCCACATGTGCTATTCAACCAATAGCGACAAATGCATGCATTTCTTTGATTAAAGTAATCATTTACGTATCAAAAAATTCTAATAAAATATTGTGAATAATATCTCACTTCTGATTTTCTTTCCACCTAAAAAATTTCTTTTTCATTCCTATCTATAATTCCAATTCTGTTTACTCTGTATGTCATTCTGAATGTGTTATCAGCTGCCAGAGATACTTGTTGAATTTCCTTCATATGCCAGCTGGAACCTTCAGATTACAATCATGATGATTTAGACTAGAGCATTTGAGTTCATTTTAGATGACCTCCTTGTTACAGACTAGTAAGTTTTAAAATGGTAGCAGGAGAGCCCTATTAATCTGAAATATTTCTCATCATTTGAGTATTAAAATGTATGTTTTCCAATAACTTAATTAATTCATATATAATTACTGAATGCATTACAGTTAATTAAATAACCAAATGAAAAATAATCTTGGATATGTCAACATTTTTTTAATGATTAGTAATAATGAGCATTCTAAAATGCTAACAAAATAATGAGCATTTGACTTAACATATCATTCCTTTTCTTAAATGACCAAAGTAAAAATGAATCACCAATAGCTGAATTCATATATCCTGCTCAGCTATGTCATTGCTTGTAGATTATGGCTGGAGGTAGCCCTCCCATAATTTAACACAAATATATTATGTTAAACATAAACATAATATAATGTTTCCCAACCATAGCAACTATCAATTATTTGAGCCTCTATTCCCATAATTTAGCAATCATTATGTTGGGTGGGAATTCTGGGAGTTAAGGATCACACATCTGGATGTTGCCTAGAGAAAATACTGATTTACAAAGTATAGTAAAACCTCCCAGCTATCCTTTCAAGTTCTCTTAACATTTTATAACCTATTACTTTACTGTTGTAATTTTTCTGCACAAGTGGATACGTTTCCAAATGTATTTACTACTGGTTGGATTAACTCGATATTTATATTTGGTGGGAAGGCATAACATGGCATGTGGTCAATTTTTATCAATATGTAGATATTACTTACATATCTCAAATCCTGGCCAACCAAGTGATGCTTCTGAGATTCTGCTTGGTGTCTGCATGCTTTTTGAGTGTTGAGAAAGTACTGGTTTAAACTTAACCCTCTTAATCCTTCTAAGATTGAATGACTATAGATTAAGGCTTAACTGTTGTAAAAGGCTCCATTTCTACAAACTAATCCCGAGTTATAAACTGGCTTTCACGCCTAACCGATGAATAGAACTCCCATTCGTCCAATATCTAACCCACTATCTTAACTGCTAGAGTTAACTGACTTTCAGATATAAGTACATTTGTTTTTGTTTCCTACTTGTTATGTTGTGTTGATGTGTTGTACATCACCTAGAGTTGTTTGGATGACTGAAATGATTTATAAATTTAACTAACAAATTTGAAATTGGTCAGTGCAAAGAAGATGTCTACCATGTAACCCAATTTTGCACACATACCTTAAAGCAGACCTGGGAATTTTACAGCCCATATCCAGCCTACTGGGAGTCCCAGTTGGCCTGCAGCATCAGTGGCATCAGCAACATGGGGGGCATTGAGGTGAAGAAAGGACATCGCTGCAGTGAAAGGGGCAAGGCATTGGTGCAGTGTTGGACGCAGGGCATCAGCAGCATTGGGGTGGGGCGTTATCAGTGGGCAGCAAGTGGCCCTCCACAACAATCACAGTTTCTCATATGGCTCCCTGGAGAAATTAAGTCTCTACTCTTGCTTTAAAGTTTATGTAGAAAGAAAAGGAATATTTGTTTTTCTTCCTAAATGAATGACTTTTACATATCTGTAAAATTTACCTGTGTTTGTCAGGATTTGTGGCTATTTTGTTTTTATGTCTTCATTTAATTGTTCTATATTAGCCACTAGCAATTAAATATCAAATGGAAAATAGTCCCATGTGTACTTGCTTTGAAATTAGAAAAAAAATAGGTATTAATCTTAATACCCCGCAATAAATAATTGTGGTTAATGTATTTCATAAGATTATGATTTTCTGTGATTATAATATATTTTAATAATATGAAATTATATTTCATATAATTTCAAATGGTTGTGCAAAGTATCATTAACATGGCTGAAGTAATATGTAATAAAATATCAATGTTTGATTATTCATATGGGCTTTTTGCATTCACCTTTGCAGAAAATATCTCCTTGGGTGGGTCTACGCAAGATTAACATCTCCTACTGGGGATGGGATGATATGTCTCCCTTTACTAATACAACATTGCAGTGGCTTCCTGGAGAACCAAATGATTCTGGATTCTGTGCCTATCTTGAAAGGGCTGAAGTGGCAGGTTTAAAAGCAAATCCTTGTACAGCTAAGGCTGATGGCCTTGTGTGTGAGAAACCTGTTGGTAAGAAAGCCTACTCTATGATAAATACACTTGTGGAATACTTTACATGTCTTTAGTATTGCATTTTGAATGGAATGAGCATTGATTAATTTCCAGGAGACAGCTGCTGAATTGTATTTGTTTAAATTACAAAGCATACCAGGGAACGTTTCTTTAAATATATATCTTATGGCATTGAAAGGTTTTAACTGGAATCTTAGACTAAGTCATGCACTTTGTACAACAGAGTAATAGATTTTTTTTGTGAAAATTATTCTCTATTTTCTACATCTGCTTCAAGCAAAATAATTGTAGATTTTACACAACGACATCAGCAGACATTTGAATTAAAAGCCCTGTATAAGTGTATTAAATGTAGTATAGATGTAGATTCATATGAAACAAAAGCTGTAGAGTTCAATCCAGTCAGATGGAATGTTTCCAGGTGGAAAGTGTGAGCATAAATAAGTGTTATGCACTAAATAGATTAGTCTTAGAATTAGAGTTTATGTATACCAGAATCACAAATATAAAATGAATGCACGGTACAAATATAGTTCACTTGTGACAGAACTGAAACAACAACAACAACAAAAAAAAAACAATAGAAAGAGAAAAGAATATTTTCTTTTTAGAAAAGTGTCTTTTAGAAAAAAAGTATTAAGAAAGCCAGAGAAAGATGGGTGATGAAAGCCTTGGGCAACAAGAACGATACATAAAAAATGAATGCAAACTTCAAACATCTATCAAGAAGGACAAGGACAGTTATATAAGTTAAGAATGTCAACAGATAGGGAAACACAGGTAGAAGAAAATGGAAGACACTTTTAAGAAGATCAAAAAAATGCCAGGAAAATAGATTTAATCAACATAAAGGCTTTCTTAATTGCAATTGCATTTGACAAATATCTATAAAATTATAAGGATAAGGAGCTCTATGACAAGAAAGGTAAGAAAAACCAACAGTGTTATTCCCAGTGATGATAGTTGACTCTTAAAGCTGGATACTAAGAAACAGTGAGAGAAGGATGATCGATGTCTTAGAAGTTTACAGTAGCGTGTTTTGTAAGAAGTTCTGACCAGTTGGTCCTGGTGGCATGGAATGGAGAGACAGACAATAATTTGAGTCAGTCAATGGGCAGAACCTCACATAGTTTACATTTGTGGAGTGATCGCATAATATACTAGATGAAAAAAAGGTTGGCAAGCTGAAGTTAGACAATAAAGTGAATGGACAAGATGATACACACACACACACACACACACACACACACACACAGTGGTCAAAATTGTGGAAGCCTTTTGGGAAAAGTGTATTTTTGACATTTGATGTCTAATAACACCACTTTTTTGGGCAGTAATATCATAAAATGATATATCAACAGAAATATAATTTAATCAAGAATGTAATGCAACAAAGTTTGTTCAATTATCTGTACTGTATTCTATGAAAAGTTATAGCCAAATAACCAGAAAAAGAAAGCACAACTTGCTTAGGTTGATATCAGGTAGCTTTCCTTCATCTGATTGTAGCCAATGAGCATGAGTGTTTAGAGAGCCAATCAGGTATCATCTTGTTTTGGCAATGAGCCAATCAGATCAAAGTAGGATTCAGTTATTGATGTCATGTATTGAAGCTGAGAGGAGGACATTTGTCAGTGTGTTATGTGATCGCTATCAAGTTGGTTGGGGTTTTTTTTTGTGTTATTTCATTTAGTGAGCTTGTAAAATGTAATAAAATTAAAGTAATGGTGCAAAGAGTTGACTGGTTGCCTAGAAAGCGATGTAAAATAGCATTATTAAGTGAACAAGGCTACAGTTATAAAGAAATTAGAACAAAAATTGGTGAAAACTTAACCAAAGATGACATTTCTACTGTACACTTTTCCCAAAAGGTTTCCACAATTTTGGCCACTACTGTATATATGTGTCTATACACACACACACACACACACATGATAATTCAGCAAAAATACTGAAATTTCCTTTTTTATTATTTTCTTTTTCCTTCAGTTAGTCCAAATCAAAATGCTCGCCCCTGCAAAAAGCCATGCTCTTTAAGGACAACATGTTCCAACTGTACCAGTAGTGGCATGGAATGCATGTGGTGTAGCAGCACAAAACGATGTGTTGACTCAAATGCTTACATCATTTCCTTTCCATATGGCCAGTGTTTGGAGTGGCAAACTACCACTTGTTCTCGTAAGTATTTACGCTGATGTGAATGAAAATATTTAGGGTACTTAATGGAAATAAAAATGCTAAAAGGAATAGCGCAGTGTAGAGTGTTTCTGTTGAGGTTTCTGCTAGCTAGCGACCAAAAGTTTTTTTAAAAAAAGAAGCCAAAGCCCATGTTCAGACTAATATCAGACTAAAATTAAACCAGTTATTTTTTTTCCTGTATGTTTAGATAATCATGCACAGCTCAATACTTTGTGTCTAGAATGTCTCAAAATCAATAGAATTTTAGTTTTCTTCTTGAAAGCTATGAGAGCTGGTAGAAGTAATAGACAGACTAATGTTATGACACAGTATAAAACTCCCAATGATAATGGTGAATAAAACAATCACCTTAAAAAGACAAGCATCTGAATATAGAACTGAGCTGGAAACTTGTATTCTATAGCAATTTGGTTTGCTACTTAAGTAATTTATTTATCTACTTTTTTTGAAAGAACATTATACTCACAGGTAGTTCTTGATTTGTGACTCATGTATTATTTAAAATAAGAAAAGCAAATTTCTGTTGCTAAGTGAGACATTTGTTAAGTGAATTTTGCCCCATATTATGACCTTTCTTACCATTTGTCAAGTGAATCACTGCAGTTGTTTAGTAACACAGTTGCAAAATGAATCTGGCTTCCCCATTGATTTGCTCATCAGGAAGTTGCGAAAGGTAACCACATGACCCTGGGACAATTGTCATAAATACGAGTCAGTTGCTAAGTATCTAAATTTTGATCAGGTGATCATGGGGATGCTGAAAAATAGTCATAAGTTAGTTTTTTTCAGTGCCGTTGTAACTTTGAATGGTCACTAAGTGAACTGTTGTAAGTCGAAGACTACCTGACTACCAAATGTTTTTTGTTTATTATTTAATAAAATTTATATGGCCACCCAATTTACTCTCGATAATGTTATAAAAATATCTAAATCATTAAGGAATACTATATTATTCTGCCCTCAGAAACTCACATTTTGATTAAGAAAGTTTCTATTCCTTTTCTTATTTTAAATAATACATGAGTCACAATCATGTCTCACACTTGTTTTGTTCAGCTTGAAAGTAGGATTCAATGCAACAATATCTAATTTGGTTCACTGTTCATTAGCTTCTCTCATCCATTTGTTTCTCTTAATGTTGTCCTTTATTTTCAAGCAGGGCCAGATAGAATTGTGAAGTTTTATATCATCACTATACATGATTTATTCTGACCCATTAGCAGCCTTATGCTTCTAAAGAAATCTGACATAATCCATAAATTTTGAAACTTTTCCATGTTGATTGGGAAAACAACAACAAAGGATTAGACCTAACCCTTTAAAGATGTTAGTTTAATTTAGGGTACAAAATGATAAAAAATTCTGTTTTCCATTTTGGTTGCCAGGCAACATTCAGCTCTGTCCTGGAGAATCCAGTGTTGCTAACTTATATTATGCTGAACATGACCTAGAAATTATTAGCTTCTTGCTGTATTCAAATATTCTTAAAAGGATTTGGACAAATTGGCAGAACTCCAGAAAATTGTTAACAAATTTGCTTCCACCCCCCTGTCCAGAATTTATATGGACAGGGGTTTTTTAACCATTTTTTTATTATTAGCCCATTTCCATTGTAAAAAAATTGAAACTGATAATGGAAATTGGCAAATGATGTGAAGCTTCTGGAATTACTAAATAGCTTGTATATGTGCTCTGGTCTAATCAGTCCTGAGCAGCTGATTCCATTAAGTGTGAGTAGGCATAAATATTGTTTGGGCATGTTTTGAAAAGTACCTCTTTCTTGTTTGATTTAATGAATTAAACTTGGATGTTTTAGGTCTACTATTATTTCCCCAGTAGAAGAGTTTTGAATTCAGCTTTTGCAAATTTCAGGATTTAATATTTGTTTTCTAGATAGCAATCCTATCCAGGCTACCCTTTTTTTGTTGTGTTTAAAGAAAATACAGCTGAAGAAGTCTGTTGAATTTAGTTGTCGTTTTAGACACGGCTACAAAGGTATATATTAAATAAATCTAATAGGGTTTATTACATCAATTCAATAACATACAGAAAGAATTGTATTTTAAATTGTATTTCTGCCTAGCCAGTAAAAAATTTAAAATTCCACATTCCAGCCTTGCCCATTTAATAAAGGTGATCCTCTAGAACCGAGAGCAGTAGACACTGGAGACATCTCCATTGCTGTAAATCTTTGAAATCTTTGTGATCTCACCTTGAGCACTGCACATGAATTTGGCAGTTATTATGCAAAAAGTTGGTCAATTTTTCATGAGATCTTGCAGAGTTTTGCTTCATGCCCACAGAATTTAATGAAATTTTAACAGTTGCTTCAAATTTTTTTACCATTTTAATTAAGATTTAACTGTGGGAAACAGTTGAGAGCCTACTATTTATTGGAGACTGAGTTGCCAGCTTCTGAGCTAGTTTGCTTCCATTCAATTTGAATAATCTGACAGCAAAAAGTTTATGCATGCATCTTTTGAACCCAGCTGGCAGGAAATCTCAAGTCATGGGCATATGATGTCATGCTTAATGACTGGGTAACTTGCTTAATGACTGCACCCATATCTGACACTGTAAGTTGGGCTTGGTCACATATTTCACATTATGACTGTATATTTTGCAATGGAGTTGTTGGTTGCAGTTGTGGTTGCTAAGTGAGGACTACCTGTATTCAAAATACAGCTTTATATAGCTTAAGTATTATAAAAGAAAAAATATATATTACTACAAAATTATATTAAGTCTTTAGTTCTATTTTTGCCAAGAGTAAATATTGGCTTATCAGTTATTTTTCAAATGCATTTAATTAATAGTAAGATGTTGCCATTCTACCCTATATTAGTTTGTGCTGTAATTTGTGGCTGCTGTTCTGGAGGGTATTTTGTTTTCTTGATGTCGCTAACGGCATTGCAAGAACAATTCTGGGTCAGCAACCATAATTTTAATTTAGAAATGTACTTGAATAAAATTTTAAGAGACATGGACTGTCTGTTCCATATTATAAAATTATTTGTGCAATGTCTCAAGACATCAGAGGGAGAGAACAAATTGAACAAACTGAATAGAAGCAAAAGCCTTTGTAAATGTTACTATTTAGCTCTTTTCATTGAATGTGTAACATTTTCTGCTACACAATGACAAAGCATTTTAAGAAATCTTACCAAGAAAATTACAGGGATTTATTTAGGTCAGGAGCTGATACAGACTTGAAGGCAGAAATTTATATGGACAAGGGTTTTTTAACCATTTTTTTATTATTAGCCCATTTCCATTGTAGAAAAATTGAAACTGATAATGGAAATTGGCAAATGATGTGAAGCTTCTGGAATTACTAAACAGCTTGTATATTTGCTCTGATCTAATCAGTCCTGAGCAGCTGATGCCACTAAGTGTGAATAGGCATAAATATTGTTTGTGATGTTTTGAAAAGTACCTCTTTCCTGTTTGATTTAATGAATTAAACTTGGATGTTTTAGATCTACTCTTATTTCCCCAGCAGAAGAGTTTTGAATTAAGCTTTTGCAAATTTCAGGATATAATATTTGTTTTCTGGATAGCAATCCTATCCAGGCTACCCTTTTTTTGTTGTGTTTAAAGAAAAGACAGCTGAAGAACTCTGTTGAATTTATACAGACTTGAATTGATACAGACTTGAAGGCTGCATATATATATATATATATATATATATATATATATATATATATATATATATATGTGTGTGTGTGTGTGTGTGTGTGTGTGTGTGTGTGTGTGTGTATATGGTATATATGTGTATATATGGTATAGGTTTTCCTGCCTGAGCAGGGGGTTGGACTAGATGACCTCCAAGGTCCCTTCGTCATATATATATGTTTTCTGAGGTTTTGGCGGGTGTTTGTATGTAGGTCTTTGGTTATTCGGGTTTTCTCCCACGTAAAATTGGAAGTGTGTTGGTGACGTTTCGACGAAGTCTCATTCGTCATCTTCAGGCTGGTGCTTTCGGCTTCGTGCTTCTAGGAGCAATGTGTGATTGTAGCTGTTTCCTCCTTTTAACTGCCAGTGGGGGTATGAACTGATTGGATGAGAGCTTGGCTATGTTCTGATTGGATGGAGGTGTGTTCTGATTGGTTAGGAGCTTGGCTGTGTTCTGATTGGCTGGGGGGGTTGGCTGTGCTCTGATTGGCTGGGGGGTTGGCTGTGCTCTGATTGGCTGGGGGAGTGTTCTGTTTGGGTGGGGGCTTTGTTGTGCTCAGGTTAGTCTGAGTTGCAGGGGGGTTTAAAATGGTGAACTGCATTGCTATTTTTTGACTTCGCGTTCGTGGTCGTGCCTCATCTTCATGGTGGGTGTCAGTTTGCTTCATGTATTAATTGGAGGGGTTTAAAGTGGCTAATGAGGCAGCTGAGGTCTGGCTTCTGGTTTGTGGTCGTGCCTCATCATCGGTGTGGCTTTGGGTTTGCTTTTTGCGTGGATGTGTGGTGGTGACATCCTGTGTGGTTTTTGTGAGTGAGGGTCTGGTGTCATTTTTTGTGTTAGGGAGTCGTTTGTCAATAAGGGTTTCCAAATGGCTGGTAGGCGGGAGGTATCATCTCGTTTGTTCATGGTGTGTGGGCGTTTTTCTATCTCGATGGCTTCTCTGATTATTCTGTTATTAAAATGTTCAGTTTTGGCGATAGTTCTGGTCATTTTAATGTCAATTTCATGTCCTGTGATTTTAAGGTGTTGGATCAGGGAAGAAGTTGGTTCCTCTTTTTTTTTTTTTTTTATTAAAAGTTTTATAAGTTTTACAAAAAAGAAAAAAGAATACAAAACAAGAAACAACATATACAAAAAAAATAAAACTAAACAATACATATAAACCCCCCCCCCACCCCTCCCAAAACCCCCCCCTCCCTTCCCCCCCCCTGAGCTTCCCAGAGCAGAATATAGGCTTAAAAAGTAAAAATAAAAATTAAATTAAAAACTTTATATTTATATATATAAAAAGATTATCTATAATATATATAAAAATAAAACTTATGAAAAAAACTATATAATATTTTTGTATACCCAATCTAAATTGTATAAATTTTATCCATTTATCCCAAACAGCAAAAAACTTCTCTTGCGTTTGTTGCTTTAAGAAAGCCGAGATCTTTGCCATTTCCGCCAGATAAGCTCCTTTAAGAAACCATTCCTGCAATGTAGGCAAGGATTCCTTCTTCCAATATTGTCCTACTAACAGCCTAGCGGCTGTAATCAAATTTAACATCAATACAACTCCTTTGTATCACAATCTGTAACAATACCTAACAAAAATAATTGCGGAGTAAATTTTACCCTCCTTCTAAAAATTCTCTGGATATTCCACCATACTTTGATCCAAAATGCTTTTATCTCTCTGCATGACCACCAAATATGATAATAGGAAGACTCCTTATAACCACATCTCCAACATTTGGGTTGCACGTCAGGGTACATATAAGACATTTTTTGTGGATCAAGGTGCCATCTATAAAACATTTTATAAAAATTCTCCCTTAAGTTCTGTGCTTGTGTAAATTTGACATTTCTCACCCAAATTTTTTCCCAGTTGGTTCCTCTTTTTTGACTGAGTTCTTATGTTCTTCAATGCGTGCACTTATTCTTCTGTTGGTTTGTCTGATGTATGTGGTGGGACAAGTGGTGCATGGGATTTTGTATACTCCTTGATTTTCTAATTCAATTTTATCTTGGGGTTTCTTAGGATGGTGGATATTTTTCTGTTTGGGCAGAATGCTGTCTTAATGTTGTGTTTGTGGAAAATCTTACTGATTCTGTCTGTGGTGCCTTTTATGTAAGGGAGGAGGGCTTGGCCGTTTTCTTGTTCTCTGTCTTGGGTTTTAGTAGGGGTTTCTTTTTGGATTAATTTGGTAATCTTATTTCGTTGGAATCCATTGGATGTAAGTATATTAGTGAGAGTGTGTAGTTCGGTTTTTAGGTGTTGTTCATCAGCTAAGCGTTTTGTTCTAGAGATGAGTGTCTTGGCTACGGAGTTGATCTGTGTTGGGTGGTGGTATGAGAGAGCATGCAGATAGCGGTTTGTGTGTGTTTTCTTCTGGTAGATGGTGTGTCCTAGGGAGCCATTGGATTTCTTGTAGACTAAGACATCTAGGAAGGGAAGTTGGTTATTAGCTTCTGTTTCCATGGTGAACTGTATTTTGGGGTGTAGGCTGTTGAGGTGTATGAGGAAGTTGTCTTAAGCCACACTGATGATGAGGCACAACCACAAACCAGAAGCCAGACCACAGCTGCATCATTAGCCATTTTAAACCCCTCCAATCCATACATGAAGCAAACTGACACCCACCATGAAGATGAGGCACGACCCCAAACGCGAAGCCAAAAAATAGCAATGCAGTTCACCATTTTAAACCCCCCTGCAACTCAGACTAACCTGAGCACAACAAAGCCCCCACCCAAACAGAACACTCCCCCAGCCAATCAGAGCACAGCCAACCCCCCAGCCAATCAGAGCACAGCCAACCCCCCAGCCAATCAGGACACAGCCAAACTCCTAACCAATCAGAACACACCTCCATCCAATCAGAACACAGCCAAGCTCTCATACAATCAGTTCATACCCCCACTGGCAGTTAAAAGGAGAAACAGCTACAACCACACATTGCTCCTAGAAGCACGAAGCCGAAAGCACCAGCCTGAAGATGACGAATGAGACTTCGTCGAAACGTCACCAAGACACTTCCAATTTTACGTGGGAGAAAACCCGAATAACCAAAGACCTACATACAAACACCTGCGAAAACCTCAGAAAACAAATATCGAACCTCTACGGGGAGGAAATCCACCATCTGACCAGGAACTATGAAAAACTTGAAGTCCAAAGAGCTTCCATTTTATGTGACCTCACATTCCTACGCAACTGCCGAGATCAAAATTTAATCCCCACATGTTTCCAACTGAAATTCCACTCCAACTCTGCAGCTACCAAACGCATCCTGAAAAGAACAGAATTGGCCCTAATCAGAAATGAACTTCACACAAAAAGATCCTAGACCGAATTAACAAAGATCTCCTCACATTTCACCTCAAACTCAGCAACAAGATCCACCCCGCACTTTGGGACAAATCCAAACAACTTGCCGTCTGGAGAGCCGAAACACAGACCACCCTCAAGACAGACACACACACCAACAAACTCCAAAGACTACAAGAACGGCAGAAACAAACCCTCCTCCCTCACAGCCACACATGAAATAAACAGTGCATAACATCTCAGATAGGATCCTCACCAAAGCCGAAACCAATGTCCTTTCCAAAGGATTCAACTTTGCAGTCACTCCCAAACACTGAAACCATTATATGTGGAGTTGAAACCAGCCTGACCAAAATCAACCCCGACGACGCTAACAGAATCAGACTCGAAGTCACCAACATCCTCTGCACCAGCAAGCCACCCAAAAGCAACTCACCCAAAGAGGAACAGACAGCACTACGTAACCTGAAAGAAGACACCAGCATAATAATCTTACCAGCAGACAAGGGCAATGCCACGGTGGTTATGAACACATCTGACTACCAAACCAAATTAACCAACCTACTCCAAGACTCTACATACAAACCCCTAAACACAGATCCCACCACCTACCTGGAGAAAACCACCAGATCCAAAATAAAAGCCTCCCCCATTAGCGAAGAGATCCAGCAAAGAATCATTCCCAGAGAGAAATCATCCAGATGCCCTAACTCTATGGTCTCCCCAAGATACACAAAGAAGGAACCCCACTTAGACCCATAGTCAGCTCCATAGGCTCACCTCTACAAAACCTATCCAAATTTCTCACCAAACAACTACAGCCCTATGCAGAATCCATCACCTCACACGTAAACAATTCATTCCATTTCTTAGAGATCATAAAGAAACAAAACTTACACCCCAGCGACGTACTCGTGAGCTTCGATGTCATATCCCTGTTCACCCAAGGGCCAATCAAAGAAGCCTTGACAGCTATCCAAAACAAATATAACCCCCCAAAACACATCCTAGATCTGACCAACCATTGTCTATCCAACACATACTTCATCTATAACAGACAAAAATACAAACAAATAGAAGGAGCACCCATGGGATCACCCCTCTCACCTGTCATTGCAAACCTCTACATGGAACACTTTGAAACCAAGCTCTAGAAAAATTGGATCATAAACCCAAACTCTGGCTCAGATACGTAGACGACACCTTCATAATCTGGCCACATGGGAAAGAAAAACTGGACAACTTCCTCACACACCTCAACAGCCTACACCCCAAAATACAGTTCACCATGGAAACAGAAGCTAACAACCAACTTCCCTTCTTGGATGTCTTAGTCTACAAGAAATCCAATGGCTCCCTAGGACACACCATCTACCAGAAGAAAACACACACAAACCGCTATCTGCATGCTCTCTCACACCACCACCCAGCACAGATCAACTCCGTAGCCAAGACACTCTTCTCTAGAACAAAACGCTTAGCTGATGAATAACACCTAAAAACCGAACTACACACTCTCACTAATGTACTTACATCCAATGGATTCCAATGAAATAAGATTACCAAACTAATCCAAAAAGAAACCCCCACTAAAACCCAAGACAGAGAACAAGAAAACGGCCAAGCCCTCCTCCCTTACATAAAAGGCACCACAGACAGAATCAGTAAGATCCTCCACAAACACAACATTAAGACAGCATTCTGCCCAAACAGAAAAATATCCACCATCCTAAGAAATCCCAAAGATAAAATTGAATTAGAAAATCAAGGAGTATACGAAATCCCATGCACCACTTGTCCCACCACATACATAGGACAAACCAACAGAAGAATAAGTGCACGCATTGAAGAACATAAGAACTCAGTCAAAAAAGAGGAACCAACTTCTTCCCTGGTCCAACACCTTAAAATCACAGAACATGAAATTGACTTTAAAATGACCAGAACTATCGCCAAAACTGAACATTTTAATAACAGAATAATCAGAGAAGCCATGGAGATAGAAAAACACCCACACAGCATGAACAAACAAGATGATACCTCCCGCCTACCAGCCATTTGGAAACCCTTATTGACAAACGACTCCCTAACACAAAAAATGACACCAGACCCACACTCACAAAAACTACACAGGATGTCACCACCAAACATCCACGCAAAAAGCAAACCCAAAGCCACACCGATGATGAGGCACGACCACAAACCAGAAGCCAGACCACAGCTGCACCATTAGCCATTTTAAACCCCTCCAATCCATACATGAAGCAAACTGACACCCACCATGAAGATGAGGCACGACCACGAACGCGAAGCCAAAAAATAGCAATGCAGTTCACCATTTTAAACCCCCCTGCAACTCAGACTAACCTGAGCACAACAAAGCCCCCACCCAAACAGAACACTCCCCCAGCCAATCAGAGCACAGCCAACCCCCAGCCAATCAGAGCACAGCCAAGCTCCTAACCAATCAGAACACACCTCCACCAATCAGAACACAGCCAAGCTCTCATCCAATCAGTTCATACCCCCACTGACAGTTAAAAGGAAGAAACAGCTACAATCACACATTGCTCCTAGAAGCACGAAGCGAAAGCACCAGCCTGAAGATGACGAATGAGACTTCGTCGAAACGTCGCCAAGACACTTCCAATTTTACGTGGGAGAAAACCCGAATAACCAAAGACCTACATATATATATATATATATATATATATATATATATATACACACACACACATATACATATACATATACATACATACATACATACATACATACATACATACGTATATATATAATAGGTTTATTGAGCTTCTATAGCCATAGACACATACACTAGCTGATATGATGGTGGTAATAAAATTAATTGTATCAATCTGATTTCTTAAAATTAAAAATTGAGACTTAAAAGTTCTAAATTGGCTTACCCAGACTCAGCTTTTACTGATTTTATTTTTTTTAATCTCTTATATTTACAGCTCAAAACTGTTCAGGGTTGAGGACTTGCAGTCAATGTCTGGACCATCCAGGATGTGGATGGTGCAATGATCCTAGCAATACAGGAAAAGGCCATTGTGTAGAAGGCTCGGCAAGGGGGCCAGTGAAGTTCAGTGGGATGCATTCTACTGAAATAGTTATTGACAACAACCTTTGTGCTAAAGAAAAAAATTACGAATGGTCTTTTATCCAATGCCCAGGTATGATGAATTTGTTATTGTTGTTAGCGCTTTGATTATTGAAATTATGGAAGATTAATTTCAAAAATCGGATAAATTTTGGATTGGGATATGGGAAACATAGTTTGTTGATTAGTTTATTAGTATATTTTTAAAGTTTTTCAAATATAGATCCTGATTCATAAAATGTTCCTCAGTTATTCTTGTTATCTACTTTTAAAAATGATGTCAAATTTCAAGTTTGTTAAATCATACTGAATATATATGCTATTATGAAAAGTGAGTCAAAAAGTTATCTTTTTTGATACTCTTCTTCAAGTGTTGTTTTGATTCAGACAGAAATAGTGTAAACATGTTGTTTTTTTTAAAAGATTTTTTTATGACTAAAGCTAGGACATAAATATTCTATATGGAGTTTTCTTTGAATACCAGGCTAGTAATACATATGCATAGAAATTTTAGAGCTTTATATATTGATAAATTTATAGTAAGAGCAAAGCTTATATAAATCAGACCATCTTTGGAGGCTAAGCATTCTGGGAAAATTCAAAATGTTCCACCATTCTAATTTAGTCATTCTAGAGATTATCTGGCAGTTTTCCAAAATGAAGAGGAATAGAGTTTTGGTGTTCTGATATGTAACAGATACCACATTTAGCTGAACTCTTAAGAGAGTAAGCATTTGATTACAATTTAGTTTCGCTGTAAACTAAATTTATTTATTTTTAAGGTAACATGTACTCTTTTTAAAAAAACATTTAGATTGCTATCAAAGCAACCACATATAATATAAACCAATTAAGGCCACAATTTATTTTTTAAAAAACCAAATGAAATTGTCCTTTAAAACAGGCACGTATCCTATAGGCCTAAGACCACATGTGGGTCTCGGTGTTACATGAAAAACCCTCTACAAGAAAATAGTTCAGATCAGCCTCACTTAATATGTTTCATGGAACAGATAGTGGAAAAAATATGTCAGAAAGAGCAAGGAAGAGGTATTTCAGAAAGAGAATGAAGTAGTGGTCTTGTCAGCCTTTCCATTTGGGTCTTCTTAACTGTTCTTTTAGTCCCAATTGTGGTCCTCAATGTAAATAAAAATGATAATTAGTCATGCTTAAATTCCACTAATATAAATACATATCACTAATATTTCCAAAGGTTGACAGAAATAAATATGTTCAAGTAATAACTATTAGAGCTTAGAGAGCCAGGCAAAATTATGTACAACATGCAGCAGCAGCTATTACTTAACTATGTCTTTTGTTAAACAATGATACTAAGTATTGACTAGTAACACAAAAATAAGCAAAATTGAAAAAAAAGGGCATTTATTGCCATCTTAGGATGACAGCAGTAGCGTACTTCTTGTTGTTAAAAAACAATTCAAATTTGGCTACTGTTATGATTGTAATAGTGGATGATTTTTAATGACCTAACAACATTTTTTTAAACACACACACACGCCTACACAAAGAATTAGTGTCAAAAGGATTGACAATCAGAAGAACAAAAGTGAACATATTTCAAAAACTTTCAGACCTTATGCAAGATCTTTATCTTCATCCAGATTGGTAGGTTTATATTAATGGTTACTAGCAATGCTATTTAAAATTATATGTTGTTGATTAATTAGTTTAATTTAACTCTGTTCAATTGATACTGAACGTTAAAGACTCCACAGTTAGCTGTTCTCAAATTGTGATCATTAATTAAATTACACAGCAATCTTTAGTTAATCAGAATTATAGGAAGTAATTCAATAAAGAGAATCAAATATAGAATCAAAACAGTTTAGTTGTTCTCCATGTTATGGAAATGAATGTAATATCTGTTCATATAAAACCAATGAGACTAATCACATTAACCTCTTTTTATTATACTATCATTGAAATATACTTTGTTTTATAGGTGAAGCATAAAGTATAATGAAAATTTCTTACTGAATTTACCTATTTCAACTGTACATAGAAATGTAGTAAAACATAATCACTGAAAAACAAGCAATCAGTATTTAAAGAAATACTGATAAATATTAGGTAGAAGTTCTTTCTAATTGAAACTAGAACATGACAAAAGCAAGTGAGAGACAATGTTATCATAGTTATATATTCAATGGGATTATTATTTTGAATTTTCCAAATATTTTAATCTGGCATGAACTTAATTGATGCCATAGAAATCAATCAATCATGTAAAAACATCATGTAATAACTCATAGTTTGATTATCAATGTATCTAGTGCTTAACGTATCAGTTTAAATTAAATTCACTTAATTCATTGGGTTGAAAAATTAGTGGAAACCACCAGGAATTGATCATACCCTTATTTGCATAGATTTACATGCATAGTTGTACATTTTCAATGAATTGAGAAACATTTGAAATCAATAGTTACATTTTCAACTTAAAACTGAAAACCAATTATTGTTATCAAATCAAATCAATTGATGTTATCCTCATCAATTCAGTCATTTAGAACAGCTCTGCACATGTGTGTTTAGAAAATATTAATTTGGTTTTCTTAATTGATATGATTCATTCAACTGGATCAAAGCTAATTTACTTATTCTTTAGTATCATGCCTTAGGTTTTATTTCTTGTCATGCTTCTATAAAAAAGATTTGTGGGTAATAAATTATATACTTATCTCTAAAATAGCTCACTGGATATAAGCAATATACAAAATTGCAGTACTTACTTAAGCTCATCAGTGCATCTGTGGCTAAATGTCAAAATATACTTGGGAACTCAATTTTGTATGAAGACTCAAAGTATTTTACCAGTGACAAACATTATAAAGAATGTTTTCTTCTATCAGTATAATAATTGGCATTTATATAATAGCTCATGTTGTGTTGTTGCATTAATGATTCAAAAACTGGTCCTGTCTACATATTCCTGTTGGTTGCAGAGCACCTTTTCCCTATAGTTTGCACAGTCCTAATACATTGTATTGCCTAATAACACATCTTCAAAAATCTATAGCTATCAGCAATATAGCCATAATCGAAAACTCAGGAAATTGGTAACCTGATGTCAAAATCAAAGCATATGTATTGATTTTTGAAACTTTTTTGAGTTTCCCTCACAGTATGAGGAATTAAAAGTGATCTCTTAAAATGGAAGAGAGATGAAAAGGCAGTTCACTGTGAAGTGAGATTGTTTGAAGGAAAGGCCTTGACTGGCAGATGCAAGCATTGTTTAGGTTTGTACATCAGCACAACCTTGGTATTTATTTTGCTTTATTCTGGCCATAGAGTGTGAAAAAGAAACAGAAACATATTCATAGCTATCAAAAGAGAAGCAGCAGTAAGCAGAGATGCTACATTAGTACAGGGCATTGTGGATACCAAGGAATAATGATCCATGTAAGTTAACAACAGGGTAATTAGTAATAAGGGCACTCAAAAGAGGCTAAGAGGTGAAAGTTGACTTTCATGAATATTAAGTGCTAAATCAATTCAATTCAGAATGCTATAGTGGGATATAATGGTTTTTCCTAAGATAAGAAACATGATATTGCTTGTGCAGTTTTTGAACAAGTATAGCAGGACCAGGCAGCTGGTTAATGAGTACTTGTGAAAGAAATTTGCATATTTAATCTACTACAGATTTCACCAGGCACTGTACCACCATAGGCAAAGAAAGGAATCTGGGTTACTGGACACTGCTGCTGCTATAGGAAGAAATGGACTGTTTTTCCATGGGTTGTTTGACAATTGCCTCTTTCTATGGATCGCCTTCATTCTCTTCCTTAATATATTCTGCTAGTTCCTGGGGATATTTGGAGTACAAAGGCCAGCCCTTATCTGAAGGTGTTATATGGCCAACAGCTATGCTCTTTTATAGCAGAGCTGCCTCATTACATCTCTCTGTAACTGGATTGCAATATATATTTTTTTCTGCATTGTCATCATTGTAGCAAAGGAACAGGATCTTGTAGCAAAGGAATGGGATCCAAGGTTCCTCATAAAAGAAATTAGATTGCACATAGGCAAGTAATATATCCAAGGTATATTCTTTATATTCTTATATTCTTCTCCATGAACTACTCTAAATTTATATTTATTCAGTTTACTAAATTCATTTGTTGATTAAAAATGCTAATCACAGTGTTCTGTACTTTTTAAGAATGACTATTCATTTTTTTGTCTTTTCCCATATATATGTACACATTTATTTATTTTGTTTTAATTGCAGCTTGTCAATGTAATGGACATAGCAACTGCATTAATGGCAATGTATGTGACCAGTGCAAAAATCTAACTACAGGAAAACAGTGTGAAACATGCATGCCTGGTTATTATGGAGATCCAACAAATGGAGGACAGTGCACAGGTAATATTGAAGAGTTTTTCAAGTTCACAAAGTTGTAATGTAATGGAGTTACCCAATATTTAAATGGGCACAGTTGGTTTAAATAAATATTTGAAAATTGGGTGATGCTTCGATGCTAGACAATACTTGATAAACAAGTATTTACACCTCAAATAGAAAGAAGCTACATTACCAATCCTGAAGATATCCTAAAGAATATGATTATCTCATTGGAAACACAATGATATATTGTTTTAAAATATAAACATAATAATTTACATAATAATAAAGTTGGAAGGGATCTTGGAGGTCATCTAGTCCAACCTCCTGCTCAGGCAGGAAACCCTATATCATTTCAGACAAATGGCTGTCCAGTCTCTTCTTAAAAGCTTCCAGTGTTGGAGCATTCACAGCTTCTAGAGGCAGGTTGTTCCACTGATTAATTGTTCTAACTGTCAGAAAATGTCTCCTTAGTTCTAGGTTGCTACTCTCTTTGATTAGTTTCCATCCGTTGCTTCTTGTCTTGCTTTCAGGTGCTTTGGAAAATAGCTTGACTCCCTCTTCTTTGTGGCAGCCCCTGAGATATTGGAACACTGCTATCATGTCACCCCTCGTCCTTCTCTTCATTAGACTAGACTAGACTAGACTAAACAATAAACATTCATGATAAATGGATGCAATCAATACAACACTTAGTTGCTGTTTTATTTCCATTTTATTTTGAATTCATTTACTGAATGAATAATTGTTGATGGTGAAATATTTAGGAAAAAATAGAGTCTTATTTACCTTATAAGATTTTGTAGAATTGCAATTCTGTATTTACATCTCAGAATAAACTTTATTTAAATAAATAAAGTTTATTTTTCAGTAGACTTTATATGATTGCTTGATTATATTAGCAAACTGATAAATTAAAAATTTAAATAATTGGAACATTTAACAAGGGGTTATTCCTCTGTCTTGGTGCTACTTGACTTCTCAGCGGCTTTTGATACCATCGATCATGGTATCCTTTTGCGATGACTTGAAGGGGTGGGAGTGGGAGGCACCGTTTTACGGTGGTTCTCCTACCTCTCTGGCCGGTCTCAATCGGTATTGGTGGGAGGGCAGAGGTCAACCCCGAGGCCCCTTGAATGCGGTGTGCCGCAGGGGTCGGTCCTCTCCCCCCTCCTATTTAACATTTACATGAAGCCGCTGGGTGAGATCATCAGACAGCACGGGGTGAGGTTTCATCAGTATGCTGATGATACCCAGCTATATATCTCCTCCCCGAGTTCTCTCAGTGAAGCGGCTGATGTGATGTGCCGTTGCCTTGAAGCCGTGAGAGTCTGGATGGGGGTTAACAGACTCAGGCTCAATCCTGACAAGACCGAGTGGCTTTGGATGTTGCCTCCCAAGGATCATGTCGACTGTCCAGTGTTGACTCTAGCGGGGGAAAATATACCCCCTTCGGAGCGGGTTCGCAACTTGGGTGTCCTCCTTGATCCACAGCTGAATTTGGAACATCATTTGATGGCTGTGGCTGGGAGGACCTTTGCACAAGTTTGTCCGTTGCACCAGTTGCGACCCTACCTGGACCGGGAGGCTCTCCTTATAGTCACTCATGCCCTTGTCACCTCACGTCTGGACTACTGCAACGCGCTCTACATGGGGCTACCCTTGAAAAGTATTCGGAGACTACAGTTGGTCTAGAATGCAGCCGCGCGAGTGATAGTGGGTGCTCCTCGATACACCCACATTACACCTATCCTCCGTGAGCTGCACTGGTTGCCTATTGGTATCCAGGTCCAATTCAAGGTGTTGGTCATTACCTTTAAAGCCCTATATGGCTCAGGGCCAGGCTATTTGCGAGACCGCCTACTACCTCATAGTTCCCTTCGTCCGGTTAGATCCCACAGGCTGGGCCTCCTTCAGGTCCCATCGGCCAAGCAGTGCCATTTGGCGGGGCCGCGGAGGAGGGCTTTCTCTGTGATGGCACCCACGTCTTGGAACCAGCTACCCCCGGAGATTCGGACCGCTCCCACCCTGTTGGTTTTCTGTAAGCTGCTTAAGACCTGGCCTTTCCGACAGGCCTGGGGTTTATAAAATCTGACCCCTGGATGACTGTTATTGTACTGTTTGTTTTGTCATGTTTTATGGTGTTTTTATTGTTAGCCGCCCAGAGTCCTGCGGGAGTGGGGCGGTTTATAAATTTTAAAAATAAATAAATAAATAAATAAACATAATATAATTGAAAAAGCAGAGGAATTTAAATTCTTAGGGTAATTACTCTTCAGCTAATCTTAACTTTGAAAAATTAAAATCAGAGTGTACAGATACAGAAACTTATAACTCTGTTTCTCAGTGATAATTTTTCCAGCAGCACTAAAAGTATTTAAGGTATTAAGGAAAATGCTTTGCGTGCATAATTTTGTCAGTAGAAGTACTTGAGAGTATTAAATGTGCTCAGAAATAAATTGATCGATGTAATGCTTTGCATTGACTTGGTGTAGTCCAAAGGCACTTTTACATTTACACACTGCTCTCAGTTCCTTAGAGACATACTGTATGTGAGAACTTGACAGTTAAAATATTGATTAAAAGTAAACTGTATGAAAGCCTCTCACAAACATTAATTCTCAAGGACAAGTTCATTTTTTCGTCAGAAAAACCAAAGCATAAGTACAGATTTAAATTTTCAGCTTACCTCTGTTTCAACGAGGTTGTATCTCTGGAGATAAAAATTATATGAGAACTGTGGAGGGATTAAATACTATCTCCTACAGTTCTATAGACTGTGAGCAGGCCTTTGCTTTTATGCCAGTTTAAATTCCTTTGCTAATATTCTGCCCCACAGAATAGTTTCTTTCATGCTACCCTCAGTGCAATGCCATCTATAGTTTTGGACAACAGATTTAAGAACATGTTTCTGTAAGTTCTTCTTTGTCTCTATTGAGAAGATTCAAGAAAACCAATTTTGTATATTTTGATGCACTACTCTGTATACTGTACCTATCTTAGCATTCAACATTAACGCTCATCTGGCAGCATGCTGAGTGAACCAGCCAGATTAGAAAAAGAGATAAATACTGATAGTAGACTGCTGTGATGAAAGATCTAAGAAAATTGCTTATTTTTGCTCAGTGGCAGTTTTTGTAAGGAGAACTATGAGCCTATTTTAGGAACTGTTGTTGAATTCATTGTAATTCATAGTTATTGATTTGCCTATAACGATAATTAGGTTATGTTTTTATTTATGTTTTGTATCATATAACAGTTTTGATCTCTGATCTTAGATAACGAAACTAATAATTCAGTCTGCTGTAAAAGCTACTGTTTATAATCACTACTGTATTTGTTGATATTTAAAACACTATTTTATCATCTTTGGGAAAATAAATAGTAAATCATTTTTGATTCTGAGTTCAGTTTGCTTCATAGTTATTCAGAACAATTTCAGCAAAAGAAATACATATTTAATTATATAATCCTTGTTTGGCATTTTGTATTGTTTATCAATTGTATTTCAACATTTTATTGCTTCTCAATGAATTGCTGGTAGTTAGATAGGCAATAAAATAACAGAAATTCCAACTTTAATACTACAAATGAAAGATGACATCAAGTTCATTCATTTTTCGATTATCTTGCTCTGATTAAATGATATTGTTCATTAAGATACAACTCATGCTTTTAAGAAAAAAAAATCCTAGCATTATTGTTAAATTTCTGTCATGGGTTTTTCTTTAAAGCACATGTACTACTGTATTGTGAATGAAATCATACTGTTGGTTATTACATTTATTATACATCTGTCCAGATCTACTAAATACTTTCTTCACAGAATGGATTTTCCATTATTTTTCTGTATTCTCTTCCCAGCATATCCCATCAGCCTTGAGAATAATAAAAGGTTATGGTACAACAGGCAGTCAGTAGAAAGAAGAGTTGAAAAGTCTATTATTTGTGCTAAGGAGGCATGACTTTCCTGCTCACGAATGACAGCAGAACATTAATTCTTATATAAGCAACAGGGTTTTTTAGCTAAAAGAAGTCAAATTCTCAGATAAATCCTTGATGCTTTGCCTCTTACACAGTTATTGCAGTGATTTATATCCTGTCCCATGCTAACTCCTTGTTTTTAAAATGGGCAGAATTAATTAAAATTCAATGTCTATGCCACTTAATTTGTTTAGTATACAGTATATTAATTGTAGTTAACAAATGGCAAATATTAAGCCTTAAGTTTAAATTACAACTTCCTGTACTATGTATCTTGTTACCAATGTTGAATTAAAATTTCAAGTAAATTTCACAGAAAATACTTCAGAGTTTTGGGTAGTTGTAGCTAGTGTTACTTTAGAGCAGTAGTTTTTAACCTTTTTAATGCTGCGACCCCAACCGGTTGTAAGTTGAGGACTATCCAACTGGTCGTAAGTTGAGGACTACCCAACTGGTTGTAAGTCGAGGACTTTCCCTGGCCGGGAATGCCGTGCATGCGTGGTGCTGCCTCCTGCGCCGACCGAGGCGTGGCTGGCAAGCAGCAGAGATGGAGCAGGCCGACCACTGGCTGGGCCACCAGCTGGCCCAGCCCAAGTGAGGTGAGGCACCCGCCGGGCTCCACACGTGCCAGTAACCCTCCCTGCGCCCGCCGGCCTCCCACCTCCCACCCCTGGCCCTCTTTTACTTACATTTTTAGTAGTTGCTCAGCAGGGAGGGGTGGAAACTTCCAGACAGCTCGCCTTCGCCGCAGACAACTTGTAGCACCGTTTGCAGAATGGGACTTTTGGCGGGCTTAGCAGGGCAGAGACAGCCTGGACAATTCCTATTGGCTTTTGAAAGCCAATAGAATTAGACTCTATTCAAGAGAGTCTATTCTATTGGCTTTCAAAAGCCAATAGAATAAATGGGAACAGCACAGCTAAGGAAAAGGGGAAAAAAATGGCGGACTGCGTTGTTTGGCGACCCCCGTGAAATGGTCGTTCGACCCCAGATGGGGTCGCGACCCACAGGTTGAGAACCGCTGCTTTAGAGTAAAAGAGAGTGCATCCTTGAATATTTATAGTTTATTCCTGTTGAACATTTACTGTAAAGAGATGAATAACAGTCATTTTCAAATTGTGGATGCATGAAGAATTGGGATTGGTGGATAGCATACATCTGCTGTTGTGAATTAAATCATAAAATATCTTGAGTGTTCTAGCCTTTTCCTAACTGCATCCTTTATTTTCTAAGCTTGGCATTGTAAAGAGGAGGTGGCTTGAAGTTGCAGTGCAACATTACTGCTGTGGGCTGCTCTCTTGGGTGTGCTTGGCCTAATGAGGAATTAGCAAATGATCAGGATATTGTTAGTTGACATTTGCTAGTTTCAAGTCTGTTCAGGAAAAAGATTACTTTCTCTCTTTCAAAGGACATCAGAGATATAAGAGTTGGAATGAAAGGAAAATAATTACTCTAAAAATTGTAAGGTGGCATTTAAATTTCCTCATTTAAATTTAAATGTCCTCACTTAATGACCCGACAGCAACCAGTACCTGCTGGAGGTGCTATCCCTAAATAGTGCTGTCACATGACATAATACATTACAGCTGCAATGTTTGGTGATGGAAATTCCAGTCCAGTTACCGTCATTATACAAGAATACAAGGGTTGAATACGACTTAGTGACTAGACAACAAGCATCCTCATATAATAACGTTAATTGGACTGGAATTTCCATCACTAAGCATTGCAGCTGTAATGTGTGAAGTCATGTGACAACACGATTTAGGGATAGCAACTACAGCAGATACCAGTTGCTGTCGTTAAACCACATGGGTCTTAAAGTGAGAACCTCATGTGAATGTGACTTTCAACTTCCTGCCAGCTTCCCCATTGATTGTGGGAAGCAAGCAGGGAAGATCACAAATCACAATCAGGTAATGCTGCGACAGTCAAAAATATAGGCTGGTTACTGTGATTCCAGCTCCTGATCCCATTTGATCAAAGCTATAAAAACTGAACTTGAACAGGGAGCAGCACTTCAATTAGGCTAAAAAAGCTAAACCAGAATGAGAAATCATCAGAAAAATCCAGGTTTTTACCAAAAAATCAAAAATATATCTATGATAAACTATTTTCATATTGTTGCTAAGAATATTAGATGTTTTGGAACAAATAGATTCATGCTTAAAGTTTCCTTGATAAAGGAAATGTTTGGGTTTTTGCTTATAAAAAAGCTAGTCCTCAATTATTGCTTGAATGAATACATTTTCTTGTTCTGAGATAGCATTATTCCAGTATTTGAAGGGCTGCCACAAAGAATAGGGAGTCAACTTATTTTTCAAAGCACCAGAAGGGAAGACAAGAAACAATGGATGGAAACTAATCAAGGAGAGAAGCAACTTGGAATTAAAGAGAAACTTCATAACAGCTTGCTTTGGAAGTTGTAGGTGTTTCATCACTGGAGGTTTTTAAGAAAAGACTGGAAGACCATCTATCTGAAATGTTATAGGTCTTGGGGGTTATACCCGAAGACTTCCAAGGTCCCTTCCAGCGCTATTCTGATTAATTGATTGATTGATTGATTGATTAGTGTGTTTTATACGATTCTTAATTCAATTGATTATTTGAATATCTCTTTTTTGCTTTTAGTTTTAGCTTTATTATTTTATTTTTAAATGCTTACATGATAGAAAAAAGGATAACTTCTTGGGCTTAATGTTGATTTCTCCAAATGTTATTTTTCTAATATTATTGCTTATATCATTATGCATTTTATTATATTTGAGAAAAGAACAAATTTGAGATATATTCCCAAAAATATTGAACTATATACTTAAGAACTTTAAAGTTATAAGTTAGTTTCTCTGATAAATACCATGCCTCCATTTTCACTTTTTAATCCTTCCTTCCTTCCTTCCTTCCTTCCTTCCTTCCTTCCTTCCTTCCTTCCTTCCTTCCTTCCTTCCTTCCTTCCTTCCTTCCTTCCTCGCTCCCTCCCTTGCTCCCTCCCTCCGTCTTTTTATTTGCAAGAAGGGAATTGCTTTGGAAGATAAAAATATATATTTTTTAAAAAAATCACTATAGTATATCCTCTTTTCTGTTAGTTAAAACCTAATGAGACTGAATGATCCCTTTTTTGGAAGGGACTGTTAATGTTCAGGTCATAATCATCATTCCATCAAATGTATAGTGTTGATATACAAAGTATTGTATTAAAATAATTGTAATATAATTGTTAAACCCTTTCTGATTTTATAGCTTGCACGTGCAGTGGCCATGCAAATATTTGTCACATGCAAACAGGAAAATGCTTCTGCACAACCAAAGGAATCAAAGGAGACCAGTGTCAACTGTAAGTGTAAATGATAAAATCTTAATTTAAATCTAATGATTATGAACAGCTCATACAATGAATTTAATTTTGTCACTATTTGTGAGGTGATAAATTTTCACTGCTAATTGAACACCTTTATAGCTTTCCTTTATATAAAACCTATTTTATTGTTGTAATGTAAAAGGATGTTGCATATATTAAAGTTCAGTTTCAAAAATTATTTATCTTAAATATCTAGAAAAAATTCCATACTTTCAACTATTATATTTTCAAAATTATGGTAATACTTCAGAATACATAAAATAAATATCTGGTTTTTTTTCTGAAATGAAACAATACGTCATGCCAAAACATATTAAAGCCTGAATCAATTCTGGTGCCAATCTTTGTGTGTAAGGAACCAAGAATGATCAAATGCCAGTTTGTAGGTCAAAACCTCTGTGTTCCCCTTAATTTCTGTTCGCCTCAGCTTCAAAGGCCTTGGAAGTACTCTTAGTTTCTGAGAGGAGAGATATGTTCAAGAAGCACAGCCTTCCTTGTGATTGTAGTACAGCATTTTACTGAGGCAAAGTACTCTCATGCATAGTGTGATACAAGTGAAGTTGATGAGATAGGAATATGTAGTTCTCAGGTTTAGGGCAGGTTTTATATAAAGAAGTCCCTTCTTGAAGAGAAGGGTAACTTTTCTTAACTTCATTTCTCTATTTAATATTCATTAATATGTTATCAAATCAATATCTTTAATCCCCATTCCATATTAACAATTAACAAATTTAGTAATAAATAGCGTGAACCTGTAGGTATAGCACACAGGTGTCAAACTCACTGCATCATGTGACATGTCGTGACGTATCATGATTTTTTTCATGTTGCTGGAGCTGGGGTGGGTGCAGCCTCTGCATGATGCAACCGGCCCGCAAGCCAGCCGTTTGATACTTTTGGTATAGTGTAATAAAATTTAATCTTCATGCTTAACTAACTTAACTCTGAACTTTCCCTGAAGTGTTCAATATAAATGAAAACACATTATGTGGAACTATATCATAATATCATAAGAAACATATTTAATACTGTATGATTCTTCATCATTGAGAGGTTAACATAACTCATAACAAATAATTTTGTCGGGTTACAGATAGTTTCAAATAGTTTCATTGGATCAACCTAACATTCCATTAGGCATGATAGCCACAATAATTGCTGGAGGTTTTTGACATGTATCAATATATCTATGTCCCAAAAGTTTAAGTTTGTCATTTAATAACATTTAGAAGTGCCATTATGGTGAAACTGTTATATTAATATAGTATTAATATGATAAACGATCTAGGTAATTCTCAGAGGGATTTCTTTGGTAACCTAAAATTTATGCTGACCATTTATTATTTTAAAAATGGAACTAGTGCCAATGATATGAAGCTGATGTTATTTTTGCAGGTGTGCAGGCATAAGTTATCCATTTCTAACATTTTGGAAATTCCTTTTCAATATCACTTTATAATTAATTTATAAAATGAAATATTCTTATGCTTCCGTTTTAATTAGTGCTATTTTATTTTTAAAAAAGGAATACACTGGTATCAGCATTGAATGCATGCATTACAATGATTCTGCATCAAGGGGAATTAATTGCCCATACCTAATTATCTTTTAGAGACCTAGATTCTTGTAAATTTAGGAAAACATTTTATCTTTCAACATGTACCTAAATGATACACAGTTAATTAATTATAGTCATTTGGACAGTCAGAGTGTCTTCATATACTTCAAATGCTTCATATTTAGATTAATCCACCTTGTTCCACTGCCTTTATTTAAAAATTTAAAAATAATCTGAGAGGACATGATAGAAGAATGAATAGCTAGTTCTAACTCAGTGTCATCCATGATGTTCATTTCCCGACAGATAGGTACTAAATCCATATGTAATGTGAGCTGAGCTGAACTTGCTTAATTATAGTTATAGTTAATTCTGCAATCTGTCTCTTCTTTAAGCAACCAATTTCTTTTATTGTGAATCAAATTATTCTGAAATTAATCTTTGTTTCTTTTCTTTAAAAATACCCAAATCCTTAATTTTTATTAATAGCAAAGTTAAATATAACACCCTTTAAATGAGAAGCCATGGGACTGTCATATATATCTATAACTTGATAATTTATGAAGTAAATTATACAGAGAAATCAGTAAATAGCCACAACTCAGGTAAGGAGATTATAATAAAAGGATTAAAAGAAATAAGCAATACATTGGCATTCAGAATCTAGTTATGTGATTTCTTCAAGATTCTAAGGGCTAATTTTAGAAATTAGGAGAACTCTTGAATTCTAGCATTATGATTCAGTTCTTAAATGGTATTTATAATTGGCATTTCTTTTACACATTCTATTATTTCTGTTTATTTGAATAATTTCAAAAAGTGAAACTGACATTAGACTGAAAAGAGCTGATATAGAGTTTTAGATTGAAACCTTCAACGATCAAAGAACCTTCACTTCTTAAATGGTAATTAAGTTGGAAATCTGAGAAACTGTTGCAAAGAATGGAATAGAACAAATAGCAGATCAAGTCATCATAATTGGTACTTAAACAATAGCATTTGGCACAGCTGTTGAAAAGGGAGTGTCAGAAGAAAAGGCCATAGAAGATATTACCCCGATAACTATTAAAAAGAGCTTAATATTTTACAATTGCAATATTCTTACTTTTTTCCCTAAATAAATACATACCTTTCTGATTTCTGCACTTATCCAAGTAATGCTGTTTGTTGTAACAGAAAAATACATATGTTTTTAAAATATGTTTTAATATATTTAATAAATAAAATATTTAATGTTTAACAAAATATTAAAATATTTTTTAAATTATTTTTTGCATTTGAATGCTTAAATAGCTTTCTAGCAACCTGTATCAAATTAATTTAATGTTGAAGTGTCATCATTCTATGGCTTCCCAGTCAAAATTTTCCATCCCTTAAGTGACCTGTGCAGTATATGAACTATTTTCTGTGAGACATTGAGGTTTATAAATTCTTGTTTGTGTCTCTCTGGAAGTGTCAGATCTTGAGCTTGATCAATTGACCATGAATCACTAAGAAATTATGCTCTATACTTGATTTTTCATCATTCTCAGCTAAATATATTAATATTCTCCATCAAGATGTATTATGTTTAAGTTAACATCTAGTGATGTGAGATTTCTATCTGTGGTGTCCTTGGTGCTCTCTGAGCTTGGCTGTTTTCTTGCAGATGTTTCATTACCCAAACTAGGTGATATCATCATTGCTGATGATGTTACTTAGTTTCGGTAACAAAATATCTGCAAGAAATCCAAGGATACCTCATTTCAAACCTGAACTACAAATATTCTCCTTCATTGATTTCTGTCTGTGATTTGCAATTTGAGATAATTATCAGTTGAAATAAGAAATCTATAACAAGCTTGTATGAACTATTATTCAGAAAAGCTTTTTGATATTTTCTTTATTTTATGAAATCAGAAATAGTAGTACAGTGTCAGAAAAAAAGGTATTTCTGACTCATGTATACAGTGTGGTAAAGATAATTTTATAATTCTTACTCATCTGTGACGTACACAAGGTGGTCTAAGGTACTTTTAAACATACTTGGTGTACTCATTTGAGGAATGAAGAAGCCAAAATGTAGCACTTTCTTCTTGTCTATTTGCAAACATTAAATAAGCATAAAGAAATAATCATGCATTTAATAGTTTGATAGGGAACATTCTGAAAACTGTTAGAAACAGAAAATCTAAGCAATGTACTTCTTCTGTATGAAATGGTTTTTCTTATTACTAAAACAATTCAAACGTAGCTTGCCTTGGTCAGGAGGAAGAAAATACCAGTGCTTTTACTAGATGTTTAACTTGGAAATGCATTCAATGATATGGATCAATAAGATTTGATGGATGGTAATAAAGCTGGTTAGAAAATTTTCATCAATTGTATTGCTCCTGTGTATAATTAATTACATGTCATCATTTTTGTTTGGCTCCCAGTAAAAACAAGTCTGAAATATTAGCTTAATTTAAATAGGAATACAAAACATGAAAGGAATGGGAGATAGTTTGTTCTTTAATCTGTCCTGTCATCCTCATTTTAATCTATTATGTTTCATGTGATAATATTATTCAGTGAACTATGAATTGGATTTAAAACTTCATTATCATTATAATTATTCTAGTATTTCACATCTAATCATTGTATAAAACACATAAAAACATACTGTACTTTCTGGTGTATAAGACGACTTTTGCAAGCATTAAAATTGGCATCGAAGTCAGGGGTCATCTTATATGCCGAGTTGTCTTATATGCCGGAAATAATGGTAGTTTCCGGCGTATAAGATGACTTTCTAGGCATGTGACTCGGTGTCGAAGACGGGGGTCGTCTTATACGCCGGGTCGCCTTATATGCCGGAATATACGGTACGTTTAAAAACATAAGTTTCTTCTAATTCAAAGAAAATCTCCCAAGAAGTTGGAAATAGGGGGTTATGAATATAAAGCTTGAATAAAGTCATTTTTCATGGTGATATCGAAAGCAATACAAAATCTAGGAATTAGTATAATCTCAGTTTCCCCTGGGATTATTCTTAAGAAAATACTTAACTCGGGGAAAAAGTTCACAGGTATTTTTCTTCATGCTGACATGCATATTTTTAAAAATATCCTGATATTTGCAATGAGCTAATGTAGGTTATGGAAAAACAATATGTAGATTTTGATATAGCAAGTACCCTTTTGGATTCCGTCAAATTTTGGGTTCCACCAAACACCATGAAAATAGATTTCTGTTTTTACCATCAGACTTTTAGTTTTTTTCCCAAGATAGAATCTTGGTACCATTGATGTTTCTGGGTAAGGTAAAAGTGCTCTAAATGTGTCAGAGGACAAAGGTTTTGAATACTATAAAATGTTTTATATTAAAATTAATATGGAACTAAAATGACGACTTCGTTGTTTTTTAAAAATTGGTAGTGATGGGGGCTGTGGCTAGGTAAGAAAAGAAATTGCCCTGTTTTAATTATGGAAATGCTTCTTTATTAATTGGGCATGCAAGTAGGGAGACACACAGGTTGGAGATAGGAAAGTTCTTCTTAATGGTTTTGATAGATCGTTCCAAAGTACATTATGCATGTTTAGAACAAAATAAACTTGCTTTCATGAAGCAAGAGAAAAATACTAAGTTGAATTGGTACTGGGGATAGTATGTGTTTATTAGCAAGCTCCTAATGTAACAAAGATTGCTTTTTTCTTCTTATGGTTTCTAATGGATATAATATGCACCACCTACTGCTATATTCATTTACATTTTTTCCATCTTTTAGGCAGCAGAGTGAAATGTGAATAAAGAAGAAAAATTTTAGTGACAGTGTTTATATTTGAAAACAGAAAGTAGTTTTTCATGTTACATTTCCATCTTGTGAGCTATCATTAACACCAGTTGCCCTAGCAATCATAAAATGTAAAAAGAAAAATCTCAAATAAATAGCCCTGAAGAAATTAGCTGCGACAAAGCTTTCTTTAAGTTTCTTTGTATATTCTGGGTTTTTTATTGTGTTAATAATGTCTATTCATTTGTGTTAATTGCTCTTATATTCTGCTTCTTCTATGTTTATACCTTAATCTTCTTAATATGTTCTTTGTATCATATTGATAGATACAAGGTTGTTGGTTGGTTCCAAAAATTTATTTCCATGTATTGCAAAAATCATATCAGTAATTCCCACTGTAAAGTGAAATAAAAAGAAAAATGCTTAACTAGGATCATTTATCAGGGATGGATGATCAAAAGTCCAAATTCAGTTCTATAAGATAATTAATAACAATATATTATGTAATAATCGTAGATCTTGTAAAAATAAAGATTCTGATTGCAAAGCACATAAGAATAGCAAATAATTGGGTTTGCTCATATTGCTCTTCTAATTACATTTAAGTCGATTTGTTCTAGTGGTTAAGGCACAGGTTAGAAATCAGGAGTTTGTGAGTTCTAGTTCTGCATATATGCTGACTGGGTGACTTTGGACCAGTCACACTCTCAGCCCAACCCATCCCACAGTTTTGTTGCTGTGGGGAAAAATGGGAAAAGAAAGGAATGTTGGATGTGTTCACTGCCTTGAGTTATTTATATAAAAAAATGAAGAATATGAATGAATGAATGAATGAATGGAGATCAACTATAGTACTGGGATGAAATGTGAGGTCAGTTGGACCATCAAATTGAAAAAAATATATAATGGAAGGCACAGATTGATAAATCCTATTGTAATGTTGTGGTTGATAACATAATATCTGAACCTTGTCAGAAAAAAAAATCATGTATATGGTGACATACATATGGTGATAGAACTTGGGAGAAATTTTCTTCTCACATTGATGACTTCTATTTCTGATGTTCTGTGAACATGACTGTAATATAGTATTTGGCTACTGAATGGATTAGTGTTGGGTAAAGACAGTGTTGTCTGATCTTGCAAATAACTTCATTTGTTATTTTAGTGCATCAAGATTAACTGTAGCAGGGTGGCACTCACATAGCTAATTATCAGTAGTTTGTAATTATCAGAAAAGTTTGTAATGTCATAGACAGCACAGTAAACTGGTGCTATCATCATGAGATCAAATGGTAAGGCTTTCATATTTCATATTATGTTCTTCTGGGAGAACATGGGAAGGTAATTGGAAGTTTTTATTTGTAGGTTATAATTACCTGCATCTTTTTCAGCCAAACCTTTCCCCCTGCTATCCAACTCCTGATATGCATTTTCCCCCTTTTGGAAATAGTGAGAAAAAAGGTGAGAAAGAAATCTATTTGTATGCTAATTTACTGTATAACTGAAACAAGTTATATTAAATTTTAAACATGAAGAAATTGTTTCCAATGTAGGGAAAAATAGCTTTTCTTGTAGTTACATAATATTTTCAAAGGAGGAAAGAAAATTGTTTGTCCAAATTGATCTTTAGATGTTCATTAATGTGGCAGGCTTAAAAGTTTAAGCTTTATTTAAAAAAGTAAAATTGTCCCTGAATTGACCTTAACTGCAGCTGTAGCTATATGGGCACAAGTTTTCTTGGCAAATCAAACTGTTTACCACGGCATTCTTCAAAGATCTTTTTCAAGCCAATCAGTGTTCCATTAAGTGCAAATACTAATTTGACTTTTGGGCCCAAAGACTTGCTATTAATGATAAAATGCTTTCTCTATTTTTTTTTTTTTTTTTGCAGAGCTTGCCAATAGATATTAGGTTTGTTATTTTTTTAATCCGTTACTTATTTTTTTTCAAGATGTAAGACCATTTTTTTTAACGGCAACTTCTTCTCGTTAATGGAAATAGTTGTGTAGTGATATTAGGGTACACTTTTTTGTTACAGTCCAAATGTAATTTTCACAATAATTTTTGTACATAAAATTCAAAAAAATTCTGCTTATACTATTGCTTTTCCATTGTTACATTTCATTAGAATCCTTCAAATTGGCCATTTTATATATCCCTGAGCATTGGGGGACAAACTACAGTGCTGGAATAAATGCAATATAAAATGAACTACTTTTAAATGAAAGTAGTTATTTTCATGGAGAATTATTTTGGTATCGAAGTTTGGAATGAGAGCAAGGGAGAATAATACATTGTAAGATTCAGAGAAGGAAGCTGTATTATTGATTTTATTCTGACTATAAGGTTTATGATTTTCTTGCAGTAAGGGGAAAAGTGTTCATCTAGTAAAATTAATTGTCAAAATGTGAACTTAACATATATTATGGTTTAACACTGGTCATGACACTGATTTGCAAACCAATTTGCTGGAATTAAAGTTCTATCTGTAAATGTCATTCAGCTTGTTATTCTTTAATGTCTTCAATTGAGAAATTTAAATAGAGTGATTCACCACACATTGAAGAAAAAGGAGAAAGAAAAATGACTTTCTGGGGCAATTCACCAGTCATAGCTAAATCATAGGCTTCTCATTAAGAATGAGCTCCCCCACCCACTTTCTGATTCTTCATATTATACTTGGTTTATTACACTTGGCATTCATGAAGACTGCACAGTATTCAAGATTACAGCATATTTTTTGTTTCCTGAAGTTGACTTGGCCATAACATCTCAGCTGAATCAGTATGAGAGATCAGGTTTCTTTGCATCCATAATATTCCATAGGACCATGACAAGGAAAGCCTTATTTGCTGAATCTTTGGCATTAACATTTATGCCTTCTTCTTATCACCATTTATAAAAATGCATAAACTTACCACAAATTCTTTTTAAAAACAAATTTAGAAATAATTCAAAGTATATTATCATCAGATTTTTGTTGCCAAACTACTTTTAAATACCCAGAAATAAAATTAGTCAAAGGACTACAGGTATATTGCAGCACAAATGCAGATTACATGAGGAGGCCTTCTTTTAAAGTAGCTGATAGCCTAAATGCATATAAATTGTTTGTTAGATATATTTGCATGATTTCTATCCCACTAGATAATCCAGAGAAATCAAATGAACTTCCTTAAGTGTAGAATTAGAGTCTATAGTCTTGATCTAAAAGGGCTTCAGAAACATAGCCTTGAAAAAGAAGAAAGGTTTTTTTTTCACATGCCTTATTTTGTTACCAATAGGACAAAAGTACTAATTATTTTATAGATAGTATATACTCCTGTCCTTTATTTTTTTATTGGAAGAAAAGCCAGTTGATTGTTTATTGGATTTTCAGTTCAGACCAATGTTCTTTTTTCTAAAAACAACACATTCTACCTGAATAACTGAAATGTGTTGAAATGAAAGTAGAAAATTAAAATGTCATTCTCTGTGTTTGTTCTATTAATTATAGAAATTATAGGGTACAATTGATATTTCAGACTCTGTATTTCTTAAATAGTTCAAAATTTGGACTTTGTATCTACTTGAAGTATGAATGTTCTTTTATATTAAACATGAAAGGAAAAATACTTGAAAAATAAAAGTAGAAACAGAATATAGTAGTCTGAAAATATTGGCAGATACCTTGTTTATTGTTAATGTTTGCATAAGGATATTAGATGTCATTTTCTTAGAAGGCAATTGAACTCTTGTATTTAAGCTGTGTTGAACAAATATGATAAAATAATACTTTATATTATAAATACAAATTTGTATATAAATGGAATGAATAAAGCGCGTTCACCAGGAGAGTTTAAAGTTAAAATATTTTAATTAAAGTATTTTACTATATTAAAAGGTTGCCAAGCTTTCGTTGGGAAAACTCCCCAACATCTTCAGGGCTGAGAGACCGTTTCTAACAAGGTGGTTCAAACGGGTTCCATAGACGTCTGCGCTTGGTTCCTAGACTGTGCCAGCATTCCCTGCTGAACAGCTGATAGGTGGGAGGGGGAATCGGAGTAAAGATTTCTTCTGTCGTTCTCTCGAGCACTTGTGTTCACATCTCCATCGATCTCAGGGAGTATTGTTAGAGCTATGTTCCGCCCTCTCTCGGCAGCACTGGTTCTCGTTGCAGCGGGGGGATTTAGTTCGATGTCATTGTGTATCCTACCATGGAGGCGGGGCTTCATCGCCTGCAATTTAACATCTTTCCTCTGCTGTGTGTTCCCGTATTTATCTTCTCTCGCATGTACAAGCATCAACTGGATGTGGTATTTTTCAATGTTTGAATCATCCTCCTCCATCATGGTGTCCTCCATGCTCATCTTCCCTCGTGGGTCAATATTCAAGTTAAATCCCCCCCATTTCTGTGAGCAAAAGTCTGTTGGTATTTGGGCAGATTCCCCGCTCATGTTACTTTCCCTTTTATCAAGCGAACGGGTCGTCATCACATGTTTATTCTCCCCTCTCTGTATGGGATATTCACTTTTATTATTATTATGGGTAGTGCTAAATTTAGTGGTTCTATCCTCAAATTTCTTAAGCACTCCAATGTCATTATTGTTGTTTTCTCCAATTAAAGGGGGTGTGGTTTCTCCTTGATGTTGTTGGGAGGTTTCTGGGTAGTCTATATCAGATTGTTTCTGGTAGGGAGGAGGTGTAGCTCCTGGATTAGAACGTTGTGGATGTTGATTGTAAGGTTTGTGATATAAAGGATGATGGTTTGAGTTCCATTTTCGTAGCGCTTGTTGTGCTGGGTGCAAGTCAATGTGACGATTGAATGAGTTGTTATTCGAGAACCAGGCTTCTTTTAGCAGCCGACCTCCCTTCGTGGCATCACTGGCTAAGATAAGGGTGTTATTGAAGTCAAACTGATGGCCTTGTTGTGCCATATGCATCCAAAGTTGTGAGTGTGGTTCGCCTCGTTTTATGGCCAGTTTGTGTTTGTGGAGGCGAGTTTTCAAACGTTTGGCTGTTTCTCCCACATAGTTGCCTTCGCAGTTTTTGCAGTTGATCTTATAAACAATAGCAGATTTCTCCATGGTAGGTAGGGGGTCCTTTGGACGCATAATTTTTGATCGTAGGGTTTGGTTAGGTTTGTGAGCTACTTCTATACCATGGGGTGCTAGTAGTCTGGCTGTGGCCTCTGAGATGTTACTTATGTATGGGAGGGAGATGCGTGTTTTTTGTAGGGGGGAATCCCTTCTTCGTTGGGTGGTCTGGCGCTGGAAAGTTGTACAATGTCGTTTGATAAATTTTAATGGATAACCGTTATATATGCATGTACGGAAGAGGTGTCTCCTCTCTTCTTTCTTATATTCATCCGTGCTGCAGTGGGAGTCAACGCGTTTAAATAACGTTTTAATGCAGCTGATTTTATGTGAAACAGGATGATTACTCTGGTAATGGAGGATTCTATCCGTGTGGGTTGGTTTACGGAATACCTTCGTATGTAGGTATCCATCTGGTTGACGGTGGATGGAAACATCTAAGAAGGCAAGAGAATTGTGTCTTTCTTCCTCTACAGTAAACCTTATGTCAGAGTAGATGGAATTTAATATTCCCATAAATGTAGTTACATGTTGTCTTTTGACAATAGCAAATGTATCGTCCACGTATCGAACCCAAAATTTGGGTTGGTATAAAGTCATAGCCTTATGTTCAAGCTGTTGAAGGACTACCTCAGCTATAATACTGGAGATGGGGGAGCCCATCGGGGTTCCTTTTATCTGTTCATAGATGGTACCTTGGAATGTGAAATAAGTCTGGAGACATATTTCTATCAATTTCACGAGGTCTTCTGTCTGAAGGGAATCTTGGTGATGATCTTCTCTCATAGATGTCAAACGTTCTTTCAGGACAGAGATGGCTAAATCCTGGAGGTGAAGAGAGAGGTGACGTCGAACCACACCATCATCTCATCATCCTCCACCCTAAGGGTCTTAATTCTAGTTAAAAATTCTTCTGCAGATCTGACCATGGTGTTACTGCCATCTACGAGGTGGTTGATGCGGGTACTAAGCCATTTAGCTAGTCCTGAGGTGGGGGTGCCCCTGAATGATACAATGGGGCAAAGGGGGGTACCTTCCTTGTGGATCTTTGGTAGACCGTAAAACGGGCAAGGGCCGTGTCACAGGGACGTATCCTCTTTAGGGTGTCATCTCCGATCTTCTTACAATTAAAGTTTTTTTTCACCATCATTATTAAATTTGTATATTTATATATTTTGATGTTATATTTTTAATTGATTTCAAGGATATACAAGCATATAAGAAAATAGGAAATGTTGCTAAAATTTCATGTTTTAAATCAGCAGGATTAAGTATTTTCTTAATACATATTACATTTACCTAACTTCAACACATATCTGATTCAGTATGGCACTTTTCTCTGATATTTAAAATGCCCAACATTTTAACAGTTGAACTTTTACTAATTTACAGTATAAATTATGCTATATATAAATATTAATATAATATATTTAAATATATGTTACATATATATTGCAATATGTGCTAGACCATTTGTTAGCATCATTAAGTAGAAAATTATTTGAAAGATCCTTGCTTAAGTCATGGAAAACTGCTATTAAACAGTCTTTGGATGAAATGGAGCAGAAATCAAACCTGAGGGATACATATCCTAAAAGGAATAGGGATAAGAGAAAATTGCCTAATACACTCAATGTGTCGTATATTTCTCAATCACCAAGATTTATCCTATGGAAAAGGATAGTCCAGAATAACCACTCTAAAGATAATTGTCCCTTGGCAGATACAGGAGGTTAGGATGGAAGGAAAGTTGCTTTTCTTTCTTATTCTTTTTTAATGGATAGGATTCAGTTCATGCATATCACTTAGTTTGGAGTCCAAACATTTGTGATATTGAAGCTCCGTGTTTGTTTTAGTTTTAAATGTTCCTTTCATTCAACAAATGTTAATTTAATGAATTCATTCAACAAATGTTAATTTAATGAATGGGACAGCCTGACACATTAATCTGTATCACAAATTACTACCCACCAAATTCAAGGTACACCTTCCAGGAGTGTACCATAAAACAGAAAGGGTTGAAGTTTCAATGATTTCTAAGTGTCAAGTACAAAAGAGCGGAAGAGTTTGTATAAAAATGTAAAGAGTATTTGAAGGAGTTTTTTGCTTTAAATATGAATAAGGGTACTTCGATGCCATGGTCTGGGACGCCAGTAAGGCGTACATGAGGGGAATTTCAATTCATTTAAATAAAGTTTCTAGGGGTAAAATGTTACAAAGAAGTAGAGAAATAGAAGAAGAGATTAAATTAAAAGAAGAAGCTCTTGTTCTTAATCCAACCGATAATAAGTTAAAAGTTTCTATAAAAATGCTTAGGGAACAATTTAATATGTTGATGGCAGATCAGGTAGCTACCAATCTGCGTTATATGGGACATAATATTTTTTGTAATGCGAATAAGCCTGGGAGGTGGTTGGCTTATCAATTACGAAAGAGACTGACTGAGACTTTTAATATTGAAAAGGGAACAAGACAAGGATATCCATTATCTCCATTGTTATTTGTTTTAACAATAGAGATTTTGTTGATTCAGATTCGAGAATCAACGGTACTCAAGGGTATAAAGATAAAAAAAATGAGTATAAATTGTGGGCTTTTCCGGATGATTTGGTTTTAATTTTGGAACAACCGACTCAAGCGGTTGATTGTCTATTAAAACTTATAACACAGTATGGGAAAGTTTCTGGTTTTAAAGTTAATAATCACTACGATATTATCTAAGAATATCTCAATTAACGATAAAGAAAGTTTAGTTAAATCTACAGGTTTTCAGATGGTGAAAAAGGTTAAATATTTGGGAGTATATTTAACAGCTTCAAATGGAAAATTGTATAAGAATAATTATGAATTATTATGGGCAAAAGTACAAAAGGATTTCAATGACTGGAAAAAATTGCAATTGTCATTGTTGGGGAGAATTTCAGCTGTATAAATGAATGTTCTACCAAAGTTTCTTTTCTTGTTTCAGATGATACCTACCATATATGCTGGCGTATAAGACGACTTCTGCAAGCGCTAAACTCGGCGCCAAAGACGGGGGTCATCTTATACGCCGAGTCGTCTTATACGCTGGAAATGCTGGTAGTTTCCGGCGTATAAGATGACATTCTAGGAATGCGGCTCGGCGACAAAGATGGGGGTCGTCTTATATGCCGGGTCACCTAATACGCCGGCATATACGGTATTTAAAAAAAAGATGTAAATTTGGAGGAATGGCAGAAGGGTATCAATAAATTCATTTGGACTGGGAAGAAACCAAGGGTTAAGTTTAAGATTTTGCAAGATGCCTGAGAAAGAGGAGGACTTAAAGCACCTAATTTGAAATTATATTATGATGCAGCCACCTTAACTTGGATAAGTGATTGGCTTAATTTAACAAATAAGGATATTCTTTCTCTTGAAGGGTGGGACTTAATGTATGGTTGGCATGCATATTTAATTTTTAACAAGAAAGTTGACCGGGCTTTTAAATCACATATTTTGAGGAATGCCTTACTTCGAGTTTGGAAAAAGTATTATTATAGGTTAAATTATAAAATACCTATCTGGGGGATTCCTGGACACGCAATTGAGGGAATTTCTAAGGGGATGAACTTTGACAAAATCTCGTATAAAGAATTATTAATTTGGTCAGGTTTGGACTGGCATTTAAAATCTTTAGATGTATTAAGGCAAGAAAATATTTTACAGTCATGGTTTCAATACTTACAAATAGTGGATAGGTGGATTGTAGATAAGAGGGAATAACATTAGAACAGTGGTTCTCAACCTGTGGGTCGGGACCCCATTTGGGGTCGAACAACCATTTCACGGGGGTCGCCAAACAAGGTTGTCCGCCATTTTTCCCCCTTTTCTTTGGCCACGCCCCTGGCACCTGGTGATGTATAAGTGGTTGGGGGGTCACCACAACATGGGGAACTGTATTATGGGGTCGCGGCATTCGAAAGGTTGAGAACCACTGCATTAGAAGATGAAAATTTGGTAATTCAGATTAAAGATCAGAATCAGGCTCATATGAAAAGAATTTATAATGCTTTAATAGAATTAGATTCAGAAACAGAATTGGTTAAAGACTGTATGGTTAAATGGGCTCAGAATATCCAGGAACCGATCCCATTGGATTTATGGGAGATAATTTGGATCAGAAATGTTAAATTTACACAAGCTCAAAATTTGAGGGAAATTTTTTATAAAATGTTTTATAGGTGGCATCTAGATCCTAAAAAAATATCTTGTATGTACTCTAATTTACAACCCAAATGTTTGAGATGTGGTAACACGGATGCGACTTATTTTCATGTTTGGTGGAATTGTAAAAAGGTAAAGACTTTTTGGATTATGATTTGGTGGAACATTCAAAAGATTTTTAAAAGGCAGATAAAGTTTACTCCTCAATTATTCTTATTGGGTATTTTTGTGGATTTAGATGATAAAGAAACTATTTTAATGTTGAATTTATTAACTGCAGCAAGGTTATTAGTAGGTTCATATTGGAAGAAAGATTCGTTGCCTACTTTAGAAGAGTGGATATTTAAAGTTTCTAATTTTGCAGAAATAGCAAAAATTTCTGCTTATTTAAAGGATCATACACAAGAAAGATATATTATTGTATGGAGAAGATGGATAGATTATATTCAGAAGAAGTATGGGACTATAAAATTTCATTTATTTTATGTGTAAATTTTATAGTAAATGTTGTATAAGAGATTTGTTTATGATGATGTAATTTAAGGGGAATTAAGGGTTAAGTATGATTTTTTTTCTTTCCTTTTTTCTTTTTATATTGTTGATTTTCTTATTAATAACTCTACTCTGCTCTGGGAAGTGAGGGAGGGGGGTTGAGGGTGGGTGGGTGGGTGAGTGGGTGGGTAAATAGGTAGAATAGGATAATATAGATATGGTAATTTATGAGAGAGGTGCTGCTTGGGCATTTCCCTTACGCTGCATTCCTGTATTTGAGAGGGATGAGAGGGGAGGAAGGTGAAGGGAGGAAGTAGGATGGTAAGAGGAGAAGGGGAGTGGAAGAGAGCAGTGAGGGGAGGAGAGAAAGAGGAGGGAAGTAGGGAAGGTATTAGAGAGGGTGGATGCAGCTTGGGGGAAATGAGCAAGCGGCACCTATGGTTATGGTTATGATTATGAATTTATTTTATTTTGTAAAGTGAATTTTGTTGTATAATTATGTTGGATAATTGGAAAATAAAAATTTTTTATTTAAAAAAGAAAGTATAAAAGAGCGTATTCGGTGGTTGGGATAGAAAAGTTTCTCAAAAATATCCAACACATCGTTCAGTAATCCAAGAGATTAGTATAAGTAATTGTAATATGACCCAAAGAAGACCAGAGCTAATCACAGAGGAAAGCTAATAGGACCCAAATAAAAAATTCAACTTGGATAACTCTGAAAATTGAGTTGAGTTGTAACTTTAAGCAAATTTAATAATTAGAAAGCCAAACTTTACTGTCTTTGTTAAGATTATCTGGTAAGATGTTTACAAATAGTAAATATCTGTTTCTGAGGAAGAACATTTTTCTGAGATGGAGCTTTACCAAAAACAGTAAGTTTGATATTTTATTCAATAAATAAAAATCCTAATTTCATTTGACATTTTGAAGTTAAGCAATAAATGCATGTTACAGTATCATTTGTAGAGCTAGTTTATCCATGTTGTGGAACATGGAACTTAGAATAAATATTGCATGTTGCACTTTCCGCAACATGGGTATAATTTTTCATAATATTATGTTGTGTTATTCAAACTTACATAAACATTCCAGACCAGGAAAAGATTTGGTTTTGGCAGCAATAGTAGGAGTATTTCAATGCACACCCTCTCCCAAATCAATTACCACATTTTACATAATTTGTTCAGGAATATTCAAATAAAGAACTGGTTCCATCTTCTTTTCATCTATAGAGGGAAAGGAAGGGGAAAATATATTCTGTTATTAATAATGGTCTAATAGGAGTACATTTCCACTGAATAATTCCTCTGAAGAATTTATTAAAGAATTATTAAATAGAATGAATTTTGAGAAGTACACATGGAAGATGTGGCATTTTCTGTCAGTGTTATACAGTTACATTATTGTGTGAGATTTTGTGAAAATAATGTATATCATCTGGAGAAATTATATAAATCCTTATGCAATATCCTGTGCAAACAAAAATAGTTCTCTTTTTTATGGAAACTTGGAAAAAGGCCCAGTATGCTTTCCACTTACAGAAGATATTTCTGAATACAACCCTCAATAATAAGCCAAAATAAATCCATTATTCAAAAACATATTTAAAACTGGTATGCCAAAAAATGTATTGCCAGAGTAACAAATGGATAAAACAGAGAATATTCCAAATGAATTTAATTTATCACAGCCGTAAGTAAGAATACTTGTATATTGAAATGAGTAAGAAAGTGATGATTAAAGGAGGTTTCTTGGGCTGTAAAGAAGATGGAGACTTTCAGCCTTGCAATATTGATTTCAGTCTTACTAGGTAGACCAGACAGGAAAGATGAATTAATAATATTGTAATATTATGTTAACAAAATATTATAAGTACTTCTCTCTCCCTTTACAGCCTAAGTAACTAGGGAAGATCTCTTCTGAGCTTCTTGCCGCACTCATATTTCTGCTGCAGGCTAAGCTGTATTTTATCTGATCATTACTTTGGCCATGACTGGATGCCCTATATCCCAAAGTTATTCTCACACATCATTGCAGTACATTTAAATTATAATTGAAGGTGTTACTGAGGAAAGCAACAAAAATAGTTTTCAAGTTTGTTGTCCAATATAGGCCTATGGATGTATACCATTCTGCCAAACAATTGAGAGAAGTCATTATGTTTTCTTTCAAGATATATCAAGAAGTTATTTGAAACATAGAAGGAAAAAAAACCTTTACTAAACAACAAACAAAAGTCTAAAATTCTATGAAAGAAACACTGTGTTAACTATTTTAAATTATTATGTGCAAGAGTGTCATCATTTTAGAATAAAAATAATTATATAACTGCTATTTATTTGGAAATGATTACATAGTAATAATGACACTGTTAGCCCTTTCCCATTCTCTTATAAATTAAGTTGATTCCTTACAGAAAGATTGAAATAAGACCAATGATGGCAGATTATCTACCCCAGTTAGACATGACAAGTGACCTTTCAGAGTTTAATTTGATTTGATTAGCATTATTCTGGCTGCACATAGCCATTCTCTGTTCTTGTCTTATTCCTGTAATTAGATCTGAAAACATTCTACTGTCTTTTAATAAACATAATTAATTTAATTAACAAAGATAGAACATAATAAAGATAGAGGCACACAGACAGTAGTGATCAACACATTTTGTTCCATGTAGTTCCATTAGTTTTTTTCTAGCTTGCTAAGAATAAAACTACAAACCAAATGGAAACTAACTTCAAACAAGCATAAATTACCCAAACATGTCAACAGAAGATCATTGTATTCCATATCCTCTATACATGCTGAGGATTAAAATATGTTGATGAAGGAATTACATATTCTAACTTAAATTCATTGGTATAAAAGCATAGCAATACACAGAAGACACTTTCAATTAATGTTTGTTTTTTATTTCATTGGCTGTATGAATGTTATATTTAAAATATTTAATATGCTATATTGTTTATAATAATCCAATGTTTAGCTCTTTGTTTTGTCTTTTTTCCTGGCAGTTGTGACTCTGAAAATAGATATCTTGGTAATCCACTCAGAGGAACATGCTACTGTAAGTATTCGTATATTTTGTTTCCCTCTGATATTATTTTGAAATAATATACATACTAAAATCTATTTTAAACCAGTATTATGAGTTATTATTAATTTATTAATTATCAAATAAACTATTAAGTAGAAACTATTGATCAGTGGTACGTTAATGGCAGATACCTTTTCTTTCTTTCTTCTATTCAATCATGCCCAATTCTTTTAGACTTCTCAGAGAAGTTTCTATAGTTTTCTTATTTTAAAAATTCAAGTAAGGTAGAGATCCATGGAAAGCAGCACAAATTATGTAGGTTACCATATTTTGAGCTTTACAGTTTATAAAAAAGACAAATGAAAGGACTTTTTAAGATAAATATTGTGTAAAATGCTACCTTTTATAAAGTTGTGATTTGAAGATAAGTATTTCTGATATGACACTAGAATTTGGAGCTACCCTATTTAAAAGATATAGTAATAATTTAATTAAAAAGAACCTTGGAAGTAATTCACAGAGCAAATATGTTGAATTTGTTTCATGTTACTTCATTTCACTTTTTGGACTCCCCAAAATATTTTTGGCCATAGTAAAAAGAGGACCCTAGGCAATGATTTTGTTTGTTTTGATGCAGCAGTTTTATATTGCATTTTATAAGATAGCTGATCATTAATAATAACTTTTTTAAAGAAAGGATTTTATATAGGTTCATAGGTGGGTAAGTAGGTAGACATAATACAGGTTGACAACTATTGTATTAATTGTACATTTCACTGTGTTATACATTTACCACATTAGTATATTATATACAGTCAGTGCCCAGTGGTTGAAGTGTGAAGATTGTTCTCAATCTATGTAGCATATTTGATATTTTAATAATTTTTAATGGTACTTAAAATTACCCATAAACCATAAAGCTTTTTTTTTCCTGGTTTCATTTTCTCATTTATATTGTGAATGAAATGGTTTTATCCAATATAATAGTAAATATAATAGTAAAACAGAAAGGAACAGAGAGAAACAAAAACAACGTATGGGTACTAGGCTAGAAAACAGGAAACTGTTTTATAAAGTTCTAGTCTTGCCTTAGGCATAAAAGCTGGTTGGGTGACTTTGGTGTATGCATGTATATGTGTATACATATAGTGAGAAGGAGCCTGTGGCCTAGAGGTTAATAAAGCTGCCTAACATGCACACAGCCCAGGCTCGAATCTCAAGGGTAAGTGTGGCTGAAGAGAGTTAAGAAACTCGAAATAGCTATCCCATTCTCCCTTAATTCTTTGTTAGCAATTCAAATTTTATAATACAAATGATGTCGCAGTTGCGACTGCTGCCTGTGGATGGCTCTAGATTGAGCTGATATAGGCAAAAAAAAGAAAAAAAAAAGAAAGAAAGAAGATTTCTTTCTCCCATATTTGGGCCGACAGGGTGCATCCAGAAACATTCAAGGTAAATCTCCTCCCCCTATCTCTTCCCTCCCTGATACAGCTGACAAAGTGAGAAGGAGCCTGTGGCCTAGAGGATAATACAGCTGCCTAACATGCACACAGCCCAGGCTCGAATCTCAGAACGGTAAGTGTGGCTGAAGAGAGTTAAGAAACTCGAAATAGCTATCCCATTCTCCCTTAATTCTTTGTTAGCAATCCAAATTTTATAATATAAAGGGTTCTAAAAGGCAGATGCTGGGGCGTCTTTTATAGGGTGTTAGTAGCCTGCATCCGGCTTCTAAGGCATGTTAGCGGACCCAGCTGGTCGTGCCATTCATTATGCACCATTCCCCAACTGTAAGTATTAGATCCGGAAGTAAGAGGAATCCCTTTCATCCCGTATGTTGGTCGTCTCACTCCTTCCTCCTCATCCTGTATACGGATAGAGGGGGGGAGGTTCTCCCTCTATTCCATTAATCATTCCAGTCATAGTGTCATTAGGCCCACCCATCTTTGGGCGAGATGTGCCACTAACCCTGGGGGAGAGGGAGAGAGAGAGGAGAGAGAGTTAGTGGCACATCTCGACCAAACCCATTTAAACCATCCTTGTTAGAACGACCTTTTAGCCCTGATGATGTTGGGGAGTTCCCCAATGAAAGCTTGGCAACCTTTTTAGTAAACTATTTTTAGTAAAGTATTTTTACTTAAAAATTCTCCTGGTGATCGTGCATTATATTATATATATATATATATATATATATATATATATATATATATATATATATATATATATATATATATATATATATGATTAAAAAGGTTAAAAATATGAACCCTGGGAATATTCATAATGAAAATATAAAATGAGCACCAGGGTAATAAAAACTATAAAAGTTTTTAATAAATTAAAACTATAAAAGTTTTAAAAAGCGCCAAGCTTTCGCCGTCACCTGCCGGCATCCTCAGGGCTGGCGTGCCAGAGAATGAGAAGGACTTTTATAGGCGTGTCGAGGTCTGCGCCCGGCTCCTCGATCTTGTTATCGGGCCTAATTGGTTCAGCCGCGTGCAATTAACCTGTGCTTCTTTTCTCTTTTTGGTTGCACTTTTATCCTCATCCGTCTCCAATTCTCCCAACTCTGGATTAGCTAGATGGCAATTGCAGTTATTTCGGTTGCCTTTATATTCTAACCTCCCCTTAGGCTCAGGTGGTAGTGCACATTCCACATTCCTTTCTCCACCATATCTTGTCCAGTTGTTACTTTTAGGATCGTATTCATTTCCGGTCTCAATACTTTCATTTTTAATGTGTCCGTCATCCTGTTGGTCTCGTAAGTTGCTACGGGTCCGGTGCAACGTGGGGGGATGTTCCGCAAGGTGGAGGGATCGTCTCTTATTAGTTGTCATGCCCAGCTGTCCTGCGCGTGTCCTACTCCGGGTGCCCGGTCCAGGGGGTGTGTGCGCAGCAATCAAGCCGCGTCCCTCCTGGTTACAGCGCTCTTCCTCAGTTCTCCCCTTTTTTACATTATTAAGAGCATTCGCTTGTATTCCATGGGAGTCCTCAGGACCATCAGGTAGGGGGTGTGACGGCTCGATCTTCCGTACCCTGCCGCTCTCCGATCTTCCCTCCTCCTCTATAACGGTGTGCGATCGTCTCTTATTAGTTGTCATGCCAAGCTGTCCTGCGTGTGTCCTACTCCGGGTGCCCGGTCCAGGGGGTGTGTACGCAGCAATCAAGCCGCGTCCCTCCTGGTTGCAGCGCTCTTCCTCAGTTCTCCCCTTTTTTACATTATTAAGAGCATTCGCTTGTATTCCATGGGAGTCCTCAGGACCATCAGGTAGGGGGTGTGACGGCTCGATCTTCCGTACCCTACCGCTCTCCGATCTTCCCTCCTCCTCTATACCGGTGTGCGAGGGTTCTTCGTCAACCACCCCCCGTGGTTTATCCTTGTTAGAGCTAATCGCTCCGGCTGCATGAGGGGTTCTTCTCCTCCTTTCCGGATCAGCCGTGATGTTTCTTTTGATGTGTGGGCGGTCCGTTGCGTTTGGCGATTCATCCGCACTTCCACCTGCCGTATCTTCTCTCGTCTCCTCTTTGCTGCCAGGGGGCCGGATCCTGGTTCTTATCACCCCCCTAATCCTCTGGGATTGCAGTAGTCTCACGGGGGTGGTCGAAGTATCTCGCGATTGCTTTCCTTCCTCCAAATTGCACATGGTTTGTTGGATGGTTCGGGTGCTGCCCAAGTTGTTATTGGGCCATCGGGGGTGTTGCCGCTGATTATTGGCACTCCATGATCTTAAGGCCAAATAGGACGGACATAGGTCAATATGCCTATTAATGGATTTGCTGTCCGAGAGCCATGCCTCTCTAAGAAGGCGGCCCCCTTTGGTACTATCATTTGCCAATACACTGACGCCACTAAAATTAAACCTGTGGCCCAGATCCACCGTGTGGGCCCATATTTGGGAGTGACAATCTCTCCTTCTCACTGCCAATTCGTGCTCATGGACCCTGGTCTTAATGCGTTTAGCAGTCTCCCCAATATAAGTGCATTGGCAGTCCATGCAGTCAATCCTATAGACGGCTGCCGATCTTTCGATGCTGGGGAGCGGGTCCTTAGGGCGCATTATTGCCGCCCGCAGTGTTTGGTTGGGTCTATGGGCCACCTGTATTTTATATGGTGCCAGGATCCTAGCTGTGGCTTCTGATACATTGTGGATATAGGGGAGTGCAATGCGTGTGGTGGCTTGAGGCATGGATTCTTGGGATACTGGGTTACCCCGGAGTCCAGGTGGTTTCCTGAACTGATTAATAAATTTAACCGGGTAGCCGTTACGTCTACATATTTGGAAGAGGTGGTTTCTCTCTTCCTTTTTAGCTCTGACGGTGCTGCAATGTGTCTCCACTCGTTTGAATAGCGTCCTGACACAACTGGCTTTATGGGCCATCGGGTGATTGCTCCCAAAGTGGAGAATCCTGTCAGTGCACGTTGGTTTTCGGTATACCCTGGTAGCTAGACAGCCATCCACCTGGCGCTGCACAAATACATCCAAAAATGCCAAATTACCCTGATCTTCCTCCTCCATGGTGAATTGGATGTCTGGGTATACCGAATTCAGGACGCTCATAAAGTCAGTTTTGTGTCGTTTCTTAATGACCGCAAACGTATCGTCCACATAGCGGGCCCAAAATTTTGGTCGATACTGGGCCATCGCTATGTGTTCTAACCGTTGGAGTACCATCTCTGCAACCACACTGGAGATCGGCGACCCCATGGGTGTTCCTTTAATTTGCTCATATATAACACCCTGAAAGGTGAAATAGGTGTTAAGGCATATTTCCATCAGTTTTATCAGGTCCTCCGTTTGAAGGGAGTCCTGATGCTGCCCATGGTCTCCTTGATTAAGCCAGTCTCTTAGGACCGCAACCGCAAGTTCTTGCGGGATGGAAGTGAATAGAGAAATTACATCAAAGGAGACCATAAGCTCATCCTCTTCTACCTTCAGGGTTTTAATTCTGTTGAGGAATTCTTCTGCCGATCTTACGGTGGTGTCGCTGTTCCTTGCCAAGTGGCCGATGCGTACGCTCAGCCACTTGGCAAGTTCAGAGATGGGGGTACCCCTAAATGCTACAATGGGACGGAGGGGGACATTGGGCTTATGTATCTTAGGTAAGCCATAAAATCTGGCGAGTGCTGAGTCACCAGGGCGGATCTTTCTTAGCGTTTCTTCCCCCATCCTCCCCTTACATTTTAGGTCATCTAGGAGCTTGTTAGTACGGTTTCTCAACGTGGTGGAGGGATCTTTACTAACCACTCTATAGGCCACCCCCGTGAGACTACTGCAATCCCAGAAGATTAGGGGGGTGATAAGAACCAGGATTCGGCCCCCTGGCAGCAAAGAGGAGACGAGAGAAGATACGGCAGGTGGAAGTGCGGATGAATCGCCAAACGCAACGGCCCGCCCATACATCAAAAGAAACATCACGGCTGATCCGGAAAGGAGGAGAAGAACCCCTCATGCAGCCGGAGCGACTAGCCCTACTAAGGATAAACCACGGGGGGTGGTTGACGAAGAACCCTCGCACACCGTTATAGAGGAGGAGGGAAGATCGGAGAGCGGTAGGGTACGGAAGATCGAGCCGTCACACCCCCTACCTGATGGTCCTGAGGACTCCCATGGAATACAAGCGAATGCTCTTAATAATGTAAAAAAGGGGAGAACTGAGGAAGAGCGCTGCAACCAGGAGGGACGCGGCTTGATTGCTGCGTACATACCCCCTGGACCGGACACCCGGAGTAGGACACACGCAGGACAGCTTGGCATGACAACTAATAAGAGACGATCGCACACCGTCATAGAGGAGGAGGGAAGACCGGAGAGCGGCAGGGTACGGAAGATCGAGCCGTCACGCCCCCTACCTGATGGTCCTGAGGACTCCCATGGAATACAAGCGAATGCTTTTAATAATGTAAAAAAGGGGAGAACTGAGGAAGAGCGCTGTAACCAGGAGGGACGCGGCTTGATTGCTGCGCACACACCCCCTGGACCGGGCACCCGGAGTAGGACACGCGCAGGACAGCTGGGCATGACAACTAATAAGAGACGATCCCTCCACCTTGCGGAACATCCCCCCACGTTGCACCGGACCCGTAGCAACTTACGAGACCAACAGGATGACGGACACATTAAAAATGAAAGTATTGAGACCGGAAATGAATACGATCCTAAAAGTAACAACTGGACAAGAGATGGTGGAGAAAGGAATGTGGAATGTGCACTACCACCTGAGCCTAAGGGGAGGTTAGAATATAAAGGCAACCGAAATAACTGCAATTGCCATCTAGCTAATCCAGAGTTGGGAGAATTGGAGACGGATGAGGATAAAAGTGCAACCAAAAAGAGAAAAGAAGCACAGGTTAATTGCACGCGGCTGAACCAATTAGGCCCGATAACAAGATCGAGGAGCCGGGCGCAGACCTCGACACGCCTATAAAAGTCCTTCTCATTCTCTGGCGCGCCAGCCCTGAGGATGCCGGCAGGTGACGGCGAAAGCTTGGCGCTTTTTAAAACTTTTATAGTTTTAATTTATTAAAAACTTTTATAGTTTTTATTACCCTGGTGCTCATTTTATATTTTCATTATGAATATTCCCAGGATTCATATTTTTAAGCTTTTTAATCGCATATATATATATATATATATATATATATATATATATATATATATATATATATATATATGTTTTCTGAGGTTTTCGCGGGTGTTTGTAGGTCTTTGGTTGTTCGGGTTTTCTCCCGCGTAAAATTGGAAGTGTCTTGGTGACGTTTCGACGAAGTCTCATTCGTCATCTTCAGGCTGGTGCTTTCGGCTTCGTGCTTCTAGGAGCAATGTGTGATTGTAGCTGTTTCCTCCTTTTAACTGCCAGTGGGGGTATGAACTGATTGGATGAGAACTTGGCTGTGTTCTGATTGGATGGAGGTGTGTTCTGATTGGTTAGGAGCTTGGCTGTGCTCTGATTGGCTGGGGGGTTGGCTGTGCTCTGATTGGCTGGGGGAGTTGGCTGTGCTCTGATTGGCTGGGGGGGTTGGCTGTGCTCTGATTGGCTGGGGGAGTGTTCTGTTTGGGTGGGGGCTTTGTTGTGCTCAGGTTAGTCTGAGTTGCCAGGGGGTTTAAAATGGTGAGCTGCATAGCTAATTTTTGGCTTCGCGTTCGTGGTCGTGCTTCATCTTCATGGTGGGTGTCAGTTTGCTTCATGTATGGATTGGAGGGGTTTAAAGTGGCTAATGATGCAGCTGTGGTCTGGCTTCTGGTTTGTGGTCGTGCCTCATCATCGGTGTGGCTTTGGGTTTGCTTTTTGCGTGGATGTGTGGTGATGACTTCCTGTGTGGTTTTAGGGAGTGTGGGTGTGGTGTCATTCTTTGTGTTAGTGAGTCATTTGTCAATAAGGGCGAGTTTCCAAATGGCTGGTAGGCGGGCGGTATCATCTCATTTGTTCATGCTGTGTGGGCATTTTTCTATCTCGATGGCTTCTCTGATTATTCTGTTATTAAAATGTTCAGTTTTGGTGATAGTTCTGGTATTTTTAAAGTCAATTTCATGTCCTGTGGCTTTAAGGTGTTGGACCAGGGAAGAAGTTGGTTCCTCTTTTTTGACTGAGTTCTTATGTTCTTCAATGCGTGCACTTATTCTTCTGTTGGTTTGTCCGATGTATGTGGTGGGACAAGTGGTGCGTGGGATTTCGTATACTCCTTGATTTTCTAATTCAATTTTATCTTTGGGGTTTCTTAGGAAGGTGGATATTTTTCTGTTTGTGCAGAATGCTGTCTTAATGTTGTGTTTGTGGAGAATCTTACTGATTCTGTCTGTGGTGCCTTTTATGTAAGGGAGGAGGGCTTTGCCGTTTTCTTGTTCTCTGTCTTGTGTTTTAGTGGGGGTTTCTTTTTGGATTAGTTTGGTAATCTTATTTCTTTGGAATCCATTGGATGTAAGTACATTAGTGAGAGTGTGTAGTTTGGTTTTTAGGTGTTGTTCATCAGCTAAGCGTTTTGTTCTAGAGATGAGTGTCTTGGCTATGGAGTTGATCTGTGCTGGGTGGTGGTGTGAGAGAGCATGCAGATAGCGGTTTGTGTGTGTTTTCTTCTGGTAGATGGTGTGTCCTAGGGAGCCATTGGATTTCTTGTAGACTAAAATATCTAGGAAGGGAAGTTGGTTATTAGCTTCTGTTTCCATGGTGAACTGTATTTTGGGGTGTAGGCTGTTGAGGTGTATGAGGAAGTTGTCCAGTTTTTCTTTCCCATGTGGCCAGATTATGAAGGTGTCATCTACGTATCTGAGCCAGAGTTTGGGTTTGTGTTCAGATTTTTCTAGAGCTTGGGTTTCAAAGTGTTCCATGTAGAGGTTTGCAATGACAGGTGAGAGGGGTGGTCCCATGGGTGCTCCTTCTATTTGTTTGTATTTTCGTCCGTTATAGATGAAGTATGTGTTGGATAGACAATGGTTGGTCAGATCTAGGATGTGTTTTGGGGAGTTATATTTGCTTTGAATAGCTGTCAAGGCTTCTTTGATTGGCACTTGGGTGAACAGGGATATGACATCGAAGCTCACGAGTAGGTCGCTGGGCTGTAAGTTTTGTTTCTTTATGATATCTAAGAAATGGAATGAATTTTTTACGTGTGAGGTGATGGATTCTGCATAGGGCTGTAGTTGTTTGGTGAGAAATTTGGATAGGTTTTGTAGAGGTGAGCCTATGGAGCTGACTATGGGTCTAAGTGGGGTTCCTTCTTTGTGTATCTTGGGGAGACCATAGAGTTAGGGCATCTGGATGATTTCTCTCTGGGAATGATTCTTTGCTGGATCTCTTCGCTAATGGGGGAGGCTTTTATTTTGGATCTGGTGGTTTTTTCCAGGTAGGTGGTGGGATCTGTGTTTAGGGGTTTGTATGTAGAGTCTTGGAGTAGGTTGGTTAATTTGGTTTGGTAGTCAGATGTGTTCATAACCACCGTGGCATTGCCCTTGTCTGCTGGTAAGATTACACCAGCATAATAAAAGATAGTCCCTGAACTCAGGGAGAAAAGGCTAGGCAGAAAGAGAAATACATGTTATAGATGCATATTGTCATCTATTAAAAGAGAAGAAACAACTGAATATTTTAAGAAACCCCTATAGTAATGCATTTTCTGCACTACTAAAGATATTCACGTGAAGTAAAATTAGATACTGCCCTTATTTTTTATATGAAAGTTGCTACTTATGTAACATTAAATGTATGTATCTAGATTTATAAGAAGAGCTTTAGTGAAAATTTTAAGATTATAGTTCTAGTTCATGAAATCACATTGTTTCTCTTCATTTATACATGGCTTGCTTCTGTATGCATTCAACTATTCATGTTCTCTGAAAAAGTCATCAGAATATGTTATGCCAGGAATCCATCCTTGCCAGCAGTATTGACTCTGACAACAGACATTTATAATCATATAAAGCAATTATAACTTTATGATGGCTCTTGGATATGTAGCAGAGACTGTTGGAATTTTGGTATCCTCTCCATCTGTTTCTTTTATCCTGTCTGCTTGGAGGTTCAACACTTATTTTTACAAAAGGTCATTCAACTTTGAATTTTATAAAGTTACAAAAATTCTAAGCAATTCCAACTTATGAAAGTTTCTTTGACAATTGATGAATCACCAACTTTTATATTTTTTCTTTTTTTTATTGAATTTTTTTAAAATTTTACAAAAAGCAAAACAACCCACCCTCAAACCTCCCCAACCCTCCCATTCCCTCCCCCGACCTTCCCATAGCTGAACATAGGCTTAATTAAAATTTCTTCAAATAATCTTAAGAAAAAAAAAATATATAAACCATGAATAAATCTAAATATTAAATACATTAATTAAACAAACTATAAGATAATTAACAATAATATATATATATGAAAAAACATAAATACCCAAAAAAATAATACTTAAAAAAGAAAAGAATAAAGAAAAGACAAAAAAAGATAAGAAAAAATATAATAAGAATAAAAAATAAAAATAAAAAAGGGAAATAAAATCTATAAGATATTTTAAATATAAGTTATTAAAAAACTAGATAGTATTTTTTAATATCCAACTTATATTGTATAAAATCTATCCATTTTTTCCATACCGCAAAATACTTCTCCTGCGATTGATCCTTCAAAAAAGCCGAAATCTTTGCCATTTCCACCAGGTAAGAAACTTTAAGAAACCACTCTTGCAAAGTAGGCAAAGATTCCTTCTTCCAACATTGCCCTATCAACAGCCTTGCGGCTGTAATTAAATTTAACATCAATGTAGTCTCTTTAGTATCACAATCAGTAACAATACCTAACAAAAACAATTGTGGGGTAAATTTTACCCTCCTTCTAAAAATTCTTTGAATATTCCACCATATCTTAACCCAAAAGGCTTTTATATTTTTACACGACCACCAAATATGATAGTAAGTAGCATTCATAAAGACTTACACATTCAGTAATGTTCAAAATGCCATTTAGGCATTGGGAAATAAAAAAAACTCTTAAAACTTTGATAATTTCTTCATATTGGAATCTATATCAGCACTTCAAAATATATGGAGGTACAACACTCCAGCCATTCCAATCGTTGTGTACATTTTATGAGAAGGAGAATTGCTTCAAGATCTCCATATGTGTGAACATCCAAAACATCAAGAAAGCAAACACATAGAATTGGTTTTCATTTTGCCCAGCTTTCTGACTATTCAGGTTACAAACATCATAGGTAGGAATGGAAGAACAGAAGCCATTGGTTTTGGCTGAAACAGAAATATTTTGAAATACATTTATTGTATTTTTTATTAAGTGCTTTAACAAGTTTGATTTCATAAAACTGAAGGTTTTTTTGGGAGGGTGAGTGAATGAAGGAATTTGATAAATACTAATATTTTACCAATTCTGGACTTGGTTGATTAGTCTGGAAATTGAAATTGCAAAATCCTGAATGACTTTCCTTCTCAGTGAAGAACTAATATTATTCTTAATATCAGCTGGAAAAAACAGATAAAAGTTTCAGTGGTAAAAAAGATAGATCAGAAAACTTTAATGTGATTAGTTATTTTATAGTAAAGAAAATTAGAGGGAACACTTTTATCATCATCTGCCATATTTAGCACTGCTTAATTTTTTCCAAAAGAAACAAAATCAGTACAAACTAAGCATGTATTTTATATAGATAATAATTCTAGATAAAAATTCAAAATAGTCTTCAATTTCGATAATTAATTGAAATATAATTTAATTTGCATAAGTAATTAAATGGATTGTTACTTCAATATTATTACTTGTTTCTGAAAATCTATATTGGTGATTCTTAAACTTGGAATTGTGCCTGCTGAAGGGTTTCAAGAAAGTTGTGGGTAGGTCATGTTTAGAAAAAAATGATTTCACGCACAGTGGGAGCACTATCATAAGCTAAGTGGCTGTAAAATGCAGAATACGTATATTGACTTCGTTCTAGGTCTGCTGCTAAAATCTAACGTGGCATTAACTACAATGAAATTAGTTTATTCTTGGGGCACATAAATTGAAAATTGTAAATTTTAAGTTCTTTGGAAATGGAGTAACTGATGATCAGTTCTATCACAGATGGCTACAGTAGGTGTCTTAAAAATAAAATCCAAAACAAATCAATACAAATTATTTAGCATATTTTCACTATAATAGTTACAACATTGTTTTGAATATAAGTGAAGGAAATAAAATGTATGTCAAATTCAGTTTAAGCAGTTCTCTGAAAAAAGAGGAAAGTAAGCCCAGTAAAAGAACGTTGATGAAAAGACTAAATTCTATAAAATATTGGTTCAGCATCCTTTGAGTTTTATGTCTATAATACGATTTTATAACATTTGTATGTTAAATCCATTTTGTTTTAAGTCATCATAAATTTAGTTATTTGGCACATGTTCATGTATACAGAATGGACACAATTTTGTGAGGACACACAAGCTGCAGATACAATATTTTATTCCAGTATATTTTCCCCTATTTATTTTATATGATGGATGTTGATGAATTCTAGATGGTAAAGGAAACATCTAAATTTATGGAATAGTTCTTCATATATTAGCAGCCGAAATACATGTGGTTTTAGAATCTATGCTTTTGGATATACAGAAACATATGATTTTGAAGTGATGAAGACCAGTTGGTTGGATTTGATATCACCTTTATCGTTTTAACAAACTGCACTTCAACCAAAAGATTTTATTGATAATCATTTTCAGAAAATTGGTTTACAAAAGAGATTAAGATCTTAAATACAAGTAAAACATTTTTTTCTATAAACCTGTAAAAAAATACAGGTTAAATGGTTTTTCTGTAACTTGGATACATGCTATCAAATGAGTGGCTGGTGATTTTTGAGCAATGTCTGTTATAATTCTCTTCAGATTTATATATATCCTTATTTCCTTGAATGCGCGGATGTTGGTTTAAACAATTCTTGATACAATTATTGGCAATTTTAATTTTTAAAGTTATTCCTAATGGAAAGAGCAATCTGATGCACACTTTATATGCACTATGTACTTTATATGCATTTTACATGCACTATTCATGGACTTCTCTTTCTGCCCTAGTTCTTAGACTTGGAAAAGCTGAGATATGCTCTGTCTCCCATTGCTCCCCCAGAAGTTTGGGTATTTGCTCAGCTTTGCTGAGGTTATAATTTGATGGAGAGGGGGATATTTGTAGATAAAAGTAATGGTAGTAGAGCGAGTTTGGCCCAGGGGGTTAATTGATATTTTGGGGTGCACAGTTTCATTTCAGTAGACTCTGGTATCCTGCAATAATAACAAATCTGTCCTTCAGGTTGTAGCTAGACATCATAGTTTAGGATTTTTCTTTCTTCTCAATTTATGCTTTGATTATTACTTGTTGCAAGGATGTAAAAGTCTGGAAATACTATAGGAAGAGACTTAGATACTCTATCTTGCCAATTATGATCTATCCACAGATAGCCTTAGTGACAATAGTCCATAAACTGTATTTGACTGAATATAAAATAAGTTTGTTCTAAAAGTCACTGTACTGTTGATTTAATATTTTGTATTTGTGCGGAACAAATTTATATAAAAAGAGGATATTGAATTAGAAGTTTATATATGCTGACTTAGCAGAACACAGAAGTAAAGAAGAGTCCTTGTATCATCAAAAAAAAAAAAAACACATGATGCTATATTTCTTCATTTCTGCTAGCTGCTAGACCAAAGATTTGTATATTTTGCTCAAGGCAGTAGACAAATTTGAAACCAGTGAGTGTTTTTTAAATTTCCAGAACTCCGGGTAGGGGTAGGAGGATAGGTGGTCAGTATTATTCTTTATCTCTGAGTGTTCAGCATAATTTGCTACTCATAACACTTACTACTGAGTAATGTATTCATATAAAGTCTTCATTTTAAGACAGACTTTCAAGTAAATCACTTAAACTAAAAACACCTGATTTAGAGTTTGAGCTTTTCTATTACCTGCCTTCTTTTTGTACCAGTACACTCAAGAATTGTGCAAAACTCAAATGTTTACACAACTTTTGTGTTATTTTTCTTTGTTGTAATTATTTATTTTTTATTCTATTTTTATAGTTATAGTATTGTTCCCATTGACTAATAAAACATATTTTTCTGTATCTCTTTTGAACAGTTAGTTTTACATCAAATATTCCACAATAAACATACCATAAAATAGGCTTGTAATACTCCAACTGTATTCTGCTCTTTTCAAATGTGAACCTGCACATAAGCAGTGTCATAGTGATATAATACATTTTGTATAAGTTCAGTTTTGAAATTAACTTTACCTTTTACTTAAAAAGGGAGTTCCTTGGGCACTAGATGGCAGCCTTACAATACTTCAGTACTTAAAACTCAATATCTTTTGAACATTGTTCTAAAATATAAATGGGAGCAATAGTAGAATATGTTAGAAGAAATCAGTTTTAATAAATGACATTGGAATTTTGGTTCAAGAACTAAAAAAACAGTAGGTTCTTAATGCAAGACAAGCAATACATATAATCCAGGTGAATTGAGAGACATGGCCTAGCGATCTGATTATCTGCTACTGTCTTTTCATTGCAAGTTTTCTTCTGGGATCCCATTTGTTTAAACTAAGTACCTCCTATAATTGTAAAGCTGTCATGCTTGACTTAGACTAATGAGTTCCAGCAATTATGTTTGACACTAATTGACTTTGCAGATTGAGGCTATTTTTATTACTGTTAAATGTAGTAGTAACGATCACCACAAACTGTCATTTTACTCTCAATGTTTAGTAATTTAGGAATAGAAGCTGCTTAGAAAAAAAACTCTTCCTAATATCTAAGGATAGTTAGTGGAACAAATGCTTCCCATATTAGAATCTTATGCATACTGTATAAGAAACAATACTTTTCAGCAGAAGGATTACTAATAAAATATGGTTTAATGTTATTGGAAAATACATCCTATTTGTAAGAGCAAAACCTAGGATTGTGAAATAACAACAGTGGCACATAACTGAGCATTGTAGTACTGAAAAGGTACAGCATTTTCCAGTTTTTATAAAACTTTTCATGGATATTAAAACCTTAATCATGTGTGAATGTTTTTAAGATTTGCTTTGTTTTTGGTCTTTTAAGTTTTCAGAAAAGAGATGCAATATATAGCTTGCATTTCTTATGATAGATGTTCCACAGCAATCTTTTTAATGGGAATAAAGCTGGAGGGTAATAGCAATGACAGGGGCCATTATGCAAAGGAATGAGGCAGTCTCAAAGTTACCACTTCTTTCAGGATAAGTGTCAAAATACAGTATTTATATATTCCAAAACAAAAATACAGCAAAAAATAGGAATTATAGAAACAAAGATGTAAGGGATATCTCCTGTATGTCCTGCTACTTGACAAATATTTAGGAAGGAGCAGACATAGCAAAATCCGTTTGCTATCTTACTTTGTTACCTCATTTGAAAATGAATTTATCCTAGTCATTATTTGTTGTTGTTTTTTACTATTATTTCTCACATATTAAAAACCTAAATTAGATTTTTTTTATCCAGATTTTTTTTTCACTTCCTTACATCATTACAATACACTTTCAGGCATAATTCATTTTTGGATTAATATTCTGAAAAGATTCCTGCCTGGAATCAAATTACATTAAAGAGCTTTTATAAGGTGTTTCTATAAATAAAAATTATAGCTTAATTTTTTTACTTAGTTATTTGGATTGTAGATACTTGGAAAGGACTATTATACTGAATATATTGTTTGGAACACTGATAGTAAAATATTGGCTATTTTTAAATTCAAAAACTGTTATTGTATTTTTTAAAAAAAATAACCTAATATCACTGAAGTTTAATACTCGCCCTTTCTAGAGAAATATATTGAAAAGGAGCCAGTCTTTCATTTCAATTTGAAGAAAGGAAAAAAAAATAATTTTACTTTAATGAAAGTGCATCATATAGTGTAGGTATGTTTGCACTGCTATAGAAAATAGTTGTTTAAATCATCTGGAAATTGTATCAGATGCAGGGCCAGTGTTGAATTAAGGTTTATTTTGTCTTCTAATTTTATTTTTTAATGTTAATTGCTATATCAGTTAATAGCTATACATTTTATTAATTAATTCTTAATCAATGGAAGTAACTGGGAACAATCCACATATTTGAATTATGACTCCCACAGTTGTTTCCCTTGAGTATCCTTGATGTATTCTAATATAAGAATTACCTGTGATAAAACAGTTGTGAAATGAAAACAATGGAAATGAAAAAAAAATACCTTGAAAATTAAATAGTGATATTTTTTTTAAAAGAATTGAATTGGAAACTAAATACCAGAACTAATGATTGCATGGATTCTGTAATAATAGAAGATTATATGAGCGTGAGCCTTATAACAGAAAACAATTGATTGGGGGGGGGGGAAGTAAATTGCTAGGAGAATAAAAAATAATTATCTGAAAAAGTAATTTTGTTAGACTTAGATTTGGACAATAATAATAAATGTAGCTTTAAGTAAAAAATCCAAACTTGAATAAAACTGGTAAAAAAAGCTGATTTAAAGAACACCCATAAATATTGTGGTTATTCTGCCAGTGTAAAATTACTGAAAGATTGTAAATATTTTAATTAGTACTAGAAATTATTAGTACTGGACTGTTTGTTGTTCACTCTGGGTTGCTTTATGCAAAGAATAGATCTTATTGAACAATGAGCAAAAACTGTGTAAATCTGTTATGTGATTTGATCCCTTTACAACTTTTCTTTTGCATCCTTTAGACCAGTGCTTTTCAACCCGTGGCACATGTACCACTGTTGGTACTTCGGCACCTGGCAGGTGGTACGCGTACAACAGGTTGAAAAGCACTGTAAACAAAAGTGTAAAAATAAATGTAAAAGTGTAGTGGGGGAATGAGCTAAAGCGGCGGTAGCACCTCACAGGCCTATGGGAGAGTCAGCTGGAGCTATAGTGTTGCCGGGGCTCTGCTGAGCTCCCAGGATAGGCATGGGGCTCCAGTTGATTGGCATTCTGAGAGCAGTTTGTAGCCTGGAGGAGAGGAGACAGCTGGAGTTGCACCAAAGAGAAGAAGAGGAGGGAGGGGAGACAAGAGGATATAAAAGGAAGAGGTTTTGGTGGGAAAGGGAGAAAAAAAAGACGACAGGGGTAGAAGGGGTAGAAAAAGAGAGACGGAGAAGAGGAGAGGCTTCTTTGAGACAAGCAGAGGGAGAGAAGGGGATAGAACAGTGCAAAGATTAATGTCAGAGAAACAGGCACAAGTTTCCCATTAAAAGTGCGGTAAGTGGGTATACAGATACTCCTCAACCTATAACCACAACTGAGCCCAAAATTTATGTTGCTAAGTGAAAAATTTGTTAAATGAGTTTTGTCCCACTTTATGACTTTTCTTGCCACATTTGTTAAGTGAATCACTGCAGTTGTTAGTAACACAGTTGTTAAGTGAATCTAGTTTCCCCATTGACTTCACTTGTCAGGTTGCAAAAGAGGATCACATGACCCTGAAACACTGCAAGCATCATAAATATGAATCAGTTGCTAAGCATCCGAATGTAAGTCACGTGACTCTGGGGTCATGCTGCAATGGTCATAAGTGTGAAAAATGGTCATAAGTCACTTTTTCAGTGCCATTGTAACGGTCATTAAGCAAACTGTTGTAAATCAATGAATACCTGTACTTTATCACTTTTTTTCTTTTTTGGGGGGGGTCATCGGGTTTTTGACACCTTGCCAGGCAACTGGTGGTACTTGAATATTGCCATATCCTAAAAGTGGTACAATCTGTGAAAAGATTGAAAAGCCCTGCTTTAGATCAATGAAGTTCTTTGGGATTGAACTTTGCTACCTTCTTAGTTCTTTAGTCAGACTTTGCTGTTTTCTTTTGCAATTTTAAAATTTTAAAATTATTTTCTAAAGAGTTTATTTTAATATTTTTTGTATAACACGGCAACATTTTAACCGTTTTTATGTGTTTGAACAAGTAGTAGTTTTACATTGCAGCTGTGGTGCTAAATTGAAAGTTACTTCAGTGTACTTCATTCATGACATAGGAGTTTCTCTTTTCTCATTCTCCCTGTAGTCCCACACATGCCCATTGAATCTGCTCTACAGGAATCTAGAGCCCTGGACATTGATAGGGTATTATCTTCATTACAAAACCCAGTCTATCTTCTTTGTATAATAATTTTGATTATAACATTTGAGTCCAAAGTAGATATAGGCTAAGGGATTTTAAAAGATAGGATAAGTAACCTAGAAATATTACTAATAAATACCAGCAACTGTATAGGACTATGTAAATCTAGTTAACTGGATCTGACTCCACAAGCTGTGTATCATACAATTTTTTAAATTTTTTTTTAAGTTTTATTTTTGAAAACTGTCCAAAGTTGGAATAGTCATGGTGTAATAATGTGGCTGCTCTAGAAAGTTAGATTTGCTCTCAATTTGTTTCTGAGCATTAAAAGGCTACAGCAAAGCATTTTAAAGGCTAAGTGTTAAGACATATTTTATAAGTAGTTTGACTAGAGCCATGTATTTATTCCCTACAGTATACAGTCACAAAACTCCCATTAACCTTCCACATAATCTTGTGTGCTCATCAGAAAAGGAATTGCTCCTTAAAAGCTCAGCAAAGATATTGAAATTAAACAATTGCTTAGACTGTTACATCTTTATTTAAATAGTTTAGATTTTGATATCTAACGTACTGAAATGACCACATTATGTGTGCAACCTTTAAAAGCAGTAATCACTCAGTTTTTTTATATCTGCAATATCTGTAATAGATAATATTTTTATATAAAGAAGAGAGCTTGAGACTGATCTTGATGTTTAAAGACTGCAAAATGTAATGTAATGTAGTTTCAAGTGTAAAGTGATGTATTTGTTTATATAAGGTAGAAAGGAAAAAAACATATGGGGAGAGTTGTCTTGCCAAACATTTTTATAAATTAACATAAAGAAATTTGACTATCCAAATTAATTACTTTATGCATTAAAAGTGATAAAGTTTTATGTGCTACTGAAAATAATTATCTTAAATATTTATAAAATTGTCAAGTAAAACAATTAAATTTCAGAATGCATAAATTCATCAAAATTTCTCTCATAGATTAGTATGGAATATAATGTAATAGATATTCAGCAGTTATCCATTATAACTAACTAATTAATACTTTATGAATTAAATACCTTTATAAAGTTATAGGGACAAAGATATTTGAAAGAGGAGACATATTTGTATAATTTTACTCAGTAATAAATAATCTTAAACTATTGGGAAATAAATAAATTGAATTGAGGAACAATCTGGATATATATTTCTGTCTGAAATAATGCAGGGTTGTGTTCCAGCTTTCCATACCATTTAAGGATTATGGATATTAAAATAACATATTTTAAAGATTACCATTTGTATAAGCTGTCTACAGTTACAAATGTACCTGTAGCTGTAGCTTAGATGACCACATTTGTTATATGGTTCATTTTCAGCATCCTGAATTTTCAGAAATCACAATTCCTTTGTGATTTCTTTAAAACGAATTCTTTCATGAAAATGTGCTCAGTTTTGACTTCTCCAAAACCCAAAGGAGACAGAAATTTTGACATCCAAATTTGCTGCAGGTGTTTAGGAAACCGAAAGAAATAAGTAAAGCCTTTACAGCTCACTATGACTTATTTGGTAAATGTTTTGAATTTGTTAGGAAAATTGTTTCAAGTCCTAATCCAAAGAACAGAAACATCTTGCTCTATTACATTTATATGGCTCCCAAAATATATGATCCATTTCATATGGTTTAAATAAAATTAATTATTTAATTCTTACCAAATGATTTAAATGATTCCTGATTAAAATTTCATGATATCATGCCGATATATGAACAATAATAAACCCAGCACAGATTCCCTTGTGCTGGAAAAAATCACTCCCAAATATGCACCTGCATATCTGTTGGATTTTCAGCTACATTCCATCTTTCGGTATTTTTTGCAACCACTATGATTTTGATTTTGTATTTATCTAAATACCAACCCATTCTCTTCTGTAGTTCAGTACAGAACTATACAACTCACTATCTTTCTAAGTTCTATATAGGATAGCAAGAGATGTGTGTATAGCAATATTGGGTACTGGTGGATGATTTGTGGATATGACCATCTTAATTTTATCTGATTCAATCTTTGAAGTAATAAAAAGGACAGGGGCAATCCATGTTGCATAGTTTTTTCTATGTATATCAGTGCAAAAAGCAGCTATTGACGGTTACCCTTATTATCCTACTCTCATAAAATTTGATATATAACTTTTAGAAGAAAAAGAAATAACCTATTGATAATGGTATTGCTGAGCTGATCCTGAAAAATCTTTAAATTGCAGATTTATAGTGCAGAAACCCTACATATAAAGGTGATTTTGCATTGGGAAATCACTTCCAAATAATATGATGTAGTATCAATATATGGTCTAGAGTTGACCGACTTTAGAGTAAAGCCCGCTCATTCATCTTGTAAAATTTCTTCTAATTCCATCCAGGACTGAAGTTTGTTAATTATATGTTTGTCTATAATTTATTGCTATGACACAAATGTATGTGCATCTGTATTATTATTATTTGCAATTTATTTTATAAAACTATGCATAGTTTTATTTAGCTTTAGTTTTTAATAGTCTGAAATAAATATCTTGACCATGGTGCTCGGAAGATTTTTTATTATTATTTGGACAAATGACTGCCCACATTTCAGATATGTTTGCCTAGCTTATATTACAGAAGTCAAAACTGATTGGTATGTAAAATTATCTTATATTAAAATCTGATGGGCTGTACATTTAGGAAAAAAAATGGAAATAAATAAATACCCCAAGAGTGACTTTGTATATTACATATTAAATAAAAGTTAACCCAGGAACTGATAATGCTAGGATATTACCAAAAATATGTAGCAACGAAGTTGTACATAAACATTGTGCATTAATGGATCACTTTACTGCTATTCTTCATATTAGGATGGCTGCTAAGGCTTTTTTGTCAATATGCTCCAAATTGAACTGCTACATTACAGTAAGCTATTTTGCCAGTTAAAGGGTTGTGCACTAAATATATATGATACTAAAGATAATTATATGATACTAAAGACAATTATATGGAACAGTGTGAGTCTGTACCCATGCTCTACTTAAATGTACCTGCTTTCTCTTGATTTTACATCTTAATACATCTTTACATCTTAATACATCTTTACATCTTTTCTGACCAGCTATAGTATACAGGTAGTACATTTAGCAGATGTTTGAAGTTATAATAGTGTTTAAAAAAACAGTTTTGTGATCAGTCTTCATATTTATAATCATTATAGCATCATGATTGCCATCTGAGCACTTTGCAACTGACTCACATCTACCACTGTTGCAGTGTCCTGCAGTCACGTGGTCACCATTTGGTGCTTTCCAACCATTTTGTAACAAGCAGAGTTAATAAGAACACGGAAGTGTTCTGTGGTGCTTAAAGAAAGTTGGTTGTTCCAATTGTTGCTAAGTAAGGACTACTTGTAGTGATAGCCAACTTAGATCATATATTTCCATGTAAATGAACCATTTCTTTCTTGCAAGTACTTTCCTGTATTGAAACAAAAAAACAAAAAAATTAATTGTAAGGATGGATACATCGCTGAAAGGCAAAACAATTGTTAAGAATTATTGCCATCAATAAGACCAAAAACTGGAAAGAGCAATAGTACAGTAAGAATAAATACTACAGTATAGGGCCGTGGTGGCGAACCTATGGCATGCGTGCCACAGGTGGCACACAGAGCCTCTCTGTGGGCATGCGTGCCATCGCCCCGATCCTAGGCCTTCAGCTGGATTTTAAACCTTTTCATTTTAGGCCTCCACCACCATGTGCAAAAAAAAAAGTTTCAATCAATCGATCTTTTCGTGGGAAAAAAAAAGATCTCACAAAGTTGGAATTGATTGATTGATTGAATTTTTTAGTCCCACCCAGTCTGCCGTTATTACCATAGCCATGCCCACCCACTGGGCCACACCCACCAATGGGCCATGCCCACCCGGCATCCGATGATACATAAGTGGGTTTTGGGTTGCAGTTTGGTCACTCGTTCTCTAAAAGGCTCATCATCACTGGTATAAGGTAAATGTGATTTGGAACACACATGAGCATCTATGTCTCACCGCTTAGAAACTGCTTATATCAAATACATGAATAATCTTATTGGGCCCCACCAAGTATAGGGTATCTTCTTTAAGAAGTTGCCTACAGGTGCCTTATGAGGGTCAAACAATACTCTCAATCACCCTTTCCTCATCAAATATTGCTCACTGCCAAACCTAGTAAATAGTTAAGTGTTTTCTCATTGTAAAAATCTTGTGCTGATAACTTCTTATAATACATTCCCCAAAATGTATTATAGGAATTAATCAGCAGAGACAAGTCAGGTGCAGTTAAAAACACTATATATGTATGTATATATTCAATAAATTTTGATCAATGAAAACTAGTATCAAACAAACTGCATCAACAACGATCCCTTATATGGTCTCAGAAGCTTCATTGGAATTGGGTAAACCTTCCATAGCATGGTAAGCTATAGAAAGGAAAGGAAATCATTTCTGTTCTCTACAATTTATTGGATTTAATACTTGAAATGACTACTTAAAATTATTGACATTTATTATTGATAATAAAATAATGAAAACGTGTGACATTCAACATATTTGTTGAGCAAGATGGGTGGTTCAAAAATGTGAAATATAAATAAATATAAATAAATATTAATCATGCATACATTGTATTTTAACATTACATTTTATTTTTCTTAATTTTTATGGCTTATGCATGAGGAAGCAGAAACGCAATAAAGAATGATAAAATTTGTAGATCAAGCTTACTATTTCTCTACCTGTAATGTATACATTCTAGACTATATTGAAGCTTTCATGAATCTGAAACTTCTGAATTCAACATGATCCCATCTGTTCATTTTAATACTTCGTTCACAGATAGTTTACTGATTGACTACCAGTTTACCTTCAGTCTGTTACAAGAAGATGATCGCCATCACACTGCCATAAACTTCATTGCAAATCCTGAACAGGTAAGTTGCTATAAATCAGAACCTGTGTTATAATTTTCTATTATAGTTTTATATGTATCTCTTTTTCTAAACAAATCTCTTTGAAAAACAGAATGGAGCCAAATAGAATTATGATAGGTAATCGTAAAACAATTAGGAACTGGTGATGTAACTATCAGCTTTGAAGTCTTATTATTGAAGTTGAAAAAAAAAATGGCTGTTTTTTCCCTATCAGTACTGTTGTTCTTACAACTCTCACATAGTAAGCTAGTTCGTTATTTCTCATTCCATGTTTTCATTATTCAGTGTCAATAATTTGGTCTATAGAGCATATAGTTAGGATTAAGTAATCGAGCTGCTTCTGTGAATAATTCTGGTCTGGAAGCAGTCATATAAACATATAAGGATAAATGATGTAGTATGAAAAAGAAATGAAAACAAGAGAAAAAAAATAAGAAAAAAACTTTTGTAGACTTGTTAATACTGAGTCTTTATGTCTTAGACTTTCATAGACTGAAGGAATATTTTACTCTTATTATTTTTGTAATTAAACTCATTTACTTTACAAAGTAAACTCATTTGCTAGGAAAACTGCAAGTATTGTCCAGGAAGTCTCCAGAACTCAAAAATTCACTTTAAGGCAACAAAAATAATCATATAACTAAATTTCTAGCTAAACTTTAAAGGGTAAAATAATTAAAGAACTAACTGCTAATAGTGATACAAGTTCAAATATAATATTTGAAAATGATTAGATAGTGTTTCACTATGCCACAATGCCACTATTTTCCTTCCTTTCCTAAAAGAATTTTCTTGCCATTCTGTATCTATCCAAGACAGTATTTTTGTATCTTCGCACAATGTTGATGTCTTCTGCTTTCAATCTTTAATGGTTATCTATTTATATAATACTTTAATACTACCTCCTGTTGAGGAAGCAAAAATTAACATCTGTTGTAATTATTGGGACATCATTTCTTGAAGTGTAACGATTTGGAAGTGCAGTATTAAACATTTCTAAAAAAAAATCAAACCATAAGAAATAATTCTTCAAAGGTATGCAGGAAGCATAGTTTTCTAACCAAATTGCCATATAGTGCATCTTACAAAATAATAAAATGATTGCATAAAAGATGATAAAAATGTTACATCTAATTCAATTTTCTCCAAATTTAATTTTTTTCTCCCTTTCTCCTTCCCCTACTGTTTTGGATTTTGGAAAATTTTGATTTTCTACTACTAATTGTATTTAGTAGTCCTCTGTTAACTGTAGAAATCTTCTTTGTTGGTGGCTGGAAAAATGGGAAGGGTGCCTAGTTTGAGTGAAGTTCCTTTCCTGAATCAAGTCCAGGGTGTTTAGGGTTAATATCTATGTTTGACTACCTATAATCAAAGATTAGGCTGTTTTTAATGTGATGTTTATGTGTTTTGTTTTTAAAATTTTTAGTCAAACAAAAATTTGGATATATCAATTAATGCATCAAATAACTTTAACCTGAATATCACATGGTCTATTGGCTCTACAGGTAAGAAAGACATTAGTAGTAGTTTTCCCTTTTTAATATTATCTCACGTAGTAATGTGCTTACTATATTTATATGATTGCTTTTTGTTTCTTATTAGTAAATGTTAATAAAATACTTTTCCCATTCTCATTATGACATTATTAATGACATTACTTAAAACAGATAATTTCCAAATTAAATTAAGGTTCATTACATGTTAACTTTTTTATTCAATTAAAATTACTTGAGTAACAAAACCTTGTATGCTCTTTAAAATTTAAAGTGGCAGTATTATGAACAGAGTGATTTTAATTAAGATAAATTACTTTCTTGACTACAGCAGAGACTGAGTTTTTAATTTCTTTGTTTCAGTGTTGAAGCTTGGAATTTAATTATTAACCTTAACATTGATATCAAACAAGAAAATTCTTCTGTGTGTTCTCATAAAAGAATCTGCTTATCATCTGTTCCTTCTCCCCACACTCAAACCTTTGGACCCAGTTTTTTTTCATTGGGTTTTAATAAAAAGCTTTGTTTAGAAAGTTTTCTTATATTGGTTCTGTTGACTTTCGTAAAATATATCCAAGGAGAGCATCATTGATTGAATTTTAATGAATTATGCAGAATGAAAATGGAAGCTTTGCAATTATATATTTGCATGTATGGTTTCTATATTTGTAAATATATTTGAGGAAGAGCACAATATTTGGAAAGAAATCATGACCACACAGAGTGCCAATCTTCCCAGAGTAAATTCCACATCTATTTAATTTATAGATCAAGTGTCAATCTTTTAAATGCTGGACCTCACAAGAACATCTGAAGACAGTGAAGTGATTAAATATCATTACAATCATGCTATAACTGACAATTGATATTCCATCAATTCCATGTATTGAATGGACATTGAATACACCTCTATTATGTTGAAGAACTTCTATGTTGGGATTATAGGTTATTTATAATACCTATCAATGTTAGCACAAGCCAGTAAAATCAAAGCTGATAATAATATTTCAAAAAGAGCAAAGACACTATCCTTCAGTAAGTTTACCAAAGGATACCTTTTCCATAAGTTCCTTATGATGCTTTTGTTACAATAAAAATCAATATAAAAATTTCATTTCTGCACATGACTGGCACTGAATTATGATTTCTAAAGAACCCGGTTATGCCTGTAATTTAAATATTTTGAATGTAGATATAAATATAAAATGACGTAGCATTTGTTTTGCATATATTAATATGAAAGAAACATATGCTATTCCTGTCTCAAATTTTAAAGAAAGTTCCTAAGTGAAACCCATTTCTATTCAATCCACTGCCTTTCCCTGAGTTCTGCATAAATGTTTTTTTAAAAAATATTCACTATTGTCTGATTTTACTAGTTCAGCAATATACAGATTAAATAGCATAACTGAATAATCTCATTTCTTGCAAATGAAATAGGTTTATCTGGTTTGATATTATCTTTGTTAGCAACAGTTGCAAAACTACAGCAATATTTCACAATCAAGACAATTCTATACTTGAATAACTTTGCAGTTTTAGTATAAATTACTATGTATAAATTACTTCTGGAAACTGTATTAACCATGAAATTAAATTAAACAAAGTTGCTTTTTATACAATTCTATTATATATGGTTGAAACAAACTTGTAATAGGATATATGTATATATTCATATGGTGACAGATTTTTTTTATCTGTGTAATTGCTTCATTTTTATAATTTAACTATGTTTCTCTACTATACTCCATTAACATATTTAACTTCAATCAAATTATACATTTTTGTATCTTTCTCACACACATATATAATAGATGATGTAATTTAACAATTACTTAATAGTCTTTTATTGACTTTTTATATTTTTTAAAAGCTGGAACAATATCTGGAGAAGAGATTCCTGTAGTTTCGAAGACTAATATCAAGGAATATAGGGACAGTTTTTCCTGTGAAAAATTCAATTTCAGAAGCAACCCAAATATCACTTTCTATGTATATGTCAGCAACTTTTCATGGCCAATCAAAATACAGGTTAGTATAAACAAGTTATAGTGCTCTTTCTAGGCCACGGGAAATGCACATCTGAATGCAGAATATGGAGGGAAACCTTGGATTATGAAGTACTGGACATATTCCTCTTATTGTGTGTATATTACTATCCTTTTTAAAAAAGCATTCCCAGCTTTTCTGAAACTGTACCATCTACAGCAGGCCTGTCAAACTGCTGGCCTGTGGGCCGGATGCGTCACTTCAAAACTGCACCCACCCCATTGCTGGCAATGGGGAAAAAGTCACGATACATCGCGTGACATCGTGAGTTTGACATGCATGATCTACAGGTATAAAATAAAGATCTAGCTTTATTGTTTGGTAAAGCTGCAAATCTACATGCTAGCCATACTTTTGAGAACCATTGCTTAGCTATGTGATAATTCTGTGATTTGATTCTATAGGAAAAAGAAAAAATGCAGAATTTGATAAGCATACATTAATTGCTTGGTCTGTCACAAAAAGCCTTAGTTTATACCTTGCTTCTTAAAGGCTTGTATGAAGAATATCTAAATATTTCAGTTTTTTTAAAAAAATATTAGATCTGTATCCTACCATTTCTACAGGATCTCAGGGTGGTTTATGTAGCCCTCTCATCCATTTTCCTTTACACCAACAACTTTTGAGATTAATTTACTAAGAATGAGTGAAAGGCTTAAAGGCATCCACTGAACTTCTTTAATCATTTTGCACATTTTTGTAAATAACGTAAATATGTGCAGTTTTTTCACTGAGAACTATTTTAACAGTCGTAATAATAGATTTCATTATACACAAAATTGCTATGAAAAAATATTGTTTACTTAAACACAGCCCAGAAAACAAATTTGGGATAAATGGCTTTCATTATGGTGCTAATTTCATCTAGAATTGTGCAATTAGAAACATTCATTTCATAGTGGTAAACCAACATTTGGGGATCTTCTGATGAGGAATAGGTAGCAATTTCCTTTACACTTCTCTTTTTCACATAATTTTTCATATCTTTCTGGACAACGTTTTTAGAGGAGAGAGGGGGTTTGGATAAAAAGCAGAATTTCAGAATGTCCCCAACAATTTCTTTAAGAAATGAGCAGCCCTCCACCACTTCCGAAAACATATTCTTGTTCCTAGCTGATTCACAGGTATTCTACTTTTCTACTTATCTTTGTGGAACAATATTGATTCTTTAATCAAAGTAACATCATTGAAAAAGTATAAGAAACAGCAAACATATATTGCAGTCTGAGAATCTTTATAACATTTTCTAATAGAAAAGCCCTCTTATACTCTTTTGCAATTTACACTATATCATAGATGTAGTGTAAATAATCATAATACCCTTAAAAACAAATGCATACAAAACCAGAATTGAGAAGACAGCAAATGCTGCCCCTGCAAAGAAGCTGAAGAAATAGTTACCTAGTTAGCTGCTTCAAGAAGATCAGACAGAATGACTACAAACAAAAGCATGACAAAGTACAAACAATGTGCATTGGAATATCTGAAAGAGTTCCATTTGCCTGCAAGCAAGAACTGGGATCACAAATAGACAAAGGTCTGGATAGTGGATGTGGCATTACTGGGAGACATCAGAACAGAAAGGAAAGAACTGGAAAAAGTTACAAAATATAAAGACTTGCAAGTATATGTAGAACAGCTATTGCAAAAGAAAGCAAAAATACTACCAACTGGAATGCAACAATATATTTAACACCATCAAACAATAACATCTGCCTATGCCAGGTTCTTGGGAAGCTTGATAGCTGGATGAAAATGCCAAATCCAATCTAAACATCTGTCTGACTGTGCAACCAATCATAATGTATTAAATTTGTAGGCTGCCAGACTGTCAATGACTCTGGGCTACTCACAACAATCAAACACAGAAATTACAATAAAATCAATAAAACATAAAAAAGATAAAGACAAAAATTAGCGAATGTAAAGAAGTGAGGGATCTCAAGCTGATAAGCGCCATGAGCTTTGATTCAACAATATGTTCTGATAAATTTAACTAGGAAGTTCCATAGGTTCTTTAATGATATACAGTGACAATAGATTTATTTGATCATTCAATCTTATTTATGTTTTGACTGAATGAAACTTTTACTACATCCTTGTTTATATTTTGCTTTGCAAAGCTTTTGATTGAAAGGAATGTGTTACAATATATAGGAGTGTGTACAAAACATTTCTTTCAAAACTGTTCCAGCAACTCTTTTATTTACAAAGCTTCCACAATTACATGTGCAGCCAATTTTCCAGAATGATATTGAAGTAAAGTTCCTGTGTATGCACATACATGCAGTTACAGCAGAGAGCAATTTCTGCAGCAGTTGTGCAAGAACAGGATCTCAGATTTGCATACACAAGAGACTGTACATAAATTATGTTGTTCACAACAACTTAAATGATGTGAAACAATATTGATTTACTGCTCAATGTTCTAAAGGTTCTAAACCCCATAATGATTTTGGTGGCAACTATGTGTCAGTGAATAAAGACTATATTTTCAAAATATATTGATCAGATGCTAGAATGTTAAGACAGGGTATTTTCATTTTCTAAAATTATTTTGTATAGATTATTCTGGTAACTGAAACATGTATTTGTTTTCAAAGAAATATCAAAACAGAATTATAGTAGCAACAGCTTAAAGCAGGCAATATGGACTGGGGTGAGGGAGGTACTGTAATGAAAAGGTTAAGTCTAGTTTTTAAAAATAGCTGAAAATTGCCAATCAACATGTTCAAACTCATTGAAGTGAGTTTTCAGAGAAGAAAGAAACAATTAAATCTCATGATATTTGGCATTATCATGAGATTTCTGTCATTTATTTATTTATTTCTTTTAGAATTGCATAAATACCATCTGTGAGTAACATGTCTCACAGGAGCTACACAAAACTTTTGCACTGAATCAATATTATGATTACTTTAGCTTATTACTTCAGAACTAAACATATCACTGAAGTATGGGACAATTTTAAATGAACCAAACATGTAAAATTGCCTTCATTCATGTAAAATTAAATTCATTGCAATTCTAAATGAACTATAGTAGATATATTTCAAATGTTTGAAATGTAAACTTGGAATTGTCAATCTCTCTACAAGGAAGTAGAGAGTAATATATTCTCATCTGAAGCTTCCAGCTAACTGATATATATATGTATGTATGTATGTATGTATGTATGTATGTATGTATGTATATAGGCTTCCTACAAGATACGTGCTCCAAATACCAGCCCCATCCTAAAGTATATTAAATTCCCAGTGGATACCATATCAAATTTTATAGTAAGATTTACAAAGGAAACTCACAAGGAGCCCTGATAGCACAGTAGTTAGAATACAATATTTCAGGCTAATTCTGCCCACAGCTCGGAGTTTGATCCTGGTGGGCTCAAAATATTTCATCTTTCCGAGGTTGGTAAAATGAAGACCCAGATTGTTGGAGTCAATATTTTTACGTTGTAAAACCATCCAGAGAGGTTCTGTAAAGCACTATGAGGTGATATGAGAGTCTTAATTGCTATTGTTCTATAGTCTGCCTTTGCATCCCCATCCTTAAAATAATATTGAACTAGATAAAGGTACCTGACAAATGAAGAAAGTTTTTCATATTTTGGCATTTGCAAATTTTGGTTTCTGGTTGGTTGGTTTTTTGGTATGTTTGTTTTAATATAGTGGAGTCACCGGATGTTAGAATACAGTATGAACCTATATCAAGTATGGACCTTTTAATTTTAATTTTTTTTTACTTTTACCTTCTGATTTTTATTCTGAAAAATAAAATAATCTGTTAAGGACATATCTGTTAATATGTTTCATAACAGAATACAAATCTCTAAAACTATCCTGAAGTTTGTATAAAAAATAATAAAGATACAACATTGTAAAAAAATTTAGGATGCTATTGGAGGATTCCCACTGAAAAACTATGCACATTTGTGAAAAGTTGGATCCAGGATAATATATTGTAGTATAAATCTGGTAGAAATTATATCTTAATTCTAGTTTCCCTGATGACAATCCTTAAGGATAATTATCCTTAAGGATAATTTTATAAAACTATTCATTTTTCAGCTTGCTGAAAATGCAACCCTATTATTACAGACCTGGTAAAAGACATGCTATGGTATTAGACTGAAAATAGTTATGAACAGCCCTTGATTTTTGTCTTAATGAATCATATATTGGGAGTGTAGAAGTGGTTAATTTTTTGTCCATCAATGGAAATAGAATTTTCCATCAGCTCTTACTTTCAGTATATCTATTGGGAAAGTGGGAAAAATACAACTTAAGGCATACTGTGCCTGTAATAGCTTCCCTAAGCTGATTAAGCACTTTTTGTAAAATGATTATACTGATTTTTGTAACCTAATAAAAGTTCGTTTATATTCCTAAGCATTCGCTTAAAGAAACTCTTATGCTTGTTTTGAAAATGCGTCTTTAGAATTGTGTTTGGCTTTTCCAGGGAGCTAGTAGGGAGGAACAAAAAATCAATTGAAGTAATACTGCTTGCAAAGCAATCAATTTGCTTCTATTATAAGTTGAAGAGGTATCCTGAAGGGTTGAAGGAGATATCTGCTGTGGCTGTAATTTTGCTGTAATGTATTTTTCTGTAATATGGAAAATAAGATGCATTTTCATTCTTTAACTTTTTGTAATGGTCCATATGAGTTGATTAGAAACTTTTTGTTTTCTAACAAGAAGAAACTTCTTGTGTCCCTTTGGGTCATTCCTGGTGTCTACCTGGACTAGTTCCTGCAGTTTCATTATCAAAGGTTTTGAGAGTGGTTTGCCACTACCAGCTTCCTAGAGCTGAGAGAGAGTGACTATTCCAAGGTCACTCAGCTGGTTATGTGCCTAATTTTCTCCTAATTTCTAGCCTGGTACTTTAACCACTACACCAAATTGTCTCCATTAGAAACATACTTAATTGTTTACATAAGTATAGCTAATTTGATCTCTTTTATGCTGCTTTTTATATATGCTTTAGTAGATAATTCAACTGTATTCCTATATCTTTTTTTACTTGAGTGTAAGCTATAATAAAATCATAATAAGATCTCTTTTGGTTTAAAGTCTTTGTAACACGTCTTTTGTAAATACTGATTCTGTTTTTACTTGTCTGTCATTAGTACCAGTCTTAACTATTTTTAACTTTAAAAGTTTAAATGTTGTACTATTTCTTTTATTAACTATTAAATCCTAAACTCATGGCAATTAAGATTTCACAATTAAGAATTTGAATTTTATATCAGGCTTTTTAATGCATTACATTTGTTTACTGGTTATTTAGTTTACTGGTTACAGAAATAATATTCTGCTTTGTGGCAGCAATTCTAGTCAAATCTAAGTAGTAGTGCTGAGCTAATAATTCTTCTTTCCTCTAGGTTCCATGCACAGGTGGCAAACTTAGCACCAATAAGAATTATACATATATTAGAAATCACACACACACACACACACACACACACACACACACTTCTGTGTTCCCAAAATAATGAACTTTAAAATTTTGTTGCAAGTAAGCTGTTTAATATAATCATATTATACTTGCTTATAAAGTATACAGACTCTCCATTGTATATAGTACAGTATATAGCAGTATATAGAAACTGCTCCATTGTTGATAGAAGTGTGTAGCATCTGCTTTGTGGCAACAATTCTAATCAAATCTAAATAGTAGTGCTGAGCTAATAATTCCTCTTTCCTCTAGGCTCCGTGCACAGGTGGCAAAAGTGGATGGCATTGTAATGGGAGAGAAATAAGACATTTGTGAACAATTTGGGGATAAATATAACATCCACATTTTTCTCTGGTGTTCACATTGATTTCACTGAAGTCTTTTGCATATACTTTGTTTGAAATAAATTCCACTGAGCTTTATAGTACAACTTTCAATTAACTGTATAGGATAGAACTGTGAGTAAGTCTTGGGAGTAAATGGTTTTCTGCAGAGTTCATACCTTGACTAGGAATTAAACTTATGAAAGACCCAAGAGGTATTTCTGAAGTTGGAACTCATCATCTTTTCCCATTTGCCATATAGTCTAGATGTGGCACTGTGCCATTTATTCCTTTTTTCCCAAATTGAAGCAATACCTTTGTGGGTGTTTTTTTGATTCAGATGAAGAAGTGAAAAAGAATGTCATGATGTAATCAAAGAGACAAATTGTGGAGTTATTTACTATAAAGACTCAAAGAAACTTTCATTGTTAATAGAAGTGTGTAGCAAATGGTAATTACATAAAAACAAATAGCAATCATCAAAACAATTATTTATCAGTTTCATTTGTTAAAATGAAGTTTTATTTATTTTAAAGTTATACAGGTTGCAGCAAATTTCTTTTCCATTATAATCTATAATCTATGTTCTATATTATAGTAATGTAGAAGAGTGAACTTATCACCTAAAGTAGGCATTTTTCTGTTTTGTTGCTGCCTGAGATAGGATTTAAAACAGTTCCCCCTTCTCTTTAATTGAAGAGTTTGTTTCATAAAAAGGAACCAAAAGCAAGCATGCATGTGGGTATGTCAAGAAAGAAATCAAGCGAGGAAGGCAGCAGAAATGCCAGAAAAAGTATCTAGCTAGAAGACAAACATTTCAGCAGCAATCTTCAGACAGTGAAAGAAGACTAGAATTCTTGGAGCTGCAAGACTGGTTGAGAAGCAGACTGAGAGATGGAAGAGGAAAAGAATGCACCAGGATCTGCAAACTAAAGCAAGCCTAGTATGTTCAGTAGCCCAGATGCGGAGCTCCAGAGCCCAGCTCCAGCAATAGAGAACTGTGTGTGCTGGGGATAGAGAAAAGCCCAGTTACAATTCTGTGGAGGAGTGAAACCTGTTCTCACTTTGAAAATGACTAAGATTGACTACTACAAGAACTAAAGACCTGGGTCGTGGGGAAGAAATATTGAAACGGCTAGGAAATAGTTAAGATAGGAAAACATAGTTCTGCAGAAAACACAGAGAGGAACATAGACACAGAGGTGAAAAAAGAAATAGTTTTAACTTATAATACTAAAAGACAGTAGAATAGGATAGATGGAAAAATAGAAATAATATAAATAGCATAAAATTTAGAAGTAAAAAATAAGAATTTAAGTTTGTACAATAAAACAATGTTATTAGAAAAACAAATGCAATCTTCTGCATTGTATTAAGAAAAAAACTTAACAAGCATTATCATTATTATATATATGTGTGTGTGTGTGTGTGTGTGTGTGTGTGTGTTTTCACCCAGGGTTCATATTTTTAGTGTTATTAACCGTGTGTGTGTGTGTGTGTATATATATATATATATATATTAGTTGCAGAAATTAGCACATCCAAATGAAAAAAACACAATTCAATAAACACAGAACTAGTTTAATAGTATAAATGGTAAGCAGTTATGATGGAGCATTACACAAACACTGCAATAAAATAAACATGCTTGCTAATATAATCTTGCTGTTCTTTAAGTAGTAATAGCAGCTGCAAATTAATTAGAGATTGAGATGATAGATACTTAAACAAGGTTAGTTGGTTTTAACTGGATCCTTTAATATGCCAGGATAATTTGCAACAGTAAAAGGGAAGTGTTGGGAGTGGCGATTGTGGTACAGGTAGCCCGCAACTTACAACAATAATTGAGCCCAAAACTTATGTTGCTAAGTGAGAAATTTATTAAATGAGTTATGCCCCATTTTAGGACTTTTCTTATCACATTTGCATTTCTTAAATTATAAAAACAATTGTTAAGTCAGTCTGGTTTCCCCATTGACTTTGCTTATCAGAAGTTCGCTAAAAGGGATCAAATGACTCCAGAACACTATAATCGCTATAAATGTGAGTCAGTTTTCAACCATCTAAATGTACATCACATGATCATGGGGATGCTGAAAAGGTCGTAACTGAAAAACTGTCATAAGTCATTTTTTTCAACGCCGTTGTAACTTTGAATGGTCACCAAATGAACTGTTAATTTCCTGTACTCTTATTTGCTTGTTAGAGATTTCAATTCTTAATATTGATCTTTTTGTAATGACACCATCTGCTCAATTTTGGATATACATGTCATGGCTTTTCTTCCTTCCTTTCACTTTAATTTTATATTTCCACAGATTGCATATACTATTAATTATTAACTTACATTAGAGGTACTCATCTATCAACCATTCATTTATTAACCATTCAAAATGATAATGCTGAAAAAAATCTTTATGAACCATTTATAACTTTTACAATGTCCCTCAGTCATATGACACCATTACAGTCAGGACATCCTGTGTCTAATCTGAACAGAGAGATTTGGAGAGAAAGGAATGACAGGAGAGTATGCTGTTTGCCCTTCCAGACATTGAAAGCATGTGCCAACAGCCTAGGGCTGATAGTCATGAGCACAGTACAGCTTACAATATTCCCTGAAATTCCTTCTGCAAGGGAGGAGGAAAAGAAAAGAAGCAAGCAGTTTCTGTAGGCAATATCTCCTTTGCCTAACTCTTGCCCTTTCCAGGATTTCAAGACAGTAATATGTTTGCTTTTCTATGCATTAAAAGTAGTGTGAATTTGCTGGCAACCTGGGGTTAGCAGCTTATTCACTTGGAAATTATTTCTTTCCGGTCTCTCTATGTTGCAGGTGCTGGGAAGTGTCACCAAATGAGATCCAGCCCGCAGAATTTGCCTGCTTGTCCCCCCTCCTCCAGGCAGAATAGTGAGATTGGAAAGAAAGGTATTGCAAGAAAGCTGTTTGATTTTTTACATGTTTAAAACAGTGCAGTCCTGCCAACAGCCTGATGCTGAAAGACGCAACACACTACACAAACATTCTTGAAACCCTTTCTTCTCCAATCTCTCTGCTTTGCAGGTGAAAACACAGTTTTGGTTACTGGCTGCTTCGCTTAGTGATAAAGTTGTTAGTCCCACTTGGGATTGTTAGACAAGGACTACCTGTACATGGTTTATATAATGCTGAAAGAGGAATGTGATAATTGTAGTTTTTTGTTAGCTTGCTGTATTGTTATCAAATCAAAGGAGAATTCAAGAATTCAAAATTTCTTTTTAAAAAGTTTGTTTTTCAACTAACTAATAAGCAACTTTATAGGTTTAAAAAGTTCACATTATAAATAAAGATGATAAAAATATGCTTCTAAATTCAGAATTTTTTTATGGAAAGTAAATTAAAATTAATTGGATATATTAATTGCAATTAATAAAGCTGCAGTGGATTTTTTCCTATTTCCCATGTACACCAATATATCCTTGCTTGGTTATATATAGTATATATACAAATTTTTGATCTGTTTGAAAGGAATATCTGCTGTCTGTGGACTGCTGAGATAATGTTTTTAAGATAATGTTTTCAAACATATTAACCTTTTGCAAAACTTTTTGGTGTTTTAACCTTGTTAAGCCTTTTAAAGTTTTGAACAATTTTGAAAGAAAAAAGTAGTGATCTAAATTAAATGCTAATGAACATTTTTCTTAAAAAAATGTATTAACTTTTCTATTTAACATTGATTACAAGACAAGGGAAGAAATCAAGCAATTAAAAACTAGTGCAGTATAAAAAAATATGTTAGCATTGCTTCACTAATGCTAATTCCATTAGGTCTCTAAGTGACTTTCATATAACTTTGCTTCAGTTTGTTACATACTGTTCTGATGTAACTTGAATTCTGATGGTATTATGTGATTGTATTATACCCAGTGTACGGGGATTAAACTAGAAGTCTTAAGTGAATAAGATTTGGTAGGCATTAGATGGAGCCTGGTGTGATAAAACTAATAAATAGAATACAATTGAAAAGTATAATTTATTTGAAAGAATTAGTCCAGATGCAGGAATGGTAGTGAAAAGAAGACCGGTATTATATGTGAAGTAATGCTTACAGTAAGTGTACTGAGATTGAGAAATTTGTGCATGTGTCTTGTTGACAACAATGTAAGATTGTCAAGCAAGGTAATATTTAGGTAGGAATAGATGAAATAAGAAATAACAGTGATTTATAGTGAGAGTGTTCTAGAATACCAAACCTGTTAGGAGAAAGAGACATAGTAATATGTCTCCATCTAACCAGAAATCTATTGAAAAAAACAATTTGTCTTAAGACTGCATATTCTTATGTAATGTTTCATTTTTTAGAAAGTTAAGGAAGAGTAACAGAATGGTTTTATTGCATCTGGTCCTACCAATAGAAAACTAGTTGACAAGTTAAAAGCAATGAGAATTTTGGGAGGAAGTTTGTATTTGGAAGTAGCCAGCATGAATTTATAAAGAATAAATTAAAACTCTTAATCCCATAATTCAACTCTTATCTAGGCAAGTCCATGCCTAGGCAATAAACAATAACTTTTCCAACTCAGGTATTACTAAATAGTCCAAAAAGAGTCCTAAAATAATCATATTAATTAACAAATATAAAACTCATTCCATATCTCACCACCTAACTGTAAGAGTTGCAAATCCAATATATAATGCCTGTACCAGTCTAGATATAGCAAGTTAGAAAGAACCCCCATTTTAAACATGATCAAATAAGCAAAGTTTATGTTCCTTCCTTTTATATAAAACAATCTTGCTATTTAATTCATTCAATGATTATCCCATGTCTCAAATTTCTTCTAAACTTTAACAAACCACTGTTGTAAGTCCACTAAGAAGAATTTGTTTGAACTACACTCTTGAATTGGTATGTTTAATCAGGCAATGGTTAAAAGCAATTGGCAACAGTTAAAAGCAGATGAACTTGTCTGGGCAGAAAAACCCAATAATATTGGGCTAATTAGGTGCTTGGGAGATCCACCAAGAATTGCTCCAGAGCAACTTTATAAATAATGTAAATTTATATTTTTTGTTATTAATATAACTATAGTTTTTCTTCTATAAGTCAAGAAGTGCTACATTTTACAGCAAAGAAGGAGCAATGTTTATGCAGAATCCTGTTAATGTACTTTGGTTAAGAAGAACTATTTTTTCCCTTTTTTATATTTAAGACTGCTTAAGAGCAAATGAATGTTGGAGTTTTTTCCTGAGTCTTCACTCAAAAAGTCATTCTTTGATACAGAAAAATATGACCTTTGTATTTCATGTAACGGTTCCTTATATTATAAAATTGTTTTCTTTTTATTCAGCAAAATGGATTTAGAAAATGCAAACTTTATATTATCTGATTTTGTGGAAAGGATTTGAATATACATTTTAATGTAGCAAGCTTTTTTAAATGTTGCACAGTCCTTTAGGTGTTTAAAGTAAAATATGATTTTTTTAGCATGTTCCCATGCCTTTTGTAATAGGAAAATAGGCGGTTAAGCTTTGACAGCATTTAGTTCAACTAGAAGGAAGGAAAATAATACTGTACTTTAGGATATAAAAAAAAATTAAAAAGCCCCTTAAAATATTAAATTTATCATTATTATTATTTGATATTTTTAAGAGGCTGCTTTTTAAATGTGTGAACTCATACTGCCCAACTGTCAATGACTCTGGGTGGCTCACAACAAACAAATTACAATAAAACCAATAAAAGATCAAAGATGGTAGGTGTGATGAAGCAAGATATCTCTTTCTTTCTCTCATTGAAAGTCTGGATGAAGACCAGATCTTCATGGGTCTTTTAAACAATAGCACAGTGGCAGCCAATTAGGTCCTGGGGGAATTCTGGGAGCATGTGACATTGTAGAGAAGTTTCATTTCCAGAGTCCCAGTAGATGACATTTTTAATCAAAGGATCCTGGAGCATGCCAATTCTGCAGGGTTGAATCAATTGGATAGATGCTATGGGAGACAAAGTAATCCCTTAAATAACCAGGTCCTATGCCTTTTAGGATTTTATAGATAAGAACTAGTACCTTGAATTACACCTGGAAGTAAACCGGCAACCAGTGCAGCTTGTGAAGAGGCATGCTCATTGCTCACGCTGCTGCATTCTGGACAAGTTGATGCATTCTGGGTGACCTTTGATGGTAGCCCCAGTAGACTGTACTGCAAGATGATCAGACAATGAGTGGCTGTCTTAAGGGAATGTGTGACTGTCTCTTAATAGAGCCAGTGTGGTCTAATTGCTGTGAGATGGCTGCTTTACGTAGCAGCATTTTAATGAATAGTAGTGTACTATGGCATTTTATCACAACAACCCTTAGATCCACAAACACACCCACCCACCCAAACTAAAGATACTGCCTTATGCCACCTTTGTCTAGTGATAAATAACCAGGATGTCTTGCTATTCAGAGATGTTTCAGTTAGCTTTAGATATCAGGAGAGAGTGGCAGATTAAGTTCATCATGCAGATTGTAGAATTCACAGTGCCTTGCATTAAGTAATACTTTGACTCTCCTGAATTGTAAAGTCTTAGGCAAAGTAGCATATTTTCATTAGGATTCATGAGATCTTAATTGAAAAATTTGTTTCTTGAATAACTGAAGACAAAAAGAAGGAATAAAGATTGAAATGTTAGATGGTACCTATGAGGCATTTTTACTTAAAAAAGTTCTGTTTGTATCCAAGCAGTCACGATAGGTTTTATATGTATGCCGTTTCTAATTTTCTTAGTTCTATGGCATTTCTATTTGTTTTAAGCCACCCACAGTCATTATGGTGTGATGTGTGGTCATATATATCTAAACAATCAATTATTTCTTGTAACCTTTTGCTGTTTTATATAGGATACTGAAATAGACATTTATTAAAACTACAGATGGTTGTAATACGTAGTCAGATAATTTAAATATGCAATCATAATGCAATTAAAAATATAAAAAAATCATACTTATGAAATATGTAGCAGGAATGGCAAGCAATTTAAATGACACATAATTTGTATATTACTGTTTGCCCTGGCTTAAGAACGTATATTTAATGATGATATTTTATAAATGCTGGTTTATGCTGCAGCATTGTTATAAACTTCAATGACATTCACAATAAGTAACATAGCAGATGATATATACTTAGTTTTTAAAATTGCTGTACAATTTGAGTATCATCACTACCCAGTCTATAGTCACATAGCAGGATAAGTGAGTTTACTTTCATATTTATTGTTTTTGCTGCTACTATTATGGTAATTGATTTATTTCTATTGTAGATAATTAAGCAAGTTAACTTTTTCTGTATCTAAAAGGTTTCAGGAACCTGAGACAGTGTTAATATGTATGCTGTTTCTAATTTTCTTAGTTCTATGGCATTTCTATTTGTTTTAAGCCACCCACAGTCATTATGGTGTGATGTGTGGTTATATATATCTAAACAAACAATTATTTCTTGTTAATAATAAAAGCATAAGACAAATACTGGAAGGCCAAGCTAATTATTGCTACAAAAACAATAACAAAAAGCACATTAAATGTCCAAATGGTTTTAGTAAAAAATATTTTCTTTCAGTTTTAAAAAGGCTTCTTATATTTCACATAATATTAGTTTATGTTAAATTTTTAAATTGTGCTTACCTACAATGAATTAGGCACCCGTTTCTAAATTATTTGCTTTCTTAACACAGACAAGAAATATTTGTTGAGTATGAATTAATAAGAAGAAATCACGTGTTATCATTTTTTCTATTCATTGATGTATGTTGGATGTACGATGAAATGCTGACACATTTTTTGAAAAAAAAAAACAGAAAAGGTTTCATGCTCTATTAAAATTCATAGCTCTTCCACCCATCTTTTCAAAAACGTATAATTACTTGTAAAATGTAACAAATGCATCATAAACAAATGTCTCACTGCCCCAAAGTAAAACATTTAGCCAAACAGTAAGAGTAATAACAAAAACAAATAAAAAATAGTCCCTTAAGGAAAAATGTTTGCTTTTGATAGAAATAATTTAAAAATTTGAATAAAAAATATAGAATTATACATTACAGCGATAGACACTGAGATGTTCCCCAAAGGCAATCTTGTCATCAAATGATATAATGCTTCTTGTAGCACTATATGCTATAAAATATGAACAAAATTTCAGTTTTAGATTGCAGAATCAAGCATGCATATAGCCAATGGATCTGAAGTAATTCTCCATATGGAAAACATGGTGGCATACAATAAAATTATCAATTTAACATTTATGTTTCTTCACAATATTTGAATGAAAACAGGAGGTAATCCACCATTAAAAAAAATGAACGTTTGTGTAAAATTTCAGAATGGTTTGTTGCCATCATACTTAGGGAGAAATCACTTTAATTATTTTTATACTTCCTACAGAAACCTATTAAGCTGGGTAATATTGTTCCTTTATTCCACTTGCAAACAGATTGAAGAGAGAAATACTTAATTTGAGGAAGTTGTAGCCTTTCATCTAATGATTTTTGTATTGGGGAATAATCAAAAATATTCCTGCCGCTAGCATAGACATAACTGTTTGCCTAGCTATACCAACAATAAAAGAAAAAGTGAAAGATTGCCAAACAGTGTTAATAAAATATATCTATTTTTGGATACTCTCAGCAATGTCTAATGCTCTACATAATGTACTTTTTGAAGATAGATGGAGCTGGCTCAGAAGCATATAGTAATGGATAGAATGGAAAACCACTGAGGGATCAAGGAGCTCAAGGATGAATGCACCACTGCCACAGGTCATCAGCAAATTCACCTGAGGCTGTCTTAGTACTAGATCCCAGCCTAAAACCTAGTTAAAAAGAAAAGATAAGAATATATTCTAAACTCAGAAAAAGATTCCAACTTTTCTGTCCCAAGCAAAGCACACCAAAATAGACAAAGAGATGGTTTTATTCTCTTTATTAAACAAAACTGGCAAACAAACACACACTTGCAGCATAGAAACAAGTTTTCCCTTGGCAAGTTTGGCTTTCAAGGGTTCCAAATCAAAGCAGCATGCCGGAAAGATACAGAGATACAGAAAGTGGGGGTTAACAAGTGGTTGTTGTCAGTGAAGAGCTTGTGCTTACTGCTCCATTTTAATAGAGGTAGCCCGGGTGCAGCTCATTTAGCAAGACTCTTCTTGAGCAGTCTTGCAGAGTGCTTTTGCTCTACTTCCTCTACAGCCCACTGAGCTCTTGCATTGGGAGGGGTGATAATTCCATACCTTCATTTTTCAGAGAAGAGTGGCAGCTGTGCCTGCTGGGTATTGGTCTACCCTACCGTCTCTTCCTATCCAGACTGCAGGCCTTTTGGTGATACTGGAATTGGGGTTTATGTGTTGGCACTTCCGGAGCTGGCTCTGAAGCTGGCTGCTTGTCATTGTCTTCTCCTCTGACTCCAAATCTGAACCCATCATGGCACCAACTTTAGGTATGCTAAAGAATGCCAGTGCACAGACAATAACTGAATCAAATGAATTTCCAGAGATGTTAGAAAAGACAAGAAACAATATCCCACTCTGAATGCGATTAGGACCTTTAATATGAAGAGAAATATAATTTAGTGTTCTAAGAAGTCTTCAAGGAGAATATGGTTTACTTCATTATAATCTTTATGGTACATCCTGATTTGGTGTCATTAGACCCTGATTAAAACCAGAATCATCAATGTACACTAAGATTTATAAAGTTCTAGAAAAATATATACGGGGCAGCTTCCTTTCTGATTTTAGATTTTCATTTCAAATCAAAGGATTGTCATTCTGTTGCATGCTACATTGAGATTAAGAAATGTTTGATGTCAAAATTTGATCAGAGACATTTTTATAAATCTTAAATCTGCTGGAAATACAAAACCACAGACAATAGATATAAATTTTAGTCAGTAGCTTACTTGATTAGGGGTGGAGGAGAGAACTGGCTTGAATTGTGACATTCAATCTACCATATCATTCTCCCCTTCACTCCCACACACTGCTGTTTTCAGTGCTCAATTGAATTGTTTTGATTCTTTTACATAAAAAGGTTACAGCTAACATAAAAAGACTTTCCGACTACATTCCAGGCCTATCTTTAGCTACTCTCAGTTATAGCTTCCACTTGCCTGATCTTGCAAGCTGGAAAAAAATAATTGAGAGATGAATTGATTTTGTATTAGAACACTTAATGCAGTTTGCATGCAAAGTATCATCTGACTGAAAGTGTGAATGTTCCCTATTTTATATCATTTATGTAAACTAGAGAAACATATCTCCCAATGAGAGCTGATACAACACAATACTTATTTTTATTAACAGTGATTATGTTTACCCAACCTGAAACTGTAGTAACAAAATAATAAATTACATTTTCAGATAAGGGTAGAATTGGGGGCTTATGTGTTATCTAGTGATCTTTTCATCCTTTCCCCTCAAATAATATTTGCTATTATTTTGTAATAGCAAATCAATTTGGTGAGTACAAACAGAAAAGCAACCAATATGAAGACTGAGGAAAAAAATGCAGAAAATGAGCACTTTTAAAGCTGTAGAATTTTAAATTTATAATTTTAAATCAGAAATTATGCCAAAGAGTTACTGACAACTAAACCTAGTAATTGGAATAACTTCTCTGAAGTCAAGAATTAATGTCAAGCTGAAGTATTTAGCCTTGATATTTGTTTATTTTACATTTGAAGTAGGTATGGATAGGCAGAAAAACCCTATTACATTTATTTGGGAATGGAAGGAAGGAAGAATGTTTGGGAGTTGGCATATCACTAAAATGGGGTGTTTTATTATTATTTTGGTTTTCTTGTATTTCCCAAACAAAATGTTCCTGCTGCTTGATGGTTCTAAGCAGCCTCATGGCATTCCTTTTGTCCTTTCATATACAGTATTTCAAATCACTTTCCATGGTGGCATTCCTGGAAGAGAAGGACTTAGCTGTCCCATAGGCATAGATGCCGAAAATTATCTGAAATGTGTTTGTTGTATTTCATTATGAGGGTCTTTAAGAGACTCTGTAGAAGTAAGATGGAAAATCTGACAACTCCAATATGTAGGCACATCAAGTTGAATGCTATAGTTCAGTGGTTCTCAACTTGTGGGTCGGGACCCCATTTGGGGTCGAACGACCATTTCACAGGGGTCGCCAAACAATGCAGTCCGCCATTTTTTTCCCCTTTTCCTTAGCTGTGCTACTCCCTTTTATTCTATTGGCTTTTGAAAGCCAATAGAATAGAGTCTAATTCTATTGGCTTTCAAAAGCCAATAGGAATTGTCCAGGTTGTCTCTGTCCTGCTGAGCCTGCCAAAAGTCCCATTCTGCAAACGGTGCTGCACCAGTCGAGTAGTCCTCGACTTACGACCGGTTGAGTAGTCCTCGACTTACGACCGGTTGCGGGTTGCGGCATTAAAAAGGTTGAGAACCACTGCTATAGTTGTTTGTATTGTTTCTAATCTTTTTAAGCCTACTTTTGGCTAGCTGTAAATTTCTCAGAGTCTCCAAATTAGTGTGGCATATGAACTGGAATAAGTAAATGAACAAATAAATAGTTTTTCCATCTTTTTCCCCTTAGAGTATAGTTTTTCCTATAATTTATTTTTACAGAAATTATTGAATTTTGGAATAAATCTCTTCATTCTTTGCACTATTTAACATTGTGATTCATTATCTAGACAATAAGGTCCATTTATTTTTATTATATTTCTAAAAACATATTACCTCTGCCAATGGTCACATTAATATTAGATAATCATTTATATAGTTTCAGGCAACATATATTTTATATTTATAAATAGAAGTGGTCAAGGTCAAGAAATATTCATTAAGTAAGCTCGTTGCCACTGAGTCCATTAATGATACCAGTCTGTTTATCTTGCAATATTTGCAAGATATTTAAGTCTATTGATTTTAAAGATCTCGGGTGTCAGGACAGCACAAACCAAACCAAACATAAAAACAGTATAAAAATAAATATGCACAAACAAAGCTGAGATCATAAATATTCTATAATGGCACCTATAATCCCTTTGGGTCAAAGTCATTCATTTACAGCATTGCAAAATGCGTTGCAAAATGCAAGAAGGGGTTAGAGCCTGTGGACTCCAGATTCAGTTTTGACAAGACTGATCTTGATGTTCTCAGTGCACATTACTTAATGCTTGAAAAGTATTTAAAAACTTGTACTTTCTATTAAGCATGGAAGTTCAGTGATTGTAACACTTGGTGTAAAATTCCATATTGGTGATGTTCATATGCTGTAGCTATGCAAGTCCTGAGTCTTTTCAGAGGTATCTCACTAAGAGCATGTTAAAGTAGTCTAAATCAATTGATCACATTGTAAGATACCTTCACCATAGCAATGAAATTATAATTAAGATTGTTAAATTTGTAAATCCAGCCAATTGATAGTGTTGCTTTTGTTTATTATGTTTTATGATGTTGCTATCTCCACTTGCCTTTAAATTGTTTTGTTGTTGTTTTTGGTCTGGTTGTTATATTGTATTTTTAATATTTTTATAATCCTTCACCACATTTGCTACGTGTGTGTGTGTGTGTGTGTGTGCGCGCGCGCGCAAAAGGCTAGAAACTGGAGACCATGAGTTCTAGTTCTGCATTAGGTATAAACAGTGCTTTTTTTGTAAAAAAAAAAAAAAGGTGCCAGAACTCTCACACATCATACAATCCACCTTACCTACCCTACAAGGTTCCATCCAAAAAAGGTGCCGGAACTCCGTTCTGGGCATTCTATGAGAAAAAAAAAGCCGTGGGTATAAAGCCAGCTGATGGCAAACCACTTTGGAAATCTTGGCAAGAAAACTTCAGGGGTTAGTCAGGGAGTCTCTGAGAATTGGACATGATTGAACTGCAATTCTCTCTCTATATTATTTTTTTTCTTGAGTCAAGCTCTGCTCCTAGTCTCTTTACAGACACATTATGTCTGTATTATGTTATATTATGTCTATAAGCTATATTATGTCTGATATGTTATTGCCATCTTTGGGGATTTTTTCATCTTCCTCACTCCTTTTTCAGCATATGTATCCTCATTCTTCATTTGCTCTTTCTTGTAGACCAGTTTGATCTTTCCAATATTCAATAAGCCTTCATGTTATAGTAGTTCAGTGCATCTTCTTCACTGTGATTCAGATATTCTTCCAATGCCCTTTATTGGAGTAGAAATCAAGGATTTCCTACCAGTCCATCCAATGCAGTAAACGTTGAAGGAAGCTGGGAAGTACACTATATTTAGATTCTGTGCATCTCTTCAAGGCACAGAAATATATATGATACAAACAATACATATGCAATATTAATACATAGCCACCAACTATTTTGAGAGATCCTTGGTGCTTTCTTAGCTTGGTTGTTTTCTCACAGACATTACATTACCCAAACTAGGTAACATCATTAATACTGCTGATTAACTATTTTGTTTTGAAAAATATAGCAACTCTTTGCGATTAGAAGGACAACAAAAACTGTTGATTTCAGTAGTCTGGGGTGAGAATAACTGTGTACCAAGGTACAAGTAAAATTGAAGCTAATATAAGGGGAAATAATTACTATTATGCATAATGTTGGTGCTTCCCAATTCATTCTTTATTAGTGTCACTATAACAAGAATCAGTTGAAAATTATATTTTTCTTTCCATTTTATATAAGAAACTTAATGGTTCGAGAAAGTTAATAGTTATCCTACGCACGGTATCAGAAGTTCATGTAGTCCAAAATAGTATATGTAAGCTGGTAAAAAAATTGTCAAAGTCTTAAGCAAAGAATTTTTCCACTTTAATACCAAAGATTCCCTTTTCTTTTCTTGGTGGAAATTGACACCCTTTTCTTGACTACATTGTTGGGGATCTCATGGTTGTGAAAAATATAAATAATGGGAAATATATATATAAGATTATTTAGAAATAAAAACAAAAATGCGACTCTTGGGGGTATTCATATTGTCAAAATAATGATCACCAAGAGAATATCTATCAAAAATAAAATTTAATCCACCAAGCTTTCGTCAAATACATTTGACATCGTCAGGGTTAAAAGGCAAACGCCGGGAGAAGTCTTATATACAGTTGTTTAATGCCTGTTTCCGGCTCCTGGAGCGTGTCATCGGCCCCAGCTGATCGAGTTGAGTCTCAAGCGCACGCCCCACATCAGCATCTATCCTCTTTCCATTGCTAATTTGCATTCTGTCATACGTTACTCCGTTAGCTGTTTCCATTTAGCAATGGAAAGAGGATAGATGCTGATGTGGGGCGTGCGCTTGAGACTCAACTCGATCAGCTGGGGCCGATGACACGCTCCAGGAGCCGGAAACAGGCATTAAACAACTGTATATAAGACTTCTCCCGGCGTTTGCCTTTTAACCCTGACGATGTCAAATGTATTTGACGAAAGCTTGGTGGATTAAATTCTATTTTTGATAGATATTCTCTTGGTGATCATTATTTTGACAATATATAAGATTATATATAGTGAAATATATGAATAATATGGAGGAAAGATATACTAGAACCTAAGAGGTCAAATAAAGGAACTATTTTTCATAACAAAGCCATGAGTTTGCTACTGCAGAAAGTACTTGCAAACACCAACACAGTCAGTATTAATAATCAGTTTATGGAGTTAAAGATATGAATGGCTACTTCTCATCAATTGTGCATTGACTGCTGTAATGAATTGTAATTTACATTACAATTGATCTATCATATCTTTCTATGTTGTTATTTGTGGTGATTGATGTCAAACACATTATCAGTCTTCTAATTTTTTGTCACCATAGACTACATGACTTTCCTCCTATAATCACTGCTTGAATAGAATTGTACAGCTTTGAAAAAGAAATAATGCTATTAGAATATATTTTCAGCATATTCTGCAAATAAACTGTGTAACTAGCTTTTATCTGTTTCTTATTTCATATTTATCTACTTTGAGTTATAATTCAAGTTCGTTGCCACCCAGATAGTAGTTCTGAAAGTGTTTATGTAGACCTCAAGATTGCATGTCAAATAAATTATTTTTCTCTGCCAGTTTACTAGTGAGAGTTTAATATTATGTTGTTTACAGCTTCTAGCATCATATGCTATTCATCATGTAAATTAAAATTACAGAAATATATTTATTGTCTGTTTCAGTAAAACCACTAACAGGAATAAAAATAACTATCAAAATAAAATATATACTAAAAGGTATAGAATTTCAACACACAACAAAATTGAAAGACAAAAAGGACAAGTATAACAAGTGAAAAGAGGAGTCCTTAACTAAGGCAGGATGTCAGTAAATAGCCCGAGCCTGCAAAGAAAAGCTAAGGCTAAAAATGAACTAAGACTTACGACAAAAGTAAAAAATAACAAAAAAAGCTTCTTTCAAAATGTAAAAAACAAGGAAAAAAATCAAGGAAATGATATTAATGGGAGAAAGTGACAAGAAGGTGACAAGCAACAGGGAGAAAGCAAAACTATTTAACTCGTTTTTTGCATCCGTCTTTACACAAAGGGAAAAAACAGCCCAACCTATCAAAAACAATACCATAAAAAACAGATTAGAAACACAAGTTAAGACAGGCAAGAAAATGGTAGGTGAGTACCTGTCCAGCCTAGATGAGTTCAAATCACCAGGACCAGATGGATTACACCCCAAGATTCTCAAGGAACTGGCAGATATGATCTCAGAACCACTGAACTATATCTTTCAAAGATCCTGGAGCACTGGGGAACTACTGGACGACTGGAAAAGAGCTGATGTAGTTCCCATCTTCAAAAAAGGAAAAAAAATGGATACAGGAAATTACAGACCTATCAGCCTGACCTCAATACCTGGGAAGATTCTGGAAAAGATAATCAAATGATGAATCAGCGAACACCTAGAGGCAAACAAAATCATTATCAAAAGCCAACATGGGTTTGTCAAAAACAGATCATGCCAGACAAATCTTACCACATTCTTTGACCAAGTGACAAAATTAGTGAATCAGAGGAATGCTGTGGATATGATTTATTTTCAGTAAGGCATTTGATAAAGTAGATCACAACCTACTACTTGATAAGATAGAAAAATGTGGGTTAGACAGCATCACCACCAGATGGATTCGTACCTGGCTGACTGGCCGTCCTCAGTGTGTAGTCCTCAATGGAACTGCATCTACATGGAGCAGTGGTTCTCAACCTTCCTAATGCCGCGACCCTTTAGAACAGTTCCTCATGTTGTGGTAACTCCCAACAATAACATTATTTTCGTTGCTACTTCATAACTGTAATTTTGCTACTGTTATGAATCGTAATGTAAATATCTGATATGCAGGATGTATTTTCATTGTTACAAATGGAAAAAAGTGATAAAGTACAGGTAGTCCTTGACTTATGACCATTTTCACACTTATGACCATTGCAGCATCCCCAGTGTCATGTGATTTACATTTCGATGCTGGGCAACTGATTCATATTTATGATGGTCACATTGTTCCAGGGTCATGTGATCACCTTTTGCAACTTTCTGACAAGCAATGTTAATGGGGGAAACCAGATTCACTTAACAACCATGTTACTAATTTAATCTGTCTTTCCCTCTTTCTTTCTCTCTCCCTCTCTCTCTCTCTGTCTCCCTCTTTCTTTCTTTCTCTCCCTCTCTTCCTCTTTTTATCTCTCCCTCTGTCCCTCTCTTTTTCACTCTCTTTCTCTCTCCCTCTTTCTCTTCCTCCCTATCCCTTTTTTCTCTCTTCCTTTTTTTCTCCTCTCTTTCTCCCTTTTTCTCTCCCTCTCTCTCCCTAGCTCTCCCTTTCTTTCTCTCCCTTTCTCTCCTGCTCTCTCTCCCTCTCTCTCCCTTTCTTTCTCTTTCTCTCTTTCCCTGTCACTCTCTTTCTCTCCCTCTCTCTATTTCTCTTTCCCTCTGTCTCTCTGTCTCTCTCTCTGTCTCTCTCTCTCTCTCTCTCTCTCTCTCTCTCTCTCTCTCTCTCTCTCTCTCTCTCTATTTCCTCTCAAAGATCCTTAAAATCCTTAAAAGTTATGCTTGGGTGGAAGACGTTCCTTTTACAGATGGGGTGGGTTGGCAGACAAGTACTCAAAAAAAAAAAAAGGAAAAAAAAGTGCGAATAGGCGTCCAGTAGCTAGCTTGAAGTTTGAACAACTTCTTTCTCTTGCCACCAGCTTCTAGGAGGAGCAAAAGACATCCAGCACTGCAACCAGGTGCCCTGGACTGGCCATTCCAGGGCTTTCTGCACTGGCTGACTTAGTTGTCTGCAACCTCCTGTTGTCGTTTGAGGGGGGAGAAGGGACACGGGCGGGAGAGATTCCTTCTTTCTCATTCGAGGAGGGAAGTTATGTTGGACTGTCAACTCTGTGTCAAGTCCCGTGGGCCCGACATTTGTGACCACACGGGAACCCGCCTGCCGAGCCGCCACCTCCCCATTGCCCTCCACGCCATCCGGCTTTGTCACCAGACCTCCCAGCTGACAAGTGCGTATTCAGGGGGTCGTCAGCTGATGGGCGCAGAAGATCGGTGCTGCAGCGGCCTCCCAACCAGCCGCTTCTTCGACTGGAGCAATTGCCAGGGCTTGCATGGTCGCCGGCAGCAGGAAGCACGTCAGCAGCCATTGGGGACCACACCAGCGGTTCTGTGCCATGGAGGCTTGAGGCGTGGGACGCGGAGTGGCGCGGTGCCATGGGAGATGGCAGGACGGGGGAGGGGTTACCTGCATCCTGCCGGCTGAACTCTGGAAGCCTGCCTGAATGAAGAATGTTAGGGGGAGTTGAAAGCGAGACAGGTTCCTAAGACCATTGGAAATATGTGTTTTCCGATGGACTTAGGCGACCCCTGTGAAAGGGTTGTTCAACCCCCAAAGGGGTTGCGACCCACAAGTTGACATGGAGGGGAGTAGTGGGGCGCTCCAGGGTCTGTTCTGGCCCAGTGCTCTTCAACATATTCATCAATGATTTGGATGAGAGGATAGAAGGGGAACTCATCAAATTTGCAGATGACACCAAGCTGGCAGGAATAGTCAACACTCAGAAGACAGACTTAAGATACAGGAGGATCTGGACAGACTTGAAAACTGGGTGCTATCTAACAAAATGAAATTCAATGGTGAAAAAAGTAAGGTTCTACATTTAGGCAAGAAAAACCAAATGTACGGGTATAGTATAGGGGTACCTTGCTCAATAGTAGTAACTGTGAGAGGGATCTCAGAGTGCTAGTGGACAGTCACTTAAATAGGAGCCAGCAGTGTATTGCAGTTGCCAAAAAAGCCAACACAGTGCTAGGCTGCATTAACAGAGGGATAGAATCAAGATCACGTGAAGTATTAATACCACTTTATAATGCCTTCATAAGGCCACACTTGGAATACTGCATCCAGTTTTGGTCACCACGATGTAGAAAAGATGTTGAGACTCTAGAACAGGGGTGTCAAACTGCCAGCCTGCAGGCTGGACATGTCACCAGGAAACCGTGCCCACTCCATTGCCAGCAATGGAGAAAAAGCTCCGATATGTCACGTGACATCGTGTGATGTCACGAGTTTGACATGTCTGCTCTAGAATGAATACAGAGAAGAGCAACAAAGATGATTAGTGGACTGGAGGCTAAAACATACAAGGAACAGTTGCTGGAATTGGGTATGTCTACCCAGTTAATGAAGAGAAGGACGAGGGGGACATGATAGCAGTGCTCCAATATCTCAGGGGCTGCCACAAAGAAGTGGGAGACAAGCTATTCTCCAAAGCACCTGAAGGCAGGACAAGAAACAATGGATGGAAACTAACCAAAGAGAGAAGCAATCTAGAACTAAGGAGAAATTTCCTGACAGTTAGAACAATTAACCAATGGAACAACCTGCCTCCAGAAGCTGTGAATACTCCAACACTGGAAGCCTTTAAGAAGAGATTGGACAGCCATTTGTCTGAAATGGTATATGACTTCCTGCCTGAACAGGAGATTGGACTAGATGACCTCCAAGGTACCTTCCAACTTTGTTATTATTATTATTATTGTTGTTGTTGTTGTTATTGTTATTATTATTATTATCATCATCATTATCATTATTATTAACATTTTAATCTTAAAATTATATTAATTTCTGAATATTATGTGGGCAGACAAGAAAATATGGTAACATAGCAAGAATAAAAAGCAATGTATATGGTTGTAATGTTAGGTCCACAGAAGCCATCAGATTTAAGGGAAAATATGCTTCCCTAAGCAATTTATAGAATACTTATGGGCAAGGTATTTGGAAGTATAATTCCTGAAAGTTTTGCATGTGTACTATAAAACACCAAAAATATTGACTCAAGGGACACCATAAGCTGATAAACAATAACAATAATAAAACATTTAAATATTTTTTGAGATCGATATACTAAAGGTGAAGTTAATTATTGTATGATTTAATGAAGATCCAAGCCTCAGTTTAGTTAGTCTTCAGGTTTAGCAGTCACGATGGCATTTAAAGGTATTTCAGAATGTTGTTATTGCTACTCTTCTGCTTAATGTATTTCCTTACCATCATAGAATATTCATTTACCAATCAGCATCAATAGACACAGAGATAAACTGTATTTACACAACATTTAAAAGAGACAATTAAAAGCTGAGATGGACATAAAAAGACCAGAAAACATTCTCTCCAATAGTCAATGTACAGATAAGTAGCGATTAACACCAGACAGCCAATCAAGCTGAAAACAATACTTTAATCAAGGCATTACCACGGAGAAGACTGCATCCCCACAAAAACTGGCAGGGTAAATTACTGTACATAAATAAGAAACAAATACCATACTTATTCTGATGATATTACCTAGTTGGATAATAAAATGTCTTCAAGCAAGTTCTTTGTTGTCTTGTTATAAAAATACTGAGCTCATCTCCTTGTATTCAAGAGCTGTGGTTAATTCCTTATCTACTACCTTCCACATGGTCAGATTCATGAAGTATTGTTGGACACATCATCTGTTGGGAGAGCAACTAGAAAAAGGTAACACAATTTCCCTTTGGGAGAAGTAAATATCATTAAACAATGTGCCATCTCTTCTGATAACTTCAAGAATTTGATGTCCTGTGTTCAGAAATCATCACTGTCTTCATATTTCCAAATGTATCCACCTGTTAATCTATGGTTTCAGACTTTGTAAAGGCAGATGGATGGGCTGAACATCTAATTAAAAATGTTATTATATATTATAGAAGTTATAAGCTAATGAATATTAAGGACAATAGTTTGATTTTGTAAGAGGATTTTTCATTATAGGTTACACAGAATATTGAACTGGCCTTAACATTATTTCATATTTCATTCTCTTTCTCTTCAGATTGCGTTTTCACAGCACAACACCATCATGGACCTGGTGCAATTTTTTGTTACTTTCTTCAGGTAGTGTTTCTATTTTTAATCATATATAATATAATCTGTTAAATCACATCATGTCAGTCTTTCAATATTGTATCCCTTGGGTGCTCTTTTTAATGCTGGGACACCTTGTGATAGCACTGAAATATGCTTAGTAAATAAATACAATCATAGTAAGTACTTTTATAATTATTCTATAATATGTACTATATATACATTATTGTATGCATTCATTATTTCATGTTAGCCATTTATCTGACAAACAGTAATAGTAGCAGACTGGATATTTTCTTCCCATACTTAAAGTTAAGGTTGTATTGCATAGCATGCTTTTGATTTTTTTCCCAGCTTTTACTTATTTTTTTCAGTAGAGTTTTATTTTTGGATGGCTTTTGGGTCCGCAGTTTATAATATTTGCAGCATAAGAGGTTAAGGCCCTTTCTACTTTATAGAGTTATTAGGGAAGATACCCTATAGCTCAATTTGCAAACTAGATTCATACAACATACTGCACCTTGGTTCAACTGTGTTTGATGAATAAATCACATCTGTTCAATACATTAACTTGTTAACAAACTACAGGGGCTGTTTCCATAGAGCAGATTAATCATATTATGGTGTAGCGTGCATGGTCAACCAGGCTATAATTTTGTAGAAAATAGCAAAAAATGTATTATTTTAGTGAAACCATTGTTAAAATTGGTTCTAGCACAATATTAATCATAGTGAAGCCTGAGAATGAAAAATTACATTGAAGACTGAAAACACAGAATATTATGCTATCCACAGCAGTTCTATGAATCTTTTAATGTCCTTTACTGTTTTGGGGTAAATGTAGACTCAGTGTTATTTTTGAATTTATTCTGAAAAAAAATTAGTAAATCAACCGCAGTATTAAAGTTGGATGCTCAACCTTCATTGTTAATATTGTTGATGATTTGAAATGTGAACTTGACTTAAAACTGGAGCTTCCAATAGTATGTTAAATAACATCTTGGTTCTATATTAGCTAGGAGACTTTCTTGTCTTTTTTTTTAAAGCAGGTGGTGTTAAACTCACAATCTTATTTCTTGTCTGCTGCTTAATGGTATATATTGCAGAACCATAACACAAAAGTTATTAATCTCCAGTTTGTTTCATTATATTATCTAATGCTTTCTCAGGTCCTTCCATTTATATTCTAGATAGGACTGAGTGATATTCATACAGCAGCAGCCTCTGCAATTTACACCTAAGCCATTTCATTCAGGGATTAGTAGAATTAATTTAAAAATGCCAAAGATACATATCAAAATAGAAGCTCATTTTTACTAGTGGAATACTGCATGAAACTACAACTTGATTTAAACCTTATTTTATATTTTCATTAAACAATTTTAATTTTGTTTTTACTTTTGTGTTTCTTGAGTGTGTATATATAAAGAAAATGCTATAAGCTCAACATTAAAACTTACAATGTTTGTTTAGCTATTTTAGTTTGCTGCAGTCAAAACAATAAAATGGATTGTTTATAGGTTTATTGTTTTTAGATAATTCATAGGTCTATACTGTTTCTTTATATTATATCATTTTAGAGATCACATTATCAAATCCATTACTGTTTAGGGGTATTATATCTCCACTTTCACAAAAAAACCCAATATTTTATTCTATATGCAAATTGTTCTAGCAAATGTTGGATTCCCTGTGATTTCTTCTTCTTTTCTTCTAGTTCATAAAATGGCATAATGAACGTGGTAATTTAAATTAATATATCTCTGATTCTAGCTCTTATTCGATCTACTGAACCAGTGTAGTATAAGGGATAAGGTGCCTTATAAATATATGTACTTAACCCACACTGGACCAGCATGGTAGATTAAGTCCATAACTTTCAATAATGAGACTGTAGTGGTTTGATTTAGGCTGATTGAGTTCATCATGATGTTTATGAATAATGATATTGATATTTATATAGTATATATCCTCAGAGTACTAAAGTGCTTACTCAGTCCCAGTATCTTCCAGGTTTTTTGAGATCCAGTCACTTTTATAACCAATTGTGTGCTATGAAATCACTTATAGTTATTCTACATAATGGATAACTATTACTTATTAATGCATAATACTGATGGAGGATCCATAAACCAAAGTTGCTTTTCCTTGCACATTATAAAAATATGAGTTATTGAGTACTTCAGTGTGTTTATTAAGGCATCAGGCTAGAAATCAAGAAACTATGAGTTCTCGTTCCACTTTGGGCATAAACCCAGCTGGTGTAAGAAAGAATATTCTGCCCCAGCTTAGTAGGCTGGAGCGACATAAATGAATAAGAACAGACTTTGACTTAATCCTAGTTAAGCAAATATTTGGTTAATTATTTGAAATAATATTTAAATGGATACTGTAAGTGGTAGGTATTTGGGACTCTCACATCCATGAATTGAGAGATACTCTGCTTCTGGGACAGATGGCACTCTCATATTCAGAATTTGATAAGGGTGAACAGTTTGGGAATTGTCTTGAATGCTCAACTCCTGCTTGAGAAGTATTGGCCAGGAAGGGCTTTGCATCATTCCAGCTTATGTGTCAATTATATTTACTCCTGAATTGAGAGCTGTCCTTGTAGTCATTCATGATTTAGACACATCCTAGTTCAACTATTAAAATACATTATAGGGGTTACCTTGAAGCTGAATACTGTGATTAGTTAAGAATGCAGTGGTAAGGCTAGGCTTCCAGGTATATTTCCTACATGGCATCAGCTGTCTATAGTTATTCTTCCAGTCCTACTCATTTTAACAAGGTAGGCATGCTGGAGTTCCCTTTCTAAAGAAATGTCATCTGGTTGGACTAGAAGACATGCCAACTCTATTGCAGTGTCTACCCTTTGGAATCTTTCCTCTCTGACATTCAGAAAGCTTTAAAAACTCCTTTATCTTAGGCATTGGGCATGAATGATATATGAGCCCATCTTTGGGAGATTGCATGTGTATTGATAAGTCCAATTCTATATGATTGGTATTTCATTTTGTTTGCTAGTTTTTGTCAATATTATTGACTTATATTGTAATTTGGATATTATTCTACTTTGGGTTTTATTCATATATGCTGTTTAGATCACAGTCACACAGTTTGGACAATCAATATAAAAAATCCCCAAATGAATAACTAACTAACTAACTAACTAACTAACTAACTAACTAACTAACTAACTAACTTAATATACAGTAATACAAATAAATTAATAATAAACTCTATATTAAATAATAAAGTGTGGAATAATTTTAAAACTTTTTAAACCATTATAAACACATTTGAACAACATTTCTTAGTATTGAATAATAAAAATAACTTGCAGCTGGGAAACTTACGCTTGTTTTAATTTTATTTCAAATTTTTAATAAACATAGTAAAAACTAATACACATTAAAGTACAAAAAAGTAAAATAGAAGTTCTGAAGAACGGGGAAAAAAGGAAAAAAGAGAAGAGGAAAATTAAAAAAGAAACGAATAATAAAGAAGTGGCTTCCAACCTTCACTATACTGCGCATGAATAAGCTAATATAGTAACTTTTTACCCTCTTTTACAGTTACATATATAAAAAAAACTTCTTTCCATAGCCTAACTTTTATCTAAACAAAATCCACAAATCATCTTTTCAGTTCTGATTCAGCAAAAAGTCCATTAGAAGTATCAAACAAATAGTTTATCCCTGATCAAATTGTCCAAATTTCTTCTTTTTGCTCTTTACAAGCTTGACCTTTAAATCTTTCCAATGGCATCACATGATTTAATCTTTCATCAGACGTTGCCATTCAAACTTGCCTTTAAAGCTTTCACCAGCCTACTTTGTAAATCCCATAAAGAGGCATCATCAGAATTTCCTATAACGGCAGTTTCATGTCCAGATCCTTTTCTCGATTTGTCTTTTGTACTCCCATTTTGGTAATCTCAATTTTGTTGTCTTCCATGCCTTCAAATTCTATAATGTCAGGTAAGAGATGCATCTTTAATTTTTTTCATAATCTTCTAAAAGTTTCACCCTTGAAATCCCTATCATTCTGTAATATTACTTATTAATATTTCAGTCCATTTTCAAAATATGTTTAAGACAAATAAAAGTTGTAGCCAGTTTTACTCTTTTCTATTAGATACCTTAGTTCCTTCTATTGTTCATTTCCAACCTTCATCCTGCCTTAGTTCCTAATATAGGCCTAGTTCCATTTCATTCATTTAAAAATTAATAATATATAAAAAAGAAATTTCTGGAATAATTAGTCAAATAAATACATAAATATCATTTATTATATTCTTGTTATGCATTATGGACTGGGAGATGTAAAAAGTAGCTGTCAGATCCCCAAATCCTTATTGTCTTCCTTGCATATATACTCTTGTGCTCTTGTTTTGGGGCCTGCCATTCTACTGGGGGGAGGGGGAATAATTGCTTTCGCTCGGGATACCTTTCCCTTTCTCCTTTTCCTCTCCTGCCTCTATCCACTTGAGAAAGGAATGTGTTTCCCTTATCAGGGAGACTGTTACAGAGAAACAAAACTGGAGAAGACCTTGAGATGTGCGCCAACTGTGCCAGTTACCCGCACATTGTGCCACTTGTAGATTGGCTGGATTTCAAATGGACATTATGAATCTGGTGGGAGGAGGAATATTGCTGGTTTAACTATACCGTTTAAGTGGGATTTTCCTCGCCTTGACTTCTCTACTGTCACTAACCCCTAATAAAAGTTTCCTTTTGAGACAATGCCTGTTTCAAGAGTTCTGCTTTCTTGGGTGGTTAGCTGAGGTGGGTCCTTCCAGTAGCATGCAAAAAGGTTTTCAACTCTTATTATTATTCTTTATTGGCTTTCTGAAATATTTATATAAAAGGTAATACCACTTGTGAATCCATTCACATGTTACATTGGTAAGCAAATAACCTTCCTGTAAGAAATATAATTTTTCACCCATGAAGGTATTATGTTTTTTTCTGAATAGATGCATAACTTTAAATGAAACATAAACATCTTTCCATGAATAACAGAATCTTACTTAACAGATCAGATGTTTTATTTACTCTAGAATGTGTTGCCTTTTTAAAAATTATATCATTATAAGCATAAAACTTTTTTTTAAAAAATGAAACAGATGATATGAGAGTGATTATACAATGAAAAGTTATACTTTATTAGGTTTATTATTATAATGAGATTTGCTAAATACTTTACTATCTGTAATTAGGAAGGAATCTGATTGACCTCACTTAGGATTAAGCATCAATATATATTTAAACCACATATAATTTTTCAGAATATTGTCCATTTTGTAGTCACCCTTAAGGCATGTAGAAGACAGGGAAGACAATGAATATGTCAGAATTTAGGAAATTATAGAACTATCCTTGGAAGAGATACACAATAATACTAAGGATCAAGATGGCAAACATCTGTCACCAGGAAACAAGAACTGATTCAGTGGCTCTTAATTAGCTTTTTACTTTTTAGCTGACTGGGACTGAGGGATTTGCAGTTCCAACATATTCAAAGGGCATCTGCTGTGTTTAATCAATCTTCATTATAAAACAGCAATCTTTCTCCCTCCCTCCCTTCCTTCCTTCCTTCCTTCCTTCCTTCCTTCCTTCCTTCCTTCCTTCCTTCCTTTCTATCTTAATTCAAGGCATATCAGACTGTAACTCTGTTTATTAAGTCTGAACAAGACAACCCTTCCCTCCCAAAGTCCCCATATGGCAAAACTATTTATTTTTATTCATGTATTTATTAAATTTATATGCTGCCCATCTTACCAATAAGGCAATTCTATTATCATAACCTCTAATTTTGGATACTTTAATATTTTCAGTCATAGATGCTGATATTTAAAATGCATTCAGCCAGAGTTCACCATACAATAAGGCTGAATACTTTGCTATAACAGAGGCCTGCTCTGCTGTACTACAGATAACCCTCAAGTTACAAATGTAATAGAGCCTGCCAATTACATTTGTAACCCAAGGATTTGTTTGATTAAATCATGTTAAATGAATGTGATGGTTCCCTGCTTTCCCCAATGCATTTGCTAATCGAATGTGCAAATCATTAAATGCACATGATGTATCTCAGGGTGGGGAAGACCATGCAGATCCTGGTGCTGGAACAGGCCACCCAAGCCCCCCCCTGGTTCACTAAGATACCTCATGCTCCCCTGGGGTCCCCATAATTGCTTCCCCCCGATCTTGCCCTGCCTGGTCTCCACAGACTAGGCCTGCTTTGCTAGCATCCTGGATTCCATTTACTCCTCCCCACCACATTTCCCATGGATTACTTACTTTTTGAAGAGCTCCAGAATTCCAGAAGAGGCTGACCCATGTGGCAGAGAAGCTGAATCTTTTATTCAGATGATGGTGAAGCAGTAAGAATGTGAGATGTAAAAAAAACCAGATTTGCCCCATTGGAATAAAAGACTGACTCTTCTGCCATGAGGGCCTGTAGGCTTAATTTGGGTCAAGTCTGGCCAACACCAAGCCTCATGTTTGCTGCTGACTGACTAGTTCGAATGAGCAGGTTCAGGGATTGGGGCAGCAGCCAATCAATGAAGAACTGCTAGACTGTAAGCTCCCTGTTGATTGGCTGCTGCTGCTTCTGCCCCAATTCATGAAGCTGCTCATTCAAACTAGCCAATCAGCCCCAAACCAAGAAAACAAAGAAATGGATCATAAACACATTGATCCAGAACCCCTATCTAAGACACAAATGACCCAGATTCAAATTATCATACTTTGTACATTTTATGGAAAGATCTACTTCTATTAAGGGCCAGCATAGAGGCTCAGTAGTTAAGATGCTGGGCTTGTCAGCTGGAAAGCCGGCAGCCCAGGTTCAAGACCCGAGTGCCAGGTAACAGGGTAAGCTCTTGTCCTCATCCCAGCTCCTGCCAACCTAGCAGTTTGAAAGCATGCAAACACGAGTAGATAAATAGGTACCACTTCGGTGGAAAGGTAATAACCCCCATGACGTCATGACCATGGAAATCCACAGGGACTCCTTTACTTTTTTAGCTACCTCCATTGAGAGGTCAATAATGCTAAGAACGGTAGAAAAAAAAGGAAAGAAGATGACATGGTGATGTTGTAATTATACTTTTATGCCCTGGCCAGCTGGATTGAATTAAGGGTGAAGCTCCTTGACCAGCTGGAGCAATTCATGTTAGGTTCTACTGCTCTGTACCAATGTAAGTATTTTGTGCATGTTATTGTTTACTTTCTCCTTTAGATCAGGGGTCCCCAACATATGGACCATGGCCCACTACCAGGCCACCAGGCCGCAGGACAGGCTAATCAGTGTGTGCATATGTGTTCACGCACTCACCCACACTCGTGCTAGTGTCCACAACCCATTTGCTCATGCACGCAGGGCTAGCAGTGGCTAGCCCCTGTGTGCCTGCACAAATGGGGCCGCTAGTGTGCATGGGGGTTGTGCAGCCCATTTGAATATGCACATAGGGTTAGCAGTGGTGGATAGTGCCTGCACGCTTATGCAAACGGGGCCTCTAGCATGCACAAATTTTGCAGTTGTTCCCTTTCTCTCTGGGCCACAAGCATGAAAAGATTGGTGACTTCTGCTTTAGATAATTGGTAACAGCATCTACTGCCCTGAACATTTTGGGAATATTTTTAATATGATATTAGAAGGAATTGGTGATTTGAAAATAGTTCAAATGAATCTCTAAATCGAAGTGACTTTGCAAGTAAAAAAAAAAGCTTCAAATTTACTTAGTTATTTCATTAATATGTCACCATATTTCAATCAGCAATGAATAAAATACAATGAAAGCCTTTCTAGCTCTTGATAGATAGATAGATAGATAGATAGATAGATAGATAGATAGATAGATAGATAGATCATAAATTAATAAGAATGTATAATAAAAATAAATCAATTGAAAAAGATTAGAACTATCTTTAAAAAAAAAGCAACACATATGGAGTCAGTTCAATGTATAAATGTCCTGCACAAGAATTCAGTTTTAAGTGACTTTCTGAATAATACCAGGAGAGGCAAGCTGATTTTCAATAGGAGACTATTCAAATTCCTAGCTTCAGCCTCATCCCCAGCTCCTAGAAATAATTTCTAGTTGCTTTTCCCCGGATAATCATATTGGTTAGGATGATATCAGTTGGATTATGTGCTTCTAGAACTACTTAGGCACCAAGCCATATTACTAGAACCAGAACCAGAACCATAAGTCTCCCTGAAGTTCTATCAGTTGATTTGAACTGTTGAAGCAATGTGGATCAAATGTCCAGTTGAAAATGAATTTTGCTTCATAATTTATAATTTATGCATAGTCAGGACCTACTTGAATTTATGGAATAGGTTCCCATTAGTGCCCTTAAAGTTATGTATGGCTTTTGTCTGGGCTACTTGATAATACATTGTTTGTCTTGAAGTGATCTGAATTTAATTCAGTTCCATAAAACTCCATTGCCAAATTCTTTGGAATTTGTTACAATATTCTTTCTTTTAAAACATGTCTTTATTGTCAATTTTAATTTTTTTAATTTTGTCATCAAATTTTATTGTAAGCTACAGAGAAACATTAATAGAGTATGATAATAAAATAGTAAGCGAAGATGGAAGGTTTTTCATTATTTCCTTATTAAAAGAGCCAATAATTCTATTCAATTCACTGTGAATATTTTCAGTACCAGTATGATATTTTAGCATATTTTTATTCTTGTTAATGTGTACAAGTATGTTATATTACCCCTAAAGGAATAAAATGATATCTGCTACTAAAGATTTATAGTTTTAAAATTAGATGGTTAAAAACATTCCTAATTTCAAAGAACTTCAAGACTTCACTATTTGCCCTGGCTTTTAGAGTGGATAGAATGGATGTCTCTTTCTTTCTTTCTGTTCCCTTTCAGATGTGTTTTCTTTGCTATTGTTGTTCATTTGTCTTTTGTTGTTTCTTGGGGGGGGGGATTGTATTATTCTTTGTTTTTAAATGTTTTAACATTTGTAAAACACCGATAGTTGATGGGAGTCAAGGAAAGAACTATGAGTTCATTTATGATTTTTTTGGGATATATTGCCCAAAGTCAGATTTTGCAAATTGGGCAGCCATAGAAATAACAAACAAAAACAATGTATTGAACTTACTACAAAAATATTCTACTGGCTCTATGTACCCATGGTCAAGGCTCCAAATTCCTCTTTCTTTCAATTGTAATTATCTTTGTCAAGAAGGATACCTACTAGCCTAGAAACAAATGCTATTCTTTATTCCTTTTGGAAGCAATAAATAAGGGACACGATAGATAACTCCACACATCCTTTTTGGGTATTAATGTTCTGTTTCTATCATGAAAATTAGCTATGTCTAACTGTCCAAACATAGTAATATTTTTAACTTGTGTAAATCAGGTTTGGTGTCCTGTCCTGTCCTGTCTTGCCCTGCCAGCCTGCCCTGCCCTACAGTACATTAAAGGATCAAGTTTTCTATAGTTGGAATAAGTTCTATATTTGAATAGTGATTGCTATTTCTTGTCAACTGCAAACACACTTTCATATTATATTAAAGCAATCTTAATATAAAATAGAATTCCTAGTGATAAAAGTTAATGGTGCTATTCATAGAAATCGATAGATATATATCTTTAATGAAAATTCTGTTCATGTGTTTATAATGAATATGAATTATATTACTTGAGAATTTCATCTGAGCATTAAAACTATGTATTAGCATTTAAATATTTCTAACCATTGCCTAATAACAATTTTCTTTAGAATATATTATCTTTATATTAGTTATACTTCTAGTTTAAAATAGAACAATGTCAGAAATAAAAAATAAAGGCAAAAATGAGTAACATCCCTCACCCCAAACAACTCTGTAAGTGAGATCTGATGTGGTAGTATAGTGATTTTCTGCTGAGATGTTGGGGGGGGGGGGGAAGAAACAGAATAAAATTTTAATTTGACACAATTTGTTACTTCATTGGAAATATGCAGACCATATAAAATGTGACTGCAAGTGCTAATTAACTCTAACATTTAAGAAGTATTATTCACATAATATAGTAACATTACATTTAATCTAAATTTGACATTGATCAAAATAGGATAAGGGACAACAAAACTTTAATATTGATATGGAAATATAGATAGATAGATAGATAGATAGATAGATAGATAGATAGATAAGATAGATAGATAGATAGATAGATAGATATATGTAGGTCTTTGGTTATTGGGGTTTTCTCCCGCGTAAAATTGGAAGTGTCTTGGCGACGTTTCGACGAAGTCTCATTCGTCATCTTCAGGCTGGTATTTTCATCTTCGTGCGAAAACCTCAGAATATATATATATATATATATATATATATATATATATATATATAGTCTTTGGTTGTTCGGGTTTTTCTCCCGCGTAAAATTGGAACAACCAAAGACCTAATACAAATACCCGTGAAAACCTCAGAAAACATATATATATATATATAATATATAAATATATATATGTATGTATGTATGTATGTATGTATATATGATATATATATGATATATAATATATATATGTATATATGTATATATGATATATATATGATATAATATATACATACATATATATATATATATATATATATATATATATATATATATATATGATATAATATATATATATAATATTATTTATATATCATATATATATATATAAATTTCTAATTGTTTTCCAAGAATTGAAAAATAAAAATGTAGCATATTATTGTATTATGAGATTTAACGACTATAATAAAATATAGAATAAGCTATAATTATATGTTTTATCACTTTATTTGTCTCACATATTTTATGGCTAAATAACTAATAGAATTTTTGACTTCTTGAATATTTATAATCTTGAATGTTGTATCATTGAGTTTCTAGCACTCCCTAGATTTTTTAAATGCAATATATGCTTCCCAACTGATTAGTGAAATACAGTATAGCATTTCTAATTTTATCCCAACTTTTTATTTTAAATGCAGTTTGTAGCCCTAAAAATACATAGTGTGACACCAAGGTATCTATTCTGTGTATAAAAATGCATATATTAGACAAATGTTCTAATTTTCAAAATTGAAATAGATTCAAATAGAATAGAACAAAGTTGCAGTGAATGACTATATAAATTTTCTAAATAAATAAATAAATGTTTGAAAAATAGAAAAACGAAGAAAAATAAATTGAGAGATTAGTTTATTTTTATTCTACACACTGTTGAATAATATAAGTTTGAAGCTATAAGTGCTCAATTGCAAATGATATGAAGCTTTATAATATCCATTTCTTAAGCTTTTAAACGAAGCTGAAAAATGTAACAGGATTTTGTTTATTATTTGCAAATTGGTCCATAAACATGCAGTAATTATTGATAAGGAAAATAACTTGTTTGATTATTCAATTTCCACAAGATGCAATGCTTCATTATACTCCCTGAATGTTTCTCCAAGTAAAAATGATGTTGACATTAGTAATTACTTGACTTCAAATATAAATATATGCTCACATTCATTATGAATTTTGCACAAGAAGTTATTGTAATGGTTTGAATATAAAAAGAGATCTGCATATGTGAATTAAACATAACCTCCCCCCCCACCTGCTTGTTTTGCAGCTAAAAGGCAGATACAGTTAACTTTTGTATCTAATATATGTGAAAGTAACATGGGAGCTGCAGAAAGGGGAGGCTGTGGGTTAGCCATGGCTATATGGCTTCTTAGGGCACAGAGCTACCAATTAATCATGCACACTGGGCAATTTTCATGGGCCTGAAAATTCTCAGTTTGCAGTAGCCTTTGTTGTCAGATAGACCAAGGGTGATAAAGTACTGACAACAGAGTGAAGAATGATTAGAGGCTACTGGCTTCACACAATATGGTATGCAATGCAGTTTAAGAATAGAATTTAAAATGGAGGGCACTGAAGCAGTGCCATTTTAAAGTCCTTGACTAACCTTAGGAAAATAAACATTAATAAAAGAAAGGGAACTAAAAGCAAGGGTAAAAAGGAAGGAGAATAACTGAATGTTCCTTAACTCACAATCCCATAATATCTCAGTGCCTTTTTATTTTAGCGTAATTGTTAGTAGGAAAATTCACTAAGCTTCAACATAATACATTAAGAGTTAAGTTGGTTGTTTTCTCTTGGAAAAGCAAGTTCTTTATGTTCAAAGCGCTGTACAAGAAGCCCATAGTATGTTGTGAACTATGTAAGGCAGAAATATTTCAGGCCACAAATGTTTAGTTTTCCCTCAGTTAATACCACTAAAATGTTCATTATCTAAATGGAATAGTTTTCATAGGAATTAAAATGCTACCCAAACAAATGGCATAAGTGAAGTTTCTGGATATATAATGTGGCAAAGTACAAATGGCAAGTAGATCACTCTGGCTCTGAAAATGTAGATGCAATTACAGAATGACAGTGCTGACATATATCACACTCACTTCCTAAACTGATCTGTGAGGAGGCAGCAAACATTTCAGAGTGCTTTGAGCTCTGTAGCAAGGTCACCCGGTACAGCTGAATTTTGCCAGGCAGCAACTTGGTGTTAAATAAACATTGTGATATTTCACATTAAAAGAATGAATAGTAACCTTCATTATGCCTGACTCACTGGTTGAATGAGCTGGCCGATTCTAGATAGAAAGCAAGGCTTCTGTTGGGTTCACACAGTGGTGGCGAACCTATGGCACGGGTGCCAGAGGCGGCACTCAGAGCCCACTCTGTGGGCACGCGCGCCATCGTTCCATTCCTAGGCCTTCAGCTGGGTTTTATAAAACCTTTTCGCTTTAGGCCCCCGCCACCGTGTGCAAAAAAAAAAAAAGGTTCAATCAATCAATCAATTTCAACTTCTCACGGGGGAAAAAAAAATCTTGCAAAGTTGGAATTGATTGATTGAACTTTTTAGTCCCACCCAGTCTGCTGTTACCACAGCAGCCACACCGACCTAATGGGCCACACCCACCTGGCACCCGACGATGCATAAGTGGGTTTTGGGTTGCAGTTTGGACACTCGGTCTCTAACAGGTTCGCCATCACTGGGTTAACAGATTAAAAAATTGGGAAAAAACATGAAGACGTTGTAAAGTTCTTTCTGGACTTGATTTTGAAACACTCCCTCCCTTATTTTTAGATGCAGCATGCATCAAGGGAGCCTTAAAATAGGTCTGCCTCCATATGTCAATAGAGTGTTTTTCTCTTTAGACAATTATAGCAGGTTCTGTGTGATCATGCTGAGGTGGTAGGTTTTGCTGGTTTGTCTGCTTGTAGAACTTCCAACTAAATTCAATCTTAGAATCAGCAGTAAGTAAATCAATATATAGTTCTAACAGAAACTCCATAAGAGTGTTCTGGAATCCATCTGAATCCATCACCCTAATAAGTAACTCATACCACAAAGAAAATAATGAATAGAAAAAAAATGGAATAAATTTGAATGTCATATACATATCAGCCGGATTGCCATTTTTCATATTGGTCCAGTATGAAATTAGACATATCTTGTGTTAGAGATATGCAAGGAATCTTCATGTTTATTGTGTCTGTCAATGTTCAAGCTAAACCTGACAAATTGTTTAGAACTACCAGATCTGGGCTACAAAAATTTGGACAGTCTTTTTCATTAATCTAGTAGTTGTCCAGATCTTATAGCTCAAATCTGGTACCCTTAAAATTAACTGCAGCAGAAACTGTCATTTAGAAGAGTGGGCGAGAAGTTAGTAGATAACATACTAATATGATCTATTTGTTTGGAAAATGGCAATATAATATAAAAAGAAGAACATTAAGATTAAACTAATGATCTCATCCTTGGAAACCAAGCAGCTTAAATAATGAATGGATACTGATTAGTATGCAACAAATGTTATTTCTAAAGTTGTTAAAAATTAAAATTGATTCTATGTCAATATTTTATCAGTAGGCAGAAACTATACTGAGCCAAATGCAGCAAGTCTCAAATTAGTGTCTATATTTGATGTGTGAGATGAGCATTTCAGTGTAGTTTTCAAACTTCATGGTAACTGATGATTGTAAGTGCAAAGTGGCCAGTTTTGTTTATGAAGTTATTTTCTCTGTGTCTGATGTTTTCTTTTAACTGTACAAGCATTTTATTATTTTTAATCAAATATTCATGAGGTACAAACATTTCTAACAGTCATTGTGTATGTTTTCAGAATGATACTTTGAATAGCAATCTTGCCAATATCAAAGAGAAATATCAATTTAAAGTGACAATTTAAGCAATTTTAAGCAATCCAAAGATATTTAATACTCATGCATCACACAAGAAGCTGTTTGAGAAGTATCATTTTTTTCCAGATTTCAGATGGTTTCATGCTTTCAAAAACAAAATAGAGGAACACTACTTATGATTTGAACATTTTTGTGTTCTAAAATGAGTATTACCTCGGTCTATCATATTTGGGCTGGGAAAATCCAGACAACTATATGTTCAGTATAGAGTTAGATTTTTCTTTACTTTTTTTGCTGACACATAGTGGTCATCTGTAATTTGTAGCAAAGGTATAATACCTTTTCTTTATGTTAAATAGAAAAGGGAGATATTGATCAGCTGCTTTTAGTTATCAAGAGTTATATGTTAATCAAAAATAAGTCCTTGAAAATTAATAATAAATTAATTTTTTTGCTATTATGGTAACAGCATATTTTCTCTGTCAGCAAGAGATATTTGATGCTTGGGAATTTGCTTTGAGTATTTTATATATATGAACCATGACATAATGCAATTTATTACTAATTGTGATTCAGTCACAGATAATAAAAGCATAAAATGAATAAAATCAACCAAATATTATTTTCAAATCACTTAGCATCTCTTTGCAAATGGAAAGTTTATAATTTGGCTGGTCTTTACAGCAAGGATAAACCAACATACAGTATATAATTATTTATACAGTATTCTTTATTTTCTAAGTATTCTATTTATGTGTTACTTATGTTAAATATTTCAGGCCAATGACTTAGTAACATTTATTATTACACAAAATCATTTATGAAGATGTATGTATATTAATCAGATTGATGTTAATTGTAATTAAGACCCATATTTGCATTCATTATTACATAATTTCTTTTGAAGACCAAATATTAAGAATAAGAGAACTAAATGTAGGAGATTACCAGATTGAGTCTGAGGGAGGGGTCAAATGCGTCATCAGTCTTAAGTCCCAGCCCACCTTGAATACCGTTGATAATTATCTACCATCAATTTCCTTTGATTGTTAGTAGTTCACATTTTGTAGTGAGCATTAACATATAATAAACCTATATTCATTTGAATTGCCTGGACTCCTGATTTCCTGCACTTGACATTAAATTCAATGGACATTACTGATATGTATGACATTTAGTTTGATTGAAGACTTATTACTACTATTTCTAACCAAGTGGGTACAACAATATCCATATAGCGATAAGGAAAAATAGCAGTGGGAGTATAGTTTGAAGTCTACCTTACATATTGTTAAAATGAATATTTTTTTTCTCTAGAATTAACCATTTATAAATAAGAGAAAACATATAACTCCTTACAAAGACATTTGGATTTTGTTTAGTATTTTCTCTCATTTTATCTTTACTAATTCATAATAACCATTCCTGAAATACATTCCTGTGACTTAGAATATACAGAACAAGACTATGAAAAGCATTTGCTTCAATGAATATGTTTTTTATGCTATCCTGGGGAAGTGCATAGGTAGAAGACAATAGCTTTGAAGCAAATGTGTCAAGCCTTTAAAGCCTTGAGTGGATCCAACAAACAAACAGTCTACTAATAAAAAGTAATATTTAAAATAGCTATATTAAGTTACAGCGGGCAAGTAATTTATAGAAGATATAATTTATTATAACCTTGAGGAATAATATTTAGCCTCAGTTATCTGCCAATACAACATAATAATAATAGAAGGGGTTCTATCATATATCTTGGTTGTCCCTATTAGCATAGCTAAACAGAATTTGCTGTCATGAAGTATACTAGGGAATGCTTTGAATATATATAGGAAAAAAAAGTGAAAAAGAAAAGAGTTCTATATCTGAGCATTGTCTCATTTTATATGTGGAAATGAAAATTGTTAAAAAAAGTGAATATGGTTATAATTAGGATAGCCAGATGGTTTGTTGTTGTTTTGTACACTGAAGCATAAATATCCTATTCTGGATATTTCTCATGCTGAGAAACACACTATGCATTCTGTCTCTTTAATCAATTGGTATTTCATCATTTACTTCAATGGAAGTTAGATTATAAACATCTTCATATATACAGTTTGTAAGTAAAATGTATTACTTCATTAAAGTATGTGAACTGGCTTGCATTCCACATATACATATTCTTATTCTTCGTCTACCACAATACATCAAACTCTTCATCATAATCATGATACTAATATTCCCACTGGCATTACTTATGATCATTTAACTTTAAAAATTGTGGCATATCAGAAATATGAAAAGCAAATTTGAATTTGTAGCATCACACTGATCAGAAAGTCAAACTTTTATTGATTTCAAAAAGGGAATTGAAAGGTATTGAAAACTATATTGAAAATACATTGAAAGCTATAGTCCAGAAATAATAAGTTTAAATCCCATTTGGAAGAATGGGATTTTAAATAATAGAATGGATTTTTAAAGAATGCAATGGATTATAAATGTATGTGACTTGTGAGGTGTATATTTGCATCGCTATTACAAATATTAAAAAGAATAAAAACTCACAATATGTTTCTTTACCAAAAGATAAACATGCTTATTTATTTGCCATATTTAAGGCTTACTAAATGAAGAGACAGTAATTTTCAAACTATGGATTACTAAACTACATGATACCTTATAGACGGGTACCAGAGTGTACTTACTAACAGATAACCAGGCTTACTGGTTTAAAGCCAAAATATACGAATGAAAAAGTGCAATGGTTCCACAATCCAAGAAGAAGCCTGTGTGTTCCTTTTGCTTTTTAAACAAATTATGTTTGCTTTTCAAAGTAAACATAAGGTGAGGTGTTTAGGATCTCATCCTCACTCTGCAGAGGAAATTACGATGAAAGGAAAAGGGGGGGCATTTACAGGGAAGATGACACTGCAGACATCAAGAATGGAAGATAAGGAAATGTCTTGTGTTGGTTATCTCAGTGCACTTGTCCTAGAAAAGAGAGCCTCAGGTGGCTCATAGCTCCTGTTGTTTTGCAAGTTGCAGCAATTTAAAGAGCTGTTTAAGAGCAGTTGATTTAAGACATGTTATTGCATGAGAAGAACCTTTTCTTTTTTTCCTCTTGATTTTGGTGAGTGAAATTAGTGTTCTTTAAAATGAAATCCAGGTCTCAAAAGTTATACAAAAACAAGCAAGCTCATTCTTTCAATGTAATATTTTGCTGGAGTTCCCATGTCTCAGTATGACGAACTAATCTTATTTTACATAATTGTAAGGGTGATTTATCTGATTCCCCCCCCCCTCCATTCAATTATATCCAATTCTTAGAGAGAAGTTCCTGCAGATTTTTTGGCAAAGTTTTTCAGAAGTGGTTTGCCATTTCCTCCTTCCTAGGGCTGAGAGAAAGTAACTAGTCCAAGGTCACCCAGTTGGCTTCATAGCAAAAGTGGGATTAAAACTCACAGTCTTCTGGTTTCTAGCCTGATGACTTATTTATTTATTTATTTATTTATTTATTTATTTATTTATTTATGAGACTTATATACCGCTTTAAGTGCAAGCACTCTCTAAGCGGTGTACACCAGTAAGCAATGTATATATTATTTACATTGCCCCCAACAATCTGGGTCCTCATTTTACCTACCCCGGAAGGATGGAAGGCTGAGTCAACCTTGAGCCGGTGAGATTTGAACCGCTGACCTGCTGAACACAGTCAGCTAAAGTGGCCTGCAGTACTGCACTCTAACTGCTGCGCCACCTCGGCTCTATATCTTAATCAATACACCAAACATTTAATTATTAAAATTTGAAATTATTAGATTTCAAGAGAAACAATACAAATTAATGTTATCATGTTTTAGAGAGTCACATTATTACAATGAAATGGCAAAATCTGATCTTTTGGTATCTCAGCAGAAGTTCTGAGAAATTGTACTTTTTGTAATGCTAGTTCAACCAGTTATTTACCAGTTATATTTATTCAATGTAAATAAAATTACCACACTTGTGAGCACACTGATACTTATTATTTAAACCAGAATTATTTTAATACAGATTAGATATGACTAATTCATGTTTTTAATAGTTAAAGAAATTAAATTTATACAGCGTGCACTTCATAGATATGGATTGGCTGCTGAGATGAGAAGAGAATAAATCATTTAGAAAATAATATTAATTTGAATTTGTCAAGCACCTTGGATAAACAATTTATGGAACAATGAAAAGATCCTTAGTGTGAAATCTTATTTTTCTAAAAAAAGGCATTGATCAAGCCATGTTTATGTAACACATTTTTTTCTTTTTCATTAATATAATATAGAAAACAAAAAATGAAAAAAAATATCTAAGTTACATATGCAATTTTTAGTTAAAAAACAATGTAGGGTCCATTTAACAGGAATTTAACAGTTAGCTTACCTATAGGAGAGAGGTGACATCAATTCTATCTAAATAAATAATATCAGAAGGCTTCATAAAGTATTATTGAAAGATTCTATAGCTAACATTTCAGCTTATTCTTTAAAATGATACTATTGGTAGAAAATTTGTAAAATGTTGATCAGAAAATTTTGTGTAAAGCAGTGAAGACGTTCCGGTGCTAATCTATATTAGCCCTTTAATTTGAGAAATATACAAGTAGAACAAAATAAAATATTGTATTATGTTTTTTTGAAAAATATTTTATAAAAAGCACGATTATGGCTATTCCAGGAATATGGGTTTTTAAAGTTGCAGCACCATAACTCTAACCTCTCTAATAGGGCTGACCATTCTCAACATCTTGATATCATAAACTCGGACATCTTCCCTAAATAATACAATTTAATTATTTTTAAATTAAAACCCTTAAGGAATATAGTAGCTTGGGAATGTAAGGAAAAATATTATAGAAAAAAAAGTTCAATACAAAGAATTCCCTTGGATGATACGTCTTGATAATAAAAGTTAGAAAATTTGCTCCTGGCTGCATTACTCATAGAACAGATAATATAAAGAGAAATAGCTTGATAGTTATCTCCTTGCGCGTGGATAATAGTGAAAGTATGAGTTAGAGGGGTTTTTCATTCAATTTCCTCTTCTTTTTAATATTACTAATATGGTATAGGTTAATTAAAACAATATTAAACAACAGTATCCCTTTACTAATTAACAGGTATCAGTTGGAATCCTAAATTTACTAGCCAGACTTGTGTTAGAATTGGGTTGATGAAATACAGATTTGTTCTCAGTGTTTCATCTAAATAGGCATATATTTAAAAATAGGGAATAATCCATAAATCAAAATATGAATAATAAATCAATAGCATTACATGCTTAACTCTTAGGCAATACTGATGGCTTTGTGCAAAGCATTCAAAATTTGTTCCCCTCCCCCAATATTGAAGCAGGGTGAACCTATTTTTTGAGGGCTGTGGATGTTTGTGCTACTTGAGGCAGGCTCTATTTGCTTTTGTTGATGTTTTTATGCTAATTTTAATTTGTTGTTTGCCTCCTAGAGTCCTATACTAAAGATATGGCCATGAAAATAGATATAAAGCTAAGATGCAATCTCAAATTTTTCCCTACTCAGATTGGACAATCTGTACAACCCCAGCATGTGAATCTGTCAGGGCTCCATAGATTCAAATATTGATCCCAGCTAAATGGACTCTGGGCATTCTTTCCTGTTGTACCTAAAGAATTCAAGCGTTTCTAGGCAGAGCAGGAAAAAGTTTTTGCTTAGTTTTAATGTACATGACAGTTTAACAACTCATGAATTAGACAAAACTGGCTAAATAACAACCCAGGGAAGTTGTGGTTAATTGGAGACGAGCTAGATTAGCCATCTAGCTAGTTTTATCTACTGGTCAAGCATTGTGTAGGACCAATAGACTTTTCTGAAAGAGATAACATCCTTAGTGATGAACTTCTGATCCCAGTTGTTGCTGTAAAAGTTGTTGTATTCTTTTTTATACCACTAGGAATAGCAACACTAGTCAGAAATTCAGAATTTTCATAAAAGATGGTATGCTAAGCTCCATATTGATGTATTTTTACAGATCACAAGCTTTAAGGAGACTGAAAATAGTAGGGCCATCAGCACACGGACCATCAGACACAAGTTGTGTGAAATTAAATACTACATATTACAAGATGCAGATATATCAAATCATTCTTCCGCCAAAGACTGCTGTTTTCTAGATGATAAACTGCATTGAAGTGCAATAGAAGGAAGAAAGAAATAGTAATTGTGATATACCTGGATCAATCTACTTGTTCTCCATCCTTTACTCAGTAATTTGGGTGCTATGAATACTATGTTTGCTGAAGTGCTTTGTTGAAATACAGCCAAACAATTTTCTGTTAAATGTTGTTCATACCATTTTACATCTTTTAATGCAGAAGCTAGTACAACCCATAGTATGTGGGAATGATCTTGGGAGACAAGGGCAGAGTTTTTACCTAAGAAAAAGTCAGATAACAGAGGAAGCACACAGCTGCATAATGGAAAGAGAGAAAAAAATGAAAAAGGATCCTCCATAACTTATCAGGCTGTAAAAAAAAGAAATAGCAGAGATGTGTAATTTCAAACTTGCAAGATTCTGTTAATTAGCCTTAGAATAAAGTAGATTTACCTCATCTGGTCATGTTTCCTGTCTAGTCTACTTGGGAAGGACGATTCCATCCAAAAAAATAGTACCTTGACAATCTAAAGCACTTGAATATTGTGAAAGTGTAGGAATTCTGTTGCAGAAGAAAGAGGAAGCCTATAAAAAAAAAGTAGCATCTCTGTTCATTACCTGAAGTTACCATTTTATTTTTTGATATTTATTTAATGTAATTAATAATAATGATGGGAATGCAGTAATTGTGTGAGATACAAAGGCATCTATATAAATACCAGATTTGCAATGCATAACAGAATTTTTTGTTTTATAAATAATACAAATGTTTAAGAAACCTACATGTATTATGTCTCTTCACTGATGCTTTGTTTCCCTTAAACAAACAAAATGACATTTTCATACTCTTCTGAGACAGCATCTAGGATGGTAATTTCTGGGCAAAGGCCTTGTTTATATTTTTTTCCAATTTTTTTTGTTTTAAAATATAATTTTATTAAGAATTTTAATTACAGTGTTAGAAACTAAAACTAAATTTAGAGACAGGAGCTTGGAAAGAAAGTGTAAAAAGTTCAAGAAAAGATAAAGAATTAGTTTAAAAGAGAAAATATAATAAAAAGAAAAGAAATATAAAAGAAGTGACTTTTAACCTTCATCATAACAACTATAAACCAATTTAATAACTCTTCACCCTCCCATAAAGTTAAAAAGATATTTCTTAATCTCATATACCATCCCTTACCTATAATCAAATCCCTAAGCACAAGCTATTTCAATCCTGATATCAGCAAAAAGCCTATAAAGAGAATATGGGTGGGGGAGGGAGTCTTATTTTAATCTTGATCAAACCAACTTTGTAGTCTTCCCTTTTACTTTTAACAGTCTTTAATCTTTAATTCAATCAAACATAGTTACAGGAATCTATTTCTTATCTTTATATTATTGCACAGATTTCTTCAAGGCTTTAGCAGATTTCTTTTGTAGATACAATAATAAATAATGCACCTTGTATATGATAGTTACCTCCTCTTTCTTTGTACTACTCATCACAGTTATGGAATATTTTAGTTCCATGAATTTTTGTTGCCAAGAAATGCTTTATATGGCTATATCGTTCCATCTTCTCTTCAACTTGTTTGAGATGTTGATGATGTCGTGTTAGGTCTACACGATGTTATGGATTCAACAAATGAATATGTTCTTTTCTGATCTGATCAGATAATTGTAAAATTATCCCTAAAGAAGTTTATTTGGCATTCAGTTATTATAACTTTGGTGTTCTTAAGTCATTTTTAATCTCTCACATTGTAGATTTAAAAAAAGAACTATTAGGAGAATAATACAGTTTAGACCAGTGGTTCTCATCCTATGGTTCGGGACCCCATTTGGAGTCGAACGACCATTTCACGGGGGTCGCCAAACAACACAGTCCGCCATTTTCCCCCCCTTTTCCTTAGCTGTGCTACTCCCTTTTATTCTATTGGCTTTTGAAAGCCAATAGAATAGACTCTCTTGAATAGAGTCTAATTCTATTGGCTTTCAAAAACCAATAGGAATTGTCCACGCTGTCTCTGCCCTGCTGAGTCCGCCAAAAGTCTCATTCTTCAAACAGTGCTGCACCAGTTGACTGGTCCTTGACTTACGACCGATTGAGTAGTCCTCGACTTACGACCGGTTGGGGGTCGCGGTATAAAAAGGTTGAGAACCACTGGTTTAGACAAACTGAAGATTATAGTCTGCTGTTTCAATTTTTTTGTAATTTTACTTAAGATTTTTGTTAGTTTTACTTGAGACATAGTAAGTGACATGATTAGCAGAAAGCCTTCAAATAAACAAATGCAAATACTATGTTGCTATTATCCATCACAATACTTCAGAAAATTCTTGCTATATAATACTGGGTACCTGCAAATGTTTTAATATTTTTGTTTGGTGCTCTTAAAATTCACTTTTCCAAACTATGAAATCAAATTTACGTTGTGTAAAACTTTTTTAACTCTAAATTATTTTTTATGTTTTATAATTGCAGTTGTTTCTTGTCACTGTTATTGGTTGCTGCTGTGGTCTGGAAAATCAAGCAAACCTGTTGGGCTTCTCGGCGGAGAGAGGTATGAATATTATTTTCACTTTTTTTAATCTCCTTTACTCAGAGAGAATTCTAAACATGCAATCTGCCTATCTTGCTGGTGAAACTTCTTTTCTGTAGATGATTTTTTAAAATGCCAGAACATCACATTTTCTTTGCACATGGAAATGTAGTTAGTTTGGTATAAGCTAGACCACTTTAAAAATATCCTTTCTACATTTGAATTGTTCCTTTTAAATTGTGCCTAACCCTGGGCCTTTCTCAGTAGACAAATATTCTCTAATTGGAAGGGCTTTTTTTTTTTAAATCCACTTTAAGGATATGCAACCACCTGTTTCTTACTTTTAGTCTGGGTTTATTTCAGATGTATAATTTATTACTATATTACATATGTGGTGATGGAATTTGAAATTCCCTTGTTAAAATAATAGTTTAAAATTTAAGCTTTTGTGTATCTGTAGGTTTTTGTATATACTGTATTCTCTTTTAATATAAGTAGAATGAGACTGGATTCAATGGACTCACCTCTGTTCATATCCCTTTTTAATTTATCCCTCCCGTTACCAACATTTCATGATGGACAGTTTAAAAGAACATGTTTTATTACCTCCCGCTTCCTAGACCACAAGGGCAGGCACATTGTTCAGATGGGATATTCTGATATAAGCCCATAATTAATGCTAAGAGTAGACATTTAAATTGAGCTAACATAAAAATCCTACAATATTTGATGTAGGGAGAATAAATGGTGGAGAGAAAACTGACCAGCCTTCATAGAAATTACTTCATATTAAATTTCTAAACTGTTGTAAAGCTGAATCTAGAATATGTTGCATTATTGTCCTTTTTTAACATTTTCAAAACCGAATGAATAACAAACTGAAAACTGACATTAGAACTGAAATTTTGATTTGCAAATTGAATTATGGCTGTCCCTTCATTATTGAAGTTAGGGCAGACCCTCAAAAAGTACTTACAATCTGGTTTCAAAGTTACCATCACTGCAGTGCTCCTGTCATTGTTCACCCTTACGAATGACTGCAGGAACGTTGCAATGACCCCTCCCCCACTCCACCTATCTCCCCAGTTCATCTCACCGGGACCTGACAGGCCTCAACCTGTTCTCATTCTGGCTAATCAGCCACACAACAGAGCCTGAACCTGGTCAGCAGAAGTGATCAACATTCAGAAAGATCTGTTTTTAATCTTACTTCTAATTATATTATATTAGCAATAATATATGGTTATGCAGGGTACATGAAAATATAGACAAGTTGGTGCCAATGCATTCTGCATCTTAATAGGGAAGAGGTAGACTTGGGAGTCCCAAAGGGCAGGAAAAGACCTTGGAAGGCCCTTGGGTGGCCAGATGGAAAGTAGGTCTTGGCTTAGAGACTGCAACTGATTTCGCGTACGCATTGCTTCTGTTAACCAGATTTAGGATTTCTTGCAGAGCAGGGATTAGGCTGAGGCCTAGAGGAATGCCAAGGGACAGGGAGCAGAGCATTGAATGCCTCGGGGTTGAGGGAGACCTGGGAAAGCTTGGGGTTTGGGGCAGGTGAGCTAGACCTGCACTACATCTCCAAGAGCATCCATCACACCTGAGGCACCCGTGCTCTACTTTATGATCTGTACAATTGTTTGATGATTGCAGTAGAGAGAGGAAGGATTGGGGGGATCATTAAGTGAAATGCTTCACTTTGTGGTCTTTGCAACATGCAACTCTAATGGGCAGGTTCCGTTATAGGAATAAATCAAGGACTACCTGTACAAAGTCAAATTTTAGTCATGAACTGAAGAAACAGAACAATATCTGTCCTTTCACTGACACTAAAGCTCTTCAAGAGTACTGTATTTAAAAAGAACATAGGAAATTAAACTGAACTATCTTCAATCACTCATAATATCGATAGAGGCATATTTTGATTATATACACAAACTGGAGGATCTCTCTCTCTTTATATCTCTTCTTTTTTCTATAATCTGTTACTCTACACACTAGTCCTCATATACAGTTTTTCACAAAAATAAAAATTATGCTACCTTAGAAGCAATAAAGAATAAGAGTAAATATGCAACTAAGTGCATGGCTGCAGTAGAAACAAGGATAGTTTGCAAATAAAATGGAGAAATATAGTAATCGGGGCTAATGTAAAGTAGATTTAGTTTTTTTACTCTCTTATTTTTAATTTATTTTTGCCTTATATTTCTTCCTTCTTTTCATCACTTTGTACAACATTGCTTACTCAGAAAGAAATCTGAGTGTGATGGATATACATCAAAGTGTTTGTATGTGTTATTTATGTACATATTAGACTAAAAGTGATTTAACATTGGTTTTTGTTTTTAAAAGGAACATAGTAACACTTGACACCTGCTCTATTTAATTTCTTATACTATATTTCTTCAATAAGGTTGCAGTTCAGGTACTGAACTTAGGCCAATCTTTTAAGCAGCATGGATGTAAACCTACTTGGAAATGTTAAATAAACACTTATTTAATTTATTCCATTTTCCAAATAAGTTCTTATTCTTGAAATACTATTTAAATTGATAGTAGCATTTTATTTTGGAGAAATTTTATTGGAACTTTTTAGAAACCATTAAATGAACTATAAGAGGTTTTTTTTTTCCTCTGTATATGTGTACATGCATAGGCCTTTGGGTCAGTGCTGCTGACTGCCTGAGCATGTCCCTGGAGCTTTCATGGCAAGATTTCTGAAGTGGCTTGCCATTACCTCCTGCTTAAGGTTGACTGAGAGTGGTTAGCCCAAGATCATCCAGCTGGCTTTCTGCCTAAACATGGATTAAAGTCAATGTTCTGATTTAGCTGTATCAAACAGGCTGTTTTCAAATTGTAGTAGTTATATAAAATAATTGTATTCTATTCATTTGTTTAATAATTTTATAGCTAGATCTTTTATATGCAATATCAAAACATTGCTAAGGGATATTGAAAAGTTGCATATGACTTTTTTATTTCAAAAGATTTAAAGTTAAATGCTTAAATTAACATTTATTTTTTAAAAAACCACTACAGATAGATCTGATACATTTTATCTTTAAAATGAATTTAGGATAATTTTCATTGTCAAAGATAGTGATACATTCTATCAGTTTTACTTCTCATGGATGAAATAGTTCATTGTAATTGTTGAGGTATAATTGTGAGTGTTTGAGCTCTCGTATTTATAGATGTGTATTAGTTTGCTTTACTATTTGCAGTAGTAAGGCAAGATCTTGATCTATCCATAAAAGTGGCATCTGATTTTTTATAACTTTTTAAAGTTTTTTTTAATATAACTTGTTTTAAGACAGCACTTGAACAGTATTTTCTGACATTCTTCATTACGTCAATTTTACCATTCTATCTCTTTAAGATTTTAATTTTTCACTCTAAGTTAATTCTCTAATCTCACAACTTTTTTTTCTTCATAGAGAGCTACATATGGCCATAATGTAATGGAGTCTCTCCATTACAGCTGTATGTCATGAAGGTTTTAAAAGAGATCAGTCATGTGACTGATTGGATTTTATGACTTTTTTGTAGCAGTCATTAAGTGAATGCGGTGGTCATAAAATGAACCAGTGATTTGCTATGGGAAAGGTTTTGCCATCAAAACTGCTATAAAATGTGATCATATGAATGTGGGATACTGAAAATGGCCACAATACCACCATGTTGCTAGGCATTTGAACTTTGATTATATGACCATGAATGGGGCCTGAAGTTTGGAAATTTGGATTGAGGTCATAAGCAACCAATCGCAAATTGAGAACTAGCTGTTTTCCTTTTTCTGAGACCTTTCAGAAAGAAGGTAAGCTAAGAAAAGAATGTCGGTTCTCACAAGGAATGGGTTGTGCTTTTTGTGGAGATGGGTAATAGACTCATGTCAAGAAAATACAATATGTTTATTTCTTCAACAGATGCAGTAGGAAAACACTTCAAGTGTTGACAGATATTTTTAACAGCATTTAGCACCAGTTACATTTAATCAGAATAAAATCATGCAAAGAAATAATAATAATTAAAACAACAACAACTTTGGAAGGTACCTTGGAGGTCATCTAGTCCAACCCCCTGCTCAGGCAGGAAACTCTATACCATTTCAGAAAAATGGCTGTCCAGTCTCTTATTAAAAACTTCTAGTGTTGGAGCATTCACAACTTCTGGAGGCAGGTTTTTCCACTGATTAATTGTTCCAACTGTCAGGAAATTTCTCCTTAGTTCTAGGTTGCTTCTCTCTTTGGTTAGTTTCCATCCACTGATTTGGATAATAGCTTGACTCCCTCTTCTTTGTGGCAACCCCTGAGATATTGGAACATTGCTATCATGTCACCCCTAGTCCTTCTTTCCATTAAACTAGACATACCCAATTCCAAGCACTGTTCCTTATATGTTTTAGCCTCCAGTCCCCTAATCATCTTTATTGCTCTTCTCTGTACTCTTTCTAGAGTTTCAACATCTTTTTTACATTGTGGTGACCAAAACTGGATACAGTATTCCAAGTGTGGCCTTACCAAGGCATTGTAAAGTGGCATGTCACTTAATTAATTAATTATAAGAAACTGCAAAAAAGTTTTACTTTATGATGCATCTGCGGTACTTTTATGCCTTTGAAGAGACATGGCTTTGAGTTAATATATTCTATACCCTTTTTGTAATTTTCCAGTAATATATAATTACTGTAGAAGGGTAATGGTGATAATGTAACTTATCCATTATCTTAATTACTTTAATTAGTCCTATTTTAATATTCTTAATGGAGAGAAATTAATAGTGTTTTGGAGACTTGAAGAAAATATTTAATATCAAGAAAATTGATTCACAAATGATATATATATATATATATACAATCAAGATCTAACACTGCTTAATAAACTTTGAACAAATATTACACTAGAAAAGTTAATGCTTTAAATGCTTACTAATTCAGGGATTCAGTCATGTCTGCCTACTAAAAAAATCAAGTGGAAGATCACCTTAAAGCTGATTGGTGGACAAGACAATATATTTTTTTTCAGACACCTGGTACTCATACGTTAACCTAAAATCAAACCAGTTATAACTTTATGAACAACCCCCATGTCCATGCCTAGATTATGTACACATAATTTATGAAATTACTACTCGGGTGTGATCTTTGGCAACACTTCAGCTTCAAGATGTAGTTTTGAGTGCTACTTATGTTTACTACCCTATATGTCAGTATATCTGGCAAGAACATATACACACAAACATTTCTATTTAATGGTCCTTTTTTCAGACATGGACTTGAAAATAACTGTGTTTACTCAATTTAATACTACAACTTATATCATTTGCTGCACCATTTACTTAGCCTCCCAAAGTTATTTTAACAGGGGTGGCGATTCAAATCTTTTAAATAAAAACCATCTGACTTTATCATTTTGCTTAAAATTTGTATGGTTCTGATATAATAATAAACCCAATTGAAATGTTAATTACTGCTAAGCAGTTTACAACTATATTAGCTAAAAAGGATCATTCAACATTGCTATTTATTGTATGTCAAAGACTAAGCAATAGTTGTGGGGGAAATAATAACGAGATAGGTATCCATGGAATCTGTTTAATCCTACATCAGTTCAACACCAGTACAGTATAAAAATTCCAATACATACTTGTACTAATTTATAATAGAATAAATTAAGAGCATTATTAAATGAGAAAAATGGGGGGAAATGTGTGAAGAATATTAATTGATAGATACATTATATCTGTTTGAAAAATAATGTCCCTTATTGAAAATACGGATCACACCCAACAGGCACATTAATGTCTAAAATGTAATATTATTGTGCTTCATGTACATGTACATGTACTGTTAAAAGCAAGAGTAATATACCTGGGTTTGGGCTGCCTAGACATATATATAAGAAATGTGTAAAATAATAGGAAACAGATTAATAAATGGTTCATTTTAGTTTAAAGACAAGTTCTACAGCAGGCAGTCTTCTTACTTCATAAAGAAATATTCTTTTTCTGTGCCTGATTCAGGGAACTTTCAGATCCAAACACTTCATTTTATTACAGGCACTTTATTGCATGCAATGAGAGGCAGGTATCCAGAAACTTAGTGTTTACTATTGGAAAATAGAAAATTGTCTGTGTTATGTAATAAAATGTTGGTGTTCACTTCTGATTCATTCAATATTGCAGAGACACAAGATTCACATTTTTCATAATGATAAATTGATAGATTGCAAAATGAAAAAGTTGAGTTAGAGTCTTTGGTTGCTTTTTTGCTTTCCGTTTGAGTTTTGATAAATCAAGCATACTGATATACAGGAAAGAATAGATCATTTTTAATTACTGGAAATTATGAGTAGTAAAGTTTTGTTCTTCAAAGAGAATACAAACATTAAGAGCCATCCATTATTATTAATAAATTTATATGTAATGTTAAATCATACAGTCATTTTTAAAATAATTTATTGTAGAATAGTTCACTTCAGTAAAGAATAACAGTATCAGTGACAATACTAGACAAAAAAGCTGGATGAGGAAGAAAGGTTAAAGTAATTTCTTAGACTCAAACTTTGTGGTATGTATTACATTTACTAAATAAATATGGGCATTAATGCTCTGACTTTACAGCTACATGCTGCAAAATAATTGACATGACTTCAATAATATTTAAGGTAATTATTATTTAAGATTTTTCACTGTTTGGTACTGAAAACTGAGCACCTATCATATGCCAATGTGCATCACTGTTAGGTTTCATTTCCTGATCGCCATTTTATCTTTTCAAGGAGATTTGTTTTTTAAATTCTTTGCAGTCTGCTTGCATTTTTAGAACATTGATTAATTAGATTTCATCCATTTGATAGAACTAGTTTGCTACTTGATGGAGTAGTATATGGGCAAACATAGAAGAGGACATTTTTTTTATTATTTCAAAAGTGGGTGAACCATGTGGTCATGCACCATTTAAGACATGTCGGCTGAGAGCTGAGTTAACACTACAAGCCAAAATAATTAGCATAGTTGGAGACTGCATCCTTATGGTCCCTTGCCATGTGCTTCTAGTGGCAATAAAGTTTTTTTGGTGGGCATTTACTATCTGAACTTTTAGAGAAAATTTAAAAAATGAGAAATTGAGAGTTTTTAGATGATGGTTCCTGATCGATGTTTCTTCTTTTGATATCATTAGCTTTCTGTTTTATTTCAACTACATTGCTGAACATATTTAATATGCTCCTCTCTTGCAATTAGAGATATTTTTCTAAGATGGGTGTTTGTTAAATCTCAGCTGAAGGTGCCTTTGATTTTGAATAGCTGGTATTATGATAACTAGAAAACAGCATCTATAAAAGCGGGTAGCCATAATCATAGCTGGCAGCAGTATATTGTTATATGGATTCTGTGTCCTGCATATTTAATATAAGTTTCTGGCAAGATAATATGACTGTAACTATGTGAGACTAATGGTAATGGGTGTTCTTCATACAACTTACAGATCTGCAGATATATCCAGTTTACAGATTAAAAAAAATAGCACTTTGGATTTATTTCTTAAGAATGTTGATTCAAAATTCTTTTGTGAAAGAAAGCAGTAAATATTTTTTTGAGAATCTTTTATTTTGCTTATCGACAAAATATATTTTTAAAATATAGACTTTTCTTATTTTATACCAATAATAAATAATAACCATAAAACTGCAGGTTAGTTACCAGAACCCAACTGAAATTTATTTTCTCAAATAACATGATGGAAAAAAGATGAGACTCATAAAAATATGAATTTTGAAAATATTTAACTGAGATTCATTATATAAAGATAATGACAACTTTGGTTACATAATTGCTTTCCCACTAAGAACCACAATAATAATTTTTCCTTTGTTTATTCTCCATGCTGTTCAGAGAGAGCTATTTTTTAGAATGTGGCGTTCCACAAATCTGTTGGGCAAAATAAAAATATTGGTTAAGAAAAATGCGATCCTTGTATGCATATGTCAGTACTTAAAGTATAATTATGAAGTGATACTTGTATCTAAAGGATTGGAGCTTAATATTTTTTACTGAAATATTTTTTCAGATGTTGACCTCAACTTTCATATGTTTTCTTCTAGATCAAGATACCATGACATTTAAAAGTCCTATTAGATAGGAAAATATTGATTTCTTGCTCTAATGTGTTTTAGGATGTTTTTCTTTGAAGTGGCTTAATTAACGGTGAAATGGAATTAAAACATTTCCAAGATACATTTAATTTACTGCGATATTATTTAACAGTATATTTACATATTTGAAGGTTCTTTTAGAATATTATATATCCTAGCAAGTTTTATTTGGAAAGGCTGCTTCTAATACTTTTTAGAACTCTTGTTGGTATAGACTGGTAATTAATTATGAATAACTTCTGATTCTAACTTCCTACATTCCTTAAGTTGTCTTAATATCAATCCTCCCCCTGCCCCAGAAGAAGCACTATTTATCTTACAATTTTAATTTAAATAAGGAGCAAAATAGAGACAATTATACAAACAGGAGGAAATAGGCAGCCAAACAATTTAGAAAAGCTACTTATTGGGTAGATTGCAAGATATTATCTCTAATTCCCCAGGCATTGGATATGAAGCACTCTAGTGCACAAAGTAATATTTATGAAACGTAAGAATCTTGAAGTCTTTCAGTGTATTTCTACAGTCTTGCTGTTGCCACTTTTAATCTCTTTCCAACCTTCATATCTTACCTTGTAACAATCTGTTGTTATCACTATAGTTAACCAGGGATTCCCCAGGATAGCCAAGAGAAATGTGCCAAAATCTATATCCTGCCTGCTTCCAGTCTCCCCATTCCTACTCCTTCCTTGTCATGTTATACCTATTCATGCAGTTAGGTAACAAATGACCAATACTGATCCAATATACAACTACCACAGCCAAATATGATATCACTAATGGTGGCTTGTCAACTGCAAGGAAGGGAAAAAAACAGGGATCTGGGGCTCGGGATAGGTGGAAATTGCCAACAGTGCAAAACTGGCTTGCCTTCTTATATCAAATAGCTCAGAACATAAATTTTTCAGTGTAAAATTTGAAGCAGTACATGTGAAAAAAAATCAACAATGACAGTAACTATTGTCATTGGATGGCAAAAGAGAGAAAGAGTTTTGCTGTGGGAAGAGTGTCAAAGTTCCATGCAGCAGCAGCTTGGGTTATTTACTATATTGACATTGTATTGGTTTTCTCATTAAGGGAATGACATAAAAAGGTATAAAACCTAGAACAATAAAGCCTGTTAGGTAAAATGATAAGTAGTGAGTAGGAACAGTTACAGGATGTAAAAACAGTGCTAAAATTCTGATAAGTTAAATTGTTTTGCAGTGTGTTTATTCAGCACATCTGTTAAACTTTGTTTTAAAACACAATATATAAAATAAAACAATAAAACTGATGCAATTAAAATCAAAATACAAGATGAGTACCATTAAAAAATAGAAAGAGGGAGTTCAATACGAGTAGCTGAACAGGTAGCTGCATTGCCATCTACAGAGCTTCTGATCATAGCAGAACAGGAAGCACAGCTCATTTGATTATTTCAGTTGTGAGTCTTAACAGATCATTGCTTGGCAAACTGATCCAGTCAGGAATTTTGCACATATGTGTGACTTCCTCAGTATGATAAGCTATTAACAGGATGAAGCTGCTCTAAAATGTGAGCCAGCAAAAGATTGTGTCCTGTGAAAGGTAGAATATTTTTCCAAGTAATAGAAAAAGCACATGATAGTAAATAAATTGTCTTGTTCAAAACTCAGAGAATTGTATGATCAAACTGAGGAAAATCAGGATCCAAGACATACAACTAGAGCAAACCGGAATCATAAATATCAAATTGACTGATATTATGAGAATAAGAACAAGCACCATTCTCAGGGGAAATTATATATGAGTGAATTCAATGACCTGGAAATTATATTTATAAATTATACTTTTCATCTTTTCCTCTATTCCAGCTTATTCTCTTCCAAGTAATTTAAAATAATTTTAGATTCTCTAAGGCACAAGGAACCAGAACAACACTGTGAGATGAACACAGTTGCTTCTTTGTTGTTGCATACCCATTTACAAGAATCTTGCCTTGACAGTCTACATTCTCTTGGAAATGACTGCATAATGGCTTCAGGAATTTCTGGGGGTGGGATCTGGGTTGGGCATGGCCTCCACCACTTTCTTTGCTACAAAAACTTCAAGTCACCAGTCTTTTTCACTCCTGCCACCATTTTAACTGGAGATTCCACCACAGATTCTTGCTTCTTGAACTTTCTGCCCCAACACAGTGATTCTTAAACAACCTCTTCCTCATTCTTCCTATTCTGCTAGCTTCTAGCTTAATGATTAAAAGATGACTAAAATGTCAACAGCTAAAGCTTAGATGACATGAAATGTTGTGATTTGTCTACGTCATGGGATGTCAAACTGCTGGCCCATGGGCCGGATGCATCATGGTGAACCGCGCACACCCCATTGCTGGCAATGGAAAAAAAGTCACGATACGTTGCGAGTTTAACACCCCTGGTCTACATATTTGGACTTTATCTCTGAAATAATTTTAGATTTAGTTAGAGCTTTATAATAAAGGTGGAAGAACATAAACGTATGTTCCCAGATCTTGGGACTGTTGTTATATATAGCATTAATTTTACAATCACTGCAGCTATGCTTTTATTAATGTTTTTAATTTAAAAAGCATGCTGCTAGCCAATAGTGACCTAATGGCAAAGCAATAGAGAAATAGAAGATACATTCTGTAATATATGTAAAACAAGGAAAATAAATATATTGGATTAATATGAATTTCAAGCAGATATATACAAAAATACACTCGTACCATCCTGCATAGCTTTTTTTAATTATTGAAAAATATGTCCTTAAGGAACAATCTTATACAGTACATGACCTGTGTTTGATGAAAAGTAGTAAGGGCATGCTTTATTCCTTTTGCTCTCCTTTTATTTTTGATGAGGATAAAATTAGAGAAAATCCTTTTTATGCTGTTAGCAAAAAGTTAACAAAGCATTTTATTGCCACCTGGCCATTTGTCTGGCTTAAATAGTGGTTATTATCTGGGATAATAACTTGATATACATGCTTATTCAGACTTGATATACATGCTTATTCCATTATTCAAAGGAACTTCCTTACTCTAGATAAGTTGCGGTTTCTTTTCAACTTTGTTTACACCTGAAAATTAAGGCACTATTGTTCAGTTTTTATAAGAATAAAAGACAAGTGGATAACTTCTTCATGAAACAACTATTTACAGTTAAAATAACTGTGCTGTCTACTAAACCTTTTTGGGTTTTGTTTTTTCCCTACAATAGCAATATTGCCAGAGCCAGGCTTTAAGTGGTTTTAAATGAGCTGGCAGTGAAGACAACTTGCTGATATTAAACTCTTTCTTCTCTTCACGCCCGTGGCAACATCATTCCCAAGATTATTTTGGAAAGAAGGAAGCCTTCAGGGTTTTGCATAAGCTCTCATAAAGTTCACCATAGTTTCATTTTGATTTCCTATTTTAATGTTTTAACTAATGTTACCATGAAAACAGAATTAGTTTTGTTTGTTGTGTATTTCTAGGGATGGTTATTAGTCAGGGAAGCATGGTGGTTCTACATTGAATCATTTTAGCAGTATATTTAGTTTTGGTTGCCAAATTAAACTCTCAATAGATGATCAAAATACATGCATAGTAATTGTGTAAAACTATTCATCTACTGATTGAGATATGTGATAATTTATGAAAAGCATAACCACTTCATTTTCCTCCTATGAATTTGCATTTTTCCTTGAACTTGGTTTGTCATAAAATTATCAGTTATATTATATCTTCCAAAGAGAATGAGTGATTCCCAATTTTTGCATTCAAGCTGAGGTAAAACAGGCAAAAATAATGTGCTCAATCTTCTAAATTTTGCAAAGTTCCCCAAAATTGTCAAGGACATTGTTTTAAAATATAAAGAGGTACAAAATTCATTGTCAAAAACATCAAATGGACAGAAAAAGAAAACCTGAATGAAAATGACTAATTCTATTGTGGTCTCATTATGAAGCATAGAAATAGAAATTCTTGTGACTTCCGGTTCCAGATTGCGGTGCCTCTAGCCGCATGAAGAGACTCATCTCCTCGGCTAGCTTCCCTCTGCCGGTAGACCCTTAAGCAGGTCGAAAGTCGGCCTGGAGGGTGTGACTACTGTCGAGGAGGCTGTGCTCGGCTCCGGAGGAGCAGCGGCTCCTCCAGCTGTCCGAGCTAACTCTGATGGCCGACGGAGAAGAAGATCGGACAACTTACTTATAACCATAACATCGAGTAAAAGTCAATATAATACTCAGATGATATTGGCAGAAAGGGAAGGAAATTTTGTTCAGTGTGAATTGATTAGAAATTTTTGTAATCAAATCTTGAGGTTTGATAATCGAAAAGCTTTAATATGGGAACCAACTTGGCATAGAAAGAAAGCTAGAGTTAGGTTTAAATGTGACATAAAAAGGCTTTAGAGATTTTCTCTGATTTAATAACGAATGAAAGATGTGGATTTACTGTTATTATAGTTGATAAGTATTTGAGGAAGTAAACTTTTTCACGGGGTAAAAAGACTTTATAGATGTAGATTGATGAAATGATAGAATATATTTTTAAAAATAGAAATATATTTTCTGGACTTACATTATTATTATAAGTATGATAATTATGTTGTAATAGAGAGAGTTTGTTTGATTTTATTACGAATGAAGGATGGGAATTTTCTGATAGTATAGTTGATAAATATTTGAAGGTGTAAATTTTATCAAGGGCTTAAAAAGATTTTTTATAGATGTAGATTGATGAAATGATAGAATATATTTTTTTAAAATAGAACTGTATCTATTGGACTTATATTATTATTTTATAACTAAAATGATAACTATGTTGTAATAGAGCAGTGGTTCTCAACCTTTTTAATGCCAGGACCCCCAACCGGTCGTAAGTCGAGGACTACTCAACCGGTCGTAAGTCGAGGACTACTCAACTGGTGCAGCACCGTTTGCAGAATGGGACTTTTGGCGGGCTCAGCAGGGCAGAGACAGCCTGGACAATTCCTATTGGCTTTTGAAAGCCAATAGAATTAGACTCTATTCAAGAGAGTCTATTCTATTGGCTTTCAAAAGCCAATAGAATAAAAGGGAGTAGCACAGCTAAGGAAAAGGGGGGGGAAATGGCGGACTGCGTTGTTTGGCGACCCCCGTGAAATGGTCGTTCGACCCCAAATAGGGTCCCGACCCACAGGTTGAGAACCACTGTAATAGAGAGAGAGGAAGAGCTATTTGTAATATGGAAAAAATCAGTCTCGATGAATGACCTATTATTAAGGATACCTGAAATCCCAACTATATGTTTACTAAAATGTAATTGGAGTATGACAACTGTAATTAGTAAAGCTTAAAAACAGGATATAGATTATTATAATCGCATGTGATTGATGATTTCTGTTTGATTGAACTTTATCTAAAAGTGTATTAATTTTAATAAGCAACTTTATATTTAGGAAACAGAGAAGAAATTTTTGATAATTAATTTGAGCTATATTTATATGATTTTGTCTTTGAATGACTTGACACCCTGACCACCACATTGCAAAAAAATGGAAAAAACCAATAAAATTGTTTATATATATAAAAAAGAAATAGTTTCTTGTGAAAATTTCCAAATAGGTTATTTAATTAAGTTGAGGGACTTCCACTGTTCTAAGTGGAACAGTTCTTCTCAGTTTTACACATAGTATGTCTTCGAATATATTCTTTGGAATTTCATTTTAGCATTTTTTTCTTTACTTCCACTGGCAGGTTAAAAAAAAATTGTGTGTCCTTTGAACACTTGATTTGATGTAAGCTTAGTTTTCACCACTCATCATACATTAAAGCAGGAAAACAGATTTCGATGAATAGTCAGCTACCCACTTTCCCAAACTTTTTATTATTTTAACTTTTATTAAGTTGACATGCTAATCCAAACATAGCTGACTCTGAGTGTCTTACAAATCATATAACATTAATATAACATATTATAATATTCATTCTACTTCATGTAGTCAAATATATTTTACTTTTCCTCATTCAAATTTCATGCTGCTATTGTACTTTTCAATAGACACATGAAAAATTATATAGTGGATGAAGGAGTCTATGGGACACTGCCATATATTATCTTGATATTAAGAAGCTGTTGCACAAAAAAATCCACTAGCTAGTATATCTTCCCGAATGACAGGGTTATTTTGTTTATAATTGAATATTTTGGGCTAGTATATATTTTAGCACTGCATTGCATGCGCACACACACACACACACACTTGTACTAATATAAAATATGTTGTTTTAAAATATGTTTCTGAGAAACAATTGTATTTAACTCTCAAAATTGTGTAGAATATGCACATGTCATAGGGCCTGTTTTCTTGAGGGACCACTTATTTCCTATGATCCCAGTTGGTTTGATCCAACAGAGTTCATTCAATTAAACAGTGCCATTTATTGAGACCCTAGAACAGTGGTGCCGAACCTATGGCACGGGTGCCAGAAGCGGCACTCAGAGCCCTCTCTGTGGGCACGTAGGCTGTTGCCCCAGTCCTAGGCCTTCAGCTGGGTTTTATAAAACCTTTTCGCTTTGTGCAAAAAAAAAAAGGTTCAATCAGTCAGTTTCAACTTCTCGTGGAAAAAAAAAGATCAGCAAAGTTGGAATTGATTGATTGAACTTTTTAGTCCCACCCAGTCTGTCGTTACCACTGCAGCCACACCCACCCAATGGGCCACGCCCACCCAATTGGCCACACCCATCACTGCCCTAGAATCATGCCTTGTCTATCATGGAAACTCTGGAATGCATTTCCCCCTGAGACTTAGGTGCATGAGTTATTGTGCTTGGAATCCCTTTTATCTGGATTGCATATTTCTTTTTTTTATATACTGTGAAGTATCCAGAGTCAACTGGAGTCCAAAAGTATCAAATACATTTAAAAACTGTTTTCTTCTTTATATGGTATGAAACTGTTACATCTTAATGAAGAGTTCTTGCCTGAGGATTTACTATATAAAGTAGTTGTTGGGCTTTTGTTTTATCTGAACAAAATCACATCTGAATATAGATTTATTATCAGCATATTTACATTCACTTTGAAATAAATTTCAAATTTGTCTGCGTTTCCAAGTTTCTTTAAAGCTATAAAATATATCATGAGAGTACATCCACTAGCTTCTTATGTGCTCAACATAAAGATTATGTATTTCTCTTTTAATGAACCCATATATAATTTACTACTTTCAGATTTGTAGTGCAATTCATGGACACTTCTTAACTGAGAGAGAAAAATAATGGATCACTTGTTACAAGTTTAGTGAACAGTTTGAAGAAGAACCCATATATCTAAAAGATGACATAAAATCTTTGTTTAGACACTTTCAAAATTATCTTCCTGTTTTCTCATGTTTATACTCTCTTCTTTCTTGACAACACATCTGTCAATTTTTGTGGAACTGGGATCTCCAGTCCTGACTTTCTTTGTACTTCATTCTCAAATGTAATTTGAAAACTATAACCCTCGACTCAAAAGCCCTTGGCATATATTCATGTGCAGGAAAGTTCTAATATCGGGAGTGCTCAAAATAGTAAATATAGTAGTCAAAACCACAGAGTCAAAGCTCTGTAAAATTTCTTACTGTGTGTAAATCACTGACTTGGTGAAAATGGACTCTTACAGCGATGACCATAATAACCCAAGAAAATATGCTACTTTGTTAAGGATGTATAGTATAACATGCATTCGGAAGCATCTTTCCCTTCTATTCCCAACCTTCTATTCCCAAACTCTGTGCTATCTTAGTGATGAGTCAGTGTAGATGGAATAGAGAATGAGTGGTCAGCATAAAAACACTATGAGGAAGTGGTTTGGACATATAGAAAGAATGACGGGGAATCAAGTCATGGAACAAATTTAGGAAAAATGACTGAGTCAAGAAAAAAAGGGAAAGGAAAATTATGACTGGACTGAATTGTTGAGATCTTTAAAAAGAGAAGAGAGTTTAAGAATCAATTATTATTATTATCAACAATGGAGTCATTTCTGCATACCCTGGGGGCTCCACCCTGATGACACAAATAGGGTTTGAGGCACTTCTGAAAACCAACAGGGTTGGAATTAGCGTTACTGGGGGGGGGGAGAATGTTCCACAAGATGGGTGCCACAGCAGAATTTGTTGCTTTCCACAAAAAGGAAGAGTACAGTGGGTAGTATATATGTATTAATGGATGGCAAAAAAAAATCAGTAACATTACTGGAGATGTGAAACAACCAGATGCTAACTTTGGGGAACTTGACATATGAGGGCATTGCAGTAAGAACAGAAAGTCTTTGTTGTTGCTGTAGTGCCTTCATTTCCTACAGGGCTAATCATTTCTGCTGTTTGGCAGGTTTGTCAGATCTTCTAGATTCCAACCTCTCTAGTCATTATGTTTTTTGGACATTCATGCCTCCCAAAAGCAAGGAAAATATGCTACCCAGAATCTGCAAATGATTGCATTGCAGGATGGTAAATTATCCTTTGCTTCAAGAGAACTCCTTATACTATCTAGAGAAGCTACAGTACATTGATGGTTTTTTCATCATTCTTTATTTTTGTAAATAATTGTTTATATAGCCCACTGTACTTTTTTAACCTTGAAAATATTTAAGTCCAATGTGGATTCGCTGTTGCGAATAGATAAAAAGGAACTTGTAGTGGTGACTAAATCCAAAGCCGCTTAATAGAAATCTAAACTTAATGTTCACATTCAGAGATATTTTAAATCTTTATGGTTGCACTGTTTATTTTATTCTTTTCAATAGTGGCTGCAAATGTGACCTATTTAATACATTTATACTTTTCAGTAACTATTTAGACTATTTTTGCTTACTGGCTTCTTCTTTTCAATGTTTCCTATATTGAAATCTTTTATGCCAAAGCGCTTATGAAAGCACAACCGTTGAACTGGTATAGTTAAAAAATATAAGCCATTGATATTTTAAGTTCTTTTGATATGCCATGTTTTTGTTTATTTTATTTAATATATATAAGTCATGGAAAAGCCTCTTCTAATAGTCTCTTTGATGTACAATGTGAGGCAAGGCCTGAAACTAAATAAGGGGAGTCAAGGAAATGTGGTTATTGATTGAATGACTATGCTTCCATTTGTGGCAAAGCGTTGCCAGTATATGTCTGTTGTGGATACAAGAGAGAAAGAATTAGAGTTGTATTGAGATGAATCAAGAAAGTTTAGCTCAGAAATCTGTTTTAGAGTATGGAATGTGCAAGTCTAAGTCAAATGAAAAGAGTTTAAAATTCACCATTGTTAAATTGGAGAGGTATTGGCTATGGAAGTGCTTCACAACCAGTCTAAATGGTAAATTATTGTTTGTTAAATGATTATAATCACTTACCGCCATAGGCCATAAAAATTAAAAAGGTCTAAGTGCTGCTTTGTGACAGAGATGGAGAGTCTAATTTTACATAAACACATAACCGTACAAAATTAACTGACTTATTCACTTATTACACTTTTGTTCTTTTGTTCTTTCTGTTGAACAAACCTATAACATTGGAGTCATTTTGTAGTTATTGTGATCTCCATTTCTCTCTTATGGAGGTAGTATGTGCTCTTTTTGGCTCATTGTATTATTTTTCAATTTGTATTATTCAGTTCCCTGTTGGATTTGGATACGGATTTGATTGCCTTTTGTGTCTAATCCAACATGTTCTAAGAGAAAGCCTCAGTTGCAATCCACTGGCACATATTAGTCTTGGTCATAATGTATGACTATTTTGGAAGCAATAGAAATTCCTAAGTAGACCATTATTCCCACAGACCATTTTCCTGAAACGTATTCTGTGCAATTTATTTCTTTTTAATTTTGATATTGGATTGTTTCCACTGAGATTATGTCAGAAATTCTGGACTGGGATCTCTATAAGCAAGTTTGGGATTTAAGAGAATCTGGTTCTATGAACTCAGTGACTTTGACAGTCACCCTTGATTTATCATTCTTCTCCAAGCATGACAGCTTCATGAGAGTTCATAATAGTATGGGTCATTGTGACCCATGACAAATTCATATATAACCAAGATCTGGGTGCAACCTTTGTATATTTTGTTATATTTTTCAGCTGTTACCACAGTGACATGGCAAAATGGTTTCTTATTTCAGAAAGAGTATTTTGAAATTTAGCCATTTCTATGACATGTTTTATATGATGTTCCTATTAGGCTACTACTGGATATGCCATACACTAACCAATATAATGTAAGAATTAAGACAAAGGGCCATTCATTTTTCAACAAGGAGCTCTTTATTAAATAAGAATTTAAAGATGGAAATTCACATGATAGCTGCTCCACTGATGATGAATTCAGGAAATGACTGGATTATTTCAGAGATTCAATAAAAGTCCTGCTGTCCTTTTCTTTTACTCTTGTGAAAAAACTTTACTGAGATACAGAAATTTATCAAAATGAAATGATTATTTTGGTTAATTACAAATGTCAAAAATTGCACAAATAGAGGTTCTAGGAAGAATAGCAGAATTTACTAGTTAATAAATATTTTATATAGATGATTTTGTAAAGATAAACACCTTCTTGATGAAACTAATTGAATATGTACTATGTAGGCATTTCTTTCTTTCCTGGCAACAGCTTGGCTAAATTACAACTAATAAGTATAATTAATATGTGGATTCATTTAGTAGTGGAATAAGATTGTTTTATTTCAGTTATGAAATCAGCCATAAGGCCTCTCAATTGCTCATTGAGAAAGGAAAATAGTATGGTGGAAGAAAGGAATAAAGATGGTGGGCTTATTCAGTGGAGGTGATGATTATATTTTGTAATGGTGGCAAATGGATCATGCAGGAATTTCTTACATATCACTTATTTCATGTCATCGGGTATTTTACTGAAAAGGTCAGTCTGTTCCTTCAGAACATATATATAACTTTTGGATGTACTGAAGATTTCTCAGATGTACAGATGAAAATTATTTTCTTACAGAGCATATAGAATTGGGACATGGATGCCATTTATATAAATTAAAAGCTATGTGGAATTGTTTGGATTCCCATGCGTGCAATAGGTTGGTACCAAGGCAGGACTGTCAGTAAGGTTTTGTAAAGAAATCAAGTTTTTACATTCAAATAAACCCACAAAAAAAAAGATAACATCCCCCAATAACTTAATTTTAAATTATAAATTATTTTTATCATAAGTGACACCACTGGGGTTTCCTATTAAGGTCTGATGCTCAAATAAACCCAGATTCTACACAAAAAAAAAAAAAACAGATAATCACAATAAATCAGTTGCAAACTATTTTTACCTTTGTAATACATACAATGTAATGTATAAAGAAACTTAGTTTTCATTAATTTTTAAAGTAAAAAAAACCCTTGAAATCAGATTGAAAAATCTAGACCTAAATTTAAAACTTTTTGCTCTGCCAACTGTGCACCAGGTACACAAAGGTTTTTAGTTTAGAACAGTGTATAGGAAGTACAAGAGATATTTTTGATGCTGATACTGATAGAGGAGCATATTTGTAGCTCAAGGTTGAAATGAGGGGTCGTCAGTGGTCTCTGAATTTGGTTATTCTTGCAGATGTTTCATTATCCAAACTAGGTAACATCAATACTAGTGGAGAGTGAGGTTTGCTTTCATCTTTTTATTTAAGTTTTAAATATTTCTATATTTCTATAGCATTATATAACACATAGAATATTTTTGTTAGACGAATTTCCCATCTTCTGGAGTTCAAAGTAGTGTATATAGGTGTACCTCTAGCAATTTTCACACAATCACAATCCTGTGATATAGGTTGGGCTGAAAGAAGGTAACTGGTCCAAAGTCTAACTGGGAGCTTTGGATCAGTGTGGAAGATGCATAATTTGAAAAATCTCTCATGTCCATCAGTTGTTCAGAACAGGGAGCAATACAGTTTAAGGTCAGGCAGAGAGAACTGTACTGTGCAATAAAAATGAAATGGAGAATTTAAACTATAAATTCGCTTCATAGTCAAGTATCTAGTTGACAGTATCCACAGTGGCACATTCTGTTATTTCTTTGTTTTTCATGTCACCTCAGTTGTCCCCCATGGCTGTCAGATGCAAAGCTCTAGGGATCTAAAGAGAAATCAGGTTGCTGAGTCTAGCCAACAGAAACAACCAAGGGACATTACCTGTTTATGTTCTTTCTCTTTGTGGCGAATTTTAATGTCATGGAAATCCATCAGGTGCACATGTTTTCTGTGAACTTCACATAACATGGGGCAGTAGAAAGACTTACAAAAAATGTCTGCTGCGTTTGTAGTGTCAAAAATACCAAATTTTTTTTTCTACAGCATGATACTTAGCCTGAGGACTTTTCAGTCTCGATAGTATCACAACATTACAAATCACTAGAAAATTACAAAGGAGTTCAGGAGGAAGTGGTAAAGCTCAGGATATTCATAAATTATCACATGCCTGACAGCAGAGTTTAAAGCACTATTTTTAAAATGTTCTTGTCTTCTATTTATGTTGTAAAGTGCCTGCCTTAGTGTAGCAGTATTTAAGTGTCTGAGGCACAGCAACCTATTCTAGTGCACTTTAGTATTTCATTAAAAAATTGAAAAAGCATTATTTTGGGCAAAGATTTAGAGTGTAAAGGAAAGATGAAATAATTTGGTTAAGTGGATATTGTATTGATTAGCTTTTCTTGTTTCAGACAGCAGACATTTGGGAACCTTAAGAACTTAAATCACCCATATGTTTAATTTGCATTAATCACTGCTAGTGTTATCTTTTCCCAAGAGTCTACAGGTTAACTAAATTCTTTATTTTACCTTAGCCTTTCTCTAAGTTGAGTATAGTATAATGTCCCTCATTATTTTATCCTTAAAATGTTATGTAAAATAGATTACAAGGAGCAATACATTGGCAGATGTATTGGAAAGAGATTGGAAACAAATATCCAGATGCTCTGGAAATCCTGTGCTGGCTGGAAATATTAAAAGGTGCATTGCCAACAGCATCTGGAAGTCATTGTTACAGAACACTCTTATAATCACTATACCACATTAAGTTACAATATTTCAAATAAGATGCAAAAAACTCGGCTTCATGAGCATGCATTTGCTACATGATGGTCAGATATAAATTTCAATTATAGTCACATAAACAAATGCAGAAAGATTGTTTTTCATATGGTAGTGTGGTAGCAATAATTAAAATGTCTGAGATAACCACTGCAAGCTTGAAATTTAGCAGCATTGTTATAAATCTAAGAGTCCCATGATGTTTAGTTATCTCTGAACTTCATTCTTCAGGTAGAATGTGCCTATGCAAGTCATATGTTCAGATGATGCATGCTAACAGTTCGTACTCCTGAGGTAAAGCGAGAAAGAAGTCATAGGAGAAGCATTTTCTGCAGCCTAGTCCTCTGAAACAGATTACCTTTGAGATGAGTTCTGTCCCTTCCCTGATAACATGTTAAATCACTGTAAGAAAAATACTTGAGGATAAAGGGACAGGAGACTGGTGTATTGTGGTCCTGAGAATGAGAAAGGGATGATTTAAAGCAGGGGATGCTGGTTGGGAAATTCTGGGAGCTCTAGTCCACAGTTCTTAAAGTTGCCAACATTAAATATTCCTGATTTAAAGTGTTTCTATTGTTGTATTTATTATTTATTATCACTGTTTATTGCTTTAGTATTGATTGCTATATTGTACCTATTGTTTGTTGTTGTTGTTCTGTGTTATGCAGGTCTGCATGCTGTTTAGAGTTATTACATTTAAATGGCAAAAAATACAATATAAAGAAGTATCTACTAAGTATTACTTAGAGGGTTATGATTGTCCTCAGAAAAAAATAGAAGGCAGGAAGTAGCATTCACTTCCAGTTCTCATAATTTTCCTTTAGTTATCACAAAGGATTTAGGAGAAACAATTTTGAGAATAGCCTTCATCTGCTGCATTACATATACTTATGCACTCTATAGTATTTTGCAAGGGGTTGTCAGCTAGATTTTCTAATTTGTATCTGCCAATATAGCATATTTTCCCATATAACACACTATTTCAAGACAACTCTATTTCAGTTTCTTTTTCTAGGAGTAATTCTGAATTATGCATGTATTACAGTTGCAGTTCATTCTTAACTAATGAAACTACAGTTGCAATTGTATAACCTCAGTTCATTCTTAACTAATGAAATTGTAAGGAATGTGCACAGAAAGTTTGGATAATCATATTACTAAGCCAAAATGTCAGAACTTAGTTGATCTTGATTGATTGCAGAAGCTAAGCATTTATTGGTCAACTTTATTCGTAGCATGAAGGAACATCTTAAAAGTATACGTCTCTTGGGTAGAGTTAGAAGTTAAAGCATCCCATAAAAAGACAAGTAAAATATCACTTCTGTAATATTTTAGAAAACTGCATGGATGAAGTCATCAGAAGGATAATTTTAATTTAATTTTTTTATGATACTATCGTTTATCAGATTCAAACATTTAGACTTTGGTTCCTGACACTTTAAGGAAATTATTTGTAATGGCTCATGACTGAGTATATGTGTGAGGTTATATGTTATTATGTGCTTTTTGTGTGTGTATTTTATTTACAAGCTGTTGGACAGCTAGCCTTATTTAAAAGAAATTAAGTGACTTACCTTGCCTTTAGTGTTGTGACTTTGAAAATATTTCTACTATTGTAGAATATCAATCTACCGATATTATTCCCAAATTTGCAGTTCTGCAAAAGAAAAATGTGTGTTTATGTCTGTTCTGAAAAATGAATCATTTTCCAGAAGATTGTTAAAATATAGGAAAAATTATATTTATAGTTCAGAGATTCATTGCTATTGCTTATTTTGAACATTAATAAAACAATTTAGTGATAGCCAAATTCATTGGCATAATGAGCATGGATAAGATAGTTCACCTTTTTTAGAGAAACCCAATAGCTATTGAATTCCTTTGGAATACTGAATATAGAAAATGAATGCTCAGTACAAATTGTAGTACAATTTCTGTACTGATAATAAAGTCCTCTGCATAGTAATATTTTTTATAAGTACAAATTATTGTTTTTCAATCAATTATATATTACAATATAATAAAAGCTATTAGATTCTAGGTTAGTGAGTTTTATTAATATTGAGTTTTATTAATAACCTCTTATTAATATTGAGGTGAGGTGCTCCCCAATATTAATCTGTGGATTATACAAGGTGAAATTTGTGTTAAATTAGTTTGGAGCCAAAAATAACTTTGTGAAGAACAAAGAATGGCTGTTAATATGTGATGCATTTGTCATTTGAATGATTTTTTTCCCCATGACAAATATTTTTGTGGAAATTAAGCTATGTTTAGATGCATTCAACGGTGGTTCACAGTTGGTAAATCTTTTTTTATTTTTTAATATTTATTCATAAATACAATCTAAAACATAATCTGTTATCCACAAAAATCTAAGACTAGATAAGAAAAACCCAATTAAACAAATGAGTCAAAAACATTAGACTGTATGAGAAGAACAGGCAGAGCTGAGAGGGGTTAGTGAAACATGGCATCAGTTTAGAGTTATTGCATTACAAAAAGTGCTTAAAGTCTAACCCCTCTTGAATTCCATTGATTCTTACCTGGCACAATTTAGGATTGAACTTTAGTGCCAAGATATTTGTATATAAGCTTGTATAAATCTTCTGTGCTGCAGCCTTATGAATTATCCTGATTATTTGTGTCTGACATAAACTTGTTCATTGATTTATTGAGGAAAATTATTGAAATCTACATATTTATGTATGGAAAAAGTATGTGAATGTTTGCTTTCAATAATTAGTGTACCCCCCCTTGGGTAGCAAGAACTGAAACTAAATGCTTTTGCCAGTTATTGATCAGTCATAGGCTTGGAGCAATTTTAGCATATTTCTCCATCTTGGCGCCACCAATGTAATCATCAAGCATGGCCAAAGGTGTCTCAATACTAAATCCAGTCACAAAACTGAATAAAATGGATCTAGACAATTCATTTCCTCCAGGGTTCTTATAAATGGCTGTCAGACCTCTCAAGTAAACCAGACAGGAGACAAGACCTGTTACAAGAATGTTATTGCAACATTAACAGAGGTTGCAAGTCTGAAAGTATCAATCTCCCACTAACACTTTTAACTCCTGATCCATTAGGGCAGATCTCTCCTAAGCTTCTTTCTGTGACCATTAAGCAACTGTGGGCTCCACCCTCTTTTGTAGTTATTGAAGACCGTTGGGTTCAAGGATAATCGCTTGAGGAATTCTGTGGGCACCATCCTTTCCCATTCAGTGGGAAGATCTGTTTTCATGATATCTGTTTGCAGTAAGTCTACTTTCGCTCTCATTTCTTTTCCTTTTCTTGCATCTCCTTGACTACTCCCCAACAAGTCTGTTTCATCATTGTTTTTTCAGTCTTTTATTATGAATATTCTGATCAATCAGGTTTTTATATTTATATTAATTCCTTTGCCATGTGCACAGATGTATTCAACTTCAATAACACATATTGATTGCCCCTGTTATTCCAGTTGGCACTCTTCTTCTAGCTTCCAGATATTGCAACATTGATGCTGATCTTATATGTCCTTTTTTAGAAGATACCTTATGGATAATCTCCAAGTAGATAAAATTCTGTTTAATAACCATTGTTGTCTGCCAAGAGGTAGAATAGCTCCAGCTGTTATTATCTTAAGGACACTGCAGTGTAGAACTGTAAAACCACCATTTTATGTTAAGCGATGTCATAGTAATTAAATCTATGGTCATTTACTCTGCTATAGCTATCTTTTAAGTAATTTATATTAATATCTTAAATTAGAACTTAAGTGTCTGGGCACCTCTGTATTTTAGAAATGTCACCATAATTTATCCAATTGTTCTAGTAACTTAATCAATTAATGTTGTCTTTTTTAGATTTATTTTACTATCTTTATCTTTATTGATTATTTAGATCATTTTATACTAATAGCTGTATAAAATTGTATGTAATTTCTGTTACTGGCTGTAAAAAAGAAACTTGAATTGTCTTAACATCTTTTTGGAACAGACCTTACAGATGCTTACCAAACAATTTCTCTTCTCAGTCATCTTCCAAATAACCATTGAAATGGTGAATCACTTTCAATGGTGAATGTATCATCTTGTGATACATTCATGATGCTTACAGAATCACTTTTTCCTATAGATTTCATTTATTCATAAAAGGCTTTTTATTAGGGTAGACAAGGAATAAACTAGGTTATCAGCTTTCATTGATCTCATGTCACGTGCAGCATTTCCTGCCAACAGTAAAGACAATAGTGCTGGTTTTGCTACTTTTATGTCAGCTTGCCACTATTGCAATAAAAGCTGATTTAACCCCAGACATGCTCATATATACAAGTATGATCTCTAGAGGCTACTCTGCAAACCATCCTGTTGTTGCTCATTCCTTATTAACTAGAAAGTACATTTCCAATATGCAGACACACTGAAGTTACAGTGCAGTACAATACAATATGAAATACTAATGCACTCAGGATATAGAAATAGTTAATTAAAATAAACAAACATGGGGAAATAATGGCCGAGTAAGGCAAATATACAAATGTAGAATTTTGAAAATATGCCTTTAATTGGTATTCCTACTGTAGTGTGGAAAGTTTTTCAAAACAAGATTCTGTTGCATAAAAAGCCTGCTACCATGTCACCATCAAACAGTTGCAGAACTCAGGGAACACATCCTGTCCACGTAGAAGGTGTCGGAAAACCTTATGAAATTGAAGATGTCCTTTAAAGTGCCAGGTTGTAAAGCTGATGATGTAAAGCTGGGCCATGGAATAAATAAATCATATGTGTCTCTTTGGGAATGGGTGGAATGTTATTTATTTAAGAAATTTTATATGGCTGTTCAAATCACTCTTAGTTACTCCGAGTGGTTTATAAAGATAAAAACCCAATATAAAAAACAACAAAAACTTTAATACCCATCCTCTTTTTACCTAAATTTACCTTGTTTATTTGAGTGAAGAGGATGCGTTAGGATACAAAAATTACCATTGTATAAGCTCTTTCATATTAAAATAAATTCTGATGTTCATTAATATTCTAAATAGAGAAGAAATCATTTCAGAAAGTTGCAGGATGCTATATAACAAAAGTTTGTTCAGTGCATTATTCTTTACTTTTCATCAAATGAATTTAGAAAATGTATTTATTAAAGTCTTTTTCTTTTCAACTTTTGTCATTTTTAATACCCTTTTAGTTCTGGCTAGCCCAATATTATTTTAGATTGAGTTCTTGTGAAAAGCCTGGTATAAGCCTGGTATAATATTTGCAAATGGATTCTGTGCCAGTTAAATGGACAAAAAGTGTACTGAAGGACCTTTCACCCCCTCCCCCTGAACACACACAAATGTATTAGAATTAAGTAGTTAAATAGGCATTGCTGTCTGGCTTAAATTGCATAGTTGTCCAACCTTGAAATTTGAGACAGGAATTTAACTAAATATATCTTTGAAAATATACCCATATTCTATATTGCTTGAGTTCATTAATTATTTTGTTATCACTCTACAGTATAGTTCTAAAGTGTTCTAAAATAACTTACGACTTTTATAGATATTCAGTGGGAGAACCTAATTTATTAGAAAGTCTCTCATAAATTGTGTTGTGATGTTCCAAGTTTCAGCCCTCACATGCAAATATGATTACCACTACATAGCAAATGACCTTTCTCATAAATTCTCTTTGAATGGAGGAAAATTACTGAACAAGTCAGGTATTTAAAATTCAGCCAGACAGCTTTTTATGACAGCATACTCATAGAACCAGCAAACTGACTAAATTTCAAATGATACCAATTATATATGACATTTCTTTTAACATTACATTATGAAGAATTTAGCATTTAACTGGTTGCATTAGATATGTATCATTTTCTCCTTTTTTTTTCATCAACACCCTGCAGGAATATTTATCTCTGAATAAATTTGAGAATTGTGGTTGTGTCCAATATTTCCATTCCAACTGTCATAACAAGAGTGCTTCACTATTTGGAGATGCGTAGTATGCTTGTCAGAGTTTGTTACAGTTCACTGATGCATGGTGAAGTGTAAGGGACACAGAGGGATCCTACATAGCTGACAGATAAATTCAGTGATGATGCTTCACAATTATTTCTTCTCCAAGGTCAGCATAAAGAACAGTATGTAGAAATCACAGGGCTAGAGGCTAGACTGGCAAGTTGAAAAACACCCCAGAAGAAGCAGTGGCAAACCACATTAGTATTGCTGCCAAGAAAACTATATGGGCATTCCCATGTTATCACCAGAAGTTGTGCTCAACTCAAGGGAGTTTTCACTTACCAGTTCACTGGCTAATGGACACATCTTCAAACTCTGCTTCATTTTTTCTTCACTAGAAATAATTATATGAAACTGTGTTTCAGCTGGGCTATACATAAATATAATTTCAAAATGCTTGACTTGAAACATCTCTTTTTTGGACGAATTAGGTCTCTTTCTTTTTGCTTTCCTGATTGTCAGCTGTGAATTCTTCTGCCACAAGTACAGTACTTTGTGTCTACCTCAAATGTGTGAAGCATTATATAAGCAGGTGAAATTAACTATATGTTAGTTTTAATAGAAATTGAAAATTAAAACATTAAAAAATCGTGCAACAAAGAATAACACAGAAAGAGCTGCTTTTCAGGGAGTTCCAAATGCTAAACCTTCTAGAATAGTTCATATTATCACATATTGCAGGATGAAATCCTACTTCTATTTGTAAGATTAAAATGATATGTTTCAACTTAATTTGGCACACAGTTGAAACATGATAAGACACTTCCAATTTTCTTAAAAAATGCAACAACAGAAGTGTTTGGTCACATGTATTCATGTTCATGTTTGTTCATGTCCATTCACCTGCAGACAACAGGGATACAGCTTTGAAACAGTTATGCAAGCCTTTCATAGACTTTTCTGCTTTAACACTTCAGTGCTTTTTAAAGCTGATTTTGTAAATGCTTTGCACAGCCCTGCAAATTAAATAAACTATGAAGTTGATATACTTTCAGAACATAAATGCACAAACTCTATGTTGCGATCTAACCTGCATCTGAATAAAACAATGTTCCCACCTGAAACACCATTCTGGACAAAATAAAAAAGTAAATCATATGGAAGATCTCCCTCTCCTTCTCCCTCTTTCTCTCCTTCCCTCCCTCCTTCCCTCCCCCCCCCTCTCTCTCACACACACACACCTATATATATCTATATACTGATAACAAGTGGTCCTTTGAAAATTAATCATTAGCTGCAAACATATGTAATAATAAAAAAATGTGTAAATTAGAGAATAGGCTGTTGAGTTTTTCCATCATGCAATATGGACCTAACACTTGTTCTTATTTAAAAATATTTCCTATTCGAAATTTTGTCAGTAATATTGGAATAATGTTTTTGTCAAATGATACAACTTTAATATTTTTAAAAATACCCATTTTTTTCCTGTTAGGTTTATTGTATCCTATTTCCAAATATTTCTGTTTTTTTAAAAATTGCTGGAAAAGGAAGCATCAACTACCATGGAACTATTTTAAAAAATAGTTCTTATATCAGTACCATAAAGGCAACAATTTCAGAGAAGTATATATAAAATCAAAGAAACAAAATGTTAGACTTAATATTCTAAAATAATATACACTGCTTTAATTACCTCATGTTATCTCTTAATCATTGTTTTTCTATTTTAATTTATTAATCTTTGGCTCTTAGTACAACTTTTTAAATAAACACTTTAGGTGTAATTCTTCAAATAATGAAGAAATTTCATAAATTTTACAACTATGTTTTATGGCTGAGTTGATCTTTGCAGCATCCGTAGCATATGGGCCTATTTGTTTTAGTTTAGCTACTGATCTGCTATAAAAAGGCTGCCACACAGTGAAAATTAAAGAGAACAAATTCAACCTTTAATTTGTATTTATTGACCCATCTGCAGACTGCAGCTGAAGTTCTAATGAAACTCTTGATCAAAACTATTAATCCTGCAAATTGTTGTTTCAGAGGTATCAATTAATATGGTTGTACTTGCAGCTGTTCTTTATTAAAACAGAAATAATCTAGGAACCTACATTTCATTTGGAGCTTGGACCAATATATATTCACTACTGTAAAAGTCTGACAAAAAAGTAAACTCCCATGTCATAATTTTATTTGCATCACAGAACAATGATTATAAAAGCTATTGTGTATATTGCTGTTAAATGAAAGTTTATTACTACTATATATTGAAATAGACCAAACGCGTCATAGACAATTCCTGAGTATTACTTAAATAATGTATTAATGTTGGCAGTTATTTTGAAAAATGATCTGTGTTTAATAGTTTCATTTACTATTCCTTAACTATGTTGTATGGAGACATGATTTGTATAGACTATTTATACTGTTACAAAAGATAAGAATTGTGCTAGACTGTGTATACTGTTACAAAACATAGGAATTGTGCTGGACAATTTCTATTATATAAAAACTGTTTTGTCCCCAAAATATTTATTAACAAGGCATTCACTTCATTTCCAACTTTTTATAGACTTTAAAAAAAAAAGTTTAACAACACTATTAAACAGTCTTTCAACTTAAAGTAAAATAAAGATAACAAGTAGAAAAGAGATGAGCACAAATTAAAATGCATATACAAAAGATAAAGATAAAGAATACTACTTTATATAAAGTGTAAACACATAGTTTATAGTATATAGTTTGTTAATAAATACATTAATCAATACAAATTATTATTATAAAATGACACCAAATGTATGCCATAATAGCACATGTTGCTGCATCCTTTGAATAATCAAAAATGTTACCATTTCCAAAACAATGAGATAACACTTTTCTGACAAATGTATATCTAATATAATATCATATGTCCAATATGTTTGACCCAACCATAATTCCTGGTAAACAGGCAAATTCCAAACTTTGATTTATAATTCACCTCTAACATTTAAACATTTTTCCATAAATCTTCTTATATATACTCTCTCCAAAGGATATCAAATGATTAAATAACCATATTATATAGGCCAGTGAATCCTTTTATATATAAATACTGTACTTACAACATAGAAAATTTAAAGTCCTTTCTCTTAGGTAGGCTACTTCACTGAATAGAGTTTTTTGATGAATCAATTTTAATCTCAGATCTTTTGACACATTCAACCATTTTTAAAGATATAAATTCCATTGGTGGGCATTATCAGAAATACTAGTTCTTTAATCCATATTTGAAATGTCTAATAAATATCCACTTTAAAAACATTCTTGAACTTTTGCTAGAGATATCTTATAGGTTTTAATGCTGCCATGGATTCCATCAAGTATAAGAGCATCTCAGATGCCTTTGAGGTAGCCAGATTGCTCCATTAAAACTTCCTTAAGTTAGAGCTTCTACCGAGTTGTGAATTGGGAAGACCAAATCCTATCAGTATTCAAAGTAGAATTTTTCCAGAGTTAAATATTTCATGAGTCTCATTAAGCTCCATCCACATCCTAATAAGGCTCCCAAAATTGCTCATCTTGGAAATAAAACACCTTTTCTACTTGCCATCTTGCAATGGAAATAAATATAATATGGCTATATTTACAACATAGCCCATAAGTGGGAATATTCAACTATATATTTATGCTGATGGCTAATAACATATATGTATTTAATGCTGCTTTATTATTTATTGTCATATCACAATAGTAAACTATATCATTAATAAATAGTAATATAGATCAGTAATAGTGAAATGATTGAGTTTAATCAATTGTGTAAATACAGCTAGTGTGTTGTATAACTAACTTTTTTGTTAAGCAAACCATGGCTTAGTATGATATTTCAATTCAATCATTATATTTTTATATTACAATTAATGTTGAAGGCAGCATTCATGTTATCTCTTACTGATTTTGAAAAGAAATACCTAGACTCCTGGTTCTGCTCCATAGCGATGCGGCTGAAGGATTGCAGAGCTCTGTACCCCACGGCTGGTTTCACCCTGCCAGGAGATCCTAAATGGGTCTAAAGTCACCCCGGATAGGTGGCAAAAAAGGAGGGGCACCCTGATAATCACAGAATGACGGCAGTTGATCTGTTTGATCTGGGAGAAGCCCTCCAACTCAACAGGAGAAAGGCTAGCTGCACATCAGTGTCTAGTCCAAGCTACCAGCAGCCGAAGTCCAAAAGCATGAACTAGAACAACAGTGAACAGGAATTGGGTGAGAATATTGAACTTCTCTCTTCTATTTTGAATTGATTCCCTGGAAAATATCTCCAAATCAAGAAATCATCAAAAAGTGAGAAGGGAGGGGACCTACCCCCACCCTTCCATAGACAGAAACAGTGAATTAATTTTTACAGAGGAGATAAATATACTGAAATGAAATTAATATTACAGTCTGGATAAATCTGAAAATTAAGAAAATCGTTAAGATTCTACATCTGAAAGAGTTGTGACAAAACTATAAAAAATAATTCTGTTTGAAAAGTTGGAAAATGAATAACTACTGACATCTAGTGGAGGATTAAAGTACAGAAAAATAGCAACACTGACTCAGAAATTGGCAAGATACCCAGAAACAAAGAATAATCTGTTCCCTTGAACCTTAGTGACCTTCAGCCAAATAGAAAACAGTTGGGAACAAGGAAACAAAAATATACTGGGCCATCTACTGCAGACTGAGAACTATATTTATTTTAAAAACTGCTGACCTTCCGGGATTATAAATGTTTTTTGAGCTGTGATCCTTAAGATTAAGAATTGTCTGCAGAAAAAGAAAAACTTTGATTGTTGGCTAATCTAGGGGGGGATTTTACAGCATAGTCAAACATTCTGGGCTGCAACTTTGGCTGGTAGATAAACTGAAAGACCCCTAACAGAAGAACTGTTATAAAATACTGTCTTCAGTGGTGCTTTAATAATTGGAAAAGCATTGGATTATAAAAAACCATATGTAAAGATAAGAGCTATGTAAGATTTGGTTGTTTGGACTTTAAGACTGGCTGTTTAAAAGGCTAAACACATAGACTTTGGTACTGGTGAAAGAATATCTGGAAGGGGGAGATAGAATGGATGTTGCATACCTATCTAAAAGTGGCAGGAAACTACATTTAATATCTCCTTCTGAAGGCCCCAGCCTGGAAATCAGAGATCTGCAGGAGCAACACTCCAAGACAAGGCAAATACTTTCCAGGAGGAAATATATGCAATGCTGCGATAGATTCAAATGACAATGATTTCAAATCATGATGAGATTAAAAACAACTTTGATAGCATAAACGAGCACATTTCCAACTTAAAACTCCTCAGAAAATCATGATAAAAAATGAACAAACAAATAAGATAATAGAATACAAATCAGAGGACAGTGACACAAAAAAGGGAAACTACAGATGAAGAGCACTACAAATTAATACAAACAAAAGAAAACTTTCAAGATTTTGCCACAACAATGGAAATGGAAAAGATATCCTATTTTTCAGAGCCTCAAAATCAACTTGAAGACTGGAAAGAAGACCTAACAAAATGGACTATAGAGCAACCAGGACAATCATTGAAGTTTGGGAGACAAAAAAATACATGTCTTATCTAACTTGTTTTTTCTATTCCCAACAACCAAATACAGAAAAAAACCCTGGGCAAGTTGAATGCACTAACTTGGAAAGCTATCTGGCAAAAGAAGAAGGCTAAAATTAGACCTGAGAGATTTGATGTGACTTACCAGATGGAGTACTACATGATTAAACACTTTTTGAATACAGTTAAAAGAATAGATAAATTATGGATGTAAAGGGGTCTCACGTAAGAGAGATAAGATATATAAGTAGTATAGTAATTTCTATAATATATGAAATGTAAAAATATTGGGATGGTGCACATGAATGAAAAGTTTGGATATTTAAAGGTTATTAACTTTGAGAAAATTATGACTGATAAGAATCGTTTGAATATAGGGGGGAAATTAAGCTTAAATAAGAATCTTGAAAACAGGACATATAGTGACTTAAGATGACTTTTATAAATACAATTGAAATATAAACTGATAAGAAAAGATCCTATATGTTGATGTTATGTTATCTGTATAAATACAAGAAAAAAGTTTATATTTAACTTTATATGTGTTTATTTTTAAGAATAATATTTGCTTAATGTTGACAAAAGGAGAATATTATTGGATGAAGAGAAGATCAAAGAAATGTATCATTAATTAATATATTGATTACGGAACTATAGAAATTATTATTAATTGTTTTTTAAACATATGAATGCAGACAACACGCTGTTTACTAAGCACTAAAGAATGTTATTGTTAAAAATTAATAAAATATATTTTAAAAATAAAAAGAAGTAACTAAATAAAAGAGTAACAGCGTTTTCTAACATCAACTAACATTACATATATTCATTTATTTTTTGGGTGAAATTGCTTCACTTTGACAATCTGTGTAATTACCCAACACCTTGTGTCAAGGTAATTGTGCGTCTCAGCCAGGTTATATCATAATGCCACCAGAAACGTAACACTTAACGTGTTTTTCATTTTCTTTTGACAAAAAAATCATATATTTAAATGCTTATCACCTTGCAAATGAAAAATGGCATTCAGAAAGTATAAGTACTTTTTGCTAGTTTCAGCAATGTTTCAGATTTTAAAAATAGTCAAGATATAACTGCTTTAAAAAATTGCAGTCAATTACTATGTAATAGCACATGCACTCTGTAGAACCTTTTTCTGAATTATTTGTGAAGTACAATTCAGCCTTTCCAGGTTCATGTATAAAATTTAGGAATCTGCAAGTCTCATAGTATTTGCTATTAGCCACATTGGCTAAAATTGCTGACAACTGTAATCTAAAACAGGGCTTTTCAACCTTTTCACCCATTGTACCACTTTTAGGATATGGCAACATTCGAATACTACCAGTCACCTAGCAAGGTGTCAAAAACTTGATGACCAAAAAAAAGAGAAAAAAAAGTAATAAAAGTACAGGTAGTCCTCGACTTACAACAGTTCGCTTAGTGACTCTTAGAAGTTACAATAGTACTGAAAAAAGTGCCCCCAACCCACAGCCGAGCAAAACACCTGCCTGCCCACCTGGTGGCACTCTTCCTCCTGTCTGAGGTTTTCATTGTTGTGAACATTTCTGTTGAGGATTGGCAGTGGGGGTGGGGTGGGGAGTGTTTGGTTTTTATTCTCCCTATCTGCTGGGTGGTTGCAGCAGGTTTTGGTCACTTCACATGACCCTGGGATACTGTGACCATCATAAATATGAATCAATTGCCAAGCATCTGAATATAAATCACAAGACCCTGGAGATGTTGCAACATTCCAGCTGATTGGCGCTTCTTCTGGGCTCAGCAGAAGCACCAGAATCAGTGCCGCTTTCCAGCTGATTGGTGCCTTTTCAGGGCTCAGCAGAAGCACCAGGATCAGCGCTGAGCTCCAGCTGGAGCCTGGTGCTGATCCTGGTGCTTCCACTGAGCCCTGACAGCCCCAAAGAAGCGCCAATCAGCTGGAAAGCGGCACTGATCCTGGCGTTTCTGCTGAGCCCTGACAGCCCTGCAGCTCCAGCCATCTCTCGCTCAGACTTGTGCGGTGCTGCCACCGGTTCAGCTCATTCCCCTCCCCCGCTACTACTTTTCTAGGATGGTCGCGTACCACCTGCCAGGTGCCAATGTACCACAGGCGGTACCCGTACCACTGGTTGAAAAGCCCTGATCTAAAATGTCTGGTGAAAGTCTCAGATTGTGTATCACTTCTTTTGCCATTCATAAATATATATAAATACATTAAAGCCTCTCAAGCATGACACTTGAGAGTCCCAAGTTTAAGTCCTGACTGATCAATAGTTCTTTGTAAATGTATTTTATTTTATTTTATTATTTATTTCTTAAATTTAAATGCCACCCATCTCATTATCAAGTGAATCTACGTGGCTTATAATACCATAAATAATGGTACAAAACAATTAAATGGCTATACACATTAAAATAATAGACTTTGAAAATAAAAACATTAAAATTAACAACAAAGCAGAGAAAAAGAATCAATGTACAGACAGGATTGAAGTGAAATCTTCTGTTAATCTAAAATTAAAACAAGTTTAAATAAGAAATCATCTTTCAAAACAGTATTCCTTGTAAGGTTTTTTCTTTATTTCTTTATTTAATTTAACAGTTTTGAGTGCTAACTTGGGCGGCTATAGAAATTGAATGAATAAATAGAGGTAGAAAAAATTGTATATAAATATAAAAATTTAACACTATTATTTGTTTCATTGATAAATGTAATCTTTTAACTTTAATAATCACTTCATTAGACAGATTAATTAATATATCTTTAATCACATAATCACTTTAGTCTGGATACCACATAACAATGAAACAAGTTTAATAAGATACAAATATGGGTTGCATATTTGTATACCTCTGTGTATTGTTTAATTGACCATGAGATTGAACAGTTAAATAAGCAGATTAAAATAAACCGAATACATTAAAAAGCCAAATAATACAGGAAGTAATTCTACTATTTTATTCTTAATTACAATGTGTTTTAGAAAGCAATATCTGGAAACCAGGAATTCATTTCTAATTTTTGCATTTCTAATTTTTGCATTCACACATTCAACAGCTAGGGTTGTTTGAACAGTTTATTGAATGTGTCTCAATTGGCTTAATCCACAGAATACTCTAGCCATTGACAATCAATTGCAAAACACAGTAGCTGACTTCAATTGGATATTGAAGCAGAGGCGAACAAATTGTATTATGGTTTTGCATGTTGTGCCAACAAGTTCATACAGCCATCTTTTGATAGTGTATTTTGCACTTGGATTCTCACTCTGTTATAAGAAGTCTGTATGTCTTTATTGATTTATCTAAATGATTTATATGGCCACAATTTCAACATCATGACTCTGGTCAGCTGGACAATACATAAAAACCTGTAGACAACATGACAAAAAATAAAAACAACCTAAATATCTATAAGCTAATATCACCCTTCAAGGTAGTCCAGACAAGAAACCAAAACTTTGTATGCTAACGGTATTTTTATTTTAATATCACAGTAACTGAGTCTTGCAAGTCTGAAAGTACACCTCCCCTATCTTACTTTTACTTTCCAGAAAATTAAGGAAGATTCCTTCTGACATGCTTTTACCATCCCGTTCCTTCTCTGGGTTAAGATATCTGTTGGACAATGTTGCTCTAGTTGTGACTTTTCTTTCCAAGGTGTTTCTCACACCCCATTATATTTTTGGGACCTGATATTTATCTCTCTTTTTTTTTAAAAAAGGAAATGTTTCTGAAGGCTTATCTTTTTAAATATTTAAATATACAACCTGACTGTATTCTAGGTAAATAAATGAAAGGCCAAGTAATCTGCTAAATTACATGAAGATTGACATAATTATCTACTCCATTGCAGAAGATAAAAGAGAAACTGGGGCAAAAAGACAATGGATAAGAACTGGAATTGATTACAGATAAGAGATATGAATTTAGAGATATGCTCAATATGTTCAAAGAGATAAAGGAAAGGAGCCAAAGAAAGATATCTCTAGAGCAGGGGTGTCAAACTCAATTTCATTGAGGGCCGCATCAGCATTGTGGTTGCCTTCGGGGGGCCGGGTGGGTGTGGCCAGGGTGAGTGTGGCCTACTGGGTGGGTGTGGATGGAGTGGGTGTGGCCTACTGGGTGGGCATGGCCAGCTCTATATCATTCGCATCGAGGTGGCCTATGGGGGCCTGAGCAGGAGTGGGACAAATCTGAAGGTCTCTGGCAGAAGGGGTTGGGACCGGGGCAAGAGCCAAGGCATGGTCCATTTCTTCATTCCTCACAAAGGGTGACACTTCCCCAGCATGCACCCAGGGGTGGGGCTGATGCGGCAGGGGCTAGTTCCTCGCTATTTCTAGACGGGCTTGTGGAGCTAAGACTGAATGCGTTTCAGCATAGATGGCCACCACAAAATTGTACATTCCCAGCCGGCCTGGGAAAGGGCCAAGGCAGCAGGGGCCGTTCACTCACTGTTTCCAGGATGGCTTTATAGGCCACATGAAACCATTTTGCGGGCCGCATCCGGCCCCTGGGCCTTGTGTTTGACATGTCTGCTCTAGAGCTTCATCTATAGCCCCTAATAAGTTGAGAGGATATCAAAGCAAGGCTTGTTGAAGTTAATATTCTATCACCCACTGTCTGTTGAGGCTCTGGTATTCTATCACCCACCCTATTGAGGCTCTGCGGTGCTAGTTTTAAACCTCCTTGAAAGTATTTTATACTTTATATATAAATGTACTGTAAATAGAAACACAAAAAATAGAGATTTAAAAATACAGTAAATATACCTCACCTTAAGAGGGAGAATTCTTAGTAATAAAGTATCTCCATGTTGGAACATATATAGTTTAGTAAAGCAAAAAAATTCAATTATGAAAAATATAGAATAGAATAGAATAGAATAGAATAGAATAGAATAGAATAGAATAGAATCTTGGAGGTGTTCTAATCCAGCCCGCTGCTCAAGCAGGAGAACTTATACCATTTCAGACTGTCTAGTCTCTTCTTAAAATCCTGTGATTTTAAAGTGAAGGAGCACCCACGATTTCTGAAGGCAAGCTGCTCCTCTAGTTAACTGTATAATGCAGAATGTGTTTGCCTTGGTCTTGTAGAAAAATGTTAGAAGTAATGAAAAATGTTTGTGCGTGTGTTTGACAGAGTTATTTTTTAAAATAACTGTACTTTCTTCTCTCTCTGTTGAAGTAAGGAAAGAAATTAATTTTTTTGAGGAAAGGGGATCAAATTTGACTTACCTTTCTCTGTACATGATTCCTAAATTAGTGCAATATATGAAGAAGTACCAGTTTTTAAAGCTACAAATACTGAAGACTGATTTACTAAATATAATATACTTTCTCAATTCTTTATATAAATATTGTTTTGAACAGTATCTGTGTGATTATTTAAATTGTGATTAGCTTCCGCATCTGAGCTCTACAAAGAATTTGTGATCATGCAATTCTGGAGGAAGGACAGTTAATAACTAATACAGAAATGCAATGTAAAATATTTATATTTATATCATTTTTAATCCTTCATTGAGTTGTGCACTGAGCCTAGCAGAAAAAATAATTATCTTGCAATAAGGTAAAGTGTGGGAGTAAAAAGCATGCCCTCAGGGCCTCTGTCAAATAAATCTTAGAGACTACAAGTTTCCTCATAACTATGTTGATTAGATTTTTAAAAACATGAAACTGCTTTCTGGCAAATAGGCAAGATTTATATTTAAAGTAATAATTGGAAGCATGGCACCTGACATTTCACAGTTTGTTGTCTATTGAATAAAAAATAGACCTCAACAATGCTGAGGAATTAACAATATAAGATCTAATTCAGATATAAAAAAATAATCAAATCCTAATATGTAAGTCATGGTATAGTTATTAAATGTATTTGGTGCTGTATCTACAGTACATTGTAATGCATCAAATGATTTTGTAATGGATATTGATGAAACATTTGCCTGTGATGAGCTGATGTGACAGGAAGAGAGAGAGAGAGATGTCCAGGATCTGTAAAATTGAAGAAGGCTAAACTTGGCATAAGGCAAACCTGTGCATGTTAAATTTTATTACCAGTTTTGCATAAGTGCAACCAGAAATAAGGAAGCTATGGTGCATCAGATACTTCTAAAATTACTGCTGAAGAAGAATCCTGTTTATCCTTTAATAATAGTTGATATGGCTAGAACAAATGGGAATGATAATTGAACAATATCTGAATGCCCATAAATACTCCACCTTTATGTAGGGGAACTTCCTTCTTCAGAGGTTTTGCTTACTTTGGGATAAGTCCTACTAGATGGAAATAGGACCTATCACATTTCTCTCCCCCCCCCTCTCCCTCCATCTCTTTCTCTTTAAATATTGTTGTTGTTGTTGTTAATTGCGAAGTCGTGTCCGACCCATCGCGACCCCATGGACAACGTTCCTCCAGGTCTTCCTGTCCTCTACCATCTTCTGGAGTCCATTTAAGTTCACACCTACTGCTTCAGTGACTCCATCCAGCCATCTCATTCTCTGTCGTCCCCTTCTTCTATTGCCCTCAATCTTTCCCAGCATTAGGCCCTTCTCCAGTGAGTCCTTCCTTCTCATTAGGTGGCCAAAGTATTTGAGTTTCAACTTCAGGATCTGGCCTTCTAAAGAGCAGTCGGGGTTGATCTCTTCTAGGACTGACCGGTTTGAACGCCTTGCAGTCCAAGGGACTCGCAGGAGTCTTCTCCAGCACCATAGTTCAAAGGCCTCAATTCTTTTGCGCTCAGCCTTTCTTATGGTCCAACTTTCACAGCCATACATTGCAACTGGGAAAACCATGGCCTGGACTATACGCACTTTTGTTGGCAGGGTGATGTCTCTGCTTTTTAGTATGCTGTCTAGATTTGCCATAGCTTTCCTCCCCAGGAGCAAGCGTCTTTTAATTTCTTGGCTGCAGTCCCCATCTGAGGTGATCTTGGAGCCCAGAAAAATAAAATCTGTCACTACCTCCATTTCTTCCCCATCTATTTGCCAGGAATTGAGAGGGCCGGATGCCATGATTTTGGTTTTCTTAATGTTGAGTTTCAAGCCAACTTTTGCACTCTCCTTCTTCACCCGCATCAAGAGGCTCTTTAGTTCCTCTTCACTTTCTGCCATTAGAGTGGTATCATCGGCATATCTTAGGTTGTTGATATTTCTCCCGCAATCTTAATTCCAATTTTTGATTCATCTAGCCCTGCCTTTCTCATGATATGCTCTGCATATAAGTTAAATAGGCAGGGCGACAGTATACAGCCTTGCCGGACTCCTTTTCCAATTTTGAACCAATCAGTGGTTCCGTGTCCAGTTCTCACTGTTGCTTCTTGACCCGCATATAAGTTTCTCAAGAGACAAATGAGATGGTCTGGTACTCCCATCTCTTTAAGAACTTGCCACAATTTGTTGTGATCCACACAATCAAAGGCTTTTGCATAGTCAATGAAGCAGAAGTAGATGTTTTTCTGGAACTCCCTAGCTTTCTCCATGATCCAGCGTATGTTGGCAATTTGATCTCTAGTTCCTCTGCCTCTTCGAAATCCTGCCTGTACTTCTGGTAGTTCTCGATCCACATACTGCTGGAGTCTAGCTTGTAGGATTTTAAGCATAACTTTACTAGCATGTGAAATGAGTGCAATGGTGCGATAGTTTGAACATTCTTTGGCATTGCCTTTCTTTGGAATTGGAATGTAAACTGACCTTTTCCAATCCTGTGGCCACTGTTGAGTTTTCCAAATTTGCTGGCAAATTGAGTGTAGCACTTTTACTGCATCGTCTTTTAAGATTTTGAATAGCTCAGCTGGAATACTGTCACCTCCACTAGCTTTGTTGTTGCTCAGATTTTCTAAGGCCCATTTCACTTCACATTCTAGGATGTCTGGTTCGAGGTCAGTGACCATCTCATTGTGGTTATCTGGGATGTTAAGCTCATTCTTGTATAGTTCTTCTGTGTAGTTTTGCCATCTCTTCTTAATCTCTTCTGCCTCTGTTAGGTCTCTGCCATTTTGGTCCTTTATCATGCCCATCTTTGCATGAAACGTTCCCTTCATATCTCCAATTTTCTTGAAGAGATCTCTGGTCCTCCCTATTCTGTTGTTTTCTTCTATTTCTTTGCACTGTTCATTTAAGAAGGCATTCTTATCTCTTCTAGCTATTCTCTGGAATTCTGCATTCAATTGGGTGTATCTTTCTCTTTCTCCTTTGCCTTTCGCTTCCCTTCTTTCCTCAGCTATTTGCAAAGCTTCCTCAGACAGCCATTTTGCTTTCTTGCATTTCTTTTTCTTTGGGATGGTTTTAGTTGCTACCTCTTGTACAATGTTGCGAACTTCCATCCATAGTTCTTCAGGCACTCTGTCTATCAGATCTAATTCCTTAAATCTATTTGTCACCTCTACTGTATATTCATCAGGAATATGATTTAGTTCATACCTGAGTGGCCTAGTGCTTTTCCCTACTTTTTTCAATTTAAGCCTAAATTTTGCAACGAGAAGCTCATGATCTGAGCCACAGTCAGCTCCTGGTCTTGTTTTTACTGACTGTATAGAGCTTCTCCATCTTTGGCTGCAGAGCACATAGTCAATCTGATTTCTATGTTGACCGTCTGGTGATGTCCATGTGTAGAGCCGTCTCTTGGGTTGTTGGAAAAGAGTGTTTGTTATGACCATCGTATTCTCTTGACAAAATTCTATTAGCCTGTGCCCTGCTTCATTTTGTACTCCAAGGCCAAACTTGCCTGTTATTCCGGTTATCTTTTGGCTTCCTACCTTAGCATTCCAATCCCCCATGATGATAAGGACATCATTTTTTGGTGTTAATTCTATAAGGTGCTGTAGGGCTTCATAAACCGGTCAATTTCATCCTCTTCAGCACCAGTGGTTGGGGCATAGATTTGGACTATTGTGATATTGAATGGTTTGCCTTGGATTCGAATTGAGATCATTCTGTCATTTTGGGGATTGTATCCCAGTATTGCTTTTCCTATTCTTTTATTGACTATGAAGGCTACTCCATTTCTTCTGAGGGATTCTTGCCCACAGTAGTATACCTGATAGTCATCTGAGTTAAATTCACCCATTCCTGTCCATTTTAGTTCGCTGATTCCTAAGATGTCGATGTTCAGTCTTGTCATCTCTTTTTTGACTACGTCTAGCTTGCCTTGATTCATGGATCTCACATTCCAGGTTCCTATGGAGAAAAAATCTTTACAGCATCGGACTTTCCTTTCACCACCAGATATATCCACAGCTGAGCGTCCTTTCGGCTTTGGCCCAGTCGCTTCATTCTTTCTGGCGCTACTAGTACTAGCCCTCTGCTCTTCCCCAGTAGCATATTGGACACCTTCCGACCTGAGGGGCTCATCTTCCAGCGTCATATCTTTTTGCCTTTTAGTACTGTCCATGGGGTTTTCATGGCAAAGATACTGAAGTGGTTTGCCATTTCCTTCTCCAGTGGATCACATTTTGTCAGGACTCTCTGCTATAACCTGTCCGTCTTGGGTGGCCCTGCACGGCATAGCTTATAGCTTCATTGACTTACCCAAGCCCCTTCGCCACGACAAGGCAGTAATCCATAAAGGGGCTCTTTATATATATTTATATCTAAATATCATCTCTATCTATATTCTATTATTGATTTTAACTTCATAACTGTACAATAGTGATATGCAAAGAATTTTGAACAAATCAAGCTTTGAGTTACTTGTTCCTTTTTTAAATTCCTTAACTAGAAATGCTGCTCCAGCTCTGAAAAGCCCCAAAATGTTTCAAGCTCAGAACACTTTTACCAAGGGTAGAACAGTGCCACTGTTACCAATGTTGGAACAATCTGTTTCAAACTTTGAAGTATTTCAAACTCAAAATATTTTTCAAAACTTTAGTGGTTAATCCTAGTTGTCTACATAATTGAAAATATTTTTTTGTACCATACATATTCATATAGTCTAATTGATTGGGATTTATGATTAATTTAAGTATAATTTATTTCAATGGGCCTTTTAAAACTAACATGCATTAATTTCATTAATACATGTATTAATTTCATTAATTTCATTAATACATAATTTTAAGCATATTCAGTAGATTATAATATCAATATCAATTTATATTCTGAGCAAACATTAAATTTGTCAGAAAAGCTGTAGGCATTTGTTTTTAATTGTACTCCGTTTGTTATGACCTTTTAATATAGTTGTAACATAACTGATTCTTATTTATATATAAATTACTTGACTACTCAAATTCTAAACCAATTCACAATTTTTTACACATTGTTTTACAAGAAGCTTATGAATTTAAATCATTTATTAGTTGTTATCTAGGAAGTTGACATTTTATTTTCACACAGAAATACCATCCACAGTTTTGAGGACATTGCTCTCTTAAGATACATTTCTAAATCTATCAATAATAACAAGATTGATTTATCATAAAATATCAGGACAAGAAACTGAAATTCTTAAAATAATTATTTAGTTATCATATAAATATAAAAGATAGCAAGTGTCCTTAGGTGGAATCATGTAATGTAAAACCATATGTTATTCACACTATAGTTCTTATTTTCCATTGTAGATCTTTCTCCAAACAAATCTGTTTCAGAAAGTTTTCCATTTGCTCAGAGTCACCAGAAAAGGAACAGCAAATTAATAATTTCCTTTTCTATGATAATTCTAATTCTTTATCAAGATTTGTTCTTCTCTATGTTTGATGATTTTATCTTTAATAATATTGTTTACTAAATAACAAAACAAACACTCAGGGGAAACCAAGTTTATTTTGTCAATGACAAAATTTCTCTATAATTAGTTTAGAAATAAATAAATGTACTTTGAAAACACATTTCCATTCACAACCTGAACAACTAAGTTATACCAGTGTGCTTTTAAGTGATCCTTTTTTGATTATGCATTAGACAAATGTATTCAAAGAACTCATTGAAGATATGAACAAACAAAACTTAATTTAACAATCCAAGCAAGTAAATAGAAAGCATAGTATATATTGTTCTAGATCAGGGGTAGGCAACCCAAAACACTTAAAGAGCCACTTGGACCCGTTTCCCACCAAAAACAAAACACTGGGAGCCGCAAAACCATTTTGATATCTAAAATGAAGATAACACTGCATATATCCTTTTTACCTTTATTATAGGTGTGTGTGTGTTTGTGTGTGTATGTATGTGTGTGTGTATATATATATATATATATGTATATGTATATGTATTTATATATATATACACACATACATACACACACACACACACACACACACACAGGTAAAAAAAGGATATATGCAGTGTTATCTTCATTTTAGATGTCAAAAGGGTCTCTCTCTCTCTCTCTCTCTCCTCTCTATCTGCCCTTGGTCTGCCACTCCTCTTCCCCCACTCTCTTTCTTTCTTTCTCTCTCTCTCTCTCTCTATCTCTCTCTCCCCCCCTCTCTTTCTCTCTCTCTCTTTCCCCCCCCTCTCCTATCTGCTGCTCACCTGACAAGCTTCAGGCTGTTGTCCAACAAGATCAGGGGTAGGCAACCTCGTCTCTTTTATGACTCATGGACTTCAACTCCCAGAATTCCTGAGTCAGCCTAGCTGGGCTAGCTAGCTCTCTCCTGCCCTTCCTGCTTCCTGCAGAGACGCAGCAAAGGGAGGAGCTCCGCCCAGTAAGCTTTTCAGCTACTCGGAGAATACTGTGAGTGCACTCTCTTTTACACACACACATACACACACACACACACACAAAACCACACACACACACACACACACACACAGAGAGAGAGAGAGAGAGAGAGAGAGAAGCAGGGAAGCGCAATTGCTCTCTCTGTCTCTGTCTCTCTCTGCAAAGGCAGAGGAGGCTGGGAGCCGCAGGGGAAGGCTCAAAGAGCCGCATGCGGCTCTGGAGCCGCAGGTTGCCGACCTGTGTTCTAGATCCATCGAGGCTCCTAATTAGAAGTGACAATTAGATAATAATTGTCAGAATTTTTTTTCTTTCTTTACTTTCTTATATACAATCATACAATATATATTTTTCCTTTCTCATAGTTTACCTTGTACAATTGTCAAGCAACTGTTTCTTTTGGTACCTCCCTCAGTTCTTCTAGCTTCTGCCTGACTGACTGCCCTCCTTATAAGAAAGTCGTTAGTTAACTCTTTATGTTATGTTTTACCAGATTGCAAGAAAACTGCCATTTGCAGTTTATACTTTTGTTCCTAGATATCTTTTTTAAGGGATAGTGTTACAATGACCATTTTCCATATAGGCAACAGAACTACAAATTTCTTATATATTTTATTATAAATATGAAATATATTTATAAATATTTTATTAGAATATCATCAGGTTACATCTGAATTTCTAGTGATTAAAATATCAGGCCAGGAGACTGAGTTCTATTCCTGCCTTAGTCATGAAAGCTGATTGGGAGACTTTGGGCCAGTCTCTCTCCTTCAGCCTAATCTACCCGTAGAGTTGTTGATATAAGGAAAATAGGAGGAAGAAGGAGTATTGTGTGTTACTTATTTATAAGAATAATAAAAGTGGACTATAAATAAATAAAATGACAAGCATAAAAAAATCAGGAAAAAATCAGAGTTAAATGCAATCAGTTAAATCATGCTGGAATATATACATATTTGAACCTGAACAGTGATTTCCCTCATTATAAAATAAATTGTTTTTAAAAGCCATCTCAGCACAGAATAACTGGACTCCTATTTTTGCATAGGAGCCAGGAGATATATTTCTAAAATTAGACTTTCCTTCAATTTTTTAAAGTCTTTTTATTTTTTAGAATTTTCCATCATTACTACAGATCCTCAAAATTAGGTTTTTTAAAAAATCTATTTGGCATTGATTAGAAATAATTAGCATTGATTGTTACCAGCTACTAATATATGAATTAATATTGATGAAATAGTAGTAAATTTGTCCTTGTAAAACAGCAAGCAGAATGTTAGTTTAATTTGCTCCCTAGCTGGCACAGTTAGCCTGGATCAGATTTTTTTCCAATATGTTTTTTATAGAAAGGGCAATATTTAAATTCTTTCTCTTGAGTGTATATGTGATTACACCTAATTACACATAAAATATACACTCAAAATGAGAATATGTATTTGTTTTACAAAGCTATAATAATTACCATTGTTTGATTCTAAGTTTGAAGAACACAATACAATATGCACAACATGTGTATCAGCCAAATTCATTTCAAACATCAGCTGTCTCTGTAATTAGGATGCTTATCATTTAACTGGGTTTTGGCCCTGTATAATGTTTGGACTCTATATTGTTTAGACATCTGTCCTTGAATTAGATGCCTTAGTGTTACAATATGTTCTGTTTGTATTGAGCATTAGTTTGATTCCAGGCAAATTATACGTGAAATGTTTTCAGCTAGAATTTTTATTTATTAAGACACAACATTGCATCAAATTGGAATTCCGTTATTTTTACATTAAAATATATGCATATTTCAATTAAAGAAGAGATAATCAAGAGTTTTGTCAATTTTTTTATTTATTTGAAATTCTATTAGTAAATTGTGTGATTTACAAACTAGTTTGAATATTTTAAATTTCCTTTTATTCTTGGTCCATATGTTGCAGAACAGTAACAGTTGAAAATAAATACTTTTTTTCTAATAAGTCAGCAATTCAAGTACTACAAGTCTTATTATATTATAGTAGTACTATGTAAGTACAGGATGGACCTGTACTTAAAATCAATAATAAGGTATTCAACAATATTTGCAAACAAAGTCTCTACCAAATAATACACATTTTGGAAAATGTGCCCAAAATTTGTCCTCTTCAGTAGAGTATTTTTAAAATCAGAATTTACTACTATCCAGAACAGGAAGCATGACAATCTTTAAAAGAGGGGAGGCAGCCCTTTAGCAAGTGCTACTGATAGTGAGGTGTTGGTGTGCAAATATTACAGACTGAGATTATATTCATTTCTCACTGCCTCAACTTTTATGTGGGACTATAGGGATTTAGCAATTTGTGAAATAGTTATCCTTCATATAAGAATGTTTATGAGACATTGTATTGGGGTTTGGAACAATGGCTCCTACATACCCTAAAAAATCACTTGATTTGAACTCCTTTCCATAGCCAGCAAACCAGCCGCCAGCCATCAGGTTTAGATCTGGAAAACATGTAACACCAGAAAATGAACAGTCCAGGAATTGAAAACAGAAAACCCAGACTGGGATTTCATAGTGTAATCTTGTTTTTTCTCCAGTAGATCAAGATGGCTTACATGCTGATATTTTTTCATTCTGTCCTCAGTAAGACTAAGTCACTGTCTGAATGCCCATAACCATAAATTAATCTCCCTAATCCTCCTATTCCAAATCTTTAACTACCATACATAATGACTCTGAAGTGGTTACTGTTGTGTCCTGGGCCTGATGAGGAAACTCAGCAGGCCCAGAATTGTTGCAAATGGGCCCGGGCATTCTAAAAGCTGTCCGGGATCAGACAGAGCGGCCCCAGCCTTGTGCGCATGCGCAAGGCACGAAGAAAGAAGAACTCTTATTGGTTCACTCTGTCCGGGGTTTGAGCCCTATAAAAGGCCTGCATGCCTTTTGCATTTTGCTTGGAGTTGGAGTAGGAGAATAAAGCATTGATTATTACAACCATGTCTCTTCATCATTCGCAAGTGAACGGAGAACACAACAGTTACTAAACAGTAATTTTATTATGATGAACAAATAAGATTATATATATGGCCAATCTGAGTCTGTTTTCCTTCCCGATCTCCTATAAAATAATCAAACATGTCCAACATTACATATCTTCTGAGTTTAAAAAATGGCTTGTTTCTTAATGGAGACTGTGTAATTATTTTTTATATATTCTCTGCCTTTCTGGGACATAAATGGCAGCATACTCAAAAAACAAAGAGAGTGAAAACTTCACTATCAGTAGACAATTCAAGATTTTATCATCCCATATCCATTCAATCTCTTTTTATGTAACTTTAAAAACAAAGGTGTTGCATTTCTACTCATACAATTGCAATAGTCATGGTTAATAATTATTCCCAACATGTCCCCAGTTCATAGGTTGCTCTTAATCAAGATATGATGGACTCTTAAGTACACTGTGTACCAGTAGTTAAATCAAAACTGAATAGTGACATTTTTTTTTGCAAATTGATTGCTTTTTTAAATCATTGCTTATCCTAATACCATCTATGTGAGAAATAATGTTTGATCAGTAGAGCATTATCAGTTTAAAAAAAATGTGATGGGTAAGAGGAAGATGATTAAATGATTATTTACATTGGTGGAGTTCTACTGAATTAAACAGATCAATGTTAATGTTAGTAATCCTTGAATCATTCATCTTTAAAAGCGTATTATTAAAACAGAATAGATAAAATATAATCTTTCTTTCAGTAACAGTTAACATATTAAGCCTTATTCATTAAATCCATATTTCTGATATGCATTATATCATACTTATCATGAACTTTTATTATCTTTGCCAAATTATCCTTGCTGTTCTTTGACTGATTTAAGCTGGACAGATTTTCCATTTCATGCTACACAAAAAAGGCAATTCATTAGTGCTTCTAATGACAGTTAAATTCTATCAACCATAATAAATGGTGACCTATTTACAATATGGTTCGGAGAGTTCTCAGTACCTAAATTTGGGTTGAAATAGTCATGCCGTCCAGAAAACTAAGCTCACTATTTTATTGGAGCTAAAATTTAAACTGGAACAATGAATTTAATTGGGCACTGGTTAGTAAGCAAATAATATGCAGAAAATCCATATAGTTAGAAGTCTATAAAGTCTAATGAAGCTACTTTTCACATATTCAGGAATCGTTAGGCATAACATTTTAAATCTAGCTATAATCCATTACTATACTAAGCCATATTACCTTGCAGATTACATAGAGTATCTAATTTAAAATTGCTTATGCTAGCACTTTGCTGAGATGAATTTCTTGTTACTGTTGAATCTTCTCATACAAAGTGTTTTTGTTTTCCCTTGGATATATTTATTTTTGGTGTTTCAAAGGGATTAGGCCATGCTCTCTTACTCAGAGTATATGTCTGCATAAAGTTATATATAAAATATTTAATGACACTAGCTTGAAATCATAGAACTTTTCTAAATACTAAAGTAAATCATTAGGCTGCTGTGTATCTGAATTGAAAAAGCTTTCATATTTGGAATTGAGAGCAAAGGAGATAGTTTTCTACATAAAAAAGCATAAAGCTGGGTTGAGCGAATATTGCAGAGGAGTTATAATTCATGGAGGGACAAAGAGAAATTATCAAAAGTGTTTTTAAATGTCATTTTTCTCAACTATCAAAGCAAGAGTCAAAGCAATTGATCCAGGAAGGTGTAAGCAAACTGGGTGTTTTTGATGAAGATTCTCAGTCATCCAAGTAGAATTGTCTGGCAGTTGAGTCATGGCAGTTAGACTTATTTTCTTGTTGGTTTAAAAGGTATTGCTGCTTATCCAAGTAGCTTCTTCAGTCTGAACTAAATTGATTAGGGGAATCTGAGTAGGCAAAGAGTCGTTAGAAGCCCCTAAGAATTTTAAGAGTTAGTACATTCCAATGACTCTCTGCCTAATCAGATCACTCTAATCAACTTACTCAGACTGAAGAAGCTGCTTGGATAAGCTGTGAAACTTGGGACTGGAAGAAAATGGGCAACAGAGATTGAGGGGAACAGTTATGCGGCAAAGGATAAAGTTAAATTGGAAAGCACATTGAATATTACTTACTTTTATCAGATAACAAACAGGCAGGGAAGGGACAAGAATATATATCTTTGACACTGAAGCCTGGCAACTTAACAGAACCATAAGTGGTAAAGATATGCATGCCCAAGAGAGGGACATGGCTGCAATTCACTTGGATTTGAGGCAGATAGTGAATGTAATAATTTTACAATATTTTCTTCTTTAAATTCTCCCTCAGTTTGACCTTTTTTTATACAATAGTGGTTTTGGCTTTCTTCCAGGAGAATATTCCAGTGTTTTTATCCCTTTTTCACTCAGAACAAAGATTTTAGTGGTGAGTTACTCTGATCTCAAATGACTTTCTTCTCCCCTTATGAAAAGGTCATTGTATGTGAATATGAATTCTATAATTTTGCCTCTGGCAAAGATTGATTCATCAGCATCCATTTAATGTTAACAGAACAGAAATACTGGTTAATGTGGTATACTCTTGAAATTAAGTTTATGGATTTTGCACTGTTTATGGTTTCTTATTCCTTCATTTGACATGTATCACAAAGACATCTCATTTCTTCTCAAAATAGATGGGTTTCAGTAGTTAGTTCCTTTTACGTAGCTGGTCATTGGTATTTAACCTATTAAGTATTGCACTAAAAGTAGGTTAAGATTTCTTTGTAGTGTTTCCTTCCACATTTGCCTTAGTACATCCAAAATGCAGACTCTGAGAGACACCCCATTATTTGTCCCCATTAGATTTACAACCTTCAGAGGGCTGAATTTTAGATATGTAGGATATATCTCTTTCAGTACTAGTTCTATTAAGATTCTCCCTGTTAAGAAATATTAGATTGTCTCAGTGTTTGTCTTAATTTACTTGGACTAATTCTTTGTTTACTGTATTGTTTTGTTATACTATTTAGTTGATGGTTTCAAATTAGTCCATTGGGCTCTCAGGGACTCTGAAAGTCAAGTCATTTATGTACTATAAATAAAATAATTTGCTTTGTTAGTTTATTTGGACTGCAGCAAAGAATGTAACTCATGCAATTTTTGTGTTAGTGAATGTGGGTTTATTTGCTACTACAATGATTACCGTAAATGCCGGCGTATAAGGCGACTTCTGCGAGCGCTGAAATCGGCGCCAAAGACGGGGGTCGTCTTATACGCTGAGTCGTCTTATACGCCGGAAATACTGTTAGTTTCCAACGTATAAGACGACGTTCTAGGAATGCGGCCCGGCTATAAAGACGGGGGTCGTCTTATACGCCGGGTCGCCTTGTACGCCGGCATTTACGGTACTTGATTCCTATGAAAAGAATCTATAGGCCACTCTTCATTTAACCATAATTTTAAAAAAAACAGTAAAAGTTTACATGAACTTTTAGGAACTGGCAGTATTTAAAGTTCATATGTATTTCTACAGACATTTATCTATATTGCTTCGTATATATTTGTGAAGCATTATATCATCAAAAGATATTTGTCACTCAGTACCTTATTTCACATATCATTTGGTTTTGCTTAATTTAGTTTAACAATAAGTGCAAACACAGCCATTATAGTTTGTAAATAGTTTATGGCATAACATTTTGTGCAAATCTAGGATATTATTTCTTCAAGAAATAAATAATGACTTAGCACAAGGAACAAAAGCACAAGGAACAAAAACAAAACAAAAGGGACTGTCCTGATCAATGAATCTGCAATTTATCTGTTAGTGTCTCAGTCATAATAGCATATATTAGAATTTCTATTCTATACTATAGCTGCATAATTATTATGTACTCATATTAGGGATAGTTAGTAAATAATCAGTAAAATGAAATGAAATGAAAATGGATCAAGTCACTCAGTCAAGCAGTAACACCCATGCTTAATTAGTTTTATGTTAAATGAATAACAAGTCAGCCAACACAAACAGGTTAAGGATGAACTTGATATAAAATCATTATGGTGAGTTCTCTATACAGTTTTTATAATCCTTTTCCTTATCTTGTTGTGTTTGCATATACTTAAGAATTCCTCATGGACAATAGATCGCTATTTCATCGGACAATTTATCCTATACTAGCTTTCTTTGCATCTCATGACCCTAAGCAGTGTTAAGAGCAATTAAGCAAAGTGATCTAAATTTTATGTTGACTTTACAAGTTTTCTGTGTGGTATATTTAAACATGCATTAATTAAACAAAGAGCTATTTAGTATGTTGGCCTATTACTATGGTAGCATTAGTAAATGAGCCAACTGTTCCATGCTCTTAAATACCTATTTTTAAGCTTTTAGGCATTCCTTGAAGATGAAGGGCATTGTCCTGGAAAACTGGATATCAAAATCTGTACTGCACCAAGATAGTTTTCATCCTCTGCCAACTTTCTTAATTATCTCTAGCATTCTTTTCATCAAGTATATTTGATCCTTTTTGTTTGCCCTTACCATAATACTCTAAAGAAGGCCATAAATATCTGAATGAAATAAAAGTTTAATGTTTGTCACTTGCTTGGCTCACTCCATGTGATACATGAAGTCATGTTTTATTTTAATTATGTTTTGCTAAACACATCATTTTTGAATTCACACATAATACTGAATCATTAACTAGTCCATTAGTTCATGATTTCTGCTATACTATTATTGGTCCTGGGATAATGTGACATAAGAAGCCAAATGTGTTTTATAAACCATACTTAAGTTACATAGTTTGCTAAGGTTTATTCATCAAATGGCAATTAATACAAACAAGTTCTAGCAGAGAAAAGACTTATATCTTTCTGTCCTGAGTGTATATTGTTTCTAAAATACTGTTGACATCAGGATGCTCCTAGTATCTGAGTTCTTAGCAGATTTAAATATTTATTTACCAACCATTGTTAAATTACGATCAGTACTGAAACAGTCACGTTATAATGTAAAGTAAGATAGGGCTGCTACTGAGATTACTGTCCCTAACTACGCTAAAGTTTTAAAAATTCACTCTAGGTGTTCTTTTCAACCTGACATAATAGATTATGCCATCAATTTCTCTTCATTTTCCCATCTTGAGTTTCTGGCTGAAAGTAGTGAAGGCAATTTTTCCTAGTGACAGATGGCTGATTTCTCTATCTACAGGACAAAGGTTATTCTAGTTATATAGTTTTGCTTCTGAGCTTGGAATATTGGGTTCATGTAGATCAAAAATATCATATGATTATGTGAGCAATAAAAAGGTATATGAAGAAATATTTTTATTAGTGGCAGATGCTTCTGAAAAGATGACTCAGAATTAATGAAAATCAATAGATAACAAAATATTGTAAACAGAAACATGTTGGAGTCACAACTATCTCTTGTTCACTATCTCAAATATCCAAGGCAGAAATTCATTGTAGCTTATTTGTTATCTATTTCATGATTCTTGTCCTACCAGAATGAAACAATTCTGAGCTTTGGTTTGTGTCAGTAGCCAATAACATGCAATAGTAGATTCAAAGTGTGAAATTATTTATTCATGCTTAGTTAAATTTAACTACAACATGAAATAAGTGATTACCTGTTTTGGATATAATTTCATAATCAAGACTCTGAAGGTTATTTGAAGTACTGTGCTAATTAATCTTTATTTCCAGCCTTCCTTAATTATTCTTGCCAGATGGTGCTTTATTTACGTTATTACTTAGGGTTTCCAGCTGAGGCTGTTTGATTGTTGAAGAAAAATATGTGATGGCACCATAAGATAACTGTAATTGAATTGTTAGGTATGTTAGAACATTTGAGCCTTCTGTCCCTGCTTTAGCCACAGCTGGGAAATAGTTTGTTACAAAGTGCATTGACATCTCATGCAACTTCAGTGATATGTAGAAACATGCATTGAAAAAACAGGAATGAACTATTGTGCAATTTGGTACAAGTCCACTTCAGTAAGATGACATACAACCACATCCTAGGGTTTATTACCTCTTTAAGAGACAAAAGTGCAACTAATCAATTACTTACTAGGACATGATTTTCTCACAGTATATTTTGAATAACATAGACTGTAAAATCTTAAATTACCTTTGATATTCTAGGCCTAGACACCGCACCAAATACCGTGTACAGCTTTTTGTTTATAATTCTAGTAAGATGCTGCTAATAAAATAGATTATGGGCATTTTCCATAAGACCAGCACCTACAAAATATTTACCGTAAATGCCGGTGTATAAGGCGACTTCCGCGAGTGCTGAAATCGGCGCCAAAGACGGGGGTCGTCTTATACACCGAGTCGTCTTATATGCCGGAAATACTGGTAGTTTCCGGCGTATAAGACGACATTCTAGGAATGCGGCCCGGCTATAAAGACGGGGGTCGTCTTATACGCCGGGTCGCCTTGTACGCCGGCATTTACGGTAATCTTTTGGGGTATACTTAGCAGCAAAAGAATAGAGTCAAAAACAGCAATTTTACTGATTAAGGTTTTTGAAAACTGAACAATTGCTCAGTATTGCAAATAGTTTGAAAAGGAAATCAAGTTAATTGTGTCAACCTCTACTTTTCAGCTTATTAAAGAATGCTATGCTTCCAGTTTTGAAAAATTACAGTTGAAATTCACATATGTGAACTTTACTCGATATGCTTTATGTAATCTAAAGTAACAGAACATTGATGTGCTGAGTCTTAAAAATTAGAATTTGACTTTTTCAAAAAGCAGAATATCTGGTATGAAATACAAAACAATTTGGATAAGAACCAGATACGTAAGTGGAGTAGACAAAACAGAATTGGAATAGTGACCTTTGTACTTAAATCCAATGGATTCATTAGATTTGATTGATTTATATGTGTATATATTTGATATGCATCATTGTACATGCATATCAAAAAAGCAGGTCCATTATTTTCCAGAACAATTTCCATCTATTGAAATCTATTCAAGCACATTATAATGTGCAATTCATTTGGAGACAGAGCCTGGCATCATAGTCCAGTTCATTTCTCAATATTCATGAATCCTGATCTGAAAAGAATATGAATGATAGAAAGAATATAAGCAAGCTATCATTTTGATTTGTGATTGACATACAAAAGGGAGTCAAGACAAAAAGCTATCCATAGATTTGTATATCTTTTGTAAAATGAATCCTCACCATATTGCAGACAATGCCTTTTACAAACCTATTCTGCTGTCATAAGTACACTCCTGATGCTATCAATATCTTCCTTAACTGGGAAAGCAAACTTATTTTATCAGAGTTTAGGGGCAGCAAAGCAGGGTCAGCAGTAACTGGAGACAAACTACTTATTTCACATCAGTGTCTGTTATGATAGATTGCATTGTGAGCCTTGAAAACAATGGCCACTTCGATGTACTTAATGCATCTGTTTGGTTTTCCTTTAACGTTCTCTTATAACTGAAAGAGCCAGGATTGCACTCATTGAATGAAGCATTCGTGTGTCATCTTGCTTAATGACTGTTTTAGTCAATGGCTCAAAGATTTACTCAAAGATTCCAGTTCCAATTGTGATCATATGTTGAGCACTACCTGTATCAATTTAGACTCCCTCTCCTAGCATTTTCAGGCTCTTCACATAGGAGCTACTGCATATCCTTTATAGTTATTGATTTCTTAATCTCGTGCAAATAACTCAGTCTATGAACCAAGAAGCTAGGATTGCAGCTACTTTTATTCATTGAATTGTCACATCTAGTTAAAGATGAGATTTAGTTTAGAGGAACCAACTGCTTTTGGCCTTTCCATAGGAGACTGTGTTAATTTAATTTCAAAAAGACTTCAAACTGATGATATTTAATATTTTATTATAGTGGAAGACTTAATGCTATTTTATGATAATTTAACAATAATTGGGCTGGAAGGCTGAAGGTCTTCCTATTTTCCATTGTAGTTCCATCTCCAAATCTGCTCCACAAAGTTCTCCATTTGCTCAGGGTCACCAGAAATGGAACAACAAATTAATAATTTACTTTTCTATTACAAATTTAATTCTTCTTCACCAGGATTGTCCTTCTCTATGTTTGATTATTTTATCTTTAATAATATTGTCTGCTAAATAAGAAAATAAACACTGAGAAAGTCTAAGGGGAAACCAGTTTAATTTTGTCAATGACAAAATTTCTCTATAATTATTTTAGGAATAAATAAATGTACTTTGAACTCATTGTTATTCACAAACATAGTAAAGTATATGGATGGATGGATACATTTTATTTGGCTATATTTATGTTACCTTGAGTTTTTTTATGCCAACTTTATTTTGTCTTGTGCAACTAGGTTTGTTGCTACATTGTTGTATTGAGGAATAATTTGCCTTTTTGTATTTTATGTTGCATATGATATACTGTAGTTTGTACAATATATCTTGTACTTTCAGTTAGAGGCCTGAAATTAAAAATTTACTATTATTAGTAACAAATTGAAGTGTGAGAACATGGATATTATCCTTACTAAGTAAACAATGTATGGTAATGTAATTTATTATTTTTTGTGATTTAAGCAACAAACCAATGTAGCATTAAAAACTCTAAAATTGCTATTAGAAAAGTAAGGGAATCCTTGAAGAAAAAAAATAATTAGTGTCCTTTTTATTATGGGAAAAGGGGAGCAGGTCCTGTAAATTTATTTGGATTTATATATTTGTTTTACAAATCCATTTTGCTCATGTTACGAGATATGTGCAGAAGTATATATTTAATAAATATCAATTGTATCTTAAATCAAATTACAGCTGTTCTCTTCCACACTTCATCCATCCATCCATCCCTTCATTCATCTTGATATATTTTCTATAACTTATGAGTTATATGTACGCTCTTTTTTTAACATGTATACTTTGCCTTTTTTTAGTATGAAACTTTTAAAGGTGCAGATTATTCATCTCCCTCAATTGTAGGGATATAATTTATTATGTTTAGCATGGACAGAAAAACAAATGCCTGGAGAATTCCTAAAATTAAATCTATGACACATATTCTTAACAATAACATATTTGCTTCTTATTGGATTATTTCCTGACAATATATATCTAATCAAAGTTAAGTTGGGCAGCTTGTTAGCAGAATGGAACAAAGTCCAGGAGACACAAAACAATATAAATACATCAGGCACTCTTTGTTCAGAAGCTTATAGCTCAGTGATGATTCAAAAGCAAAAAAAAAATAAAAAATCACCAAATACCCTACTTTATTAAAGAACCAGCATTGCTGATGCCTACTGTGAACGCATAGAAAAAACAAATAATTTATATCCTGTGGTATAGTTGCATTAGATTAAAAATATAATTTTTATGTTGTGATTTAAGATTTAAGACAATGATCCGAAAAATATAAGATCAGCACCATCAGATTTTATATTGAATGAAAAATACATTTGTAGGATTCAAAGTGCTCCTGTTAGATTCCCTTCTTATTTTTGAATAGGATGTAAAAAGTCTCAGATCTGCTCTTCCTGCCTCTTACTAAAGAGGCATCTTGATAAGTTGTATAAACGTTATCAACAAATTTAAATTTAGCCTCTTTGGTCTTTATAGCCTGACTTCCAGAAAAGAAAATTGTGAAGTTTTGCATAAGGTATTCCTGGTATAAGATTACTTCGTTAATATCCAAAATTCACCATCTAAATCTTGAAACATAAACTTTCTATTGCTTGCTTTTTTAATTGCAGTTTGAATTTAATCATATCCCTATATGTTGTAGTTTGTTACCAATATCAATGGGAATTTCAGATGTTTCTAAAAATATAATAAATAAAGTCTGGTTGGCACCCTGCCTTCTGCAATTTAAGAATATATATAGAGAAGTGAAGGCTTTCTCAGACTTGGGTGCTATGTAGTAGTACTGTCTGGCTTTCCAGATATATGATAAAACTGGCCTTTTGTTCAATTAGATTCTTACATTCTGTTCTGTATAATGGTTCCCAATTAGTAATTTGAAGCTGTAGTGTATTTTTTTCAACTCTGTTCAAAGGTATACATAATCTAATATGTCTAACACATCTTCCCCCATTCCTGGTGTCTTCTGGGTAGCTTAGAACTATGATTCACAATCCTTGATAATTTTACGAACTGTAGTTCTACAAGGTTGAGGAAAAATGATAAACAGTATAATTAGCTTGGGGGGAAATCAGCTAGATATAAAGGAAGGAGCAAGAGTTTGCTTCAGTTCTTTAATGGCAGAGTTGCATGCAACATTGAAGAATAGATTTCTGTAAAATAGAAGGGCATGACCTACAACTTGGATGACATGCTTTCCTATAGTATGGGAAGAACAAAATTCACAAATACTTTCAAAACCACTATGTAAGAAATGCACTGCTTTTGACATGAGAAAAGGTAAAATCAAGAACTTACATGAAAATACCAGGATGAATCTTGACAATGGAGGCGTTTGTACACCCAAACTTAATCAATTATGAGAAACTTGTGACTTATAAAGATACTTTGAATACTGATCGGATACTACAAATTAAACCAGAATTGGAAGAATAGGGCATTGAGCTATCATGGTGGCCACACCTGCAAATACAAATGAGATGAGAAAAATGCAAAAATATATGGTTTTTACAAAGACCAGACAAGGTTAGACCAGATACTATTGTCATCAGATGACAAACTGATTAAGAAACTGTACAGCTTTCTATTAAATTCAAAGATGGGAGATGAACAAGTTAAAGAAACAATGATAACTTGGGAAAAAACTTTGGGCACAATGTAGAATTAGAAAAATGGCAAAACCTATGGGAAAGAAATGATAAAATAATTAGGGCAGCTACTTACAAAGAAAATTTATATAAAATGTTCTATAGATTGAACTTACCACCTGCAAGATTAGCAAAAATGTTTAAAAATGTGTCTAGCAATTGTTGGAAATGCAGACAAAATCCAGGCACATATCATCTTTGGTGGGCATGCCCTAAAGCAAAGAAATGTTGGTCAAAAATACATAGGTGGCTAGAAAAGATGATAGGAACATCATCCTTTAGGTGTGATACCAGAAAAGTATGATAAGAAATGTGTATACTTAATACTACATATATTAACAGCAGTGAGAATTATATTTGCTCAATACTGGAAAAGCAAAGAAATATCATCTGAAGAAGACATAATTAAGAAAATTTTGGACTGTGCAGAAATGAATAGGCTCACATTGAAAATGAAGGGAAAGCAAGACTCAGAATACTTTCAAACATGATAATTCTTTTTATAAATGGTTAGAAAAATAAAGGGTAGGAATGGAAATTGTATTACTATCAACCCAGACGTGTTGCTTATTAAATACTAAGATTGTTATTGTAAAAATTAATAAAATATACATTAAAAAAGAATAGATTTCTGGAAAATAGATTTCATCAAACAGGGCAATGGACAAAGTTTTACTTTTTATTATTTAATGGACCATCAATTTGCTTGAATTTACCCAATTTAGAAGACTTCTCTTTTAATAGTGGTTTACGTTCTGTTTTCTGGAGTTGCAGCCAGCAACCTTTTTAGAGGCTATTTCATACAATCATATTCAAAGTTCTCATTTTTTAAAAAAAGAAATAGCTAAATCAAATGTGCCAAGGTTTCAGTAATATCAACCTGAATGTCAAAATATTGCAGGACATCTTGTGAAATTTCTGTAAGATCTTATGATATTGTGAGATCTGGAGTATTCTTTGAAAAAAACAAACAATATTTAATTTGAATTTAACTTTGGAAAGGTTGGCATTATTTTAGGGTTGTCCGTACACCTCTGGCTGTCTGGAAAAAGTTGTCATATCAGTTATCCTTTCAAACATTAAGAATAGATACCTTATTATATCTTAGTTATCACTCTTAGTTATCAAAGTACTAGGCACTAGTGGCAGCAGCAATAGCAACAGCGGAGCCATATTATGAATTATTTGGGCCTGTACAAATTCAGGTTATTTAATCTTTAAAATTCTAGGAGTAATTAGAGGGTAGAGAATTTTATTTGCATTTTAATATATTCTACTATCTAATATATTCTAATGAAGAACCGCCTGTCTCCCTAATATTTGTCTGCTTGATTAGATCATGCAAAGTTGGCATGCCAGAGATTAATGAATATCATAGGGCACACCCAGAAGTGTGCCTTCTCTATTGAAGCATCTGCTCTCTGGAATGAGATTCCCCTTGAGATCTGAATGGCTTCAATTCTGTTGTTTAGAAGAGTCATAAAGACCTGGCACTTTTCCTAAACCTTCAGAGATGGAATGTAAGACCTCTCACTTCATCAGCCCTGTTACCATACTTTTTCTCTTGATCACTAAATTTTCTTGAATCTGTAACTTTTTTAATACAAAACCCAGCTATTAATTGATTTATTAAAGATAATGCATTTGCCTTGATATGAAGTGTAACTTGTTAAAGATGAGGAAGTTGAATTAGTCATGTTCAAAAGTGGCATGTCTATAAGTATCACTTTTTGTGGGAAAACTGAAGAAATGGTCTTGCAGAGTTTCCAGAAGTAGTTTATTATAGTTTTTTGGCAAGATAATGCTGGGATGGATCACCTGATGTGGTCCAAATTCTTTCACCTACTATTTTCTAGGAAGAAAAATATTTGTACTATTAGTTCAGTTTGTTTCATTTCTTTCCCTTCCTGCCTGCAGTTTATCTCTTCCTTTCTCTCAGAGGATCGTATTTACAGTATGTTGTTGAAATAGTTAAGGACTTATTGATATTTTATTTTCATAAATACTGCATGTATTTTGTTCCCTCCATCAGGAAGAAAGAATTAAAGAGCTTATCATCTGGCAAGTCTGATCAAAAGTACTTTGTGTTCTGTTGAGATATTGGTCAATAACCCAACAAGCATCTATTTGGATTGCTTGCAAATACTCACATTTGTTTGCCAGAAGTCATATAGGAGTAAATTATCTTTCTGGCTGGAGATATTAGGAACTCCTTCTTTCACCTAAGAAAGCATCTACTTAAAATAACATTTCCTCCAATTTTCATACATTGTACATGGTTGGAATTCAGTGTTATGATATATGCTCTTCATTTTTTATTATTTTTTGCTCGTTGTCTGTAATAAACTAGCTTTTCTGAATTATATAAACAATAAAGCTCAGAAGTTAATGAGTCTGGAGGAACATCTGTTAAAAGGCCTTGGTTATCATAAATTTGCAGGGAAATGAGAACATAAGGAAAGACAGAAGCTGATGAAGAGCCTGTTTGGTTTAAACAAATAAATAATGCAGTCCAGAACACAAGATGAGTTTTTCAAAGGAGACTAATAAACACTGTTCCTTTCCCCCAGTGGTTAACACCAAATGCTAATCTGATGTCATCTCCAATTGTTCTGTCCTGTTTTTCTGCCAAACATAAATAATTAATGCTAGTAGAATCTGCCTTGTCTTTCATTCTTCTAAAGAAACGATATTTGATAGATTTTCTTACGACCTGGAGAATTGTTTTGTAAGATGCTTCATGTTGCCTCTTTTCTGAAATAAAGTTTCTTGTTAGTTTATTGTCCAAGGTTTAGTGATACTTTCCTGATCCTTTAGAGCAGAGATCCCCAACCTGTTTGGCACCAGGGGCCGGTTTCATGGAAAACAATTTTCCATGGACCGGGTGGGGGGGAGAGGTTTCAGAATGATTCAAGTGCATTACATTTATTGCAAATTTTCTAAGTAAACAAACAAACAAATAAATCACTTTATTTCTGTTATTATTACATTGTATTAGATTAGACCAGTGACTTTCTGCTTCTAAGAAAGTGGGTAGGAAAAAAGACAATCCTAAACTCTGTCTTCCAGCAAAACAAACCAAAGACCCAGTGTATTGAGGAAGTGCTTAGAAAAACAATCAGAGAGAGAGAGACAGACAGACAGACAGAGACAGAGAGAAACAAAGACATGGAGAGAGAAAGAGAGACAGTGAGAGAGGGACAAAACCAACTCTGCATTGCACAAGCCCAGCAGACTTGGAAAAGGTGCAGATGAGAGAGGGATTCCCTTGGAAACACAGTGCTTAAGGGGAAATGTAGCTTCTCCCTTTCCCCCCTCTTTGCTGCACAAAGAAAGTAGGAACACACAAACATACACACACTCCAAATTAAACCACAAAAAGCAGGCAGGATGTTGCCAAAACACAAAACATCAAAACAAAAGCAAAAAACTCCAGTTGAAGTGCAATGGAGCCTATCAGTCTTTAAAAAGGTGCAGACGAGAGAGAGAGAGAGAGAGAGAGAGAGAGAGAGAGAGAGAGAGAGAGAGAGAGAGAGAGAGAGAGAGAGAGAGAGAGAGAGAGAGAGAGAGGGGGGGGGAGGGAGGGAGGGAGGGAGGGAGGGAGGGAGGGAGGAGGGAGGGGTAGATTCTTTTGGAGATGCAGTGCTTAAGGTAAAAGGTAGTTTCTCCCTGCACTGTTTGCACTTGTCTTGCAAACTTGCAGAGTTGCATGAAGGGAGTGCGAGGAGTTGCACAAAGGGAGGGGGAGAGGAAGAAAGTGAGGAAGAAGAGGAGGAAGGAGCAGAAGAAAGAAGAAGCAGGACCAGGAAGAGGAGAAGGAGGCAGAAGAAGAGATAGCAGAAAAGGCAGAAGGAGAAAGGACATGGAGCTCAGATGTTGCAAGTGAGTTGCAAGTGCAGCTGCTGGAGGATCTTTGCATTGAACAAGAAGGCTCCTCCCCTACACTCTCCCACCTCTGCCCAGACTCCTGCACACTTGCCGCATGCCTGGAGACGGAGGTTGCGCCTTCAGCGCACCTCCAGCTGTGCGGCCCGATTCCTAACTGGCCAAGGTCCAATACTGGGCCACATACCAGGGGTTGGGGAACCCTGCTTTAGAGAGTGTATATGTGTGTGTATATATATAATATTTTTATGTGTGTAATTTTTTATAACCAGTACATATTAAAACGACTTGAAGTTCTCTGTCTCTGGGTGTTTGATGGGCTAGTCAAAATAGAACTTAGTTTATACATTTACTTTATCATATTGTTTCTTTGATTCAGGTTTAGAATAAACCCAACTACCTTATAAATAAATAAAGGTAAAAATAGGTTCATTTTGATTAAATGAGTCATCCCCTGCAGATGACTAAATTTGCTTCACTGGGATTAGTAATTTATTCAGTGAAACAATTTGGGTGGCCTTGAATTGCTTTGGGCCAGAAATACACCTCTCGACTTCCCGTCTAAGCATCTTTTCAGAGTATTTACTTAAGACATCATCCTGTAAGACTTCAACAGACACATGCTAAGGGGCTCTAACCTGATTAGTTTGATTAATGGAAGGTTTGAGGCAATGTTTTTTGTATATCTAACTTACAATTTTATGTGTGCTTTCTGTTGTGGGCATAGCATACATACTATATATTGATTTTTTTCGGTTTTTCTACTTGATTAGTGCTTTGACAAGCAAATAACATTGTGGCTTTGTTTTGATAAATAAAATCATGTTACCTTGCTGGCATAAATCTCTTTGTCAAGAGAAATCGGTAAGTTATCTCACTTAGGCCTAGTAAATATTTTTCTATATTCTAGTCAGAATATTTTGTGGCTGGACAGCTTCAGGAAATGATGGAGGTTTGTCCAAAGTACTTGAACTTCAGGAATACTTGCTGAAGCTGTCAATCATATGGTCATGGCACATTGATGCTGATCTGGGGAGGGGGGTGCTGTAGTGGCTCCAGTGCACTCTGGGATTGCTGAAGCCACTCTGTCTGGAAGCATTTGGCCATAATTAAGGAAGACTAATTATCTCATAGTTCTCTGACAGATTTAACAACAAACAAATTATTTTTGTGGAGAATGAATTTTTGTTCTTCAAAACAAAAAAAACTGTGATTTTCATGGAATCCTTTGTGCCATCTCAGCTTGGTTATTTCTTGCAGACATTTCATTACCAAACTAGGTAACAGAATCAGTACACCTGATGTGATGTCCTTTAACCAAATATTATACATTGGCTCAAATCTTTCTGCCCTCTATTTATCACTAGCCAACGTGAGAAGAGTCATTTTCCAGCTCCAGCAGGTGAATCCTGGAAGAGACAGACAAGTTTAATTCCCCAACATTTATCAAAAAAGTTTAATGTGAAAGTAGCCAAAGAAGGTGAGTGGCATATCTTCATGCAGTATTTGTCAAGCAGGATAAGCATAAGAGAAAATAAATGGTTGCCATTTTACAGTACTCACCAAAGCTTTGGAGCAGAGAGTGAAGTTTTTTATAGTATTTGTCAAGACTGAGAAGCAGAAGAAAGCAAAGCAACATTGCTTTATCCTTAGAAGCAGAGGTGGTTCTAAGATACTTCCCAAGCTGCTATAAAGAAATGCTTCACTCAAAACTCATTGAAGGAAAGCACCCCATGGAGGATTAGCACTCTACTAGTATCTATTAGGAAAGTCTGCCAGAGATCTATGGTTGTCATAAAATATATATATTGTGTGACCAAACTGACATAAAGAAAAAAATTTGTTTCTCTTATGTATTTTTCTTCATGCTACCCCCAGAAAACAGTATCTTCTCTAATGGCTGTGCCTTTCCTAATAGTCTCATATTTGTTACTAAAAGGCAAATCTTTTGAAGCCAAAGTCCTTCCCTTAGAAACCTTTACTTCTTTTTTTCCCCAAATTGTATGTTGTTTCAACCAACAACATAACTCTTAGGTAGCTTCCAGATTGGAATTTTTAAAAATCCAATGGAAGTAATAAAAAGAAAACCAAATCCAAAGAACTGTAATGCATTCAGAGGAAAGGATAACCAACTCAATCATAATAATAAAAACGAGAATACATAATCACCTAGCCCTACCCCACAGCCTGCTAAAAGAACATGTTTTTTTTTTTTTTTACAATTTATGAAAGCATAGTAGAGTCCGGACCATATCAGGAAATATGTCTCCACGTGTCAGGCACAAAGAATCAGGACTGTATGGTAAGTTCCAATTAAGAACCTATAAACAAGAATCTGGTCAACTAATGATCAGCACTAAATTGGCACTAGAGGAAAGTCAATTGAATTCAAGGGGCCCGGGTTGGATTTGGAGTGGTTGTGGACATGTAATGATTCTAGGCTGAGTCCTCTCTTGATCTACCTCCTGGCTAAGAGTTGTATTATCTAATGGCTGACTGGCCTGAACTGACATTTTTCAGTTCAATCTATTGATTGGTTAATATAGAACAGTGTTAGCCTGTGGGAGAACCTCTCCATCAGAAAAACCTGTTGGTGAAATGAGTAGAGCAACAGCAGTAGCATTTTTACTTGCAAGCGTTTGTTTGCCCATAGCCCCTTCAACTTACTGCTCTCCATTGCCCTCCCCTCTTTTTTACAACATAGAGTTTGTTCATATGCTGTGACAAGTTTACCCACTTCAGTTTTGTTACAAATACAGCTTTGGTGCTAAGCTTGTGTGTTGATTTTTGTGTTGAAGGACAGGATTGCTAGAAAATCTAGCTATCATATCATTATGGGTAACAGCCAATGGCATATTATTTATATGTAATATTAAATTTAAATTTATATTATGTTTCTCAAACCAAATAGGACAATGTATCTGTTTCTGAATTATAATACAATTGTTTTTTTATTTTTTAGTGTTGTGGTAATATTGCAATGATTTCCAATTCCATATAGTTTGAAATAAAATTTTCATTGGAAAATGAAAACAGTTTGCATTCAACAAAGCTTAATATAGGGCATTCTAGCGCTACATTCTATATTCATATGATTGATCATTGTAGCTGTCACTTAACGCAGGCAAGAAAGATTGAATCTAATTGATGTAATAATAAAGAAATATGTACACTGTTTAAATAGTCAAGTATATTTGATACCTGTAAGTATTTTCCCTTTTAAATTTCATAATGTTTGCTTTATGAAAAGGCTTCAAAGAGACCTTTTCTTCTGATTTTGAGTTCATAAATTTTGCCTAAGGTAAAATATAAAGGAAATCCTTTTTCAGTTGCAAGATTCTATATATTTTATAGGAATTTCAGCATGTCACAATGAATTCCTTGCTGCTGGAGAATAAGTATTCACAAAGTATACACAAAGCTACAAACCTGTAAAAGAGGAACAAACAAATATGAAATTCAACAGAAATATGTGGAAGCATTGCACATCATATCTTCCTTTCTGCTTTTAAAAGTTTTTTCTTACAATAGATGAAAATATATGTAGCTCAGAGTTGAATTCTAGAGTCTTTAATGTTCTCTGAGCTTGATTGTTTGCTTGATTGCTTGCAGATGTTTCATTACCCAACTAACATCATCAGAGCTAGTGAGCTGTTTCCTCCTTTTTTATATACAGTTGTTTGCACTACCAGTGTTAGTGGGAGGTATGGTTTTCTACTTGGTAGTTCTTTGATTAGGGAATTTGGTTGATGGTGAAGATGATGATAATATGTAATGTTAAACATTAAGGTAAAAGTTTCCCCTTTCTTATCTGGGTATTGGCTGCTGAAGAACCAACCTCAGCACAACAAATGATTGTCCAATCTTTTCTTGAAAAAGAAATCAGTGAACTCCACAAATGTATAGCTTGGTTTTTTGCTTATATAAGCACTCTATGTGGTTTACAACAAAACAGAAAGCAAGACAGTACTATAATATAAAATTAGGAAAAAAAAGAGAGCAAATTAACTTACCTAGGGAGAGGATTCTGTACTCAGAATCACCCAGGATAATGCCTCTCTTACATATTAGATAGCTGAGTTTGTAGAAGTGGAAGTGTTTGCCAACAACCTCTCCTGCTCATCTAAGCAGATTTGAGGCAGGAAAGAAAATTCCTAAGACAATTAGTGGTTTAAAAATTAACTCCCTAAAGAATACCTAGACCAGTAGGCTATTGCCAGTCATTGTAGCTCTTTCAGCACTTTTGTTTTGCAGCAGGAAGCAGCTTGACTCCTGCATTTTGCATCAATTCTAATTTTTGGACATTTTTCAAGCATATTTTTACTTTGAGTGCATTATGATCAAGATAGTTATAGCAAGTCATACGTCATTGTTACCACATCCAATGTTTTAAGAAAGAATCACAATTGTATCTGCAAATCCATTTATAGCATTCTCATACTGTGACCTTACTGATTCTGGAGTAGTCATTTTCAATCAAACCTCCTGCATAGGGGATAAGATTGAACTCTGTGAGGCATCATAGATCATGAACACGATGCTGAACAGTAGTTTCCTATCATCACATTTTGCATAAGAAAGATGGAAGAACAAAACCAGGAAAGAGTCGTGTCTGCCAGATGATTCTAAAGGGAAAAATAAACCATGGGAGATTGGTGATCTCTATAAAACTGGATCTTACAGCGTGTAAAGTTTTAAAGATGATTGCATGCACCTTGAATTGCACCCAAAAGCCAAATTAGAACCAAGTGCATCTCAGAGATCCAGGGAATGCTGCAGCTCTTGCCTATCGCTGTTCATGCCGCTGTATTCTGTACCAGTCTGTTTTCCCAATAGTTTTCAAGAGCAGATCCTAGGACAGTATATTGCAAGAGAGAATTATTTTTTTGTCCATTTCTTCTGTGAAGATGACTGTGTCTACACAATTTGGAATAAATTCCTGTAATTTATGTTCCTTAAAATGTTCCCATATTTATATTTCTAGTTGAAGAGCTCTAAATAATATAAGTGCTTTAATATTTGTACACATTACATGATAATTAATAAATTCTTGTCTAGAAAAAGTACAGTTTAATAGATTTCCCCACTCATTTTTTTATAATCTACTGTTACTGTCTATGAAAGGGGGTGGCCATTGAGCTTCTAAATACTTTTGTGTTAAAAGGATTGGCACACAATCCATAATAAAGAAATCAGATAACTTCTTTTGTCTAGGACTAGGTCAAATAATGCAAATGTGTGTTCAAAGTTTGGTTTGACATATGTAGGGTAGATGTAAATATTTCTTTGCACATTTGTTCCAATTTTTCATATATGGGCTCACAATTTCCATTTTTAATGCAAGAAATATCTATTTTATAAAATACAGCTTCCCAAGATTATGAGACAGAATATGATATAATACTATACACTTCAACCTATAGTTTAAATTTGTATAAAATCCAAGATAGGAAACATGTTTCTTCCTTTAAAAAGATCTTTTTAAAAAAGAAAACTATATTCAGATGAAAAAGGTCTTGTAGTAATTCAGTAAAGTAAATGAAGACTAATGTTATGTGCTATATAATTCATAGGTAAGTTTGAAATCATTTGAGATGGATTGTTTTTCCATTCATGATTATTCACAGAACCCAGAAATATTTTGTATTGTAAAGAAAAGTCTTTATGCTTCTTTGATTCACATTCTCCCTCTGAATTCAAGCAGGGTATTCAAGATAGTTAAGAATACAATAAAAATTCAAACACAATAATGCATCAGAATGATATATTCACATGGATTTTGCAATGAAGATCCATAAACAGGGTTTTACAGCTATTTCCACAATGCCTATTAATTCTTTGTACTCTTTGTTCAAACAAAAGGTTTAGAAGGTTCTAAAAAGTCAATTTCTGTTTGTCAAAATAAAGCTATATATAACTACATAGCTTAACACCTTAATTCTAGTCTGAGAATCAATTAACTGAACCAGCTAATCCAAAGTCTTTTCACAAACAAGCAAGGAAGATAGAAGTTGTTGATAACAATGTGTGAAAAAATGATTTCCATGTTAATCAGTCCAGCATTCTATATACATCAGTTATCTTCCAGGTGCTCTAAACCTGCAAAACAATCCAGATGGTTTGCTTTGAGTTATATGGTCAAGGAATAGAAAGAATAGTTACAAAAATTACAATAAGGTGTAATTATCACACTATAGTATAGTATGAGTTTTGCAAGACTAATCTCTGGCATTGTCATTTGTATATCCACAAGGAAGATTAGGTTTTTTTGAAAGTCCAGCGAGCTGTTATCTGTTGCAATTGACCATAGTGTTGAAAGAAAAATCTTCATCAGGTCCAGTCCAAGCCGGGAATAAACAAAATGGAGACTGTTTTAGAAAGAAGATGACAGTTTATTAAAGAGCAAAGCCAGACAGAAGTGTGGCTTTGGGAAAGCTGACCACATATTGCTGGGAGTGGTGGGTTTTTATACCTTCTTGGGCTTTTGTGTTTGGAGTTCCTGTGGCATGAACTTTGACCTGGGTTCAGTGTGTCCTTTTTGGTATTGGTGGGTTAATCCTATTATGTTTTCTGTTTTAGAGTTTGGGTGGAGGATGTAGATTTTAGGGATCTTTGTCTTCCTAATCTCATCAGCTTCTAGCTTCCTGGCTCCAACTTTTCTTAAAGGATTATCACATTTCTAAAAGCTGGCCTCTGCCTAGTTTCTGCTTGGGGGAGAGGGGCTGGGCTGGTTTCTGGGGGCTGGTTTCTGTCTTTTTTAAGATCTTCTTCCTTTGGGGAAATATATTCTGCCTTTTTAAATACTCCCCAAAATATTTCTTTCTCTGGATTCTTCCCACAATAGATAGGCAACTATGGTACTTTCCATATGTTTATTTCAGTTCCATTATTCCATGCATCATGACCAATGATTGAAGCCTAGGCACACTGAAGAAAAAACAAAAGATTCTTTCTTCCAAATGCATTGACTGGATGATATGTAGAAGTTGGATGAAAGGAAGAAAAAGGAGAAAGAATGCATCAAGACTCAGAATTAGAAATTAAGCATTTAAGAATATTCATGGGAGCACATTTTAAATCATTGCTGAATTTTAGTCAATTTACAGTTTTTAATAAATTTACAACTTTTAATCAATTTATCAAGTGTGATTCTGTAATCCATGCAGACAGCTGCTAAGGATTTGAACTTGATTAGTTGTTTCACTGTGGCAATTGTAGTTTTGCCCATTCATCTTGGGTCTATGACTGCATTACGAAGATTGAGTAAAAAAATGATATGAGATTGAATCTAGAGTTTGTTTTGGCGGATGGTAGCATTCTTTTAATGGGATTCTAGTTAGAACTCTTTCTATTTAGAACTATTTGTTGATTTGTTGCTAACTTCTAACCTCTCAAGACCTGGAAGACTTCATTGTCTTCACTATAACAAATTTAGAGAAGGGAGGGACAAGAAGTTGCTGGAGGAGAAAACATTAAAAAACAAACAAAATTCCCTGATTCCATTCCATTAGAGGCTTTCCTAGATCATTTTCCTATGAGAAATGATAATCTGTCACATAGCAAGTAATGGATTCAGCCATTTTTTCTGTTTTCATAAATGATTTGTCCTGCTTAAACTGTGGTAAGCTATCTGAATTTTAGTTTCCCTCTGCCATCCTTTATCCTGAATCCTGAATGGATGTTTTTATTCCCTTTTAAAAGAATTCAGTAAACTATATCAGTGTTATTTTCTTCTTTGGGAATGTGAGACAGAAAATATTGTTGATGTTCATTCTGGGATCTATAAGTGTGCCATATTCAATATCTGCCTTTTTAAATGTCTTTCATTGAAATTACTTTAAGCGATAGGAAACAATTACTTAGCAAATAATTGGACTTAACAGATTTCTTCTTAGATCTCCCATGTTGCCTGAGTGCTAATTTTCATGTAATAAATATATATCACTATTTCCATTTGTCAGTTGCATAAATAAGGTAATTTCTAGCTCAATAAGTATTTTTCAAATATTCATATCAAGTCTATAGAGCAGATTTTTATGATTGCAAGGAAGCAAGTTATTTTTAAAAGAACAATTTTTCACCTCAAAATTGCAGATATATTCACTAATAAATGAGGAGGTTATGATGGACGCAACCATATAATTAAAGTTCCATCCTTTAATGAGAATTGCTCTTTAAAAAAAGGATGGGGGATTTCATCACATAGTTGTGGCCAATGATAATAATTGCCTTTGAGAATTAGCTTGGTCCAGTGGTAAAGGCAGCTGTCTAGACCAGGAGTCTGTGAGTTCTAGTCCCATCTTAAATATAAAAGCTGGCTGGGTGAGTTTGGGCGAGTCAGGGTCTCTAAGTCTTAACTCACCTCATAGGTGTGTTGTGAGGAAAACAGGATAAGGTAAGAGTATTACGTATGTTCACTGGCTTGGGTTATTTATAAAATAATGAAACAAAAAAAAAAATCCAACCTAGCAATAGCTGAGAAGAGTGGTTATTGCACAAGATAGTATACATTGTTGTCTATGGAGATGCTCAATCATCCAGGTCATGGTTGTCCCAAAGGTGCTTTTTCCAAGAGACTACTGGATTTTCTTGTTTTTCTTTGAAGACATTTGGCTTCCCATCCAAAAAGCTGAAACTGAAGAAGAAGCAGAAAAGGCTTTCTTGGATGAGAAGCGAAATGTCTTCAAAGAAAAACAAGAAAGTCCAAATTGCTTCTTGAAAAAAGCACCTTTGAGAGTATACATTGTGATTTTTTTATAGCTTTAAAGATACTTGCAGCAGAAAAGTATATTTCTACCACAGATATATTTTCTTAATCATGTCCATATTATTTCTACAATTAGGAAGGAAAATGAAGCTTTCCTTGTTATAGGGTAAATAAAGGAACACTGTTTCTAAGTATAAAAATTTAGACTCCCATTCAGGATTTATTCATTCTTTCTAAAGTTATTTTATATGTTTCATGAAACCATGTGCAATGTAAGTTTAGACAGTTCAGAAACATTTCTGTATACAGTATTAATCCACAATAGTATTTTCCACTCTGGAATAACACCAATATTTTAGCATTCTCCTACATGTGCAATTGCAAGCAGCTAAATACTGGATCATAATGTATAGCAATACAGGTATTCTTCAACTTACAACCATTCATTTAGCAACTATTTATAATTATAACAGCACTGAAAAAGTGGCTTGCAACCAGTCCTCATCTTCATGACCTTTGCAGTGTTCCAGGGTCATGTGATTGTATTTTGGCCGCTTGGTAACTGGTATGTATTAATGATGGTTGTAATGTCCCAGGGTTTCATGATTGCCATTTGCGACTTTCCCAGCTGGCTTCCGACAAGCAAGGTAAATAGGGAGAGACCAGTTTTCTCAATTACCTGTGATTACTTAGTGGCCATGGCAGAAATGTCATAAAATCTGGCATGGTTATGTGGAATCAACTTCCCCCCGAGGTTCGAACTACTCCCACCCTGCCGGCCTTTAAGAAAGCCATTAAAACTCTCCTGTTCCGGCAGGCCTGGGGCTGATGTCCCGGGGGGGGGGCGGGATATGATCGGACACGCTGTATGAATGTATTTATTTTATTGTTTTATTGTCAGATTATTGTTTTAATTTTGTACGCCGCCCTGAGTCCCTTGGGATTGGGCAGCATATAAATTTTAGAAATAAATAAATGATTCACTTAATGACCACATCATTTTATGATGGAGGTTCTAGATATTCAAGCATTTTGTACCCTTTTCCTGAAATGTACATAACAATATACCCACATAAACTGTTGCATATACTTGTTTTTCATACCTTTTGCTACAAACATAAAATTTCATGGGCTAATAGCAAAATGACTACATTTGGTGGTGAGTAGATTTTTAATTGTTTTGAAATGCTCTTTTGTTAAGAACAAAAAATACATTCCTCTTGAGGAATTTGTAGCATGATTAACATAACTGAGTACATAAATGGTCAGCATGAATTTCTAAATTGCTAAAATGAAGGCCTCATTCAGCACTATAGTTAAGTGAAAATAAAGCAGAACACTTTTAAACAGGGAATTAAATTCTGTGTTGAATGTAATTGTACAGAAATCATCCTATAGGAATAATTCTAGAGGAAATAATACATACAGTATCTCAGTATTTTAACAATAATCTTCAGCCAATTATATGTGCACTATCAGTAATCATTTTCCTGTGCCTTAATAATTCCTGAAATTTAGGGCATCACTAATTGAGACTCAAGAGATTCATGATCAAATCTCCTGAGTCATAATAACAAACAAAACAAAACAACTGTAGTAGTTATTTGATTCAAGGAGAAGACAGTATCAGGAAACTACCATATCTACATGAGAAATAATATACTTTTTGTTTCCTTCTCCCAATAGGGTTAATTCCATTTTTAAGCATCACAGTACTTTGGCAGTTTATTATAAATTATTTTATTTTAGAATTATTTTAGAAGAACTCATACCAAATCCAATCCTGATATTTCTGTCAGTTTTGCCAAAAATAAATAAAGCCAGAAAAAAATAGAATTTTTTTTATTTCCAATATCTTCTGAAACCAACCCATATTCTTAGTAAGTAGAATACACATACATTTGTAAAAATATGGCTATTACATGGAATGCTGCTGTGCTTACTCTGATTTTATTTGCATTATTGATGCATACATGAATATAAATCTTCAGATGTTTCTCTGAATGCATGGAAATGATAGAGAGAAAAGGTTGGACAAAGGATGCTGCCTCCATTTTCTAATTAGCTTGAAGCTTTCTGTACATTTGGCTAAATGGTTGAAGAGGTTGTTTAAGCATATACAATGCTGACAATTTGCATATACATAAATGCAAAATATAATGAATATAATGAATAATCTCCCTAAAGAGAACTGATAGTCCTTTAACATTGGATTGCAGTCTTATGTGTTTGGATAGCCTCATGTTTTACTTCATTCCTTTAGAGGTATTATGCAAATGCCTCATGTTTACGGGGCATATCTGTCATTTTAAGAGCAAATCAAAGAAAATGGCTACTAGGGAGAGGAGCTTTGCCCATACAAAAGATATGGACATCTGTATTTAGGCTCAAAATATCAGCTTACTGGAGAGCAAATTAATGAGGTTGTGCCATATCAGTATTTAACCCCAAATATTCACTGTTAATTCAGAGATTACTGAATTAAGTGGACATCATTATAAAAACACTGGACTACCACAATCCACCATGATTTTCTTCCATTTACTCCTATGGAGTGCATATGGGCTCAGAGGACTATTTAGAATTAAAAATGAAGCTTTATTTGTTGCTTTGCTTTGAAACATGCAAGATTTAGTTCAAGCTTCCTTTAAAAATCCAAAATCCAAAAATATATCCCTCAATCCCAAAACAAAATCCTTTTAAAATGTGAGAAACAATGGGGAAAGGACCTGGCAGAGACACAAAAGATGTGTCTGTACAAACTTTGTGTCTATGGATATCTCATTGATCTACTCGGCTACAGTACATATAGTTGCTTGGCTTTGCGTCAAACATATATAAGTTCAGGAATTTATTTTTTCATATATTATAGATAGATATAATTCCTCATTCTATTTATGGAACCTTTCATTGGAAGCAAACTTGAATCTAAAGTGGTAGGGGAACATTCATATTTTGTTCTTTGAGAAGCAACATGCAGTTTGCTAAATGTTCCTTGGATCCAAATACACAGTGACCTTTTTATCCTTTTTCTCTTTTTGATTTGTTCTGGGGAAATTGCAAGCACCTGCTATTTGGTTTCCAAAATTGACCTTTTGATACTGTTTGGATGGGATTGTAGTATATAAAAATGGGCAAAGAACAAGCAAGCACTTTATTTTAAAGTGCATTTTAGCTACTGCCTTTGAATTACATTTTCTTATTTTTTTTGTATCATTTTGTATACAATTAGAATGAAAGTTTGCAATAGTGGCGAATATCTGTAGCTTGGGTGTAGGTTGAGGGTGAAGGTTCATTTTCCGAGCTTGTAGGTTGTTTTCTGAATGTCTCGTTACCAGGCTAGGTAACATCTTCAGCGGAGTTTAGGGGATGAATGAAAGTATATAAAGTTCTTTGTATCTTCTCTGATTAAACTGTAATAAACTACCTACTTCACCTGCTGCCTTGCTCAAGAATCATAGAAGAATTGTTTGGTAGGGCTTATTTATCTTATAATATAATCCTAAAGTAGAGTTCAGAAACTATTGAACTAAAGCTTTGGCTTTAATGTAAATTTATCACATCAGCTAAACACAGAAAATCTGTAATTTGTTCCAAATTATTGTTTATGAAACCAGATTATTTTAACAAATCATATTGAACATTAATTATATTATGCTAAGCAGCAGTTCCCTCTGATGTGAAAGTAAAATCTGCTGTAACCATTTGTGGTTACACTGGAGAAGAGAACACAACAGAATATGCAAGAGCAGTAACTTATGAATACTTATGTCCTTAGTTTATTGTTACAGTACCTATAATGCTGCCACATTTTTAGTGCAAAAGTCAAACTATACTGTCTTTGTTTTTTTAGAGTGAAATATAATTAAATTAAAATCTCTAACTGGTATAGAATAATGAATGATCATGCATCACTTTAACCTTTTTAACTAAGAAACATAACTTAAAAGCTTAAAAATGAATGCACCCTTGCTAGATATGTCTTATTTAGCCATATTTACCCAACAAACAAAACACTTATTATTATCATTTGGCTTGATACTTTCAAATGATTAGTATGAATACTCCTTTATCAGTTGGGTTGCTTCTTAGATGGTTGAAATACATTTGGTTAAGCCATGACGTTAATTGGCAGAGTACATTTGGTTAACTCATTTTATCCTTAGATTTATGAATTAATAAAATATTCAGAATTTGGGCCTTAGTGTATGAGATCTTAACGCTAAGAATAATTTCATATATTCCTGCTTTTTCATTTTTTTAAAACCTGTTGTAAGAAAATTGTTTTGTGGTATATTGCCAATCCAAGGGAAATTCTTGTGACTTTTTGCTTCAATGTGCTTCTTCAGCTGGAAGAACAATAGGCAAGTTCAGAGTGAATAGAAGAAAAAGCATTCAGTCTCTTGTTAATACAATTGCAGAGTTAAAGAAAGCAGTTGTTTCTTGCCAATATATTGATTAAGCTTGAAGATAAAAACATTTTTTTTAAAAAAAATGTTCCTCCACTGAAAATAGTGAACCAGTAAATAGAAAGTATGGCAAATTTAAATCCTAAAATTTGTTTTTAAGATTCTCAGTGTGAACTTTAATGCAAATGGCATTTGGTTACAATTGTAATTTTAGGGTGCCAGTAGATCCTTTCCCAGTGACCACTGACTGCTGTCTATGACTTATATTAGAATATCCCAGCAACTATACTACATCAGTACATAATACTAGCAGAGAAAGTATGAGAAAGAAAAATAGCTTGTACTCTCCATTGACCAGTGGGAAAGGCTCTGCCATCTTTTTGTTAACAATGGTACTGCTAGTTGTCCCAGAATTAGAGAACACTTTTCACATTTTGGCCACATAAGATGTGGGAGCCAGTGAAAGTTATAATTTTCCTGATATAAGATAATATTACTGCCTTGGAATAATATTTGCTGGAACTTTTGTGTTTGGTGAAAAGGACTGAAAGGGGCATATCTTTTTTCCATCACATCTATTTTTTTTTTCTGGAAGAGATTCAAATTACCATATATAATTGAGAAATAACTTAACCCATATACTCTTTGAGACCCCAATGATAATAACTGGGAAGCCCAAAACTTTTATTATCGTTCATTAACTACTGTAGATGTGATTATTTCTAGATCTCAATTGATGTTGAATATAGCAAGTTACCTTGTTGAAGACAGTGTACAGTACTATGCCATTTAAGTCCAAGTCTTACCTGTTTTGTTGAATAGATTTTATTTCTGAAGTATTTGTGTTGTTAATCTGATTGTAGAAATATGAATATGATTTTTAAATTAATTTCTCATCATTTTTAAAATGGGAAATGGAATTCAAGAGTAGTGGAATAAATGATCTAGTATTTTAAAGAAATGTTCTAAGAAAGGTCTTATGTACCATTTCTGAAATAAAGACTTTACAATAATTTTTGGACATTGTCACATCTGTAAAAATGCTTATATGCAATTATAACATTTCAAAAATGTATTATATGGTAAAAGTGTCAATTATCATAAGGCAGAAATAGCTTGTAGTTCCTGCAAAACAAAACAAAAATAATTAGCTATTTTCCCTGTTACACCAAGATTTATTGGGATTTACTTTATAGATTCAGTGTCTAAGTAGTTATACAAAAGCCCTTAAAGAAAAATAATAGCAATTTTTCAAGACCTCATCTATATTGTTACAATAGCATTTAAGTTTATGTTCAGTTTCTGGCTATGTAAGCAGAATTGCACAGCTGTTCCACTTGCAGTTGGCTGGATTGCCCTCCTTCATCCCATGTTTGTAAATAGGCAATTTTCTGTATTAAGAGTTCACTATAAGCCAGGACATTTTGCTATTTCATCCAGTTCCCCTACATTGTCTGAAACAGGGGTACACAACCCCAGGTCCATGGACTGGTACTGAGCTATGGCATGCCAGCAACCAGTCCGCACAAACAAAGAAAGCAACATCCACAGGATGCAGGCAGCACACAAAACCACACACTCTCCAGTCCATGGAAAAATCTCTCTCCACGTAACCGGTCCCTGGTGCCAAAAAGGTTGGGGACCTCTGGTTTGAGAAATTCTGGTTTCAGTATTGCCATGGATTAAATTGTAAATGCTGTGCTTAGTTCATACTGAGTTTTCCTATTTTTTTTTTAAAAAGATAATATTTAATTCTAGCATTATATGCAAACTACAAAATCAATTGCAAGGTATAAAATACCGTACTTTCTGGCATATAAGATGACTTTTGCAAGCGTTAAAATCGGGACTGAAGTCTTATACGTCGAGTCGTCTTATACGCTGGAAATAATGGTAGTTTCCAGCGTATAAAACAACTTTCTAGGCATGCAACTCAGCGCCGAAGATGGGGGTCATTTTATACGCCAGGTCGCCTTATACGCCGGCATATACGGTATCTGTCCCCTGTTGTTTTTAGTTATCCAAATAATGTGATTATTACAGGGGGGGCATTTCTCAGGAGGACAGCTTGTGTGAAATATGGACGCATATCTACATATGGACATATTTCACTTTATTTTGGCATGTCAACCCATGGAGGGTTCCCCAAGATTCTTTGACATATGGATTGTGATGAATGTGGAACAACTTTTCAGACTGTGATGCCCCCCCTTCTGTTTTTCTTGGGTAATAAACTACACCTTACCACATAATGGTCTTAAACTTGATAGGATTATTATAGATGAAGTTCAATTGAACACTGAGAGTTAACTTTATACTGACTGTGTATCCTACTCCTTTTGTTCTCCCACCAACTGTATACTTCAAAATAAACTCTGACCTTTTTAAAATTATTGTTACACTAAAAGCTAAAGCTTATACATTAAAGCATTAAGTATATTGGAACTGTATTTTAGAAATACCATACCCATGAATGATTACTTCTAGTAACCTTTTTCTTCATGCCCATAACCTTTTTCTTCATGGCCAAATGTATTGTAAAATATTATCAGTTTTTCTCTATTCTTATTCTAGCCCTTTATCCCGAACAAAGGCCTGAATACAGAATGAAGGAGCCAAAAGATTTTTCCTACATTCCTATGATAGAAGTTTTATTGGTAACTAACTCATACTCATTTAGTTACTATTTTTAAAAGCTACTATAAATGGAGCATATCATAAAGATGTACACTGCTACATCTTTATATTCATGTTTTTAAACTATAACCTTACAAATGAGAAGGTTGATTTCATACATTTAAATGAATAGACCACAGTATTTTTTCCTACTTTTCTGATCTCTGCAGAATCAATCTTTTTATCTATTTGTTTTAGATATTTATTAAAATGAATTATCCAAAATGTCTAATCTAGGAGAATCATAGATATCATCATCCACAAGAAGTCCTAGTTTCCAAATGAATAATTGTGTTTGTTCACTACAATGACAACATGTGAATATAAACAATAATTTTGCAACTACCTTACTTTGATTATAATGAATGGTTGTTATAATCTAAAAAATCCTATAAACTCTGTTGTTTATATTTCCTATAAGTTCAGACTGAAATCTTTTGTTAACCAGTGTATTATGAAATATTTAAAATCCCCAGTCAAAAATCCTTTTTAATAATACATTGGTTTGGTAACTTTTTATAGACTTAAATAATCCTAAACAATTTAGTTTCCATCTTGTAGTACAATTAAAATTTTAACGGAATCTTCTTTGAGATACTTCATAGAAGTGTTCTAGAGATGATTTTGGCTGTTGTGATGTGGAATAAAAACAGGAGATAGATGTCTGGTATGGGTGAGTCAAGTACGATTAGCTAACATGCATACAACAGTTTATGCCCAGTCTTTGAAAGGTTCAAATTAGCATGTAAATACTTTCAATCCTGATTACCAGTTTCAGGCAAGATTTTAAGGATGATTTTTTTTTCATTGCATTGATAGTCATCTCTAAATGACAGTAATTATTTTTTTTTCATGATGCAGTCATAAAGCATGACATCACCCCACTGCTTAGTGACATCAGTTACATCAGTCCCTAGTTACCATTATTAAATGAATCACCATAGGTTGTTAAATGAGAACCTCATGTGATTTTGATTTACAACTTCCTACCAGCTTCCTCATTGATTTTGCTTGTGGCAAGATAGTAGGGAAATTTGCAAATCCTGATAACGTGACCATGGTAAGCTATAATGACCACACCACACATGCTCTCTATCTGTCTCTTGCTCGCTCACTCGCTTGTTTGCTCGCTCATGTTTCTATGAAAAGGAAAGGAATTATCACCATATGGAACAGAAGTGTTGATTGTTACAATATGTCCCTTATTAAAAAATGATCCAACAAAGTAGGCTGTAAATCAACACGGATCACAAAGGACTTGAATATTCCCAGCTACACTATTAAACAAGCTGAAATCTCTAACTGTATTACAGAAAAGTTCTCTTTCTAATTATTATTTCTGCTTACCCTTACATAATTGGTTCATGCCCGAGCCAAATTTCATACCTTCCTATAGCACTGATTGATTGAAAATCCTATATCTTCTTTTATGTAGACTATAACTTAATGGGAAGCTTTCAAGATAAAAATCAATAAATATTTATGTGATGACTATACAAATCCTCAGAAACTAAGGACAGAACCAATGATGGGCCACATACAAAAAAGAAGAAATGTGATCTTTCTCAAATCAAACAAGTTAATTTTGCCATCTCTGCTAGTTCATGATTTTATGGTTATGGACAGTGAAGGTACCTGAATAGATAACAGTTTGCCACCAACAATTCAGAACAATTTAGAAACTGTATGACTTAATTTAGAAAAGGGCTAGCACCAAGAATAGTAAGCATTGGATTCTAAGAGAAAGCCCTCTGTTCTTGTACCTTTTAGTATTGACATTCTAGACTGCATTTTAAAGCTCAAAATATTCAGGATTGTTTTGTTAGCTTTTACTCTTTCTCTTGTCTTTTGCTGTCCTTTTGTCTGCAATTTCAAATCTGAATTGTGGGTCTTCTTTTTTTAAAAAATATAATTTGTCCTGAAATTTTAAAAAGATAAAAATAATACAAATATTATAAAAAAGAATATAAGGCAAATAGTGAATAAGTAAGAATTAAAATAAGGAAAAAAGGGAGAGGAGGGAAGACAGGAGAGGAGAGGAGTGTGATGAATCCCCTGGACGCTTCCCCCAGATACCTCTACAGATGTCATCTGTTTTCTGGTCATTGAGATTCTTACCTTGCTTTGGATTAATACCACGCCTGGACTTGGACTATGCCTTGTGAACTCTGGACTTTTCTTGCTTCGTGAACCCTCCTGTATGGTGGATTTCATTTTGCCTGGTGGTTTATTTTGATCGGGAAACTTTCAACTGCCTTGTGGATTCATTGGCCATTGCTTTGTGGACTAGCATTGGTCTGTGACTGGACTTAATTGGGATAGTTGTGGATTTTGGGTAAAGGGAGTTGCTGGGGAATATTAATAAACCCACTAAACCACAGTTATGTGTGTGTGTGAGAGAGAGAAAGAGAGAGGGGGGGGGGCAGGACAGGACAGGACATTAAGAAACATCTTCCAATCTTTTTGACAGTAGTTATATTTTATATAAATATATATCTATATAAATACACACACATACATATTGTATATATACATACATAGATATATTTTATAAAAACTGTGGCTATATTTTACTCTCTGTTTCTGAGGTAACAGCATAATTTCCTTCTTTCGCTAATCATTTCTAATCTTCAAATCCATAAATCTCAAGTTAATTTTTCTTTCTTTTTTTTGCAAAAAGTAAATAAATGGTTTCCAGTCACAGATAAATCTAGCTGATGTTTCTCAAATTAAACAAGTTAATTTTGCCATCTCCGCTAGTTCTGTTATCTTCACCAACCATTCTTCTGTATGGGTATTTCCAAATTTTTCCATTCTTATGGATATAACAGTCTATAATAGAATTCAGAAATGTCTAGCTTTTTTACAAGTCAACCATGATAACATAACCTTCATGTTGTTCACATTTCCAACATAAATTTGACGTATCTTTATACATTATGGATATTGTTTTTGGAATCATATGTCAAAGATACATCATTTTATAAAAATTGTTTTTGAAGTTAACAATATAAATTTCAATCCTTTTAGTTACATATTTTAGTCACATATTTTCCCATTGTTTCATCACTATATTGTGTCCAAATTCTTAGCCCATTTTATTGCACAAGTCTTTTCCTTGTTATTTTTTTGTGTCAAATTTCATAGAAGTTTATTCATTTTGGCAATTATACATGTTCATCATTTGTATATGGTTCAACTTCAACATCTTTTTTGTTCAATTCTAAATGTCCTGTTATCTACTTTAAATCTTTCTCTTAATTGTACATATAAAAACTATTGAAAACTAAATCTCACTGCAGTTACAGTTAATTGGATTTTTGATTTCATCTTATATTCTTCATGTTCCTGTTATAACAATGCTCTTTACCTATTGTTTCTTTCCTGTAAAATGCTACTTGTACTAAGACCCATAAAAGCATTTTTGGACAAAGTCTGCATTATATCTGTTCCATATATTCAATATGGACTTCTAATATAATGATTCTTAAAATCTACATTAATTTTATTACCCCAAAGAAAATGATATTATCTGAACATCTCTAATCATGCCCTTCTAATTGTAAATTTTTCTATTTCTTCTATTTCTCCTTCTAATTGTAAATTTTTCTAAAGCCACTCTTTTTTTTCTAGACTGAGCAGCAAGCTGCAAAATACAATTTCAAATCAGGCAGTCCCAATTCTCCTCATTGCTTATGGGTCATTCTGGTCCTGAGCAAAAACAATTCACAATGCTTTCTGATTTCATAATAATACTATATTGACGTATTTTATTTATTTATGCAAGAACTTATTCAGGTAGAGAGTAATGGACATTTTTTTAAAAGAAAAGTGATTTGACAATAGAAGACAACAAACCTGATATGAATGGCAATACATGGTGTAAATTAACTTTGTGTCTGTATTTGATTGAGGTATTAGCATCTTGGCTTCTGACTGATTTTTTAATCTTGCCAAAATTTTGATAAGGAAGATTAGATTCTTCTTTCTCCTTTCTTTTTTTCTTTCTCTTGCTGTAATGGATTGGCTGGATTATTTAAAGAAATTAAACATCCCTGTTTCTTTGTTGTGAAACTAGAGAACCTCCAAATGATTGCCAGCTATACCTCATTGGCCATAGTCCTTAACTTACAACAATTCACTTAGTGTCTGTTCAAAGTTACAACGGCACTGAAAAAGCGATTTATGTCTGTTTCCACACCACCATTGCAACAGACCCACAGTCATGTGATCAAAATTCGGACGCTTGTCAACTGACTCATATTTATGATGGTTGCAGTATCCCAGGATCTTGACAGCCTTGAATATTGAGTGCTAGCTAACAAAATGAAATTCAGTAGTGAAAAAAATACATTTAGGCAAGAAAAACCAAATGCACGGGTATAGTATAGGGCAGTGATGGTGAACCTTTTAGAGACTGAGTGCCCAAACTGCGACCCAAAACCCACTTATGCATCATCAAATGCCGGGTGGGTGTGGCCCTTTGGCTGGGTCTGGCCCATTGACTGTGTTATTGTTGTTGTTGTTGTTGTTGTTATTATTATTATTATTATTATTATTATTATTATTATTATTATTATTGTTATTTCAATAGGGAAGCCAGATTCACTTAGCAACCATGTTATTAACTTAACAACTGCAGTGATTTGCTTAAGAACTGTGGCAAGAATGGTTCTAAAATGGGGCAAAACTCCATTGTGGTCATAAGTCTATACAGCACTTAACAACTATGATCATATTTCCTTAATCAATTAGGACTCTTTCCTCCCAGCCAGCAAGATAGTATGAAAACTGATAGATAACCTGTGCCCCATTCTTACATTTGACTCTTATCCCTTCGGAGTAACAAAATAAGGGAGAAGAAAGCAAACTGGTCCTTGATGGCAAACTGCAAGCCCATTGGATGAAAAGGATGGAGGGGAACTAAACTCTGGAAAGAAGCAGGAAATATATTGTCCGAGCTAAGTAGTGTAAGTAGCTTTCAGATGGACCCTCAAAAATAAGAACATTCAGGTTCCTGGACAGCAATTGAAGAGAAGGAGAAGACAAGGAAGAGAAGGTTCTTACAGCCATTTCTCCACTGCCTCACAGTGGACCTAAACTCTCTCAGAATCTGTCCTTTTCACAGTCACCTCCTATTCAGAATACAAGCAGAAATGCACTGGAGGGAAAGGTGATAGTGTAGTAACAGCAACAGTATTCTTCTGCCTCTCACTCATTCCTCCTCCTATTTGCCTCCACTTCAACTATTATCATGGCCTCAGAGGACTATTTTGCCCCTTTAAATTTGAATACAAGGGGAGCTTAAGGGGTCAATTTATTTTCCAAAGCACCAGCGGGCAGAAAAAAAAAACAATGGGTGGAAACTAATGAAGGAGAGAAGCAACCTGGAATTAAAGAGAAACTTCTTAGCAGTGAGGACAATTAACCAGTTGAACAGCTTACCTTCAGACATTGTGGGTGCTTCACCACTAGAGGTTTTTAAGAAGAGACTGAATAGTCACCTGTCTGAAATGGTATAGGACAGTGGTGGCGAACCTATGGCACGGGTGCCAGAGGCGGCACTCAGATACTAGGGCTTCAGCTGGTTTTATAAAATCTTTTCGCTTTAGTCCTCCACTGCCGTGTGCAAAAAAAAAAAAAAAAAGGTTCAGTCAATTTCAACTTCTCGCAGGAAAAAGATCTTGCAAAGTTGGAATTGATTGAACTTTTTAGTCCCACCCAGTCTGCCGTTACCACCGCAGCCACGCCCACCCAATGGGCCACACCCCCAATTGGCCACACCTAGCCAATGGGCTACACCCACCCGGCACCTGACGATGCATAAGTGGGTTTTGGGTTGCAGTTTGGGCACTCAGTCTCTAAAAGGTTCGCCATCACTGGTATAGGATCTCCTGCTTGAGCAGGATGCTGGACTAGAAGATTTCCAAGGTCCTTTCCACCTCTATTCTGATTCTGATTCTTGTGCCAACAAGCCCTAAAGCAGCCCCTTTTCCTGTCTTCACTGTTTGCCTGTCCCTAGTATCGTACAATCCTATTGTAATATCTGCCTCTGGGACTGCTTTAGTATCTAGGTGTACTTTTTAAAGTGTGTACAGAATTCAGTTCAGGCAATTCATCCCAAATGCAGCCAAACCCAGTTCATATAAATAAAGAAGCAACTAAACTTAATTGGGCAGCTAATTTGATTTAAATATTTAATATTGCCTTTATTAGTTTTTCAAATGCAGAGAAATAAGATTTGTATTATTTAGTGCTGTTCGTCATTTTTATTTGCTTTGTTTAATTAGTATTATTGTTATAGGTTGAAAGAAAAATATAAATTATCTCAGAAGAGTATACATTGTGGCTAACTGAATAATTTGTGATATTGGTGGATGTAGGAGACAGTCTCTTCTAGCCAGAGAAAGAGCCAAATGGGGAATTAGTCTAGAGTCCCTGTGGGTAATAGGGCGAAGTCCAACCCACTTTGAATACTGTTAAACCTTATCTAATCTCACCCAGCTGCAAACATCAGTCTGAGGAGTTCCTATGTATATGCTTGAGCAATAAAACAGCTAATTGAACTCTTCATGTGTGGGTCTGGTTGTTTGCACCTGTCATAGGAGTTTCTAACAATCTGTGACTAGTGTGGGTCTTTAAGTTACACAGTTGCACTGACACTGGTGTAATAATGTTCTCTGATACTCAGACATTATTCTTCATGTTTAAGTAATCAGAGAAAGGACTATGCTTAAGCATCTGCAGACACTATTAGTAATAACTATAGTACAAATAGACAGGGAATCTAAAGGCTGAAAGGTCTTGTTCCCAGGATAGATTCAGAGAGTTTGTTCCATAATATAAGATTTCGGGTCATACTCGCTTGCTATGATTTTTCATTATGTGCTCTTTGTTTAGAAAAATATTTTATGCATGTGTGAGGAAGATTTGATGCTTGTGAAATATGATATATGTACTTTTTCTAACTTATACAGCACTAAGCAATTGGTAATGACATACACTGGTTGCCAGCTAATTGTATAAACGATAACTTGTACATAAAGTATTGTTTTGCTTTAAAACCTTAACACTCAAGGTTGCCATACTGAATTCCCTTTGGCTTTTGTGTAAAAGAGTTCAAGTTCTACAGCAAAGATAGATGCTAATCAATGTGATTTTAGGAAAGCACCAAAATAATATCTGAGAAAATAAAGTTTGACACAGTAATTAGCAGAGCAAAAGAAAGTGACCACAATTTATTTTTGATTAAAAGAAACTTTCAACAAATTTCCATATGTAAGAAATGTTACTTTTTAAGATTCTGACTCTTGATGTTGACCTTATCACATTATATCAGTGTTGTTAATTTGCCAAATTTTGTCACACAGTATTTCTGTCAGCTATAAGATTTGGGATTTCTAACTGTAGAGAAGAATCGTATTAGAACTATGATGATTTTTCATACAATCCATGCCATCTTCTTTTATTATCATTACTTTTACAGCTACACAATTAAATTCTCTCCTAATGCCTCTTTTACCACTAAAATATCTAATACTTCATGGACAAATAATATGGAAAGATGGAGAAGGGTTTTTTTAGCATCTTTTTTTTCTAATAACAAGTTTCAGTGGAAAAAAAATAAAATAACTAAACACTGTTTGAAACCATAGCTCATGGTAATTCTCATATATAAGTATGAAGAGTAAATGGATGTGTGTGAATGGTCATGGAGCATATTTTAAGGAGAAATAGAACCTTCAACATTCTATTTCTTTCCACCATCTTAAGTTTTTTTTTCCCAAGTGAAAACAAATGTATTTTTGTATTTTTAAGAAAAAGAAGTAAGTTTTGAACTAGCTGTTTTCAGCCTGTGCTCCTAATAGCTTATCTCTAATAAATATACAGGGACCCTATGCTTACAGCCACAATTGAGCCAAAATTTTCTGTTGTTAAATGAGAAATTTGTTAAGTGAGTTTTGCTCCATTTTAGGATCTATCTTGTGATACTTGCTAAGTGAATAACTACAGTTGTTAAGCTGGTAATGCAGTTGTTAAGTGACTCTGGCTTTCCTATTGACCTTGCTTATCCGAAGTTACAGAAGGTGATCAAATGACCCTGGGACATTGCAACCATCATAAATATAAGTTAGTTGTGCCAAGTGTCTGAATTTTGATCATGTGACTATGGGGATGCTGCAATGGCCATAAGTGTGAAAAATGATCATAAGTCACTTTTCTCAGTGACATTGTAACTTCAAATGGTCACTAAATGAACTGTTGTAAATTGAGGATTTCTGTATTCAGTTCTAAAAATAGCAAAAACAACCCAGCCCAACCTGTAGTTGATTCAGTGGCATGGTATTCAAAGGAAACATATTGAATCATGGTGTTTCCCATGTGCTTTCATAAAAACAAACTAACATTTCTGGTTTTATTATGTTTTTCCCCAAGTATAGAAAGCCATGTTATCACACAACTGATCTCCTTTGGAACATGTAGTTCAGAAGCTCCATTTCCCTTTAGTGGATCAATGTTAAACGAATCATTGATTGACTGTACTAAATATTCAATTTTAAATATACTTTATTAACGTAGGGTGTTTTTTTCCCTTTCCTTAGCAACTTTTGCGAGAGCGACAGCAGATGGCCAGCCGTCCTTTTGCTTCTGTGGATGTAGCACTCGAAATAGGAGCTGAGCAAACAGACTTTCTACGAGGTCCATTAGAGGTAGGCACTGTGTCGCCAACTAGGGACCATTTCAATTTGCATATTTATATTGCTAGTCTCATCTGCATCTGCTTCTGAAACCAAGAAGAGCAGGATTACCTGTAGCCAACAAGTTGAAGCTACATATGTTGTGTCATTTTCAAGGTTCATCATTTCAGTAGTGTAACATGAACAGTAACAAAAGCCACCAGAGGATCCATTAGCCTAGCCTGCAATGACAATCTGCTCACCTGGCAGCCCTTTTTTTGGCAGACAACTGTTAGTTGCATGTATTAAACAAGTCTCATGTTTGGTCTTTTGAGTATACTGTGCTCCCTGGTTAACATTCATATCCATCTTAATTTACTAGGATTGTATTTTAAAATGAGATTTGCATTGCATGTCTTTATTCTGATTTAATATATTATGTTTGGAGATATATTACTTATGGATATATTATGTTTGTGATTAACGGATACATTCCAACATTTTTAATTGTAAAGGCAACACTCTGAAAAAGAAATTATAAAATGCTATACAATACAACATGGCAGGGGAATAATGTAAAAATGTACAAAATAGATTCTAGAAGCATCACCTAAAATTAAAGAGAAGTGCAAATAAAGGTTGATAATGACTACCGACATAACTTGGACCAGTTTTTTGTGTAGCCACATAGTTCTGTATCTTTAACTATCATAGTTTAATTACTGTATGATCATTAATATATATATTCTACAAAAAATGTTCTGATATTTTTCCAAATTATAAAGTAACTTATATCTGTCATTTTTTATAAATAATTTGAGGTCTTTCTCTCAAAGGAACAAGCAAGAACATGGATGATTAGGGAAAAAATAGAAGTATGACCTCTTGCTTAGATAGTATTTGATAGTCTCATTATAGCCGTCTAGACATTATATGTCCTTAGATGTACAAGTTACTCAAACTGAGACCTTTATTAATGGGAATATGATAAGTGTGAGATTTCCCAGTCTGTTTATACAGGTATTCCTCAAGAAACTACAGGCAGCTTAATGATAGTTCAAAATTATGGCCATCATTCCAAAATTATAAGACTCTATTCCAGAGTTATGAGAGCCGACACTGTGGTCATTCACCCTCACACAGATCACGGGAATGCAGCATCCCCCTCCCTGCCTCTCATCCCCCATCCTGCTCCAGTGGGACCTGCAGTGCTCAGACCTGCTCCCTATGCCTCCTGGAAGAAGGCACCATTTTCAAGGTCCCAACAATTCCTTGCAGAAATGGCAGCTGCTTTGAGAGCTTTCTGCAGAATCGGCTGGCTGCCAATTAGCTGTCCATCAGGAGGTTTCAAAGCTCTGCTGCCTCTTGCCTTTCAGATGGACAGCTAAATCTTGCAAAGAACCAGTGTCCTCCATTTTGTTGCATAACTTTTGGAGGTGACTTTTTTTCTTTAGTTCAGGGGGAAAAGCCACAGAAAAATTTTATTTCCTTGTTGCTTCATTCCTTCAGCCTGGAGTCAAGATAAGATTTTTAAAAGGGATAAAAATTGGAAAGCAGGGGGAGAATTTAGTCCTAGCCTCTAATCAGAGCAGAGGGGAATCAACAAATCTGTCCCTCCCAATTTTATTTTATTTTTATTGAAGAAATGTGGCATTCTAGGGAAGGGAGGAAAGGAAATAAGAAGGGAAAGGTTTTAGGAAGCTCATCCTGAAGCTGACTTTAATGCAAAGGCCAGCTTCCCAAAGCCAGGCAAGGGGCAGGAGAGTTTTGCAGCCTCCCAATGGCAAGCTGATCAGTGGCAGGCTGATGGGTGCAGAAAGCTCTGAAAGACTGGTTCCTTTTTTGCCACAGAAAAGCAGGGCACCTTGGCAGGAGAAGGGCAGGGGCAAAATTAAGAATAGCAGGCATGCCAAGGGTTTTCCTTCCTCATTCTTGCTCACTGGCAAGGCAGTCAGTTGTGTGGTGGGCCGGCGTACAGGGTGGGGGAGGCCTGAGCAGCTGGGCTTGTGCCTGTGCTAGGATTCCCAGGATCTCTCCCCCCCATCCCCGAGCTCCATTTAATAACCTGTGCATTTATTTAACAAATGCACTGTAAAGAGCAGGAATCATTACTTGAGGCAATTAATTTAACATTGTTCCAACTTTTGATTCTAATGGACAGGTTCCATTATGGTCATAACTCAAGGAATACTTGTAATCATAAGAATCAAAGACAATCCTGCAATTTCTGCATAGATATTGTGTACCCAGATTAAGATTATTGGCTCCTAGAAGAGATACGGATTGTAGAGATATCTAATTGGCTTTGCTTATATCTGTTTTACTTTACCCCAACATGATCACTTAAGTAATAAACGGTAGCTAGTGATAGGGACAGGCAAACTTTCAGATGTTTTAGAGTGTAATTCCCAGGAGTCTAAGCTAGTTTAGCAAATAGTTAAGGATTATAACTGTAGTCTGAAATATCTAAGGGTCCCATACTGCTTTGTGTTGTCTCAGTAGATCAGGCAATGTGTATATGTGAGTAATCAAATGAAGTATATAAGAAAGCCAGCAGCATTATAGGTATCAGAAATTAGATAGCATATGTTAACAGAGGTAGGTTTTATCTTTGTAAAATTATGATAGTGTGCTGCACATAGAACAGAATTACACTGACTAAATTACAAAATATTTTTATTTTAGTCTTCTTTAAGTAGCAGTGGCATTCCTTTCTTAAAGAAGTTGATTAAGATCCTCAGCAACCAGTACATTTCCACAGCACATTTATTGGGCATACTGAAGGATAAATCAGCAGACTTACTCTGGGTCTCCTCCTGCTATACATTACCAAGAATGCACAGTAAGAGGAAGAAAAGAGAGGAAGCTTGGAAAGTAAATATCTTCTCCTTATAAAGTAACATATGGAAGGAAAACAAAGAAAATGTCCTTTATTTCTATTGAATTATTTTAAAATAAGGACACAGCTGGGGTTATGCTGTGTAGATGGGCATGTATCCATGGGCCTAGAGTCAAGAAAAGGAAAAGAAGTTTGGAATTGTAATGTTATAGAGCAGTGTTTCCCAAACTTGACCATTTTAAGGCATGAGGACTTCAACTCCCAGAATTCCACAGCCAGCAACGCTGGCTGTGGAATTCTGGGAGTTGAAGTCCACATGCCTTAAAATGGTCAAGTTTGGGAAACACTGTTATAGAGAATATATTTTTAGGATATTCAAATGGCAGAGCAGATCCTCAGGAAAAACCTGTTTTTATTATTTTTTAATTAAATGTTAGAAATAAACATCAAAATTAATTGTCCTTTTATATGACATGTTTATCTAGAAACCAACTAATAGAGAAACTGACTTTAACTGTATATTTTTAAAGTTATTAATAACCCCTTTTCCCCAACTCTGATCATTTTATTTGTGTATTTGTGTTCACTGCATGCCTGTGTTCGGCTTATGCTAGTAAAACATAGGTAGGATGTGAATGTTAACATTTCTGTGAAAGGATTGCAGTCTGAAGAAATATTGCATTACCCTAAATATTTAGTAATCTATTGCACTGTATCAATTACTCTGTGGTATCTACAACGTAGAGTTCAGTACAAAGAAAGAGGGCTGTATGACAAAACTAAATTACCAGTCTCTTCTGAACTTGTAAAAGCTAAATAATAAAAATCACACTTCCCCTAAATTGTTACAGTTTTCCTAGTTCGTATAATTGCCTTGCAATTATTTTTATGAAATTCTGCAATAAAAGAAGCCATTTCCTTATTTTATTTTTACATTTTTAATTTATTTAAATTATTAATTCATTTATTACATTTGTGTTGTGATATATAATGATATAATATAATATAATAAATATAATATAATAAATATAATATATTAATACAACACAATACAATACAATACAATACAATACAACATAATCTTATAAGCTTTCCATATATTTATTGGGAAGTGAATTCCATTTGATAATCTTAATCATGGTGGTTTTAATCATTGTGCTCCTTACTAAGTATATCTGTTAGTTGACATCAGTAGAATGGGTGCATATATATGACTGCCATAGCACCTATTATTCAGTATGTGGGAATAAATATCATATTCTTTCCAATTCAGCAAATTGTATTTATACTGCTAGTAAAATAATAATTTCTTTAACCAACCTTCCTTGTTTTATTTGATTGACAATCAATTTTGGATCAGATATAATTTCAGAAGTATCATTTTATTTTGTGGTAGTAGCTCTGACAGCTTTGATTATGTGAGTTTGACCTGTGGATTTTATTTATTTATTTATTTATTTTTAAAATTTATAAGCCGCCCCACTCCCGAAGGACTCTGGGCGGCTAACAATAAAAAACACATAAAACATAACACACAACAATACAAAAACAATCATCTAGGGGTAAGGTTTTATAAACCCCAGGCCTGCCGGAAAAGCCAGGTCTTAAGTAGCTTACGGAAGACCAACAGGGTGGGAGCGGTCCTAATCTCCGGGGGAAGCTGATTCCAAAGCATGGGCGCCATCACAGAGAAGGCCCTCCTCCGTGGCCCCGCCAAATGGCACTGCTTGGCCGACGGGGCCCGAAGGAGGCCCAGCCTGTGGGATCTAACCGGACGTAGGGAACTATGAGGTAGTAGGCGGTCTCGCAAATAGCCTGGCCGTGAGCCATATAGGGCTTTAAAGGTAATGACCAACACCTTGAATTGGACCCGGAGACCAATAGGCAACCAGTGCAGCTCACGGAGGATAGGTGTAACGTGGGTGTATCGAGGACCACCCACTATCACTCGCGCGGTTGCATTCTGGACCAACTGTAGTCTCCGAATACTTTTCAAGGGTAGCCCCATGTAGAGCGCGTTGCAGTAGTCCAAACGTGAGGTGACAAGGGCGTGAGTGACTGTAAGGAGAGCCTCCCGGTCCAGGTAGGGTCACAACTGGTGCAAAGGTCCTCCCAGCCACAGCCGTCAATTGATGTTCCAAATTCAGCTGTGGATCAAGGAGGACACCCAAGTTGCGAACCCGCTCTGAAGGGGGTATATTTTCGCCCGCAAGAGTCAACACTGGACAGTCAACATGATCCTTGGGAGGCAACATCCAAAGCCACTCGGTCTTGTCAGGATTGAGCCTGAGTCTGTTAACCCCCATCCAGACCCTCACGGCATCGAGGCAACAGCCCATCACATCGGCCGCTTCACTGAGAGAGCTCGAGGAGGAGATATATAACTGGGTATCATCAGCATACTGATGAAACCTCACCCCGTGCTGTCTGATGATCTCACCCAGCGGCTTCATATAAATGTTAAATAGGAGGGGAGAGAGGACTGACCCCTGTGGCACGCCACATTCAATGGGCCTCGGGGTTGACCTCTGCCCTCCCACCAATACCGATTGCGACCGGCTAGAGAGGTAGGAGGAGAACCACCGTAAAACAGTGCCTCCCACTCCCACCCCTTCGAGTCGTCGCAAAAGGATACCATGATCGATGGTATCGAAGGCTGCTGAGAGGTCAAGTAGCACCAAGGCAGAGGAATAACCTCTGTCTCGGGCCCGCCAGAGATCATCCATCAGCGCGACCAAAGCGGTTTCTGTGCTGAAGCCGGGCCTGAAGCCAGATTGAAAAGGGTCTAGATAATTTTTTAGATAAATGTAGTGTTAGAACTGTTATACAGTACCTATTGTGTTACAAGTCTTCTACTAAGCTTGTAGTATAAATTCATTAATACATACATTCCTAAAGTTTTAGAATGGGATATTTTAATAGCTTCAACAAAGCCTTTAATTCCTGGGGCCATTATTTATTTATTTATTTGCTTATGAAAGCTGCAGGGAGCATGGTAAGGTCACTACCACTAGGGGATTTGCGGGATACTCCAGTATAAATAAGTATATCAAACCAAGTGGAAGCTGATTATCACTGGGTTTGTTTTTGTTTTACCTACCTACCTCCAAAGAGTAAAAATCACACTAAACTGTCGATTTGGGAAGTTTGAGAGCCACAAAATGGCTCAGGTATAACTGAGGTGATTGTATATGTTTAACAGCAACCTTTTAGCTTCCCCAGTTTACTTAATATTGATCATGCAGTGCATTCAAGCAATGGATTACATTTTTTAGATTTTTTTTACCCTGCCTTTATTATTTTTATAAATAATTCATGGCAGCAAACATACCTTCTACTCCTTCCTGTTCCTGTTTTTTCCAAAACAATCTGTGAGGTGAGTTGAATCCTCACTTTTACTTCAGTCTTTAAACCATATACATTTAATGTATAGACATCAGGGCCAAGCCCAAGGACAATATAGTGAAACCTAACTGAGTCCAATTCTTTATTTGCTTATACGTCATAGACATAATCTTGCCATATTAAAGCTACAATCTTCTAGACATACCTGGGAGATTCTAGGGTGTGGCTACCCTGAACTTATTCCCCTCTGTTCCAGTCTCTTAATTTGGGCTTCTCTCTGCTTCCTTCTTGGGAAACCACAGGCTATAATGGGAAAGTTTCGAAATGTTTGAAAATGCTTCATTTTTTGGCAGAATGAATGAGCGTAAGAAAATAGATCCTTTCATTGTCACTAAACTTGCCAAGTTTCAATTGGATACACATTCAAAAGTTTTCCCACAGTACTTTCAAAGTATCTCCCATGTACCGTATTTTCCGGCATATAAGATGACTTTCTAAACCATGAAAATCTTCTCAAAAGTCGGGGGTCATCTTATATGCCCAGTCGTCTTATACGCCGGAAAAGACGGGTATTCTATTTTATTCCTTTACACATGTGGTTTGGCATACCGCCTCCTTCTCTCTTCTTCCCTCTCCTTCGCCATCCCAATCCTTTGCCCACCCCTCCAGAACTGCGGATTGGTAGTGGCCGTCCCGTGATTAATTCATTCGAAGGAAGTAGAAAGGGATGGCCCATGCAATGGGGAAGGGGGAAAAAGAGTTGTAGGGTGTTTTTTTTATATATAATGAAAACAAACCGAAGCATCTGCATCCATTTGAGGCACTTCTCAGCGCTTCTTTTGCCATCATCTGGGGCCTTTTCGGCGTTGACCTCTCACACCCAGTGAGAGTAGCTTGGGGGAGGCGGAGCTTGAAAGGAGGCAGGGCGGTAGGAGATACTCATGGGGAATGCAGTGGCGGCTCATACTGAGCATGTGACCGGCAGCTGCAGAGGTGGGCAGGCAGGCAGCAGCGGTGCAAGACGTTCCCTCTTTCCTCGCGCCCCACACGGTAGGGAGGAAGGAGGAGGAGGCTATGAGTCTGGAAGGGGAGGGAGGGATGTCAGCTAAATTCCTCTCAGATTTACGAAGCAGGAATGGAGGGGAGACAGAAAAGAGCTACACGGTCCTTTCGCCTGTCGACTTCCACTGAGCTTATACCAGCAGTTTCCCCCTGCCTAAGTAAACTTGCATGGTGCATTTGTGGTGTTATTTATGACAGATCCTGGCTGGTCAATCTGGCTCCCATCAATAAGTACTATAGTGCACTGAGTTTTAATAACAAATTAAAAGGAAAGCTGAAATTAAAAGGAAAGCATTTACTTCCCCCCCCATTACCTGAAAAGGGGGCAACTTATCACATTTGTGAAAATGCAAGTTTTCGAAGGGCAAATGCCTTTCTTACTCGGTTTATTAACTTCTTCCTTTCCTTCTTTCCTAAACATTCTGGCTGTCGCCAATTTCATTCTTGGTAATGTTGCCTTAAAAATCTACTGAGAAGTCCTTTTTCACGCAGGGCAATTTTCATCAAGGTGTGTGTGCGATTGACAAGGCAGAGCCCCGAAGTTTCCTGGCTCACAAACAGGCAGGCTTTCCGCTCGCTCCCAGCTCCATATCCCAATCCGTCATCTCAACCGAGGGGGGAGCTTTGCGAGTACATCCCACCAAACTCGGGGAGGGGCAGCTTGGCTTGGGGAGGCTGTGGAGGATTAGCAGGATGGAAGACCGAGAGGAAGAGATCCCGTCTCCAGAGATCCCGTTGTGCACCCCACTTGCTCCAAGCCGGAGCTTGCTACCGGGGGGGAGCAACAGAAGGGACCCGCTCGCTCCTTCTCTTCCTCCTTCGTCTCGCCCCACAGCCGCTGCTCACAAAGGTCACGAAGGTGTCATCGGCCACCACTGTCCCTGCGGCTCACTTCTAGCGGGCGTGTGGTTTGTAACTGCTTTTTTCTGACTTGAAGTCGCAGGCTGGTAAATGTTCACCCTGGGAAATTAGCAACAAAACTCAATCTGTCTCCCGGCTGCTTTGCACTTTCCGAACTGCAAATCTGGGTGGGGGGGAAGGATTGAAGGGAGAGGGAGGAGGGAAAGGAGGTGTGTGTGTGTGTGTGTGTGTGTGTGTGCATGTCATAAACATTTGAATTAAAATTACGGTACCATATTGAAATTAAATCTGATGTTTTTTAATTTTTATTTGGTGTGTGTTGGAAGAGGGATAGTCTTATACAGCAAGCATAGCCCAAACTCTATTTTAACTGGAAAAGTTGGGGGTCGTCTTATATGCCCAGTCGTCTTATACGCCAGAAAATACGGTACTTTTTTAGACGGGTAGAGAAAAAAATGACACATCAGCCTCTAAAAATTCTAATAAGGAACCTATAGAAACCAGTGCAAAAAATGCCCTATTTCAATTTTTAAAAATCCAGTTTATATAAAATAGTTAAGTTCCTACCATTCTAATTCCTTTTCCGGTTCCAAATTTAAAAGTACCAAAGAATTACTGTTGACTTTCCTGTGTAAAGTGGTGTGGCTATGCTATCTGTGATTGCTGGATTTTCTGGAATAGGAGGATGGTAGGCACAACAGGCATGCTGCACTTATAGTGATTATAAGCTACAAAGTAGAAATTACCTTCTTCCTGCTGCAAGCAATGTCATGCAGGTCTATCTGCATACTTCTTAGATGAAGATTTGGATTTTTCCGCCGCCTCCTCCTCCTCAAATTCAGAAGGGAATTAATGGTGAAATTCTCTTCATTTCCTGACTTTTTTTCTCCATTTCTGTTATGTTCCCCTCCCCCTGTTCTACAAGATTAGTGATACTTGTTGCCTTTGCCACAAAGAAATTTGCTAAGCTGCTGCCTTTGGGTCTTTCCTGTGTTTCAGCTGTCAGAGAAGTTCTCTCCACCTGCACCATACAGATACCTGCCACATGAGGATAGAATGTGTTACAGATTTTTTTTTGTTTTTCTCCTCCTCCTAGAATCACAGTCACACTTTATTAATATTAGCTTTAATTAACTTAATAAAACACTGTATTAAACTATTTGAATAATTCAACTAAACTTCAGAGATGAATAGTCTTATTATTGTTGTTTATAATAATAACCAGCTTGCTATAATAAAAAATATGGTACTCTGAATAGAATAGCATAATTCCAAACATGGTTTTAGATCCCCTAAAGAAGTAGTCTATAGAGGAATGTTTTAAATTATTGAGGGGATGGGAATGGCAATAATTAAAAGAGTATGAAAGGAACAGACAGAGAAGGACTAATGGGATTAGGTCAACCACAAATAGCAGTGAAATATGTGGATTTGGGAAGGATAACTTAAGAATAAAAGAATGTGTTATAAAAGCTAGATCTAGCTGTAATCTTTATTTCTCTCTCCTTAAAACCAATTAAGAGAACCATGGTGGAACAGTGGTTAGAATGCAGTTTTGCAAGCCGACTCCACCCAGAGCCAGGAGTTTGATCCTGACTGACTCAAGGTTGACTCAGCCTTCCATCCTTCTGAGGTTGGTATATTGGTGGAAATATGCTGACATTTGTAACCTCTCAGAGAATGCTGTAAAGCACTGTGGAGTGGTATATAAGTCTAAGCGCCATTGCTAATAAGCTTCAGATCCCTCTTATAATACAAAGAGACAAGGCTAGACAAAACAGCCTTGAGTGGGAGAGTTTAATGAGTTGATAAACCTCACTGGTCAGCCAAGAATATGGCAGCAGAGCTTTCATGAAAATGGTGAACTCTGCTTCAGGACTTCCCAAGTTTAGCCCTGCCTCTTACACAATGCACACACAAACAACAGTGTGATGTAAATACAAATGTCATGACTAAGATTTAATCATTTGCCTCCATCGCTGGGTAGATGCCAACATGAGTAGCTGTTTTCGTAAATGTTAGATTTCACAAAATCTCCGAGAATTACATATATGGATTTGAAGTTAAAGCATCATATGTGTCCATAAAAATCCAGAAACTGCAAAAAAAAAAAAAGTACTGAATCTAGATATGTACTTCCAGAACACACTATTAACATGTTGCAATGAACCTGAGAAATTACTGAGGAACTTTATAAATCTTAGCTGCTTTCCTCAGGTGAACTTATTTAAAGAATAGCTAAATTAAACCACAAGTAGGAATGTAACAGGGAGAACCTGGATATAGTTGTAGGTCAGTGATGTTAAAGTGATCTAAGTGATCTGAAAAAGTGATGTGTTAACTTCTTTTTTCATATGTGTGTATATTGGCATATATAAAGCAGATGCATTATATTGTATAAAGTTCTATTGCATGAACTTTCAGGTTTATTTACTTATTGAAAACATTTATTAGAGCCTTCTATCTTATAACAAATTATGCCAATTATGAATTCAAAGATATATTTAATTTAAGGGTCTGTCATTCTGCAGCATCTCTGTGATCCTTCTAATTCAAGGATATTTACTACTCCAAATGGTGGCAGTATATTTCATAAGATACGCTTTAAGTACTCATGATATTCCAGTTATTCATATTGGAATCTGAGTAATACACACAGTAGTTCCACTAATATAGATGACAAAAATATAAAATCTCTGTTCCCCAAAGGTTTACCTATGAATTGGGGGGGGGGAGATGGGAGTGAGATGGGCTATTTTACATTTACTCCATAGAATAGTAGCTTCCACTGGGGAAAAAAGGAATAGGCAGAGGGTACAAATGACTACAGACATTATCATCAGAAAGCATGGATACCTCTGAATATCATCCATTGCTTGGTATGAGAAGACAGGTTATCTGAAATACCCATGCTTGTAATTTTTTAAATACAGTTTTTATCGAAAAACAAAGAAAGCACTTTCCAAAAAGGTCTGCATGTGCTTGAAGTCTGTACGACCTTTTAATCCATGGCACTCTAAAAGGACTGCTTGCCAGCTTAATTTTTCTCCTTTCTGCAATTCCTAAACAGGGTTTGATTTACCTTCCCTTCCCTTCTCTTCTCTTCTTCTCTGCCCTCCCCTCCTCTCCCTTCCCTTCCCTTCATCCCTTCCCCTTTCCTCTCCATCCAGTTTTGTTCCCCATCTTTCACATCTCTATATAACTATCTCTTCCTTTGCCCCACCTCCATTCTGTATTTTTCGTCTTTATTCTTATTCCTAATGGAAGGAGAGAGGGGAACATGTCTCTGTGCGCACATATTTTCATGCTTTTCTGTATGTGAAAGATAATAGTAGATAAATTCATTTGTAGTTTATAACAATGTACATTGTTTTACAATTAATATTAATCAGTCATCCATTCTATCAGTAGTTTCTTTTCCTAATCCTAGTGTTTCCTTTTTTCAGAATATAGTTTTACCACATGTATACATAGACTGTGTGATGCATATATGCATGCAGAAATGTGTCATGTGCTCATTTATTGAGAAATAAATTTTCCGTTACTATTCTGGGCTCCCCTTGATAATGGCAAATTGACAGGATGGAGAAACCAAGGATTAAATAGTACTTTTATGTATTTTTAACTTTTGTTTTCTTCTGTTAATTCTTCCTTGGCGGAGGAGATATTTTAAATTGGAATACTCCTAATAATGTGTATTAAATACATTGTATTTCTGCTGTCTTAAGGCAAGGAACAAGCATTGTAAAAGGGTTATCTTGAACCCAAGCTTTTGTTCTGTTACTTCAATATGGCATAAGTGCCTGTCGAGAACTAACAGTAATTTATTAAAAATATAATAAGAACTATACTTGACTTTTCTGCATTCAGTTAATTGACATTTACATTAACCAGCTGGTGTTCAGTTTTCTCTTGTCAATAACATGGCTGGCTTTAAAATTTGCTTTCCATACAATAATTTTTGCTGGGCTTATTTTATTTTTAATTTAAATAATATAAATAAAATAATGAGCAATTTTAAAATCTGCAGTCCAAGCACGCTTGATTGTTTTGCAGAAAATGAAACTAGTTTGTATGCTTGATCAGCAGTATGCCTTCCCTGCTTGTTTAACAGGAAAAGATCTGTGCAAACTGGTAGTGCATTCTTTCAACCTCTTTTTCACAGGTCATTTAATCAGTCTGTTTCACAGATCTTTTATCACAGTTGTCGTCATACATAAAGCACTATGTTGCCAAATTAGTACTGTGTAACTTCACTGAAAGCTGTAACTATTTTGATAGAAACATAAATATGACACTTATCAAACAGTAAAAGGCGTAAACAATTAAGTGCTCTTTTGTAAAATCCATTGATTCAGCTTTATACAATAGGAATATTTTAAGAATATAGCTTCTAGTTATGTTGTAAGTGGAATAAGACTTGCAGAAATAAAATTGCTATCAATTTTTCTTTATTCCTAAAGCTTTCTTTCTTTTTGTTTATTAAATTTATTTGCCACCCATCTGTTTCAAGGTGACTCTGAGCATCTTACAATATTAAAAGCATTAAAACCATTAGATAAATATTCCTTAATCGATAAAAACATAGTAATATCCAAGGCAATTGCTTCCTTTTCTTTTTAGAAACAGTCTGCCCTTATTTTCCATGAGAGTTTAGCTTGATATTAATGAATCTATGACACATGTGTCACCTGTGGCATGCCATGTCATTTCTGATAACACACCAGGCCTCTGTACCCTCTGGAAATCATATGAGGGTACTTTGCTCATGAGCAGCTTCTGAAACCTCCAAAAATTATGTGAGCATTCTTGCATGATTTTTAGAGGTTTCAGAGGCCATTCACAAGCAGATACAAAGTTCTGAATAAAGTGTTTTGTTTTTAGTCAAATTAAATGTACTATTTATAGGATTTTGGAATAATACGAGGGCAATTCAGAAATAAACCTTGGTTTGAACATATGTGAGAAATAGGCGGGGATAGCAATGCCCATTCTATAGCGCTGTGCGCAGTAGTTCAGTAGGCAGTGAGGAGTGGAAAGTTGTGTTGCAGTTGGCTCGTCTGCTAGATCAGATGAAAATGAACCAGTTTTTTAAATGAAACAGTGGCTTGTATTACACCACTTCAACGATGACAATGCGCGTCACTATGCTGTTACAGAGTGGCTTCATTCCCAGGCGGGAGATTTTTTTTGCAGAAGGAGTTTCAAACCTTGTAAGACATTATGACAAGTGCCTCAGTTTGAATGGTGATTATGTTGAAAAGTAATGTAATGTTGTAGTTTTCTAATGTGTATACTGTAATACAGGTTCTGTATCTGCGAGTGTCTGTCATTGATAACTAGACAGAGGTTTATTTCTGAATTGGCCTTGTATTTCAGTCCAATATTATTTATTTATTATGTCACTTTTGAGGCTGCTTGACTACTGTAACTAATGGGCGGTCTACAATTTAAAAATGTTAAATAAATTTAAAATGAAAAAGAATACAGTTGACCAAAAGATAGAACCAACAACCAAAGGGATTGGACTGCCATTTTAGGCCAAGGCCAGTAAGAACAACCAAGTCTTTAATAAGTTGCAGAAAGTCAAAAGGGTGTGGAAAGTCAAAAAGAAAGGAATAGGCAGCTCAGATGTGAAATCATTCCACAGGGCAGGAATCATCACTGAGAAGAAACACTCCCAAGTCCCACAATGTGACATTGTATAATCTCTAGGTGAACTGACTGGATGTGTGATTAGATGAAATGCCATGAAGGGCTTTATAGATGATAACTAGCACTTTGGATTGTGCCAGGAGCCATCCAGGTTGCAAGATCAAGTTAATGTACTGGTATCTTGAGTGGTGGACCCAAATTCTTGCCATCCCTCAATTCTTTATCTATCATATTGAATGGGATCTGGTCAGTGTCTTGGCTTAAGCCAGATAAATTCTGTAAGCTGTTACAACAAAAAAATAGTTCTAAACCACACTTCAGTCTTTCCATAGTTCTTGCTGTTTCTTTCCCACTCTGTACAATTGATCCCCAAATGACAATTGTGAGGCTGTTAATCATAAAGGGATAATGTTTCTGAATATTTATATTTTACCATCAGCAGATTATGGGATAAATCCATATAACGTACTACAGGTAATCCAAAACCTATGCTTGCCTATTACAGTCATAAATTACAACAGTCATAAAATGGATCACCCATCTGACAGACCTGATTTTACAGTGTTTTTTTTGGGGGGGGGGGTTGTTCCTAAATGAATGCCACAATCATAAAGTAAATGCTACAATCCTTAAGCAAATTCCAGTCATTAAGCAAACTATTATTTTTTGCTTTGGATTGTTTTTCCAAAACCTAGAAATAAATGTCACTTTTCAGCAAAAATGTCATTAATCAGTCATGTGACTACAGCATTCTGCAAATGGCTGTAAATGTAAACTGGTTACCAAGGGCAGAAATGGAGTAGCATCACTGCAGAGAGGGGGCAGCCATTGGAATTCTGGAACCAGGTGATAATTATTCACAGGAATTTCTCTCATAATTTTGAATGGTCACTAAGTGACTGGTCATAAGTGATGGACTACTGTAGGAGAAGTAGAAAACCTACACAGCAACAATAAGAAAGGCAAATAACAGAATAATTTTGTTGTGTATTTACTAATTTATTTTTAGATTTATAATTTACCTTTCCAAGTTTATAAGGCATGCATGTAAGGAAAAACCATGTTCATAAAATTTTCTAAGTATTGTTGTTTTAAAATCCTATAAAATGCTTTATGTTTCAAATGAGGTTATTCATTATCTTCCTGCTATAGAACATATGTGTTCTGTACTCCTTCATACCTGGTTGCACTGAAAGGATTTCCCCTACACTATAGTGCTAACCTGTCTTCCCTCTGAGTTTTTAAATGTCTTGCCAAGTGTCTCTGATTAGATGCTAATATCTATCACTCCACTTATTTTTTCTTTGTGTCTGCCTAACTTACTCCCTTTTACTCTAAAGATTCGCCATGGTAGCATTAATCCTTGGGCTGGGATTCTGATTCTAGAGTCTAGACCCCTTGATCAGTCTTGATTATACTGATTTGGACAATTGTCCTTCCTCTAATCTTGTTCTTCTTGTCTAGTTCAGCTTTGCATTGTCATCCAACAAACATGAGAAAATCCGTACTATGGTCTATTTTCCCTACATAGAAACATTAGGTCAGTCTTCTTGTTTGGGCTCTGATGCTTTATTTAAATATTCATAACCATCATTATAGCATTTTCAATCAATACAACCTATCTATTCCTTAACCATGTTTGCATAAATGATTTGTGGCTACTTTCTATGAACAGAATCAACATTTAGTGCTTAGTAATTGTTATCCTTATGACTTTTAGATTTAAATTCATCTGAAGTCCCAAGGGCTCAGTGCCTAAATCTGTAAAGAGACATTCTGTATATTATATTCTCTTACACATAATCTTGGAAAATAGGGTAAATTGGGTCATAGGATCATCAAAATGTAGAACTGGAAGGGATTACAAAGATCATCTAATTCAACCCTGTGCTATATGCAAGAAAATCAATTAAGCCATCCACGAGAGACAAAAAGATGTTCTGATTTTTTATCTTCTCATATATACTGTTTTAGTCTTTATAAAAGTATGTAAGCTGCTGAGATTCAGCAATGATTGAAAAGGACATGTAAACCTAGTAATGTAGATAAGTAAATAAATAAAGTAGTAAAGAAATTAAAATATCACAGAGTCCCCCTCTGAGAGAGATGGGCATTTTAAAAGCCAAATAAATATCTGTCTATGTCTATATCTGTATCTGTATCTATATCTATAATCTATATCCATATCTCTATCCATCCATCTCTATTTTCTGTCTATCTTCTCTCTTTGGACCAATAAGATAAGGTGACCAACCGTCCTCCTTTAGGGAGGACAGTCCTCCTTTTGTAATTTCTATCCTCCCTCGAAAAGTGTCCTCCTACATGTCCTCCTTTTTGATATTTGAAAACTAATCTGCAGGGCTTTTTTTCCTCATAGAACGCTCAGAACGGCATTCCGGCACCTTTTTTTGATGGTTTTTTTCCAACTTTTGCATGAGCTGTGCTACTCCCTCTATTGGCTTTCGAAAGCCAATAGGAATTGCTGCTGAGCACGCCAAAACACCCGGCCGACAAACTTTGCACATGCAAGTTGTCTGCAGTGAAGGTGAATTGGCAGAAACTTTGCACCCCTCCCGGCTACCCAACTACACCATCTCCTAGTTCAGGGGTAGGCAACCCAAAACACTCAAAGAGCCACTTGGACCCGTTTCCCACCAAAAACAAAACACCAGGAGCCGCAAAACCCTTTTGATATCTAAAATGAAGATAACACTGCATATATCCTTTTTTACCTTTATTATAGGTGCGTGTGTGTTTGTGTATGTATGTGTGTGTGTGTGTGTATACACACACACACACATACACACACACACACATTAAAAATAAAAGTAAAAATATGACTCTTGGGAATATCCATACTATTAAAACAATGATCACCAAGAGAATGCTTTAAGAGAATAAAATTACATACACACAAAGGTAAAAAAAGGATATATGCAGTGTTATCTTCATTTTAGATGTCAAAAGGGTCTCTCTCTGTGTGTGTCTCTCTCCCTCCCTCCCTCTCTATCTGCCCTTGGTCTGCCACTCCTCTTCCTCCACTCTCTTTCTTTCTCTCTCTCTCTCCCTCCCTCTCTCTCTCTCTCCCTCCCTCTCTCTCTCTCTCTCTCTCTCTTTCTCCCCCCCCTCCTATCTGCTGCTCACCTGGTAAGCTTCAAGCTGTTGTCCAACAAGCTCAGGGGTAAGCAACCTTGTCTCTTTTATGACTCATGGACTTCAACTCCCAGAATTCCTGAGTCAGCCTAGCTGGGCTAGCTAGCTCTCTCCTGCCCTTCCTGCTTCCTGCTTCCTGCAGAGACTCAGCAAAGGAAGGAGTTCCGCCCAGTATGCTTTTTAGCTCCTCGGAGAACACTGTGAGTGCACTCTCTTTTACACACACACACACAGACAGAGAGAGATAGAGATAGATAGATAGAGAGAGAGAGAGAGAGAGAGAGAGAGAGAGAGAGAGAGAAGCAGGGAAGCGCAATTGCCTCTCTGTCTCTGTCTCTCTCTGCAAAGGCAAAGGAGGCTGGGAGCCACAGGGGAAGGCTCAAAGAGCCGCATGCGGCTCCGGAGCCGCAGGTTGCTGACCTGTGTCCTAGTTAGTTCCGAAGATACCTGGAGGAGACTGGAACGGTAAGTTTCTCTTGATCTTCGGCTCTGCTAGGGCAATAATGACTGCGGGCACAAGAGGCAGGGGTGGCGGAGATGCTGCGGGTGGGGGCGTGAGGGGCAGCAGCAGCTGGCTGCCCCCCATGCTGTGGGAGCTGCAGAGCCATCTCTACATGGGGCAGCGCAGGGTGGGCGGTGGTGCTGGCAGGGCGGCTGCAAACGGGGTGTATCGACGGCAGGCTGCCCCCCGGAGCCAGCGCAGCTGGTGCTTTGGGAGCCATGGGGCCCCTCTACACAGTCGGGCAGTGGTGCTGGTGGGGCAGCTATGGGCAGGGGCGCGGCGGGCAGTTGACCTTCCATGGGGCCAGCTTTTACAATATTTTTTTCTTCAATTTATTTGTGTCCTCCTTTTCATTGTAAAAAAATTGTTCACCTTAGATAAGAGAATCCTAAACTTGTAACTCTTGTAGCTATAAAATAATACATCTAAAAATGTAGAGAAAAAAATTTGCATCAGTTCATTTGTAATTATGACTAAAGAGATTCCAATAAGTTATTCTTTACTATTTTATGGTGAAAAATAAACTTTGAGGGATTTGATTTCATAATTGTATTGTTATTACATTCAACTTTCCTTAACTTCTACTATCTCCTAATAGTTCCTAATTATTAATTAAAACACTGTATAGTCTTGTCCATCCACTGGAATCTTATTTTTTTTTTGTTTACGTTATTCATTATTTTGTGTGTTTTTATTTATTATTTTGACTTCCAAGTCTGCCCTGTAGTCATAATTTTGAGGCTGTATTCCATGTTGCTCCAGAAAATGGAAGATTATATCAGCCCCTTTTCTATCCTTTTGTAGGTTTCTTGCTTTTTTTCCAAACCAGTTTCAAATTGCTTTTCTACTTTTCTGCATGTCCATTGATTTACTCCACTTTGACCTCAAAACATACCGTTGCAGCTGTTTTTTCCCCTATTCCATCTTGCTGTATGTTTTTCTCTGACCTGTCATAACTCTGTGGTAGCTAAAAATTGCCCTTCCAGTCAGACGGCTTCATTTATCTGGAAAATGTTTTGGCCTCTGAAGCTGTTGAATCTCTTCATCTGAGATATTGCTTCAAGAGTTTTCTTTTTTCTTCAACAGCCATTTTTTTTCACTGAAAAAACATTTTATGATACCAATGAAGGAGTTATTTTCAGAAAAGGCAGAAAATTCGTCTTCCTTTTGAGAAATAATACTTATATCAAACAGGAATTTTGGCTTATCTGCAGTAATGATTTCACCTGCTCATACTCCCACCTGCAAATCTAATTGGACACATAATTGAGAATTTTAAATTATGTATTTTAAGTGCTTTATCCTATGATAATTTTAACACTTCTTCTATTTAAGATACTAAATCCAAACTTATGTTCTAAACAAAGTAACTTAATTTAAACATATTAAACATTAAGGCTAGAATTAGTCTAAATGTAGATATAAAGCAAACATAAAATTACCACTTCTTGTAACTTATTTAGCTTTTATGGTCCCTTCACAGCAGATAAAAAGAGTGAAAGCTATAGCCTTAGGTTTCAACAACCAGTCTGCTTCTTCAGCTCAGAGAATATCTGTTCATATTCATGCCTAGAAAGAGCAGTCATGATATACCCTCTGGCTAGATTTATCCCATTGGAGAGACTGTATTTCATTTCTACTTTTTTCTGCCTGAGAAAAATTACAGATACTCCTAGCTTGTGTATTTTAAATAATTCGCAGTAGCTGTACTCCTGCTGAGGATGACAAGGGAGATTAGAATGCACTATGTAAATATTTCTTTTCTGAAGATTTAAGTAAGAGTTTCATGATAGTGCAGTACTTTCTCTTTATGTTTTTTTTTTTTCTATAAGGAGTTCCTAAATGTTGGGCCCTCTCATCTATCTTTAATGTAATTTTAATGTACACAACTCTCCTAAAAATCCAAACACCTGAATGTACAAAAATGAACAGTGAAAACAATACAATGGAACTTTGACAAAAATGGATTTATGGTAATATTGTACAGCTGAAAAATTATTCACACCTCTGGTCTATCTGCACCTCCCTAAGGGCAGTATACCTCACAGTTTGGGAACCCCAAAGCAAGATTGGAATAGGCCTTGAGATTTACTAACACACATGCACAAACATACACATTCACACACACAAATGCATGCATGCATATATATTCATCTCCCATGTCATCTTTAAAGAGAATTAAATGGTAAAATCAGGAGATGACATGGTTATTTAAATGAAATACCTTTCTGAACCTAGATACCTGTGGTGATAAAGTGGGAGGAGAATAAATAATAGACATGAATTTTAGGTTCATTCCTAGCATTTCTGTGGCAAAACAAAATGCTCTGAAATAATACCTAAATTCACATAATAATGTCCCGAGCTATGATTTTGTTAATTATGGTTTCTTAAGAAATAGCATTGTGCTAAACAGAATAGAATAGAATAGAACAGAACAGAACAGAATAGAATAGGAAGTTGGAGTTCTTCTAGTCCATCCTCCATCGAGGACGAGAACCTATACCATTTCAGACAAGTAATTGTCTAATCTCTTCTTAAAAATCTCCAGTGATAGAGCGCCCACGATTTCTGAAGGCAAACTGTTCCACTGCTTAATTATCCTCACTGTCAGGAAGTTTCTCCTTAATTCTAGGTTACCTCTTTCTTTGGACAGTTTCCAACCATTGTTTCTTATCTTGCCCTCTGGTGCTCTGGAGAATAGTTTGATGCCCTCTTCTTGGTGGCAATCCCTCAAATACTGGAATACTGCTATCATGTCACCCCTATTTCTTCTTTTCTTTAGACTAGCCAAACCCAAGTCCTGCAACCGTACTTCATTTGTTTTAGTTTCCAGAGCTTTGATCATTTTAGTTGCTCTTCTCTGAACTTTTTCCAAGGTCTCAACATTTTTGTAGTATGGTGACCAAAATTGTTGCAGTATTCCAGATGTGGTCTTACTAGGGTTTTATAAAGTGGTACTAATACTTCGTGTGATCTTGATTCTATGCCTCTGTTTATACAACCCAGGACTGTATTAGCTTTTTTGGCTGCTGCTACACACTGCTGGCTCATAGTCCATGATCGTCCACTAGGACTCCAGGTCCCTTTCACAGTTGCTGTTTTTGAGCCAGGTCTCGCCTAATGTGTACTTAAACTTTTGATTTTTCCTGCGTAAATGTAAAACTTTGCTTTTTTCCCACATTAAAACTCATTGTTCAAGTTTGTCAAGATCTTTTTGGATCCTAAGCTTGTCTTCTGGGGTGTTGGCTACTCCTGCCAGTTTAATGAACAAATCACATTGTGCTTTACTGCAGTGTATGGACCTAATCAAAGCATGTGAGGCTTGGATCATTGTTGTAATGGATGGGAATCCCCTAATCCTCTACAGTTCACTATGTATTAAATTCAATTATTAATAAAAAATAAAATTAAATAAAAATTAAAATAATAATTTTAATCTTAATGGCATGGGCATTTTTACTCTTCTCAATCTGAATTTCTAAAAGTGATGAAATATACTATTTTTGCAGATTTCATACTCAGTTTCAATGAATAAAAATTAACACCCTTGAAATATTGGCACAATAAAGTTATTGTATTTGCATATCAGTTTGCAAGAAAAATATTATAAATGCTCCATTTTACTGAAATGAGAATGTTGTATATTCTCATATTTTATTAAATAAGTAACATATGTACAAACAAAAACATTCAATCTTGTTTTTCCTGACTAAAGTCTTCTGAATGGTATTATTTACAAACCAGTTTCACTGAAATCCTGTCCTACAAAAAACAATTGAATGGTAGCATCAAAATATAGGACTGAATTACTAATCACTAATAACAAAATATATTTTCAGAGCTATTTATATTACCTAATGACAATATTACTGTGTTATTTATTATATACCTTGTAGCCTTTAGTTATAATAAGTGTTGAGTAAGAAGAATGTAAACTTTTGTCTTTCAGTGAAAGACATGAAAGAAAAAAAAATCAGGATAATATTCAGTTATTACCTGCAGTTTTGAACCTAATAGATTTTTTTAGCTGTTGATATTATGAAAGTTGAATTTTATTGTATAGGAAGAGATTCACAATGCAGTACAAGATTTCATGATTATGGAAAACACATATGAATTGAAATCTAACATGCTGTACATTTCCCACTAATTTAGATAGATGCTGACTAAGCATTTAATTATTTCAGAATTCCTGTCCACAAAGGTTGTATGTGCTATAATTAAGAGAACAGCTATTATATAGTTAAGTGATGATTTTGACTGCAAAGCAATATAATTACTGTTTTACTTCCCTAATGCTTTTTAATCTGTGGATAAAAAATTTAAACGTACATGTGGTAGTTGAATAAAGTGATCAGCCTAACATTTTTGTTCAAAGTATATCATATTATGATAGATTTGCCAGGTAGTTGTGATCAGTAATGTATGGGATGTCAATGTTTTGTCAAGGCCAGTCATATTATTCACTGTGATGGACTGGTGTGGTCCTGCTCCTCATAAAGCAGCATGCAGAAATGAAAAGAAGCTGAGCTATGTTCATATAAATAACTTCTTAATTAACATGATAGCAAAAGTGCTGTTCCTTATGGCAAGCTGATTCTGTTGGGTAGGAGTTGTGAAAAAGTTTTTGGAATGAAGATTTTTGGAAGTAGGGAAATAATATGCATAATTACAGGAGGAGGAAATGGGGGACCATGGAAAAGAAAACAAGAAGATCTCATATCTGCATATCTGTCTAAATCTGTCTGCATATCTGTCTAAATTTATACATGAGATGAATGTATTGGATCTTATGCAATTAGCACTAAAGGCATTAAACCTATAATTTTGGGTCACTGGAGTCAGTCTTTCCATTAGATAGAATGACAATTTTCCTTAGGCAACAGATGCTAAAAAAAAACAGAAGCAAGATGTTAAAAGAAAAAGCAAATCTTTATTTTATTCAGCTGTGCAAAATCATTTCTATTCAACAATGATTCAACTAAGGAACTTTCTGGTGTGGAATGACAAACTATCATGTTTCCAAATGATATGAAGATCAAAGAATGATGAGTAGACCAGTTTTACAAAACCTCTCCAGATAAGGAGAAGATGGGACATTACCCACATGTGCTCCATACAAGGAAATTGCAGGACAGCAGTCTTCCAAAGGTTTGGATGCCAGGAGACATCATGCTCACAAGCACAGCCGAGCCTTTTAGAGGACACTGGGTTCACTGTTTTGGTTAGTACTGGAATTTAAAAAATGAGTCAAAATGTAACATTTGAAATATTCTAGAAGATTTTTAAAGAATGGGGTCAGAAATTAGCAGTTACAATGTCACAATTATGTCTGAATCTATGGATAGACTATGACAAAAATATATTAATGAAGGAATGATAAATGTGAAAGAGAATATTTTGAGAAATTTACAGCATAAAAAAGAAGAAACAAATGTTGTTTGACTTAGAAGCATTAGAACTAGAAATACTGGAAAATTAAAATAGCATTGACTATAAAACAGAAAAGACAACTAAAATGGGAATACAAATGATAAGCCAAGAGAATGACTTGGATAAGAACATATAAAAGAAATTGATTAAAGCCTTAAAACTTAAAGTGGAAACATGGATGATAAACCAAAAAAAAATGATCTGGATAATGACTTTTTATTGGATTTACAAAAGAAGCTTGCTAAACCCTTGAAGAAGTCTTTGGAATGGAAAAAGAAAAATTGAAGAGACATCAAGACATCTAAATGAATTAAATATCAAGATTGTTAGAAGTAAAATAAAGTTAGTTTTTGATCATTGTTAAAATAAGACATTTTTTTCTTTTTAAAGCTTTGGTAACTCTTTATAGACTTTGCTGACACCAACACTGAAACGTTGATGGTTTATGAACTTGTGTAGATAAGAAATAGGTTTTGTGAATAAGAGATATTTGCTTATGGGAATGAAAAAGTTTGTTCATATTTGTAATAAAGATTGGAAATCTCTTCTTTAAATATTTATTTCTTCTTTTTTTGTTCTTGCTTTTTTGTTTTCATTCCCTGCACATTTTATTTTTTTCTTTCTATCTTTTTTCCCTCTGATTTTAGCTTGTATTTGTGCTTACTACTGTAATTAAAATTTTCAATATTTTTTTTAAAAAAGATTCAGCTGTAGGGGTGTCAGTTTTCACTCATAGAGGGCTGGGGTTTTCATTTTGTTTTTTGCAAAACAACAAATTATCTTGGTCTGACTATTAAGGCAAGTTAGAGCAGGGATCTTGAAACTTGGCCCTTTTATGACTTGTGGACTTCAACTCCCAGAATTCCTCAGCCAGGCACTCAGCCAGGACACTGGCTGACGAATTCTGGGAGTTGAAGTCCACAAGTCATAAAAGGGCCAAGTTTGAAGATCTTTGAGTTAGAGGAAAAGAAAAAAATGAGTTAGACCTACATCTGCTCCTTTCTGCTAAATTTGCTACAGTGGAGATACTGTAACTGTAAACCTCAAATCTAGGTGTAGCATTCTGTTGCTTTAGAGCAGGTTTGTCAAACTTGCGACGTCACATGACATTGCACGACGTCTCGTGACTTTTTCTCCATTGCTGGCAATGGGGTGGGCACGGTTTCGGCGTGACGTATCCGGCCTGCGGGCCGGCAGTTTGGCATGCCTGCTTTAGAAAAATCATATTGCTTTATATAAGGAACAACAATAGATTACTTTTTGTCATTCTTATAAGCATCAATGAATATTATATGTATTTTTAATTCTCTTTGTTATATTTCATGAATGGTTTGCTTTAAAATTGCCATATTTTTTTTATTGAAAGTTTTTGAATTTTACAAAATAAATCCCTTCCCCAAACCCCCCACCCTCCCATACCCTCCCCCCTCTCCCCAAACCTCCCATACCCTCCCTCAACCTTCCTAGAGCTGAGTACAGGCTTAATTAAAATTTTTCAAAAAAGATAAGAAATAAAAAAACTTAAAACACATATAAATCCAAACAAATCTAAATACCTTAAATTAAACAAATTGTCTTCTCTAAAAGATAATAATTACAAGCTTTAAACACATATTATGATATACTCTAAACCTTTTCTAATATTGTAGTTATATTATTACCCATCATTCTATAAAGAATCACCAAAACACCAATTTGAACATTACTTTCTTTAAATATCTATACCTACACTATAAAATCTAATCTAATCTCCCTCTTTCTTTACTCTAAAACACAAAAATAAGCATATGAACATTCATTATACCATTAGGACTGGATACTCATTTAATTAGTTAAACTAAATACTTATATCTAAACTTCTTATCTAAAATTTAATTAAACAAATTAACTTCTCTTAAGAATAATAATAATAATAAAAAAAGAAAAGAAACCAATCTTTAAACAAACTATAGTATACTCTAAACCCTTTTCATATCATTTATATTATTATCCATCATTTTATAATATACTCTAAACCTTTTCATGTCATACATATTATTATCCCAGAACACATATTTAAACATTACTTAAGACATTTTCCAAAAACATTATAAATTTTACTTCTCCCGCAATCTCAATAATCTTCTAAATATCTAAACAAAATACTTAAACTTAAACTTCTTATCTAAAATTTTCATTCAGTCTCCATAATCTTCTGTCCAATAGCCGGTTGCGTCCACTATAAACACAATCCTTATCAGTCTCTCTTGCCCATAAGCATCGAAAGAAATGCATTAAAATCTGCCCTTGAAGATCGCTCCAAAAAATTTTGTAAGTCCTGGTTCTCCCACAAACTCAGGAACCAATACCTGTGAAACTTCCTCAACCTCCTTCTTCTGTTGGTCTTTCTCTTTACGTTTACATGTTGCTTCCGGTGGATTTGCTGCGCGATGGCGGCTACTTTGTAGCCGTCCTCCTGGGTAAGTGTAAGAACCGCTATGAACAGCAGACATCAGCTGTTCAGCGGTTCAAAACCCCCTCCCGGGCAAAGGGGGGGGCAGAGAGTTGTCTGAATAGTGATAGAGCCTCTTATGCACCCCCCAAGTTTTTCTTTTGGGGGGTGAAAAGAGTGCTCCCACGGAGTTCAGACTTGTCTCCGCTTCCCAGCTGCTTTTGTCCTTAATCACCTCCGTGATTAAAGAAAACTGGTGAGTTGTTTTTTTTTATAAACGGACAGAGCTGAGTAGAGGATTTAGTTTTTGTTTTCTTTGATTTATTTGGATTTTAAGTTTCAAGACTTGTTTTTACTTTTATACTCCCTCTTTTTATTTTTTTTTCCCTTTGTTGAAAGGGAAAGTAAAATGGCGATCGGCAAGCCTCTCAGTGTTTTTTTTTCAGACGTTAGAATGGTGACCGGCAGGCTTTTTGGTGTTTCTTTTTTTCCCTTTCCTTTTTTCTTTTTTGTTTTTTTTATGATTGGAATGGAGTGTTAGTATTATTATTTTTGTTTAATTTTCGTGTTTTGTATTTTGTACTTTTCGGTACTTTTAAAAAATGGAATGGATTTTTTCTATTTAATTATTTTTTTTCTTCTCCTCCTTTTTCTTTTTTTTTGAACTCCCTTCTTTTTAATAATGATCCCTCTTGAAGGATTTTTTTTTTAATTTAGGGAGTTAATTTCTTATTTTTTTTTGCTTAATTTTTGCAATTTTTAAGAAGGAGTAAAGTTTTTTTAAGATGGCCCCAAAGCGTCCAGTAATCTCTACAGCTTCCAAGGTGGCTTCTTCTTCGGTGTTATCGTCAGGGCAACAACCTAAATTAATAGTTTCACCTTCTTCCTTGCCACAGTCAACAATGGTGAAGGACTTGCAAGATATGATACTTCAAATTAGGGGAGAAATGAAAGAGATTTTAGAGGAAAATAATAAGACTTTGAGGCAAGAGATAGTTTTGACTTTAAAAGGAGTTGCCTCTGTTCTTGAAAAGTTGAACGCTCGCGTAGAAGAGGTAGGAGAAAAAGTGGAATTGATGGAGGAAAAATTTGAAAGTATGGAAAAAGAGATGAAAAACTTTCAAGATGAGATTCTTATGCTTCAATATAAACAAATGGAATATGCCTTAAGAATCAGAGGTTTACATGAGTCTGTGCAAGGAGATTTGAGAGAGATGGTGGCAAAGGACTTTGCTGTGATTCTGAACAGAGAAGAAGAGGAAATACTTAGTGGAATTGATCAGACATTTAGAGTTAACTCTGTGGTGGCAGAGCAAAAGAATTTGCCAAGAGATGTGGTAATTTACTTTGGGAAAAGATCCCTGCGCAATGAAATTATACAAGCTTTTTATAAGAAGAGGTTTCAAATTGCTTCACAAGATGTTATAATTTTAAAGGAGATCCCACCAAAAATTTTAAGAAGAAGAAAGGAGTTTGCTTTTTTAGCAGATGAACTTAAAAGGAGACAAATTTTGTTTAGATGGGATGTTCCGACTGGAATGGTGGTGAGCTACCTGGGGATACGTTATAGTCTTAATACTGTTTCTAAAGCAAAAGATTTTTATACTTCGGTCCTGGGGGTATGCTCATCGTCACCTATCATGTTTAAAGCTTTGGAAGAAAAAAAGGCAGAACTGCAGTCAGAAGTGCTAAGAATTATGAAAATTGGGAAACTTCAGTTTGAGGGGCCTCAACAAGTAGAGATGGAGGAGCAGAAGACAACCTGTGTAACATATAATTGTAAAGAAAAAGATCAACAGAAGAAGTTTAAGGAAGTTCCACAAGTATTGGTTCCTGAATCTGCGGGAGAAGTAGGATTTATAAATTCTTTGGAACAATCTTTAATGCCAGAACTGCAGTCTGAAGAGCCTGTATTAATTAAAAATGGGAGGCCTCAACAAGTAGAGATGGAGGAGCAGAAGATAACCTGTGCAACATATAACTGTAAAGAAAAGGATCAACAGAAGAAGCTCAAGGAAGTTCCACAAGAGATGAAAGACCAGAAGACAACTTGTCCAACATATAAACGTATAGAAAAGGAGGTTGAGGAAACCTCACAGGTATTGGTTCCTGAGACTTGTGCAAAATTGCCATATTTTTATATTACTTTTTCCTGAACTACTTTATTAGTTCTATGAATTTAATCATAAGCAATATAGGTCACTTCAATTATAATTGCAACTCTGGGTAGTGAATAATATATAATTATGATCAAAAGAAATAATGAAAAAGAAGAACTAATAACAAAAACAAGATTATCAGATTTTACAAAACACAAGAGAATGTATATGAGGGGACTAGATCACAAATGCATCTTTCTCAGGGTCTATGGAATGCAGTAATATAACATTTTTTAAAAAAAAAATAGAAACTAAAAAAAAATCCTTAATGTTCCTATCTTCCAAGTTAGAAGTAGCATGTAAAGCCCTAAGTCTAATACTGCTTACCCAGAGAAAATGATATTACAAAGTTTAAGGAATTTTGTACTAATATGTGTCAACCTTGAAAGATTTCAGCTTAAATATTAGAAAGATTTCTTGTCTCAAAACTATAGCTTTGTGCTTCATATATCCAGTAATAGGGTCAATAACCTCTTAACTCATGTGCTTTAACAACTGCCAAGAAAGGTTAAAATAAGGTCAAACTAAAGTGCAATTTTTGTTATATTGCTTAGATATTGAGAAAGATAACATAATTTTTTTGTGGGAGTTGAAATAGTAATCTCCACAGAAGTTTATATTTGAATAACTGAAGAAAGTAATGGGAATTGGGTGAGTAACCTGTAATACATTTCAGCCAAAGTCCAAGCATGACTCCATGGTTGAGATCACTGCATGATGGGAAAAACAGTCACAGTAAAGTAGTATAGCTTTATGCCTATTCTTCTTTTAAGCCCTCTAGAAAAGGAAGTATACATTTTGATTTACAAAAAATTTACCTCTACTACTTTAGGTATGAATTCTGACTCAAGCAATGAAATGATCTTATTTCAAAATAGATGTTTTTGCATATTACAAGAAAGTTACTAATACACAGATAACCTATAGTGTCTTTGACATGTACAAGACATTATTCTGTTCCAGAGCAATATTATTTACCATGATTTATTTCACCTTGCTGCTGAGACAATTTATACCAGAGACAATGAACCTGAATCCTGCTTCTTCTTTGCAATTTTCACAATCTGGGAAGAAAGAACCGTCAGATCAGAAATTACAGGGCTCTTGTGAATTAACAAAAAAAGGGGAAAAATACTTTTAACAGAAATATGACACTAAATCATGTTTTGATATTCTAGCACAAAGCAGGTTTCATAGTAGAGTATTATTATTGTATATTTTTTCCAATTATACACATTATTTCTTGATACAATGTTTCCCATATAACTTTTTGGAAAAAAAACCCCTCATAATTTTAAACTTTTTTTTTCAGTAAAGAAGGAATGGGTATTACAAAAATATATAAAATAATTTTCAAAATGGCATCATACAACGAAATATTCCAGCAATCATATATACTCCAGCAATCACACATACCTGCTGCCTGGGTCTAAAATTATAGAATCACCCAGCAATGAATAGAGCTAACAAAAACCTTCCTAGTAAATCCCATAGGAGAAAGAGGTGACTAGAGAAGCTAGTCTGACAGATTGTATGTTAAGGTGTGAGGAAGTGATTTCTCAGTAGCAGCTGATATTAAGGTGTAAGTCCTGAGAGTTGCTGATTACCAAGTAGGAATGATTACATAACTATTAAGTAATCAGGGAGTGTAAGAGTATCATGCAGCCAGATTTCAGGGAGTAAGCTAACTGAGCAAATGAACAAGGAGAGTTAACAGGATTTTGTCTGTGAAGTTTAAAAGAGATCCAAAGTCTGAGAAATGAGCAAAAAAAAAGAAGTATCTATTGATGAAGCTTTAAGAAGCAAAAGTTAAGATAAATGAGCAGGATTTTACCATTGTGCCTATAATGTTTCTGGAATATTTGTTTTTTCTGGGAAAAAATAGCATATAACAAGCTTGTTGAAACCCTGTATAAAGAGGCAAAGAATTGGAACAGTGAGTAAGTCACATTAGAGTTGATGGGAAAGGACAAGCTGTATCACTTCAAAGAAATTCTTCAAAAATCTGCAACAAAAACTGACAGTGAAAGAAACTCTACAGAAAGAAGAAAGAATAAATAAGTCCAGTAGATAACAATACGTCCTAGAAACAAAAGATGTAGATGATATTTTGCACCACTGAAATTCAGAAATAATTTTTAAGTAGTTGGAGAAGAAAAAGTAAGTGTACAACAGAAGATGGAATGAAGGAGTCCTAGAGAAAATGCATCTAGGTAGATTCTGCAAAGAGTCAGCTGATGAGGCATTACTCGTAAAACAAATGTATACCAACCAAATCCATAAGAGGAATTGGGTGGCATACAAATGTAATAATAAATTTATAAGGAGTTCTGTCTATTAGGCACAAGACCAATTCAAAATTTACCAAGAGCAATTCAATATTTATCAACTTTAAATAATTATTTCCTTGGTTTAATACAATTGATATGGCAAAGAACCATATTATGGCAGACTTCAAAATGTTTAGAAGGAAATTCAAGTTTTGGTGCTAACCTATTGTTTTCATTCATTTTTTGTGGCCATGAAAAAGAAAAAACTTCATGTCAATGGCTAGCTGTGAAAATGTGTTGACAGAAGAGACTTGGCTTTTGGGCCCCCATGGCCTGAGTTATCTAGCTAATGAACTGCTGGCATAAGATATGTTTCACCTCACAACAGCTGCCAAAAATAAGCTTAACAAAAGCATGGCACAGCATGATTGCTGAGAGACAAACTCAGCCAAGCATGATCCTTCCAGGAAATTCTTGATTTGCCATGTTGACAACTTTCTAGTTTAAATGGAGAAAGAAGGCACAAGTTATTTTGATACCTATTAATTAGCAAATATAATTTCCAAATTAGAGGAAGTAATTCTGGTTCAGAGAAATTTCACCTCAAGTATGATGTCCAGACCTTGAAACTCTCTTCAGACTTTTTTTGTTCACTAAGAATAAGTCTCTTATAAAAGACATCATGTTTATCTTCATTTTTTAAATAAGAAATACTAGTAAAATGTTTTTTAAATACTATTATAGTTTATTGTCAACAAATTCATTTAACATCCAATGTACATAGTAACACATTCTTAAACTATAAAAGAATACAGAATTAAAGAACTGAATATCCATAATCATAGCAAAAAATGCAATTCATAACCATAATAAGAGTATATAAAATTTAATGATTACACAATTAATGCTAATAGTCTGCATATACAGATTAATAGATTTTAATAGATCATCTTACAAATCAGCATGGGTGCTAATGGGATGGATATTCATAACTTTGCTATTAATAAAACCCCCAATATTTGGCCATGTTAAAGAAAAATATTCTTATAATTAATATTTGTACTCGCTCTGATTCAGCCAAAGTCAGATTCAGTACTCTCTTATACCATGTTGATTTTCCTATTTCATTCATCCATGAGTTGACCATAACTTGACAAATGGCTATCATGAGAAAAATCAGAAACATTTTATCTAATGATTTGTAGGTAAACCATCCAAAGGTGATGGTAAGGTCAATTAATGATTTGGGGTTATTAGTGATTAAAGTTCACATGGAGAGATCTTGTCATGTTATGTTGAAAAAAATCATTTTGACACTATAACAAAACTCTTATATGCAATTTGAAATCTGTCAGACATGAGGAATGATACGCAATTGTCCGCTGTCTAACAAACTGCAGTAATTAGGAAAGTAACCTTGACTTATTTCAGCTGAGGTCTGAGTACCCATAGTTTATTATATTTCAGACAGTATCCATTAACAGAGATGTAAAGCCAAATTAACTTCAGTGTTGCAATTTTCATGAAACATTCCATAGCTAGAAATAATGAGAGAATTATACTCTTAAAATACAAATTTCAATTATGAGTCAGATGAAGGGGGGGGTAGAATTACAGTTTTAGTGAGCAATATAAGTTAACATTTACTTTGATAAAGATTAGAATTACCAGGGATAAATTGAGGCAGCTCAAAAAGCAATGAAAAAGTATTTACAATGGTGCCTTGTTACTAGTAGTCAATGATAGAATGGACCTTTAATTTTTCTTCATCAAATCAACCAAACAGCTTGAAAAAGATTGTTCTCAGCTACTGCTGAGTGCTTGTGGCAGCACTTTATAAGTTCTCCAAAGTCAGATGTGCCCCTATTCTTCTGAAGCAGTTGAAATGCTGGTTCACATGCTCTTACTATACAGGTTTATTTGTATTACATGTATAACAAATTTATCTATCTGAAAAAAAAACATAATACAATATTACAAGATTTTGTCTAACTGCTGGCAGAACTAAACAAAAATGTGAAATGCAGCTTGGGATGCTTTTGTGGAAGAAAGATATCTGATTTCATAATTTCATAAAAAAAATATATTGGTGTCTTTGTGAACTCAGGGAGCAAACAAGCCTAATAAATCTGCCTTCTATTTTCCCCACAGCAACAGTCCTGGAGATGGGTTGATCTGAGAGAGCGAGTTAGCTTTCATGCCTAAAGAAGGTGTAGAATTCAGTCTCTTGGTTTCCAGCCCAGCACTTTGACAACTACAAACAGACTGATAATTAAGTACAATCCCTTAATAAAACCTCTTTAGACCTATGGTTTTAGGATTTTGACTTTGTCTTCCTTAAAAAAAAAATAATGAAATGTTTGGATGTTATCATCATTCTCCATATGCATGACAGAAAATGGAATTCAGAATACCCAGATTTTAGCTGGAGTAGATGATAATAACCAGTGGTGGGATTCAAATAACTTAGCAACTGTTCTCTGCAGAGATCCAACAAGTGGTAGGGTGGAGGAGGGATGGGGCTTCTGCTCTCCTCTTGGCCTCCGCCTCCACCTTTCAGCCCCACCCCTTGGCAGCCTCTCTTTCGCCCTCCCTTCCCTCCGTTGCCTTTCCAGTCGGGATTCTGTTTTGTTTCGCTGGTCATCTGCATCAGAAGTGTGCCCTGCTTTGCCTGGTCGGGGTTGTCTCCTGGTCCAGCATCGGTATGGAAACTGAAGCTTCATGATGGCGCCAAAGAGTCAAAGAGGGAATTGTGAAGATTGCGGTGTTTCCCACCGGCTGGAGAAGAGGGCAGGAAGGGGATGCAGATCCTGAGGAAAAGCCGCTCCCAGGGGAAAAGCAGGAGCTGCTCCAGATGTTCTGGGGTCCCCTCCAAAGCTGAGATGGAAAGAGAGAGAGAGAGAAGCAGCCAAAGTTGGGGGAGCGCCAAGGGGATGAATGGGAAAAAACCCTGAGCATATCCTGAAGATCCTGGAAATGCAGCTGCACAGGTGCCCAGCAGGAAATAGATGGAGGGGGTGCCTCAATGAATCCCTGGAGGGAAGAAGTTAGAGCTGGGGGTGACGGGAACCCCCCGATGCCTCCCACCCTTCCCCTTTCCTTTGCCAGAATTTGGCAAAGGAATGGGACTTTTCTCCTCTGCTTCCACATTCACCTCTGCCCTCCAATGGATAGCAAGTGTTCAGACTCAACTGAAGATTTGCTGGCCTTTCTCCAATGCCAATGAACCCGCAACCAGGCTCATAACCAGTTTGCTGAACTCAATTAGGTACTGGTTCTACTGAACCGGTGCGAACCGGCTGACTCCCACTACTGATTATAACTAAACTAAAGGGTCTACTAAAGCAACTTAGCAAGAAAAGATATAAGTTAAAATCTGAAACATGTTACTCAGGTTTAGCCACAGTGATGCTCTTCAGATTTGCTGGCAAAGCTTAGTGAAAAGTTTACTGATTCTTGTTCTGTGGCTTTCCTTATATCAGTAGGTATTCCTTATATCAGTAGGTATTCCTTTAGTTCCTGTAGCCTTCTGATCTGGCAATGATTGGAGTGCTGATCTAACTTTGTCTTCTAATGCTACAGCTTCTTCTATGTAGGGAACCTCTTCTAAGGACTCTTGGATGTTGACATCTCTACTGTTCAGTTCCAGTATACTCCTTCTAGCTTCTTTGAATCAGTTACTGTTCATTGGATTCTTTTAGCATTGGATTCAAGGTTTGAATCTCCTAAGTTCAGAGATATTTTGAAGGATTTCTTCCACGAAAGCATTATTTTTCCCATATCTATTTTCAATGTCTACAAACATTTGTAGACATTGCTTCTTATAACTTCTAACACTCTCTGATTTTTTTTAAAGTTCTCTTCTCTCATGTTTGTTCTGACACCCAGTTTGCTTTCTTTTGTGTCTTCATTTTTTGGCAGTTTCTTTTCACATCCATACTTAACATTTTCTTTAAGTTCATTCTATAATTGCTTTGGTTCCAACAATGAGGTTCAGACTTCAAAGCAATTCCTGATGTTTTCCTTGAAAATGCAGTTCAAGACCATATTGCAGAAACAGACTGGCTTCCTCCTCCTTTAGCATAACTTGCATATGAGCAATTCATGATCTGACCACAGTCAGCACCTCTCCATGGCCTTGATGCTATGACTGAGCTACCCTATCTCCTTTTAGCAAAATATAGACAATTTGATTTCTACACGAGAAAAAGAAAGAAATAACAACAAACAACTGTGTTGCAGGCATTTCAAGAGAACCAGAGCTGCAAATATTGGCTGTATTTGCACTTAAATTTAGGATTTTCAAAGAAAAGGCAGAATTTTCTACAGTTGGCTATTTTCAGATAAATCTGTATTTTCCTTATCTTTGAATTATATTTGTGAATTATATCTTCTGCCTCCTTTGTACTGTTTACTTGTTTTCTGCATCTCTGAGATTATAATAGAAATATGGGATTTAAGAGCCATTTGATGGATTAAAAATTACCCCTGAATGCAGGGTTATAATAAGTTTGGGAGTTTCATTCAGTTGGATTCAGTTGAGGGGAAGAGAATGAAATCCTATATTGAGGCAGCCAAAATGGTTTGGGGAATGAAAATATTGTATTTATCCCATTACAGATAAAAGATTATATTCAGTGGGAGATAAGGAAAGAATAGGAAAGTATTGTGAAATGTGTGCTATTTGTGTGATGACATTGTGATGCATGAAATGTTATATCGACATCATCATGGCTTATACTGGATATCAGTTCATACATTCATATATGTACATCATATTTAAGCCTTAGTTTGTTATAAAATCTGAGAAAGAAAGAAAAACAAACCCTGCTGTTTTCTGGTAGTTTTCTTTTGTCTGTATTAATTAGACTGAAATATATTAATACATTAATTACATATATTAATTATATTGATCACTCCCTATGGTTGTATTATATATGAGACTTTGATGAATTTGCCCATGGTTTTATTTATATTTAACTGTTTTAATGTTTATTTAATAATTGTTTTTTTATTAAAGTCACATTTGTGAGATGGGTAGCTATATAAATTTGATAAATAAATGAAGCAATGTTATCTTAACAGGAAAGGCCTAGCTGCACTTAATGGAAAAGGAAAGCACAGCTGTTGTCTATTTAAAATAAAATAAATTGCTTCTTTAAACTGTAAGTCTAGAGCTGTAAATTATGCAACCCATAATTAAAGGAAACTCAATTTTCCTTCTTGGGACGATAGCAGCTATTATAGCAAATATAATTAGAAAAAAAAGAGTTGATGAAAATTATAGTGGTGATGGTGATGGTGATGATGACTGTCAATCTTGCTTCGAGGAAAGTGTAATTCAGGAACAGAAAAAATGTATAAAGCAAATTTTCTATTTTGATTTTGGTTGCTTTCTTGGTTCGTTAGCTTTTTCATGTGAGGAAGCTAGTATTCAGCTGAAACTGAATTACCCATTGTAGAGAGCCACATAAATGAGTCAGAGGAAATAAACAAAACAGTTATAAAAACAAAAGTATGCTTTATGCCATGGAAAGAGTGAAAGCATTAAAAAGAAGCTCGGACTGGCTGTGCTGTAATACGTTGGGATGTAAGGGGGAGGGAAGGGAAAACACAGATTCTGTGCTATGGTTTATATCACTAGAATAGAAGTTTAATAAAACTTACGCAGTCTGCTTCCTGACCTGATCTACCTCACAGGGCTGGCATCAGTCTTAGCGGACTATGTTTTTTTCTCTCTCTCTAATACATGCCAGTTTAAGCCTCTATCATAGTTTCTGTTTATTAGGTTAATACTTGCTTTCACTTTTGTAATTATTTCAGCAAATTTTATCCATAATCATCTCTGTGGTTGTCTATACCCATTTTATGATGAGTAATGTCCAAGCTGATTGTTATATTTCAGTTCTTTAGGCATTGAATGAGGCAAAGTGTTGAAACAAAAACAAGTTTATTAACTCAGAATAGAAGCAGCTCTAAAGGCTGCTATTTATATAGTTAGCCTCTAGGTGGCAACCAATAGGTAGGTTTAAAGCAACAGTTTCCCACCCCAAACCTCATTATCAGCCAGTCTGGCTTTCAGTAACAGCAACTGTTAAACAATACAGCAATGTAGGTCAGACATTAAGCAAGTGATTTAAAACAGTTGTGGACAATACATTACACTGATCTTAAGAAACACATTTCATTTTTTGTGCCATTGCATTTACATTAACAACAGTACACTGTGCAACTTCAACAGAAAATATATTTTGATTGCACTAACCCTGTACTTTTATTTGTCTACATGAGTATCTTTATGTCAAGTGCAAAAATGTCATTTTTTTCTATATGGCAAATACTTTAGATCAGTGGTTCTCAACCTGTGCGTCGGGACCCCATTTGGGGTCGAACGACCATTTCACGGAGGTCGCCAAACAATGCAGTCCGCCATTTTTTCCCCCTTTTCCTTAGCTGTGCTACTCCCTTTTATTCTATTGGCTTTTGAAAGCCAATAGAATAGACCCTCTCGAATAGAGTCTAATTCTATTGGATTTCAAAAGTCAATAGGAATTGTCCAGACTGTCTCTGCCCTGCTGAGCCTGCCAAAAGTCCCATTCTGCAAACAGTGCTGCACCAGTTGAGAAGTCCTTGACTTACGACCGGTTGAGTAGTCCTCAACTTAAGACCGGTTGGGGGTCACGGCATTAAAATGGTTGAGAACCACTGCTTTAGATAGTCCATTTTAAACAGTTTTCATTTGGGATAAGGACTGGGATAAAAATAAAGAATGTTTTATTATGATGATTATCACTGCTATAATTAATACTTTGGGGATAATTAGGAGAAATTAAAATATATAAAACTTCTCTATTCACATTTTCTGCTTAGAACAGTTACAATTTCTTCCAATCTATATTTTTCCTCTTTATGCATTTTTGAGAAGTTGACTGCTTAATGCGATACAAATTAAAGTCAGAGAAAAAATATATGAAAGTATATATGCCCAGTGACTAAAGTCTAAATGATCCTAAAATTGTGAACATTTCAAAATTCAATATAATAGCAAGTTCTGTTATAAAATTACTTGTAAAATTAAATTAAGGAGATTTTTTTTGACTATTTCTAGTTCAGGAGTTGAAGCAAAAAAACGCTCTATAATCTATATATTACATGCAAACTACACATTCTATAGTTCTCTATAAAACCATATACTTGCTAACAAAGAAGCCATTTCACTAGGTAATATTACTGGATATAGTACTTTGTTATTATAATCCGTAACCTTTAAGATAAAATCATGTATTTTTACACCAAATTAGAATAATTAGATATTAATATAATTTTAAAAAAAGCATAGGTAAATTGGGGTCAGTTGAACACAAATAAAAAGAGTAAGTTAAGTCATTTTATTAATATAATCAAATAATCTCTTACAAGTCTTTTGCAAGACTAGTGTATAACATAAGATTTATTCTAAGACATATTTGAACTAAGCTATATTCTTGAAAATTAAATTTCTATACTTTGGGTTGTTTTTTTTAAAAAAAGCTCCAGTCTCATGATTTTTCAAAAATATCTAAGGATCTGGCTCTGCCATCTAATTTATAGCTTGCAGAGGAACACACAGACATGGGGCTGGTTAGTACCCTGAAGCCCCTTCCTCTGCCATTTAATTAATATTTAATATTGATTTTTCACCATCCTTACCTTTTTTATATTCAGTTTTTATATTTTTAACAGTAGGAGAACTGGCAGAGACAGGGGGAGAAATGAAAAGAGGGATCAGCTTAGAAAGATCAGAATCACTATGTAGCCACAAACAAGTCCAACTGCTATTGACTGCTATTGACCCATATCTGAATCTGTTACTTGAGAAGATTCCTGAGCATAGGCTTTTAGCAATAAATCACTTAAATTGAATCTTCAAGTATGGACTTGGTCTTTTGTGCCTGACATTAACTTTTTATTTGTACACTGGCCAGAGTGCCTCTGTGAGAGAGATACATACAATCTGATAAATAAATAAAATTAATTAATATTTATGTGCACACATATGTATATAGACATCCTTGCTCATATGTATACATATGTGCACAATGAACACATTGAAAGAAAAGTTATAAAATACTATACTGTAGTATAAGCAATCTTATCACAATACATATGGCTTATTGAATATATACATAGGTAGAAAAAAATAACATTGACATAATCTGAATTTTATCAATAGAATATTAACATTGATATTTTGGGGATATATAGAAGTGTTTGTTTTGTTTGATCAGCTTAAAACTAAAAAAAAAAGTGATTGTGTCCACATCCCAATAAAACAATAAAAACAGAATCTGATAAGAGTTTTTTAAAAAATGTTATTTGTTATTATTGTTTAGTTTTACTATAATCCTTTTATTTTATTTATAAGGGTACATTTTAAAATATATATTATCTATCAATAAACATATAATTATTGAAATTGTGTGATTACTATTCAATATGACATTAAGAGTTCCAAGCGAAGCACATTATTTTTATGGTATTAAAAAGTATATATATTTTTTGTTTAATGTTCATATCTCCATTATATTATTGTTTTTAAATGTTTTTAAACAGATAAATAAAAATACCCTAAAACACTATAGGCAAATATTTAATTTCTTTGTACTTCGGCTGATTTGCAGTAGCCTTTGGTTTAAGCGCTAAAAGCTTTCCATGTCTGCCCTTACCTTGCAGCATAATAAGAACAGAATAGTTCTTTACAGACTTGCAAAATAGAAGCAGGAGTTCAGTAGTCAGGTGTTCTATACAGTTGATACTACCATTCAGAAGGCAAGTCCCTAGGATCCCATTTCTTCCATCTTACATGGGGTGGGGACCTCAGCCACCCCTCTCAGGGAGATTGAATCTAAAAGATCATATGATATGCATAACTGTATTTTCCAAGCATTTAGCTATTTGGTCTTGTTTCCTATTAGTTTATTTGAATATCAACAACCTGTTTTCAGTTTACTGTGATTATGTAATGTGGGTATAGCAATCAATAAGATATTGAGTGGTTATAGTATTAAATGGTTTAATTTCAATACTTTAATATATTGTATCAGGGAGGTGCCAGTTTTTCAAATAAAGAGATTGCAATCTTATCCTCAATTACTTGTGATTAATAAATGCCCTCTAAACTGTATCTTCTGAGTAGACATGTATCGGATTGTGCTATGTGTGAGATTTTCATGAAAGAAGCAGAAAGGAAATAGGTATATCTTTATATTGTAGCATAGTTGCTCAGAATCTAAACTTTGCTAATGTTTCCCTATGGACAACTCCAGTTTGTTTTATGAGAGTCTGTCAATGGATTCTTTTTTTCTCATTTTCTCTTTTTTCTATTTTTCTCTTCAAAGAGTAATGATCCATGAGAGCTCCCAGAAGAAGAGCAGGCATGAGAAAACACATCCAGACTTTCATACTCTGTAGGCTGTTAGAATCTGACCTATTTTGAAATTGTGTTTCAAAGACATGCTGCTCAAGCTTTTTCTTATTAAAAAAAATCAATCTATTTCAATTCTTGCAAAGTCTCTACTTAGACAACAATGCCAACAGATGCAATGGCTTCGTAAGAGATTTGTTGTGAATCACTAATAAGCTAAAGTAGCTTTTGCATGCTACATAAAGGTCAGAGTTTTCAAATTAAATAATATGAAAATTTTGAATAAATAAATAGTTATACAGAATGGCATAGGATGAAATAGTTTGACTCCGTTTAAGAACAGAGTGATACCTGGATCAAGGCAGAAGCTATGTCAGAAATGAACACCCAATGTATTATGTTAATAGATTAGAACAATTAAAGATGATGAAGTATTTTCCACATGTATTAGGAATGCAGCTCCAAGAAGGCAAGATTTGGAAATGAGATTCTATAGTGAGAGATGGTGAGGCAGATGAAAAAAAACAGTGGAGCTAGGATGATGCAATAAAGAGAGAGAGAGAGATGTTTAGAATCCCAGTAAGATGAAAGAAATTAGGAACAGTTCAAGGCAAGTTGATGCCGAGTAATATGGACCAAATATTATAGATATAAGTAATGCTCTTCCTTAAATCTATTTGCTTCGTGAGTTGGTGGCTACATTATTAATAGAAGGAAGGAAGGAAATGGAATGATCAAATTAATTGTTAGAGGGGTTATTTACAGTATTTATTTACTTATTTAACTGCCAAGGCTTCTATGGTATCCCAGTCCAGCAAGAATTAAAAAGAAACTTTTACTACAGATTTTAACCATAAGCTCAATAATATCTTATGGTCACAACAACATCATAAAATGATAAATGCATCCAAAACAGACCAATATAGAAAGGGGAAAATGCTGCCTTGAAAATAGACACTGGACATTTACAAACACAATGCATATCTATCCAACTAAAGAAATCCAGATGGACAGATGTTCCAAAATGGTTGTATTTGGGGAAGAAGTTATACATATTAATTTGACTTTGATAAGGGTTTAATATTTTCAGATATCCACATTCTTTTGAAATATATATTTATTAGAAAGCAATTGAAAGCTAGATATGAATTTATTATTGCTTAGTAACATGTCTTTTGATATTGGAAATGTAGATTTATATGGACTGAAGACTGATGCTACTTGCGACTGATGAATAAGTTGATTAATCATATGTGCAGATTATGTATGGACAGTTACAAAGAAATATAATACCATTTATTGAGATGTATAAAGTTATATGGATGTAATACTTGTAGTATTTATTTTTTTATATCCCAACTTTATTATTTTTGTATAATAATAAATACTGTTTTGATAACTAACTCAAGGTGACAATGTATCCAACACATCTTTCTCCTTCTGTTTTCTCCACAACAACAGCCCTGGATTGGTGTCATGGTTCCGATAGATGAGACCAATCAAAGCAGAACTCCAAGGCTTGAGTTTTCCTCTAAGAACAGGTTTATTGGTTACAAAATATTGGCACAGTCAAAAGTGAAATCAAGACTAAAGTTTCCTCCAAAAAGTAACAGTATTACAAAGTTAAACTTCCCACTCCATGCCTATGCAATCAACTATGTTCTCCAATAAAATAGTTTGGTGAGCTTTCTAACATTAGGTTCACCACCCCAGCTGAGGGAACAGAAATGACCTTGGTTCCCACAGGACAGAGAATTGTTTAGGCTAGCATAAAACCTCCCATTCCTCCTCCCAATCTTGTGGCAACTGGAAACAAGCAAGATGGCTTCAGCCAGGTTCATTGTAGAATTGAAAATTGGGCTAAAAGAGAGTGAGTTGCCCAAAGTCACTCAGCTGGCTTTCCTGCCTAAGATGGGACTTGAACTCGCGATCTCCTGCTTTCTAGCCTGATGCCTTAACCACTAGACCAGACTGATTCTCTGTACACAAAACCCTTGAATATATAATTTGTTATGGTGGGTTTGTGGTGGATTTTTCTTTCATTCTTTTCCATTTTCCATTTTTTTCATTTGAATTCCATAGACTTAAGGCAGTATGTCCATCATATCTGCCAGTTATTCTATTTATTAGTTCCAAAGTACTGTAATTTCCATTCACTTTTATACCTGACAAAAAGACCTAACTAGGCTCAGGTTTATTCTTTTCTCATGCCCCGATACTCTTCCAGTTGAGTGACATGTTATTCCTCATATAATAATAATAATAATAGTAGTAGTAGTAGTAGTAGTAGTAGTAGTAGTAGTAGTAAAGTTGGAAGGGACCTTGGAGGTCATCTAGTCCAACCCCCTGCTCGGGCAGGAAACCCTACACCATTTCGGACAAATGGCTGTCCAGTCTCTTCTTAAAAACTGTGTTGGAGCATTTACTGCTTCTGGAGGCAAGCTGTTCCACTGATTCATTGTTCTCACTGTCAGGAAGTTTCTCCTTAGTTCTAGGTTGCTTCTCTCCTTGATTAGTTTCCACCCGTTGCTTCTTGTCCTGCCTTCAGGTGCTTTGGAAAATAGCTTAATTCCCTCTTCTTTATGGCAGCCCCTGAGATATTGGAATACTGCTATCATGTCCCCCCTTGTCCTTCTCTTCGTTAAACTAGACATACCCAATTCTAGCAACCGTTCCTTATATGTTTTAGCCTCCAGTCCCCTAATCATCTTTGTTGCTCTTCTCTGTACTCTTTCTAGAGTCTCAACATCTTTTTTACATCGTGGTGACCAAAACTGGATGCAGTATTCCAAGTGTGGCCTTACCAAGGCATTGAAGAGTGGTATTAATACTTCACGTGATCTTGATTCTATCCCTCTGTTAATGCAGCCTAGCACTGTGTTGGCCTTTTTGGCAGCTGCAGCACACTGCTGGCTCATATTTAGGTAATTGTCTACTAGGACTCCAATATGAGAACTATTATTTTAAGAGCTATTATGTTTTTTTAAAATCCTCTCTCCTCCCACCCTCTCTCTCTCCCTCCCTCCCTCTCTTTCTCTGTTTCCTGCTTTGAGTAGATCTCATGTAATCTAAATTCACAAATATGTATTCATACTTAAAATGTGGTACAGAAATTGTGAGTATGTGAATATGAACCAAAAGGCTACAACATAGAGACAAAGACATGCAGTATTAATAGTAACAGCAAACTAACACAGAGTCACTGCAAAGAATAGCCTGTTTACTTTTTTTTTTTTTTTAAGCAAGAATTGGAATTTTCCGAGGAACAAACCCTTCAGGTATTTGCTGACTAGGAAAGATTGGAGAAATAAATCCTAGTGTAAATGATTGCTACACTAATCTCTAATTCACAATTAAAGAACACAGTTTTGCTTTTGTAAATGAAAAACTGATCTGATGGAAGTTAGGCATGTTATTGATTCTCCTTGAATTATTAAATATGAGAATATCTATGGAGTTTTGTCATGTTTGTAGATAAATTAATGGAAGCAGCAGAAAAAAATATATCAGTAACCTTTAATTGCAAGATGTGTATTCAGGTTTATTCACACAAATACAATTTATTTTCTCCATATCTTAATGTGATTTTTCCAGTATATGTAGAATAGTAGATCTAGAACAAAATGTACAAATATCAGTGTTTTTGAAAAAGATGATGAAAAGAATATCATAAATATTGTGAAAATGTTGAAAGTGCTAATGCTGAGGATGTAAATATGCAACTACTGTTAATATATGTGAGTGATTTGAATATGCAACAGCTGTATAACTTATTTAATTTGTGTGTGAAGACTGAATAGCTGTCGGACCATTGGAAGAATTCATTACGCCAAGGGAAAGATACCAAGAGTGAATGCAAAACTATCGAGAGAATAGTTTGTTAAGTGAGCCTGAGAAAGTGTTTGACAGAACTCTGATTGAAAAGTTGAAAGAAACGACAATGAGCAATTTTGGAAAGTGCGGTGTAAATTTAAATTTATATTATGCAGAAGATGCACATGCATTTTGTCTGCTCAGCAGATCATTAAAAGGTGTGACTGTTGGGGAAAGATTTATTGTATATTTGTGCATTTATAAAAATATATGACAAAGTGAATAAGTCTGTATTACGGAATTTTTCCCCACAAATAAGCACTTGTGATAACATAAGGTCATCAGTATGAATATGAATATTATAAGAGCACATTATAGAAATAAAATTAATTCAGTATTTAGCAAATAGTTCAGCATAAGGAATGTGTGATGTCTCGTTGGTTGCTTAATGTATTTAATGGATAACTATATAAGGAATCTTTATAGTGACATTGCAGATGTGCTTACTTTTATGTGAAAATAATGCCGTATTGTGTCAAGCACATTAAATCTGGAGTTCAGGCAGTTTCCAAAGAATAATAGGTTTATTGTAAGCTAATGCTCTCTGCAAGAATCTGAACTGCTAATGGTCAAAGCAAATTGGTGGCGGGTAAGAATCAACACAAGGGAGGCTGGACTTAGATTTCCTGTAAGCATGAAGGAACTTGAGATTGATGATGCGTTTGACCCCAGGATCAGCTTAGTTATCTCCTCCATCTTGTTGGATGAAAACCCAAATAATTTTAAGTGAATATTAGATTGTAATAGATTCTGATTCAAGGAATCTGAAACTTTTCAAACACTAAAACATCTTTGACCTGGAAAATAGAGTGAAGAGCTTCAAGAGTATACATAAATCATGAAATATTAAAGCGATGGTGAAAAATTAAAACAAATGTGTAAATATACACACTTTGGTATATAAAGTTAAATTTGAAGAGATTTAGGCCAGAACAAGCAATTGCTTTTTAGTCCATCCTTTGTCATCCAGATCCCATCTTTCCATGTTGCTTCCAATTTTGGTTTGAAAACTGTACTCTTATAATCTGCTCCAGAGTTTGATGACAGCATTTCCCAGCACTTTGTTTTTACAGCCATAAGGGATTATAATTTTTTTAACTAGGAGCTTGTGGCCATCAAAGAAACAATCATTAATACAGCTTCTCTAAATGGGCAGGACATTCTATCAAAATCTGAACTAATCAATTTTTTTTTGAAGACCTACAAACTTTGAAAACAGAATATGGGCGTAAACCTTTTCTCATTTTAATGTTGCCTTTGTTACATTCTTAGCTCACAAAATGAGCAGGTTCCTGTTTTATCACATAAAACACAATATTTATACTCTGTGATCCTCTTCCAATCTACATTTTGTTTTGGGAAATCCTTTCTATAACCTTGCCTATTGGACATTTGGGGCAGAAGAAAGACTTTTTTCCTATTTAGAAATATAGAAAGCTGATAGCAGCTTTCTATATTTGGTACATCAAATGATATTTAATCCAGTCTGCATTCCACAAGAGAAGGACCCATAGGTTTATGCTCAGACAGATGACCTTCAAAAAGAATCTTTATCTCCTCCTTCCCATTTTCTTGGGAACATATAAAAATTATGTTAGAATGACTGACTGAATTTTCTTCCTTTTTAAAGGCATATCTATCATTTTGGAGTATTTAATGGTATTTTTGATAAGTTTATGTTTGCGAAAATGTCAAGGCTAAACTTCTTTTTGCCACATTTCCATGCCATGCCAATAGTTCAGGAAACTATCTGGATTGTGGTGTTCATTTTCCTCAATAGAAGGGCAATGGGATATGGTATCTGCATTATTTAACATATATTTTTATTCAGCATTTTTGGGAAAAAGAAATTTTAAAAAACCATAGAAATACACAAAGTAAATAAACATATAATTTATAGATACAGTAGAATTAGATATACATTTTAATTCTTTAATTTTAAGAAATAAAATATATTATTTACTTATACAGGAAAAGACTTTGGAGATGCAAGGGAACCATCAGATAAAGGGCAGCATAGCCCCTGCTGGATAGTGGGCAGGGCAAGAGGCTCAGAAGAGAGGTTGTGCTCTAAGGGAGATGCGGGGGGGGGGGGAGATGTACTTTCAAACCTAAAAGATTCTTTAATGTTTACAATGAAGTAATTTAGCTCATCTGATCATGATTTGTATCTGGTTTTCCCCACGAGGTCAATATCAATCTTGAAAGTCTGCAAATCACCAGCTGATTAAATGCCATTTTAAATATATTTTAAATGACTGCCTTCCTTATCTGTCTTGTACATAATACCAATCCAAATGTGAACCATATTATTAGCATGATAAGATCATGATTGGTGGTGGGCAAACTCTCCCAATCAAGTCTAGAAATAAAATTAAAAATGCATTTCTTTCTTTCCAAAATGGGAAGATAAATTTGATTTGGACTTTGTTGATTATAACCTTAGTAATGCAAAATATTTGAGGAATTCTGTTTAGCTGCAGCAATGATTCTAGGGATATGTGCTTCTGCAGCAGAAGAATAATACAAAATCTGGCAAGCATAATACAAGCCCTGTTTTCTTTGCTAGGTTAGTCCTGTCATACAGAGAGAATAATCTGCCATTATCTTTCTTTTTATAGAGTGCTAGCTAATGTCCTGCCAAGCACAAAGTAAAGTTCTCTTATCTGCTTATTCTGTCTGAATTAGAAAAAATAAATACAAATGATTGATTCCTATGGATTTGAAGACATTGCAGTGCTTGTTTCACCATAAACGACCTTGTCCTTGCTTTGCCTTCCCTGGTAGTTTTTCTCTCGTACTCTCTCTATACTGAAAATGCTAGTCTGTAAAGCTTTGGTTGTCAGTTTCTGTAAAAAAAAAAAAAAAAAAAAAAGACAAGCGTCTGCTATATTTTTATATCCCTGTGCTACATATAGAAATGAAGGTAAATGCATGGAACTCCTTCACTAGTATATGAGGCCTCCTAGGTGGCTTTGTTCTACATTCAGACTTTTTCTTACCTACCAAAGAGAACATGCCTTGAACAAAATGCTAATGGAAATGGCACTTGCTATGCAATTCTCCAAATTCCTCTGAACATTAACCTCTTTCAGAAAATCATGACTGTGACAAATCAGCTCAGATGTCAGAGTATTTGATTGGAATGCTCAATTTTACTATAATGGCATCTCCTGAAAGGTTTATCTCAGATGCTTATTCTATCACAGCCTTTTTCCACCACTGGAAAATTGTTCATAACAAGAGCCTCCCCCCCCCAAAAAGGTGATTCAGACAACTTAATGATGTACAACCATGGTACAAGATGAACTTTGCCTGAAATGATGGTCTAGGAATCCTAGACAAAAATCTGGTGGACTTTTAACACAACAAAAGATTTTGGGGCAATGTAATGCTTTTATTAGAGTTGGAAAGATAACACTGGTTTCTAGATAAAAAGTGTGAAAGTCCCAGCAGTAATCTGTGCTGTGCATAAATGATTATTTTCAGCCAGTTTACCTCATCATGCTTTATTTTCCTCTGAACCTCTTTAACATAGATCAGTGATGGCGAACCTTTTAGAGACTGAGTGCCCAAACTGCAACCCAAAACTCACTTATGTATCTCTGAGTGCTGGGTGGGCGTGGCCTGCTGGGTGTGGCTACAGTGATCATGGCAGATCGGTGGGTGTAGCCAGGGTAGGCATGGCCAGCTCAATGTTGTTCCTAGGAGGGATGCCTGTGGGGGCTGGGCAGGGTTGGGAGAGATCCAGGGTGACTCTGGTGGGTGGGGCAGTGGGCAAGAGGCTCATCCTGTGGGATGAGGCGAGGCAAGGTGAGGCAGGGCGGGGGTGCCATTGTCGCAGGGGAAGGCGAGGCGGGGGCCGGGGCGGGGCGGCTGCTGCCTGACACCATCGGCCCCCGCACACAGAGGCCAGTGAGCACATGGGTGCTGGGATGCATCCAGCCACGTGGGACCTCATGGCGAGCGTGCCCACAGAGAGGGCTCTGAGTGCTGCCTCTGGCACGCGTGCCATAGGTTCACCACCACTGATACAGATGAAGCCAGGAGTTCATTTAGCATTCAGTTACAGAACAATCTATTTGTGACTGGATATTTGTGTAGCTATTTGGAAGAGTTGCAACATACTGGGTGTAACTATTCATGATTTGAGGGTAGCATAGCATGAGGAAAAAAATTATTTCTTCTAAACTGGCCTGAGGTTTTCATTTGAACAACAGTAATTTAACTTACTTGCAATAATGCTATGTAAACAGCTTACATTTCTTAATTTGCCTTCTGTAAAAGAAATTTTACTATCTGGTTAACTTCTTTTGTGTTTCTTTCTGACCACCTAAGGCAGCGGTTCTCAACCTGTGGGTTGCGACCCCATTTGGGGTTGAACGACCATTTCACGGGGGTCGCCAAACAACGCAGTCCGCCATTTTTCCCCCTTTTCCTTAGCTGTGCTACTCCCTTTTATTCTATTGGCTTTTGAAAGCCAATAGAATAGACTCTCTTGAATAGAGTGTAATTCTATTGGCTTTCAAAAGCCAATAGGAATTGTCCAGGCTGTCTCTGCCCTGCTGAGCCCGGCCAAAGTCCCATTCTGCAAACGGTGCTGCAAGATGTCTGCAGAGAAGGTGAGCTGTCTGGAAGTTTCCACCCCTCCCTGCTGAGCAACTACTAAAAATGTAAGTAAAAGAGGGCCAGGGGAGGGAGGTGGGAGGCCGGTGGGCGCAGGGAGGGTTGCTGGTGTGCGTGGGGCCCGGCAGGTTCCTTACCTCCCTTGGGCTGGGCCAGCTGGTGGCCCAGCCGGTGGTCGGCCTGCTCCGTCTCTGCCGCTTGCCAGCTATGCCTCGGCTGGCGCAGGGGGAGGCACCACGCATGTGCAGTGCTTCCGGGCAGGGAAAGTCCTCGACTTATGACCGGTTGGGTAGTCCTCGACCTACGACCGGTTTAGTCCTTGACTTATGACCAGTTGAGTAGTCCTTGACTTACGACCGGTTGGGGGTCGCAGCATTAAAAAGGTTGAGAACCACTGACCTAAGGTGTTGTCTTCTCCTATTCATCGAATAATATTGTGTTTCACTATGTTTTTCTTCCTTTGAATCATAAAATATAATCCACAAAAACAGTAAATAATGCACATAAGTCTTTGTCTTCTATGACAGTCATTGCAGTGGAAAGCTGCCTTTGCATCTGGTATAGACTTTCATAAAATTAGAACAGTGCAGATTTATTTCCAAGAATGAAACTGATTAATTACTGATGGCTGATACTGAATGGCATTGATTGGACTTGCTCTTTATTAGAGCTGAGAATGGATATTGCTTTGCAGGATTTCTGTTTCCCCTTTATTTTGTAGATAGCAGGGGTTGATTGTGAGTGAAGTTAGACATTTCTCCAAACTCTCCCTGTGAATAATGGGAAATTGCTTCCTATGAATTCATTGGAATAACCCATTTAGATATTACTTTTTAAAGCACTTAATTGGAATAGAATAACTATGGTTTCAAATTCTAGATGCCTGGAAAAATGTTCAATAATAGCTAACTATTTATGATCCCCAAGTTCATTTATGAATTCTAATTGTTTTTGAAGATCTATTGGACAATGGTGAGAAGAGTTAAATTGCTGGGAAAGTTTATTCTTCTGACAAGATATAAATTCTGCTACAAATGTTCTAAGATTTTGACTAAGACAGTTTTTCCAGTGTTTCTTGCCAGATCTCAACTTGACTAGCAGTCCCTGTGCTATTGTAAGTCTTTTTTTTCCTGCAAAGAGTGGATTGAAAGCATGCTGCATGCAAATGATGGACAATTATTTTGAATAAAATTAAGATTTTCCTATTGCGGTGGTTCGGAACCATGGAAAAAGAGATGTAACCTTTTAGGCTACAATGTTCCTTTGGAAGTCTCCATTTCTCAATTTTTCTGTAAAAGTTGAAAGTGAGTTTGGATGATACGATTTTATTGACACAAAATATGTGCTACAGTAACTAATCTGCATGTGAGATTTATATCAACATACATAATGACAGGTGAAATCATAGAATACCAGCAATGAGGTTTCAGTTAAAATTGTAGAACTTCATATGTTTCAAAATGTGATTGTTTTGTTTTGAGCTTTAAAAGATCAGAAACACTCCCAGCTGTGGAACACTTATCTTACAAAGTATTGTAGCATTTCCAAGATATTACTTAAATCATTTTATGAAACACCTTCCATTTTTCTTACTCTTCTATGCTCAGTATGTGATGTTCAATATATGTTAGTTCTTTTAGACACAGGTGTCTTTTGTTCACTTTTAGCTTATGATCATTAGGATTTTAAACAGTTTTTGATCATGATCCTTGCAGGAAGACATAACCACAATCACATGGGTTGAGGTACTGGAGAGCAAGCATTTCTCTTTGGGACAGCTTTGGATTGTTAGAAATTCTGTAAAGTGGTTTTGAAATCTTTATCAAATGGTGCAATAAATTTAATTTATTTATTACAAACATCATTTGGTACAGTCAAAGTCTAACTGGATCTGCTAAAATGGAGCAGTGAGAATACTCAAGTGCTGGATTTAGAGAAGAATGCAAGGAATAGTACGAAAGATGTAGCTCTGTCTTCTGCAGCTTGTCATGTGTCTCAGATCTGTGCATATGCAAACTGTGTAATTTTCTTTGTTACTGATACTATGCAGTAATTGCTTCAATAAGTCTGTGTACCAAGAGTATTGTGGGATTGATATTATGGCTAAGTGGGTTTTATAGGGAATAGCTCTTTTCTTACTCCTTAGCTTTATCAGAGGAATTTTTAAGGGTTTTACATCTGTTGAGCATAGGGAGACAGCACCCTAACATCATTTGAGCAGATGCTTCTTGACCAGAAAAACAAGAAACCAACTTTTATCTGAATATGTAAGCACATACAGCTTATCGTTAAATTCTCTGCCATTGCACTGAAATACCAGCCATAATGAATCCTAGGCAGTGTAAAATGTTGTTGTTGGGAGCCTACAAGAAAGTCTGCCAGTTGGAGATGAGATGTTGTAGCCAGAGTATGAAATCATAATACATCCATTTTTGTCCCAGTTTTACAGTACACTACATGAAAATTTATTTACAAAGACACCTCTTTTCATTATAGTGCCAAAAAGAAATGCTCATTGGTATTTCCATGTTTTTCCATTTCCCTCACTTTATGAATATTACAAAGTGGTCCATCTTCTTACATTTGAACTGCAAAGTGGCATAACCTTTACAGAGCGGACCTAGCCTCTGCATGTACTCTATCACATGACAAGCATACCTAGAATCCTTCAGCTATTTTGATGAGTGAGTTGACTGGGAGGCAAAGTTTGTTTTAGGGCTTTTCCACACTATAATATTGCCCTATTATGCTGCCTGTCTGTTTTCATTTCCCACTTCCAGTGTGATATTTTCTTGTTTTTTTTGTCTCAAACATTATTCCCTGGTTTGTTTGCTAGGCTGTGTTTTCTTTGAAGCCAACTCCTTTGATTAACTGCATCCTCACCACATGTCCCTCTTTTTTTTTTTTTTTACCCTGAGCTATTTACTTTTCATAATTTTCTGTTGAGCCTCCATATTATATGCCTGCAGATACCTGAAACTGGTATATATAAATTTAACACATTATATATGTGTGTAGTACATGCTGCCAAGCATCTCAGTCAGGACAGCATTTTCTTACACACATTACAGGCAAGCTGACATAAACGCAGAATACGAACAGCTTAAGGATGCAGTGCAGATGCATTCTTAATCTAGAATGTTAACTTGTCTAGCCTGCAGTTTCTCCTTGGAGACTTGTCTGGATGGCTGAGACCTTTTAATTTTTTTTTTGGGGGGGGGCTTTATGAACATTCATTGGACATGAACCTTCATCTTCACATCACCTCCACAATCCCTTCTAGGATTATATCAATTACAGTGGTACCTTGGTACTCATTGTTAATTGGTTCTGGGAGGCACAATGAGTACCAAAAATAATGAGTATCAAACAAAATTTTCACATAAGATATAGTGTAGTGAGTCACAAGATAGCTGACACCAACAAGTTCTAGCTTGTCTGTTGAGTACCAAATAATGAGTACCGGGACAAACTTTTCATAACAAAATGCGCTGAATACCAAATTCGATGAATTTCAAAGCAGTTGAGTACTAACTAAGGTATCACTGTATATCAATTTACCACAATTTATTATTTGCGATAAAGCCTTGTGTTAAATGATTCAGTGTGTCCCAAATTGTTTATTTCCTGCTTTCTAAACAGTAATATTTTTTTCACGAAGCCAATTTCTATAGGCCTTATCAAATGGGAGTTCTTCAAAGCCACGAGGTGGCTCAGATTACTGACCATTATATAATGATTTGAAACTTGCGATAGAACAATAACTTGTTTACAGTAATAACATCATATAAACTCCTTATAATCCTTTGCCTGCTTCCCCTAGCTTTTGCTTGGTTCTTCCTTGCCATGTAAGGAATTGTCTTCTCCTGTTCAATAACAAGATTGTACTTCAGTACAGATAGTAGGATTGCAATATTAATGGAAAGCAGATTTTAGCTAAACATGAGGAGAAATTTGTTATTTAACAATATTGTTCACTAAATTTGACTTCAGCAGAACTCAAAAAAAGATAAACAAGGTTTGATCTGATTAGTAGCTGATTGGGAGGCCATAATGAAATCTCACAACTATAGTTTGGAATTAAAATTAATTTAAAACAAGAAACCACAAGGACATGTTTATATATAGTAGTCCTTGAATTATTTTTTCTTCTCATTCTAGGTTGCCACATAATTTGGCTTGGAATTTTGGTCATAAGTCATTGTGGCTGTTAAACAAGACACTCATATGACTGTCTCTATTAATGACCATAAACCAGTTCTCTCTGTTGTGGTTATTAAGCAACTGCATTCACAGAGGTGCCTTGGGTGGGGAAGTCTTAGGAGGCCCAATGCTTATCAGCACAGGGAAACCCTTCTATGGGTTGTGAGGCCTTCACTGGTTAGGCCTCCTGGTGTATGGTCCTTCTCCCTCCACCTATCACTCCTGAGAGACCTGGGCTTTCCCCCTACCCCATACACCCAGGTCCACTTACCTTTCTATTTCCCTACAGCTTATAGGGATGCCCAGCCAATACACGGCACAGATAGAAAGCTAGCAATTTCCCTCAAGGCTAGAAAGGTAATCTTTCTGAAATCTTCAAGCATTCTATACAAACAGCCCAATGTATTCCCCATTTTGTGCCTGCTTACTCTCTTGTAAATCCTTATCTCGTTTTCTGTGAATGAGGAAGAAAAAAAAACAATATTGTAGGCAGTCTTTCCTGTGCCTGATTTGCTTTTTTCTCCCCCTCCCTCGAAGATTGAAGACATTGGAGAAGAAGGGATTAAGAAAGCAAATTAGGCATGCAATGGGAAATACACTAGCTGTTTACATAGCACACACACACCTCACAGCTTGGAACTGCCAGCTCCTTCATTGTTTCCACGTACCTTTCAATGTATATTTTCCAATATGTGACTGTTTATTCTTTTGTAATCAATTATTGTCCAGTGAATATAAATACAAACATTAATTCCCCTCTTGCTAATTATTCCTGCACTAGGGTTAAGCTAGGGGTAATGGTTGAGAGACAAACAAAAACAGAAGTGTGAAACTGATTAGCCTTATCAGTTACAAACAGCAGCTGCCAGCATGCTATCCCAGGATGCTATCCAAAAGGGAGAAAAGGAAAATATAGTCATGATTCCCCACTTAGCAACTGCTTAATAACAGATGTGCTGGTCCTAACTTGTGATTGAACAAATATTACCTATATAAGACTATACTAAGAGATTATTTGGGAACAGAATTTCAGAAACTTTAAATGATATATTACTCTTTATAAATACCTTCAACATTTAAATACCTGTTTTATTCCTTTGTTGTTGTTGTTAATTGCGAAGTCGTGTCTAACCCATCACGACCCCATGGACAACATTCCTCCAGGTCTTCCTGTCCTCTACCATCTTCTGGAGTCCATTTAAGTTCACACCTATTGCTTCAGTGACTCCATCCAGCCATCTCATTCTCTGTCGTCCCATTCTTCTGTTGCCCTCAATCTTTCCCAGCATTAGGCCGTTCTCCAGTGAGTCCTTCCTTCTCATTAGGTGGCCAAAGTATATGAGTTTCAACTTCAGGATCTAGCCTTCTAAAGAGTAGTTGGGGTTGATCTCTTCTAGGACTGATCGGTTTGAATGCCTTGCAGTCCAAGAAGTCTCCTAAAGAAGGGAACAGGGATAGGAACCTTAACTCTGGGAAGAGCACCAAAAGGCTACAATAGAATGCATTCAGGTCTCATGCAACCATTGAGACTTACATATACACTTCTAATCTACAGTTTTAAGAGGGAAGAAATGAATTATAATATTTAAGTAATTCTTGATTATCAAAAGTTGAAACAATGTTGTTAAAATCTATTTATTTTCCCTAACCACCATGTGGTGTCCTATCTGCATAACTACTGCAAAATTTTTTAAAAAGCTTTGGCAATATAAAGCTGTGAAAAATCAATTTTTGATAAAACGTGGTCAGGCTGATGCTGCTTTTAGTAAAAGTGTATTTTCCATTTTCAGAGCTGCTTTTACTTTTTTTATGAAAACCAATGGAGATTTGGAAAATACTTTTAGTCATTTCTTTCCACTTCCATTCTTTTCATTTCTGGCATCGTCTAGTCCAATAAGAGTATGTATAGTATGGGTTTGGCACTAAATTGCACTTTCCATTTGTATATATTTCATTTGTGTTGACCTTACCTCTTTCTAGCTGGCAAAAGTTATCCTTTAGGATATTTCTTCATCTTCCATTATTGTAATAAAAAGATGTCTAAAAAAATAAGGGGAAATAAGACATAGACTGCTTTTGAAGAACCATTGGATAAATGTGCTTTCTTCACTTTCTGGATCTACCCAACCACACTTCCATCATCTCTTTGCTGGCATAGCTATAAATGAAGCCTGATCCATTTTCTTCAGATAGCATGGCAGCTGTCAAACATGTTAAAAGTGTCAAAAGGGAATTCTTCCACTGAGACCACTTGTATCTTGATAAGTAATACTAGTGCTAAGGAAATCTTCAATCTATAAACCGGATTCTTCAGAGGGCCTGAGATTCACGCAGAATCTTCAACTTGATCTGAAAATTTTCAGTGGCATTTCTGTCTTTCCCACTTTAGCTTTTATACACTGCTAACATGGTGTGTACACATTTGCTCTCCAATTTTCCAATTATTTTTCTTCCTCTGTATAAGATATCTTTTTAAAAGTCTGACAATTTTGATAAATATTACATTTTAGGGCTTTCCAGATGACATTATTGTTTAGGGTATTATATGGTGCTATTGCCAGTATTAGCTTCTGCGACACTTTTTGTAATCAGAATTACAAAGGAGGAATTCTTGTATGCTTTTATGGAAGTGTGGGAAATTATGAAGCTACTAAATAGCAATGGCAATAGCACTTAGACTTATATACCGCTTCACCATACTTTATAGCCCTCTCTAAGCAGTTTACAGAATCAGCATATGCCCCCCCTCCCCCCCAACAATCTGGGTCCTCATTTTACCAACCTCGGGAAAATGGAAGGTTGAGTCAATCTTGAGCAGGTCAGAATCAAACTCCTGGCAGTGACCTGAATTAGCCTGCAATACTGCATTCTAATCACTGTGCCACCAAGACTCTAAACGCTAGAAAGATGATTATCATGCATTCAAAACAGCATATAAGTAATCGTTGAGGTATGACAAGGCATTTAACGAATGTTCAAAATTATAACAGACCCTCCCAAAAGCTACATGTGACCCTATTGCAAGGTTATGATGGATCTAAAAGGAGAACCCAGTGGGAGCGGGTAGAGGTCTATTGGGACCCAAGGCACGGGAAGTGGAGCATGGGGCATCTCAGGCAGACCTTGGGAGGGCCAGGACAGGTGGGCCTGGGTCTGCGCTAGGCCTTCAACAGCCTCCCCCACCCAGACAGCACCCCATGCTCTGCTTAATAACCTGCATGTTCATTTAACATTTCATTGGGGAAGCTGGGATGGGGGGGTCATTAGGTCATTTCTGCTAATGATTGCTGCAACATATGACTATAAGGCTCCATTACATTTATAACTTGAGGACTAGCTGTATTCATATACTGTATCTTATCTCACTTATAGTCATTTAATAACTAATTATAAAAACACCAGATTCCAATCATGATAATTTCACTATTTTTTCTCGAAACAAAACACTCTTTCAAAATTCTCTTTCATTTAAATGAATAGCAATTGAAAAATAAACACAGTATTATTTTTCTGTAGATCTTTGGCTAAAACTAATGTTACAATAGATAGAATAGGCTACTGAAGTATGCTCTGCAAGATTGAAAATCTGGGTAATGCCTGATCAGAGTAGTATTCATTTTCATAGTCAGTTTACAGTACAGTAGTTTGAAATTAGTTCTTTTTACATAGAATTGTCCTAACTTTCTCAGGAGCATATCTGGCATCTGTAAAGAATATTTAAGTGTGCAAGAAATATTTAAATAACAACACTGTGATATTTTCAGATTACCTTTCCTGGTGAACAGCTGTAGAAATTTCTCCTGTACTCCTTCATGCTTTAAATTGCCATTTATCTTTTTAAATCACTCACATATGCAGACTATTAGAGTTAGAAATATAGGTGAAAAGTTTTTCAACAAGAGTATTTTAGCAGAAAGGACCATTCTTGTGAACATTTTAAGACGTTTTCTAAGATTCCTTTTTTTTTTTTCAGAACAGGTTGGGCTCTACAGAGCCGTAGGAAAAAAAATCTACTTCTGGTGTCGCATCACTTGGAGATCACATGATAATTAATCATTAATGGGGCCATAAACTACAAACATGACCTTATATCTGGCCAGAAGGTTAATTCAGGAAGACAAGGATATAAGCTAATATACATATACATATGTATAAGCTAATATACATTTAAGGGAATATACATATTTCTTTAGATTCAAATAATAGTTTCCTCCTAAATTATGGAATTCATTCCATTGGGGAACTACCTTACATTTCACAATGTCCATTTTTCAAGAATAGAGAATGTCCTCCTTGGACTTAAATTGTTAGATTTAATTTTATAGTAATTTAACCATTTTATGATATTTTCACTACACACACACACACCCAGACCACACGCATACACATTTTTTTTTGCATCCATGGCTATATATACATGTATATGTTTTAGCGTATAGAGAAAAAAATGGAACAAAGAATTTGGATACAGCCTAGAACTGTCAGTTACAAATGTATCTTGTGGATGAAGATGAACAAGCTAAAAAAAGTGATAGATTAGAAATTCTTCTTATCTGGATAATCTTCTGAATAACCAATTAATGAAGTTTTGGGCTTCTTAAATCCAGCATCAATAATGGTGGGTGATCTTGAGTGCCAGTTTCAGCTGGCTCATTAGCTAGGAGCATTTGTAGACATGAGCAAGCTATCATATTTATTCATGAATTTGTTAAATGCATTTGGACTATTGCATTGCTTTCCAAACAATCAAGAGTTTGTAAACTACAGATGCTGAAATACTGGGACTCTTTTTCCCAATCGCTATGATTTTTCATTCAGTGTACTGACTGAATCAATTTTCAGGCTCCATTTTGAAGGGCTATTTTAAATATTTAAATAAACTAAGACCCAAGTTCAAATTAACATACCCTGTATATTTGCCCATCCAAAGTTTAGACATTTTTTCTTAATGGACTATCATATGATGATATTTGATTGGTGGATAATGGAGGCAAGATTTTTCAGTCAAAGATGTGAAATTTCCACTCCAGGAAAATCTGACAAGTTTTCTCAATTTTCATCACTGGGAAAACTAATGAAAATTTCCTCATCAGTTTTGAATGAGTAAATCTGAATCTGCCTCATGACTCTTGAAGGTTCTTATATTGTCTGTGGTGTTGCTTTTAATTGTTTTTACACATTTTAAAGTAAAGTTTTTGAAAATTATTTTTATCTTGAACGGCGGAGTATAAATGAATACAGTAAGTAGATCATAAATATTGTAAGAGAAATAGTCAGGATCCTATTACTTAAATCAAACAATATAATAAAATATACCCTCATTTCATTTCAGCAATATAATAACTGTAATTTTTATGCAAGAGTCCAGCTGTAAAATGTTTGAGAGCTTCCTAAAAAGAAATCATTCCTTAGCTGTACTTGGAAAATCAACCTCTGATATTATTAAGTGGCTTGTTTTATAATATTCTGTTTCCTTTTTTTTAGCAAATTTTCTGATGGTAGCATGATACTGAAAGAAACAAGTTTGGTTGTTGTTGTTTCTCAGCTTACTAATAGTTAATAGAACCAAGATGGAAGGACAAATTATTATCTCAAAGTTCACTAAAATAGCTCTGCAAATAATAGGATTTGCCTCCTATGGCCTACTACTCTGTCTTGTGGAAAAAGTAATTAAGGCTTATACCCATTGCAGTCTTTAAACTGAACCTGACAATAGGCAAATTAAGTATTTTAACAGAAATTTAAGCAGTAGACCTAGAATGGGTCAATTACTGTAATGATTTGGGATTCATGATAAATTAGAACACTAAAAGCTTTCATGAAAAATGCACAAGGCTGACAATTGCTTGTCCAAGACTGATAATCCCTGACAAATATTAGGTCTCATCAGATGGTGGTAAGAAAAATGTCCCAAATAGGTGTATTGTTTTAGTTCTCTTTATTTCATTGCTAAAAATACAACACATTTCTGTAGAGATCCTGAGGGTAAGTGGCTACTTGATTAAGTATGACATCACTGGCACATATCACAAGGCAGCAACTAATCATGCTAGATCCAAAGCCAAAGAAGAACAGATGGATTGTTTCAATTATTTGGACCCAATGAATACAAAGCACATCTGCCATCAGCAAGATTTGATGGAAGGCAAGTAATAATAACTACATTGCAATGACATCATTTAAAGATCTGCCAGGCCCTAAGTATTTCAACAGCTGTAAAGCTTGGTCTATCCAACAATTGATTTTTAACTCACAGTCACCTTTTAGCAATGAGAACAGAGTCATAAGAGAATACTTTGAAAGAGTAACATTTCAAATCCTTTGAGCTATGGCACTTTTCAATATATTTTTGACTGCTATGCGAGGAACAGCTTCTTTGGTCTCATAGTAGCTTTAGTGTATATTTCTGCTGCTAGGAGATGAAGTTCATTTTTGTTGTTGTTTAGAGAAAGGAGTGATTACTCAGAAACTACTGGAGATTGTACTGAAAAATGTGCATCAGGCACATTGGTATGCAAGTAAGAACAACAGAAGCCAGCTCACATTGTATTTCTTATTATCTTTGACAATTCATAATGCATTAGTGAATTATTGAAAGAAGAACTTTCGTTTGTTCTGAACCTTGCTTCATTTTAATTACATGATTCAGACTCCATTATTATGTTTTTAAAAATATTTATATCTACTTCTGATAATATTTAGATATATCCTTTACAAATTATCAGGGTAAAACTGAGAAATAATATTGATAACTACTTTAGATAGCAGAAGATCAAACTGGAAAGAAATTAATGTCTAAGCCAAAGCTTGAGCATCCCCAAATAAAAGACATTTAGTGTTCTTATCCTTCCTTTCAATGAGTTTAAGCTTCATAACATGGACCAAAGCTTGAGGTACTCCAAACTGACTCTGACTTCAGTCCTGAAATTTAGTAATTTTCTAGTCACTATCATCTCCAGCAATGGAGACACGGTGTATGAGAAGATAATCAGTTTTTCCTCCTCTTGTCACTTATTCTCAGCCTCTAGGTTCCTAAAACAGTAGTGGGCTTCCTGGCAAATAGACAGTTCCACCCATTTTTCTATCTATTTGTGCCAGGAGAAGAGCACTTCCCTTAACATTGAATCCTTGTCAGCACACCAGGGAGTGGTATCACTGCTGTCACAAGAGAAACAAGCTTCTTCGAATGTCAAACTTCCATGCAGCCTTCCCAATTTTTGATTTCAGCAGAAGACCTGGCCAGAGTCTTATTCATAGTAGCAACCTCTGCCTATAGCATCTGTTTTGCCTTCATGATATGTCATGATTTGAGAAATGGAATGGTATTGATCTCACTGGTGAAGCTCAGGCAAAGTCTTATGTGCTGGAATCATTAAGTTTTGTCTATTCTAAGTTTCTTGATCCTGTCTTCCAAGTAGCAGAGCAGAAGTTACAATAATTTTTCAGCCCTGCTACTTCTGTTGCTTGATTCAAATCACATCATTCAGTCAAAATCAATACAGCAGTAGCTATACTGGGAAAAAATAAAATAAAAATGTACTTTCTGAAGTATCAGTTCAGTTGTAGAGAATGGAACACTCAAATATTGCTTGAATAGGGAGATACAAAATGTTTTATTTCAAATTTGAGACTATTTGGAGTATTTTGCCTTCAGCTCAGAACAGCCGTGTTGAGCTTGGAGTGTTTCAAGCTTGGAATGTTTGCACACCTCTAATGGCATTTCATGCTGTAGATGAGCTCTGAAAAAGATTATGAGAAAGCACTGCATTTGCTAATATGAAATGAGACATATGTACCAAATCAAAGCCCAGGTTCTAAGGGTTAGATTGGTTCTAAGGGTTTACTATCTTCCACATTTGACTGTGCATTAATTAAATATCCTTAGATTTATAATAGTCTCTACAACATGGGTGGCTTGTCTGTAGTTTCTCAAAGTACAGACTGCTGGCTTCAGTTCTATTTGCTTTTTACATTAAGTTAGCCTTTCATCCCAATGTATATGGTACATTGTGAAACACATTGTTAAGGTGTTACACTTGAATTTATGAATGCAGGAAATATTGGATACCATTGTAAAATTACTCCAATGTCACTTAAGCAATTAACAAATAACAAATAAATTATTAACAAATAACAAATAAATTATTCTAATGTTAATTTTGCCTAGTTCTTCAGTAATTTTGCATGGTAAAGATGCTACATTTTAAAGTCTTTTTCATTTCATACATATGCTTTCATATGAAGAAACAGAAAAGAATAAAATTAAGCCTTCACATTTTATCATTTCATTAGGCACTGAACAATGATAAATATTGTTTGTTTATTTATATTCTTTTTTTTTAGTAGAATTGGATGAACCTAAGTCAGTGAGTTATAAATAATACGAAAATAAGGGAAAATAATATTATAAATTTGTTGTGCTGGTCATTTTTGTACCTAAACAAATGCACGTTTCTTGCAAATGTCAAAACACCTGTTTCATAAACCTTTGTCCCCAAACATGGATGCTAAGCATATGTCTCATTGTAACTAAATCTAATGGTGCTAAACAAACAAAAATGATACTTTATACACTCAAGTAATTTCTTTTTATAGAACATTGTGAGCAAATAAGGAGGTCGTTGCTTTTGTTGTTTTTTAAGTTTATAAGTTGTGCTTCTTTTTAGGCCAACATTGCTATGTAATCGGGAATGGAATTAAAGGCCATTTCCTATTGATTTACAGCACCATCCAACTACCAATGTGCCAATATAATTGTAATGATGACCTCATGTCATCACAAGTATGACTGGTTATATTGGATAAGGTACTGTAAGACACTAGTGGGGAAACAGCAGTATCAGTTTCTGTCACAGATAACAAGGCATTAATATAAAATTGACAGCTTCTTTCTTTGGTAAACTTTGGTTTGTTTCTAGATTTAATCTCTTCAGTAGTTCATTTTCAAGGATGCAGGGATTTTTTTTCTCTTTGTGGCTTTCTGTGCCCTGAAGAAAAGATGAAATGGTATTCTACATATTCAAGAATCATATATATTTAGAAGCCTTTTTGAACTTGATGTAATTTTTAGCTCTAAGTAAGAAAGAATCAACATACAATAAATTATAGCTGTTATCTTTCTTTTATTAACTGTATAAATTGCAAATGTTAGAAAATTATGGTTCAAAGTAGGATTTTTAAAAAATATGGTATCTACATCTTTGATATTAGGCTTTGTTTTCATATTCCTCTCTAGTGAAATGATACTGATTTTTCATTATCCTGAATTCTTCCTTTACTATTTTGAAAACTTGAATGGGGATATTAAAAAAGTATTTTCAGTTTTGAGAAGCGGAAAGGTTATATGTTGACATTACCACCTCTAAGATTTACTTAGTGCATTTTAGATAAAGATAAGAATTTTGCTCAGATAAAAATGCCCTGCATTATTTCTAGCTTACTGACTTAATGCCATATGATTTCTTTCAGCCAAACAGTAGTTTCATAGCTGTATTTTTTTGTCATATTTAAAGATTTAGCCCAGTTTAAAATGCCAAGAGTTCATTAACTGCCTCAGTGAATTGATATTCAATTCAAAATATGATCAGACAAAACAAATAGTTGATAGTTGATTGTTCAGATGGATTTGTTTTTTAAATATATTGAATGACTTTTAGGTCAGTAAGAAACCTTAAAACAATTTCCTGAGTCTCCATGTATTTTGTTTAACTGTCTCTTTCTTGTAATTATTATTGCCCCTTTATGGATTACTGCTTTGTCGTGGCGAAGGGGCTTGCGTAACTCAATGAAGCTATAAGCTATGCCGTGCAGGGCCACCCAAGACGGACAGGTTATAGCAGAGAGTTCTGATAAAATGTGATCCACTGGAGAAGGAAATGGCAAACCACTCCAGTATCTTTGCCATGAAAACCCCATGGACAGTACTAAAAGGAAAAAAGATATGACGCTGGAAGATGAGCCCCTCAGGTCGGAAGGTGTCCAATATGCTACTGGGGAAGAGCAGAGTGCTAGTACTAGTAGCACCAGAAAGAATGAAGCGACTGGGCCAAAGCCGAAAGGACGCTCAGCTGTGGATATATCTGGTGGTGAAAGGAAAGTCCAATGCTGTAAAGATTTTTTCTCCATAGGAACCTGGAATGTAAGATCCATGAATCAAGGCAAGCTAGACGTAGTCAAAAAAGAGATGACAAGACTGAACATCGACATCTTAGGAATCAGCGAACTAAAATGGACAGGAATGGGTGAATTTAACTCAGATGACCATCAGGTATACTACTGTGGGCAAGAATCCCTCAGAAGAAATGGAGTAGCCTTCATAGTCAATAAAAGAATAGGAAAAGCAATACTGGGATACAATCCTCAAAATGACAGAATGATCTCAATTCGAATCCAAGGCAAACCATTCAATATCACAGTAGTCCAAATCTATGCCCCAACCACTGGTGCTGAAGAGGATGAAATTGACCGGTTCTATGAAGCCCTACAGCACCTTATAGAATTAACACCAAAAAATGATGTCCTTATCATCATGGGGGATTGGAATGCTAAGGTAGGAAGCCAAAAGATAACCGGAATAACAGGCAAGTTTGGCCTTGGAGTACAAAATGAAGCAGGGCACAGGCTAATAGAATTTTGTCAAGAGAATACGATGGTCATAACAAACACTCTTTTCCAACAACCCAAGAGACGGCTCTACACATGGACATCACCAGACGGTCAACATAGAAATCAGATTAACTATGTGCTCTGCAGCCAAAGATGGAGAAGCTCTATACAGTCAGTAAAAACAAGACCAGGAGCTGACTGTGGCTCAGATCATGAGCTTCTCGTTGCAAAATTTAGGCTTAAATTGAAAAAAGTAGGGAAAAGCACTAGGCCACTCAGGTATGAACTAAATCATATTCCTGATGAATATACAGTAGAGGTGACAAATAGATTTAAGGAACTGGATCTGATAGACAGAGTGCCTGAAGAACTATGGATGGAAGTTCGCAACATTGTACAAGAGGTAGCAACTAAAACCATCCCAAAGAAAAAGAAATGCAAGAAAGCAAAATGGCTGTCTGAGGAAGCTTTGCAAATAGCTGAGGAAAGAAGGGAAGCGAAAGGCAAAGGAGAAAGAGAAAGATACACCCAATTGAATGCAGAATTCCAGAGAGTAGCTAGAAGAGATAAGAATGCCTTCTTAAATGAACAGTGCAAAGAAATAGAAGAAAACAACAGAATAGGGAGGACCAGAGATCTCTTCAAGAAAATTGGAGATATGAAGGGAACGTTTCATGCAAAGATGGGCATGATAAAGGACCAAAATGGCAGAGACCTAACAGAGGCAGAAGAGATTAAGAAGAGATGGCAAAACTACACAGAAGAACTATACAAGAATGAGCTTAACATCCCAGATAACCACAATGAGATGGTCATGACCTCGAACCAGACATCCTAGAATGTGAAGTGAAATGGGCCTTAGAAAATCTGAGCAACAACAAAGCTAGTGGAGGTGACAGTATTCCAGCTGAGCTATTCAAAATCTTAAAAGACGATGCAGTAAAAGTGCTACACTCAATTTGCCAGCAAATTTGGAAAACTCAACAGTGGCCACAGGATTGGAAAAGGTCAGTTTACATTCCAATTCCAAAGAAAGGCAATGCCAAAGAATGTTCAAACTATCGCACCATTGCACTCATTTCACATGCTAGTAAAGTTATGCTTAAAATCCTACAAGCTAGACTCCAGCAGTATGTGGATCGAGAACTACCAGAAGTACAGGCAGGATTTCGAAGAGGCAGAGGAACTAGAGATCAAATTGCCAACATACGCTGGATCATGGAGAAAGCTAGGGAGTTCCAGAAAAACATCTACTTCTGCTTCATTGACTATGCAAAAGCCTTTGATTGTGTGGATCACAACAAATTGTGGCAAGTTCTTAAAGAGATGGGAGTACCAGACCATCTCATTTGTCTCTTGAGAAACCTATATGCGGGTCAAGAAGCAACAGTGAGAACCGAACACGGAACCACTGATTGGTTCAAAATTGGAAAAGGAGTCCGGCAAGGCTGTATACTGTCGCCCTGCCTATTTAACTTATATGCAGAGCACATCATGAGAAAGGCAGGGCTAGATGAATCAAAAGTTGGAATTAAGATTGCCGGGAGAAATATCAACAACCTAAGATATGCAGATGATACCACTCTAATGGCAGAAAGTGAAGAGGAACTAAAGAGCCTCTTGATGCGGGTGAAGAAGGAGAGTGCAAAAGTTGGCTTGAAACTCAACATTAAGAAAACCAAAATCATGGCATCCGGCCCTCTCAATTCCTGGCAAATAGATGGGGAAGAAATGGAGGTAGTGACAGATTTTATTTTTCTGGGCTCCAAGATCACCTCAGATGGGGACTGCAGCCAAGAAATTAAAAGACGCTTGCTCCTGGGGAGGAAAGCTATGGCAAATCTAGACAGCATTCTAAAAAGCAGAGACATCACCCTGCCAACAAAAGTGCGTATAGTCCAGGCCATGGTTTTCCCAGTTGCAATGTATGGCTGTGAAAGTTGGACCATAAGAAAGGCTGAGCGCAAAAGAATTGAGGCCTTTGAACTATGGTGCTGGAGAAGACTCCTGCGAGTCCCTTGGACTGCAAGGCGTTCAAACCGGTCAGTCCTAGAAGAGATCAACCCCGACTGCTCTTTAGAAGGCCAGATCCTGAAGTTGAAACTCAAGTACTTTGGCCACCTAATGAGAAGGAAGGATTCACTGGAGAAGAGCCTAATGCTGGGAAAGATTGAGGGCAATAGAAGAAGGGGACGACAGAGAATGAGATGGCTGGATGGAGTCACTGAAGCAGTAGGTGTGAATTTAAATGGACTCCAGAAGATGGTAGAGGACAGGAAGACCTGGAGGAACGTTGTCCATGGGGTCGCGATGGGTCGGACACGACTTCGCAGTTAACAACAACATGGTGTTTTTCTGACTATGTGCCTGTCTGCATTTGTGTGTATATTTGTATGTATGTATGTATATGTATTCTGTTTTATATATTGTATGTATGTATGTATATGTGTCCATCCATCCATCTTTCCTTTGATGAAATAATTTTACACTGTGCTATATAACACTGTTTTTACCAATTATTATAAAATAAGATAGTGTTAGACTATAACACTAAATAAATAATAATCTATTTCTACTTATGCATGCCATTTCCCAGAAAGATTTTTTTAATGAAAGGATTATCAGCAGAAATTCAAAATTATAATCCTGTCTGTTGTTTTTCTTCACTGTGTTTTTATATTAACTTTTCTACATGCCACTATGCAGAGATAAAAATGTCCAGCTTGATAGTATCCTGAGTTCCAATTAGTATTATCCCAAAACCTTTCCATTTCACTGTTTATCACAATAAGATTTATGATTAAATAGAACAGACTAGTCCCCAAAACGATAATTGTTGTCTTTCTTCCTTTGGTATCAAAAGTGCTAGTCAGTGCTTCATTCATTTTCTTGTTTTCAGCAGGTTATACATTGGTTAAAGGTGGTAGCTATGGTATAATATCACAAGTTTAAAAAGCAAGTTTCTATCTCTTTGTGCTGTAAAAAAAAAATAGATGCTAAGCAACATTGATTGTTGATCAGCAGATAATTAGTCTATTGTGTTGTCTAACCTCAAGTTGTTGCTTAGGCTTATTTTTTTGCTATGTTGTAATTAATACTAAAATGATTGCATGTCTTCTTGTTTCAATAAACATATTTATTTAGATGCTTTCTATTTTTCTCTGAGATTTACTGTTCTGCTGTTCTGAAATACAAAGAAAGGCATAGATTAGTTCCATATTCTAACTCAAGAGGCAAAATTGGGGTGGGCTTTTTTTTTTTGTCTACTTATGGTGGCAAATGGAAAATCAGTACTGTCAGTATTCTTTTTGCAATGTTATGTGTACAAGAAGGAGATAGACAGTAATATTCCAGCATAAGATAATATATATAGCTCAGGGTTGAACTGTAGAGACTTTGGTGTTCTATGACTTTGGTTGTTTGCTTGCTGATGTTTCATTAACAGGCTGGATAGCATTATCAGTGCTAGTCAATGTGGGGTTTGTTACCTGTTTATATACAGCAGGGGTAGTCAACCTTTTTATACCTACCGCCCACTTTTGTATCTCTGTTAGTAGTAAAATTTTCAAACAGCCCACCAGTTCCACAGTAATGGTGATTTATAAAATAGGGAAGTAACTTTACTTTATAAAATTTATAAAGCAGAGTTACAGCAAGTTAAAGCATATAATAATAATTACTTACCAAATACTTTGTCGGACTTTTGCTAACTTTGGCAGAATAAATCTTTATAAAACAACTTACTGTAATTAAATCTATCTTTTTATTTATACTTTGCATACATAGAAGCATGAAGTCTGATGAAATTACATTTAATTAATTAAATTATTAATGAGATCCCCGAGGCTGATGCTGCGAAACTAAATACTGGATATCTGGCTCAATTTTTGTAAGGAACAAATGAAGGTCTCCTCTTTTGTAAATATTCAGGCAGTTTCTTTCTTTGGTCATAATATGATTAACAGCACTAAAGCCTGATTCCACAAGATATGAGGTAGGGAAAGGTATCAATAAACTGAATATCATTTTCCTCATATTTGGATATAAGACAGGCATTTTTTTACTTTGCCATAGGTTTTCATATCCACCACTATCGAATTTATGTTTACTTCCTTCATCATATCTAATTTCTAACAGTTCTTCTTGGCAAGTTGTATCAGCCTCTTCAATATTTGCGGTAAAAGGATTTTTCATCCAGTCATACACCTTCAATTTCAAAATATCGTCCATGTCCAATTTAAGTTCGTTGAGGTGGCTATTGAATCTGTCAATATCCTCTGGAGTTACATCATCTTTTATAGATGATAATTCAGGAAACTGATGAAATTCTCTCTTCAATAGATTATAATGAAGTAGTTCAAGTTTGTCAATAAATAATGACACAATACTTTGGCAACCTATAAGAGTTTTATTAGCTCCTTGAAGCTGCAAATTGACATCATGAAATCTCTTGAAAATATTTGCCAAATAAAAGGCATCATTCTTTACTGTTTTTAACTGTTGACACAGATTGGTCTCATTATTACTTTCAAAAAATTGTATGACACTATCATATAATGCTACAAAACGAGCCAAAGATGTACCCTTTGACAGCCACCGAACTTCTGTGTGCAAAAGTAACATAATAAAATCTTCATTATTGTCCTGGAAAGCTGTCGAAACATTCTATCATTTTTTGCATTGGATTTGATCTTGTTTATGGCTCGAATTATTATAGTTAATGATGAATGGAAACTTGTACTTAGATATTTTCCTACAAGATGTTGTCTGTGCACCACACAATGAATATATAAAACATTTGGCACTTCTTCCTTCAAATAAGCAACAAATCCACGATAGCGACCTACCATTGATGGTGCTCCATCAGTAGCGCATGCAACAATATTATTCAAAGGAATATTATTTTTTGTAAAGTATGATTTCACAGTATTAAATATAGATAATCCTCTTCTATCTGTAATGAGATTTATTGCAAATAGCATTTCTTCTCGTAATGTATTGTTTTCATCAAAATAATGTACATATCCCATCAATAAAGCATTATTATCTGCAGTGGTAGACTCGTCCAATTGCATGGAAAATGAAGAGTTTTGGAGAATACTTATCAGGTTTTTTTCAACATTAACTGGCATTTCTTCAATTCGTCGCTTTACTGTGCTATCGCTTAGGGGCAACATTTTTAAAATTCAGGTATATCCTGATGCATTACTGTTGAAATAAATTCTTTTATAGAGGGTATTATTACAGTTTCTCCAATATTATAGCTTTTACCACTTTTTGCAATTAATTGTGAAATGTGATAAGCGGCAATTAATCCATCTTCATTCACTGCATGTTGTTTCTTAAATGATGCAACGATTGTTGAACGATTTTGAATTTTTTTATATATTTCCTGAAAATATTCAATGGGCTTGTCCTTATCATTTGGATGCTTTGTAGAAAGATGTTCTCACAATCGACTTGGTTTCATTGCTTCATTGAATAATGTTTTATGACACAATAAAAAGATTAGATGTTGTTTATTTACAACAGATTCTATGAAACCCATCTTCAGATACTCTGGCAAATAGCCACGAGCATATTCCTTTTTTTGAGACATGGACTCACAATATTTTGTTTGAAGCTGTAGGCACGTGCTCACTCTCACAAATCTAACCGTGTACTAACCAGTGCGACAAAAGAGCCTGCACTGTGTATTGTCTGTGCATGCCTCTCGTGCATCGTGGATTGGGTTTGGGGGGGCGCCGGCTACCACCTCTGCTTCTCTGTTACAGCTGGGTGGTGTGGGGGGAGATGCGTGAGCTATTCTGAGATGAGGCTCTTTTGTTTGCGGTTGCACTATAGCGCCATTTAGTTTCACTTATGTAACGTGAACTAAACTTATGCGCGGGCAATACAAATAATATATTTTCAGAAATTTAAATTGTCACGGGGAATTTTATGAAAACCTAATGAAAATGTTTTTAAATAATGCTATGAAAATTTTTTAAAAAGTCAATTAAATTAAAAAAAAAAAAGGAAAGTGCTTCAATATCAGACAAAACCCCTACCGCCCACCATAAAAGCTGGAACGCCCACTAGTGGGTGGTAGGGACCAAGTTGACTACCACTGATATACAGTAACTTGCCCTGATAGTATTAGTGAAGGTATGGTTTTCTCCTTTCTGATGCCCTTGATTAAGATAATATTTTCTGCTTCTTTATTTGCCTGGTGTTAATCCCTGCTTACCTAGGTGTTGGCTGCTGGGAAGGACATGTTCTGATCTTTGTTTCCTTCTTAGCTTTTTTATTGTCTCCTTTAAATGTTTGTATAAATATTGTAATATGTATATTTACTTGGAAATGGTAATAGGGAAAGTAGTGATTAGCATGGTTTGAGTTCAGCAAATAAATACCACAACACCAGTACCCTACCATACATCTAACTCTTTAAATATTGAACTTTAGGCCACAGATAATTCCAATAGTTAAACAATTTATTATGTTAGCATCAAGAAAGGAAATTATAGAGTTGGAAGAACATATTGATCAGTCACTGTCATAAAAAAAAATGAACTGACTAATTTGGAAGAAGAGTGGCGAAGGCAAGAATGATTAGTGAATGATTGGATTTCTACCCCCATTATATGAATTTTAAAGTAATTCATTATACCTTGATTTTACTCACCATAAAGCCTTTCTGTTTTAATGTTTTATAACATAAGATATCTGGCTGTTTTTCTTTTCATTTTTATTCATGCCTATTCTCTGTTCAGTGCAAGAATTCCCATGAAGGCATGTTTGGGTCCGAGTTTTAGCATCTGCATCACACATTGAAGTAGACTAATTCTTCAGATATTTAGTTAGTGCACCAAAAGTTTGTGTAGATATTCATGTAGCAGCTGTAGTAGCAGCTATACCCACACAGATAAATGGTAGTGGAAAGTTTAATCATATGGTTAGTCACCAAATGGAACATCAAGTTCCAAATTACTGTAACCTTATATTTGTATTCTTTATATTCCTCTTCTGGAATGTAAGATTTTATTTTTCTATAGATTAATACCATGGGATTGGAGATACTTTGCAACTTGATGTTCCATTTGGTGACTAATCATATGATTATACTGTCCACTAGCATTTATAATAGACTGAAGTAATTTTTTCCCATGTCTATAACTCTAATCTGGAAGCATTTGAAAAGAAATACATATACTTTATGCTGAAACTAATAGAAACTTATTAATGCAAATTGTAGATAAACTCATGCTTCCATGCTATTGTGCGGATCTAAATCAGAAATTGCACAGGGGCAATTCCTCTGGGAAAAAATCCTTACATTCAAGAACCAAAGCATGCAATCAAGGTTATGTCCTTTGCTATTCTACTTGGAGAAGATAATTAAAGTTCTTGTCTAGTCTCCTGCCTGTGGAGAATTTTCCTGACAAGTGTTTTCAGTTGAACTATATTTGAAATGATGTCCAAGCTAGGATCAAAGAGATAAACAGAAATGTTTCCAATACTTGCTAAATGAATATTAATTTTCTTCCAGTGAGAATCCTTTTTCATGGTAATGAATAATAGAAGTACTCATTTATTAAGAACTATGTGGCTCTTTTTCATTACAAGACTTTCTTCAGTCTTCCAGTTCAGTTTTTTTATTTGCCACATCATAAATGGCATTCTTTTAATAGCAATATTCTTGAAAATAAAAGAGAGAGCCGAGGATATTCAAGTACTCAGACTGTTACATCGTCAAACATATTTCACATGAGAGAGAGTGAGAGATTAGTCAACAGGTTGATACTGTGAACACTGGAAAGAATTAAAATCCATTGTTAAGAGAAGTTGTGAATCATTCTGCGTCATGGCACATTTCAGAACTGCCACACACAAGCAAAGCATTCCCCAAATAAAATACTGCAGAATGTTTTTATGAGCATCTGAAGTTAACTAAAGTACTAAGTAAAGAAACTTGCTTGTCTTATCTTTCTGTAAGAAATTTTTATACCTTCATTTTACAATCATTCAAGATTAAAACTAATCTAACCCATTAATGTCAGAAATAACTATGTTTCTCTTATTTTGAAAGCTTATGTTTGCAATAAACTAAAAAAAAACCCACAAAAGAGACAATTTGTAATTCATTCATCCAGGGCAAATAGAAGGCTGCAAAATGTGATACTAAGGAAGAAAAATTTCTTTTCCAGGGACTTTAGATCTGTGCAAAATTTTCAGAATGTTTCACTTTAAGGAAATTTATTAATGCAGTTGCTGAAGCAGATTTGGGGATCTGTGTCAACAGAGCAATTTGAATCAGATGATTACAAAACATTTTGTCAATTTACTACTTGTGATTTGTAATCAATATAGATTATTGAATTTCACTTCCATGTCTAGAGAAAGGAGTGGTGTGATGATGTTTTTGAAACTGATATAATTACCTAGGCAATGAAATGTAGTGCCTTAACAACCTCTCTAACAGAAAAAACCAACAACAAAAGATGACATATAGCATCCAGTAAACTCTGAGGAACTGTCTCACCCCAGTGGTATTAATCCACTCCATTCATTCCAGCGGAAAGGGCCTACTTCGGATCCCATCAGCCAGAGAATTTCAGGTGGTGGGGTCCAGGAGAAGAGCTTTTTCGGTTGAGGCCCCACTCTCTGGAATATTCTCCCAGTAGAATATTCTCCCAGGGGCATGCTAACTGAGGGTGGCTGATGGGATAGAGAAGTTCTCCTCGAAACACGAAGCTGAAAGCACCAGCCTGAAGATGACGAATGGGACTTCGTCGAAACGTCGCCAAGACACTTCCAATTTTACGCGGGAGAAAACCCGAACAACCACAGACCTACATACACACACCCGCGAAAACCTCAGAAAACATATATATATATATATATATATATATATATATATATATATATATATATATATATATATATATATATATATATATATATATATATATCACACTACTAAGCTTATTTGGAATATATAAATATTAGGATTGCATGACTTTTGAAGAAGCTACTTGAATGATTCAAAAATCTGTTCATTTTTTAAAATTAAATCTAAGTTCCAACAGAGCAGCATGAATGCATACTAGCATCTGTTTCCTGTATCATGAAGATAAAAATACATCACACCTTCTAACATGATATGAAGAAAGTTAATAGAAACGGAAGATTATTCAGCTGCATCATTGTATTGCTTTTATTCTTACTTCAGCAGAAGTAATTTATGCAAAAAAATTATAGCAATATTTATATCAATTGCTATGAACTGCATTCTTTGTGTGGCATTGCCTATGGAGTAGAAGCAGGAAGAAAGGAAATCAGTTTTCAAGACTGAAGGTTAAGTTAAAACATGTTATATGAACCCATCTGCTGTGTCAAAAGTATGATTGTACTTCCCAGTGGAAGGTAATGAAAGTTTTCTCATTATTTTTATAATAATAATAATAGTAAAGTTGGAAGGGACCTTGGAGGTCATCTAGTCCACCCCCCTGCTCAGGCAGGAAACCCTATACCATTTCGGATAAATGGCTGTCCAGTCTCTTCTTAAAAACTTCCAGTGTTGGAGCATTCACTGCTTCTGGAGGCAGATTGTTCCACTGGTTAATTGTTCTAACTGTCAGGAAGTTTCTCCTTAGTTCTAGGTCTCTCCTTGCTTAGTTTCCACTTGTTGCTTCTTGTCCTGCCTTCAGGCGCCTTGGAAAATAGCTTGACTCCCTCTTCTTTGTGGCAGCCCCTGAGATACTGCTATCATGTCCCCCCTCATCCTTCTCTTTGTTAAACTTTGTTAAACTAGACAGCTAACACAAACTAATAGAAAGTTAGCAAGGATAAAAGAAAGAAATCAGAGAAAAAGTGCAAGAAAAGGTAAACATTATACAAAATACAAAAGGAAAAAACATATAGAGAAATGATATTCTTAAGAGCAGTTATAAGTACAAATATATTTAAACTTCTCTTTCTAAAGCTACATCTTTTTATAATCTGTCCTGTCTAATCATTAAAACCATAAATCACAAGCTCTTTTTTAAAATGTAGATAATATCTTTTCTCTAATCAAAGAAATTTGATTCATTTAAGCAAATTCTGTCAATTTGTCCAATCATTCTTCCATAGTGGATAGTGTCAAATCTTTCTATCTCTCTGCATACTGTAATCTTGGTGCTGTGATCATATACTGAAATAATCTTTTACCTTTGATTGGTTTCCATTTTTATTATTTTAAAAATATGTATCTTTTATTTTTTTTAATGCTTTTAATGCTGTAAGTTGCTCAGACTCACTTCGAAATGAAATAAATTTAGGAAACAAACAAACAAATTTCATGTTTTTTCCTAAAAGAAAAGTTCTGGCATCAATTGAATATTATTTTTTAAGATCCTCTGTATTAAAGTTTGTATTTGGATCCAGAATTTACCTTTTTTACATATCTACCCAAACATGATAAAATGTCTCTGCAAGCTTTCTCAGTATAAATGGTGTCATATGTTTCTTCCATCCTACCAGGAGATCCTGCTTTGTTAATTTTCAGGCTCACAAAACATAGAGATGCCCAGAAAAATTTTACTACTAATCCTGATTATGTAGCTGGGAGAGGCAAAGTCAGGTGATTTATTACTATAATATATTCTTTTAATATATCAATGTGCCATTCATCATCACATATATCTATGAACCAGGACAAGCTAAAGTTCATAATTATTATATCTATCTGCTAAATTATTAGATCAGTATAATACTATAATATGAAAATCAAATAGTTTGATAAGTCTGTGGAATATATATTTTATATATTTCCTGCTTTTTGCTTGCTATATAGTTATATAATGAGCTTGCTACCCTGGCTGCTTCATATAACAGAGCAGACTTAAATTCACTAATGTTAAAGTTTGCTAAGTTTCTATCAAATGTGGTAATGAAGTGAGTAAAAAAATATATACTAAGATGAGAGTAAAATAAGACTGATTCTTTTTGAGTGATGATTCTAAAATAGAATGATAAAAGTTTAGTTGAGAGATTAAGAGTTAGGAAGTATTCCATTTAGACATTCAGCTATATTATTTAATTTTTAAAATAATTAACAACTTTTTTAAGGGCAGGTTAGGTAGCCCTTGTTACACAATGGAAGCACACTGGATGCATACAGATTTCCTTTACCACTGGCACTTACTTTTGAGAAGTCATTAAAAAGATGGAACTGCCAAGAAACCAGTGTCGTTACTATTTCTCTTCATCAATAATAAAAAGTCTGACCCTAAGCATAATGTAATTAAATGAAAGAAAACCAGAAGCTAATTATTAGGGTACAACATAACAGGCTATTCAGTGTACTCCCAAGAAAATCCTGGCTGCCTGAAATATTTTTAAATGGTGATGGCAAGACGTAATGTTTGCACAAGTAGAATCAGACAGAAGGCTGTTCTTGCCACTTCCTCCATCAAGGATTAAAGCAGTGTTTCTCAACCTTGACAATTTTAAGGCATGTGGACTTCAACTCCCAGAATTCCACAGCCAGCATTGCTGGCTGTGGAATTCTGGGAGTTGAAGTCCACATGCCTTAAAATTGTCAAGGTTGAAAAACACTGGATTAAAGGGAGCTGTACTTTTTCTCTAGGTCAGTGGTTCTCAACCTGTGGGTCGGGACCCCATTTGGGTCGAATGACCATTTCACTGGGGTCGCTAAACCATGCTGTCTGCCATTTTTTTCCCTTTTCCCTAGCTGTCCTACTCCCTCTTATTGGTGGCCACACCCACTTGGGGGTCACCACAACATGGGGAACTGTATTATGGGGTCACGGCATTAGAAAGGTTGAGAATCACTGCTCTAGGTCTTTTATTAGGAAAAAAATGTTAATAATCAAATGCAAATGCTAAGTGTTTTATATTTGTTCAGTTTACTTTTCCTCTTACATTGGTAGGTAAGTATCAGGATGGACAGATACCAGTAAAGACAATACTATTGTACAGCTGAGACCATATTTGAAATGCTGAGGAAGGGTCAGAAGTATCAGTTAAGATGGCTTTATTGCAAGAGTGGCTCTACAAAAAATGACTACCATGACCTTTCGCAAAAATGGTGTTTCCATAAATTTTTATCATAAATTGAAAATATTGATTCCTATAAAAACCACAGCAACACATTAATGTAGATATAAGTATTCATTTTTATTTCTTCTCTGCCAGAGATCTATTGAAAAGGGATGCTCCCATTAAAGATATTTGAAATAATACTAGCCTTAAAGTGAAAGGGGCTTTTGATCTCCTTTACCAAATTTATGGCAGAACTGCCCCAACCTTCATGAAAATCAAAAAGGTATTGCTCCAGTAACACAGAGGTGGGAGAGTAACAGCATCCTGGTGGGAGGGGGAGGGAGGAAACTTCTTGATATTTATGGAAAGAAAGCTCCTTTCATTCCATGTAAGTCATTAGATCCACCCATTGGCTGATTTGGGAGAACAAAATGTATCTCCTGCCAAAATTCTGAATTCTACACTAAGAATCTCTGTTATAATAAGGCATTTTGACAAAGAGATGGATTTCCATTGTCCAAAGATCGTTGGGAAGCTGGAAACATCTTTTCATAAGATTTCTTAGAAGGCATAAAGCTTTCATGAACTGAAATTTATTTCATAATGCATAGAAACTTTATGCCTTTTAATAAAATATATTACAAAGAAAAGATGCTATTAGATTTTAGATTATTAGATGCTGGTAGATATTAGATTCCTGATGAATCAGTTTGCCACCATGGACTAACATGACTTTTATCATATAATGCCCTTAAATCAGATTTTGACAAAAGATAGACATATCTCATGTGCAAAATTCAAGATGTGATGTCTTAATTTCTGAGGAACAATTGTTTGTTCCATCTTCTCTTTGGTCTTACTCTTTACTCCATGTAATACCATTTCCTTGCACTAAAAAAGATGGGTTGTTTCTTTTCCTTTGGTGTGTTGCTTGCTTGCTCTTATAAATTTTCTAGATGTTTCTTTAGTTTTTATGCACTCTCCAAGTATTTTTTTCTTTCCTTGGCCACCCTCTGTGTTATATGATTGGTGAGGAATGATGTTAGGGTCCTCTGTTCTTTTCTATCTTTTCTTCTACCTGTTTTCTGGTCATATTGGTTATGCCTCTTATTCCTCTATAAATTTCTTCATCTTTTTTATTAGGAGTAGGGAAAAATAGTGCCTAGCAATAGGTCAAATTAAATTGAAGAAGTCTTCTAGAAAATAGCCTATCCCAACAATGGGGTATCATGACGCTATTCTTGATCCCTTGACATTGAAAAGAGGAAGGGTGATCAGATTTTCTGATGAACATTTTGCTTCTTTTTACTTCAGTCCATACTCCTCAGTTAGGGATTCTCATCTCCACATCTCAGCATCTTGGTTCCTATGTGTAAATGCTAGCTGTCACGATTCAAGGAAATTGCCTAAATGCATTAAATGCCAATAAGAAAGCTTTATTTGGGGATTTAAATCACTATTCCATTTTTTTTCATGTCAATTGATATGTAGGAGTCATTCGCCATGCCCTATGCTTGTTAGACACTTTTGTGTTCCCAACACACATTTGGCAGCTTTTTTCCTAAATAGATTTGCATTTTGGAGGAAAAGTTGAATGGTGGGCATGAATGATGCCGTTTGCATTGCACCCAGATCTTTCCCAGTCTTAATATAATTAGTGGGATAATGATACAGCTTATTTTTTCAACTTGAACTCTAGCTTCATCTAGAAACTGATTTATGTGGCCCAAATCAATGAAATGGCAACAAAAATCGGTCAACTCTTATTTTCTCCAATTGTCTATCTGTTCCTATAGGTTTCATCCATGTGGCTTCTGGGGCAATGTAGAACTTGCAAAACACTTGCAGATGAGCTTTTTGTTGTATTTTATTCCATGATTATAAAGTTTTATTCCTTCAGTACATTTTAATATTGTTACAATTATAATAACTAGCTAAAAATTATGCTGTCGCAAACTTAACATTTCTGATGAATATTGGAGAGCATGCTGGCAACTAGTAACACTTAAACTAAAAGGCATGCACTAATTAGACAAGATATCATAAGACTGTCAAGTAAGAGTTATAATGAAAATAATTTGGGATATTTCCAGACAATTAAAGTTTCTTTAAAGAATCTCAGATGGGACATTCAAATAACTCTGGATATTTGCCAATGTTCACATTTAGTATTTCTCCTGATTTGCCCCGACAAGTCAGTGCTTCTGTGATTGTTAATCAGTACACTCAATTGCTATTATATCAACTGCTGTTCACAATTCACAAATAACCATTCCAAGCATTTTCACTGGCATGGTAAAATATTGTAAATTTGAGAACAAGCTATGTGGAACTATAATAAGAAACTACTTATAATTGAGTACAATCATCAATTACTCCCAGCCTCAGAAAATCTCAGGCATCCAAGATGAAAGACAGTGCAACTATGTGTGTCATGATATTGTTATGGACATAATGTTGTATTAGTTGCCTCTCCTTCTTGTCATAGACACCCAAAATGAAGACTGAGAGTATGAGAACCTGATGAACACATCTTCAAATATATTACTAGTTATTAAACTGTAACATTTGTCATCTAAAAATGTACAAAATTATTTTCTTAGTTCCATTTTTTCAGTAGTTAAAAAGATGAAGATCCTTAGAGACTTCCATGTTGCAAGATTTAAAACAGTCTAAGATGTTTCCGAAACATCTTACAAATTAAATATAAGATACTGAAGCTTTTTTTTTCTATAAAGAGATACAATAACCTTGGCTACGGTTCAAGTAGCAATTCTGTTTCAATAACCTATATTCAGGAGTTTAATTTTTTCAGAAAGATAAGAGACATTGTTATGGATACTAAATATTAGATTGAGTCCCATAACCTAGATGCATACCTTTAAATGAAACACATAACTTCAAATGAGACACATATATATATTCAACAAGTCAGTTATCTTAGATGGTTTTTCATGTTTCATCAAGATTATTAAAGTACTATTTAAATGTAAGTAAAAGAATTGTCCACATTGTTAATTCCAATTATTCAAATGATTTCATTTATTTCTATGTAACTGTAAGTAGAAGGCACATGAAATTTGCAATTATACTTTTATTTTCAGAGTCATTTTCAGAATGGCTCAGCTACATAGCATTTCATTTGTAGTTCTTCAAACTTCTATTTTGCATCTTTTGATTTTTAGTATTTATATTAAGCAGCCTTTTCTGTCTAACTCATTAAATCAAATAAGGCTTTCAGGAATTCACCACTTTCCATAGTTAGTAATGGGTTAGAGGAAAGTCCTTATATTTAACCTGTTTCATTTGTTCTTATATATTATGAATCAACATATATCCTGATAAAGCTACAGCTAAAAATCTAGGATGCAGGTTCATGTTATCCTTAGATTTAGCATTATCACTTGAAGGCTTGTTGCCTTTCATTGGCAAACATTGCCTTTATTAGGGTGGAAGTAGTAACTGGCAAATTCCTACATGGTTTACTATAATACATCATACATTGCTTAGTCCACAGTACTGCATAAAGCAGCTTCTAGAATTGTAACTGTCATATACAGATAAATAGCAGACAGATATTTGAAGACATTGCAGTAACTATTTCTTTCTAAATTTCAGTGTGCTGATTATTTTCCTCTAGAGCATGGGTTTCAAACTCGCCGCATCACGTGACCTGTCGCTACGTATCGTCACTTTTTTTTTGCTGGGGTGAGCATGGCCTCTGTATGATGCAACCAGTCTGCAGGCTGGCAGTTTGACACCTCTGCTCTAGAGCCCTAAAAGTTTGACTTAAATGATATAACTTCTTCACGTAATTTTCTGTCCACATCAAGATGATTAGAAAAGCTTTTTTACACATGTTCTGGACCATGATAAGCATCTTTATTTGACTGCCATATCCCTAACATTCAGCTGGTTCCACCATTGATTTTAACAATGAAACTATGATGTTGGATTCAGTTGAATCTCTCCTGCTTATTGTATGTCTAATCCATTTTTATCGACTTTTAATTATAATTTATGTTTTTATTGTATGTTGGATTTTATTTAGTTTGCTCATTGCTTTGGGATTTTAAAATGAAAGAGAAGTTTGAAATATTTCTAATAATAATAGTGCTGCAAATTTCAGGAAAAAAAACTGAGTAATTACCAAAAGTGCCTTCATACTTTTACAATATACTGTATGTCTCGCTTTATTAATGGAATAAGATTGGAAAGAGCTTTTAATCTGTTGCAAGTACTCCATTTTTCCTTTGCTTCTTTCCTATAAATATTCAACAAAATACTGTGCTTTGGAACTGCACCCTGGAGAACCTTCAAATGACTTCAGAAAATATGTCTTAAAAATTCTCTAATAAATTGCGTATGTATAAACAATTAGCAAGTTGACTGAAGTGGGTTAATAGAAGCCTCTTATCTAAGAGAGAATATATTTAATTTATTTATCTATCAAATTGGGTCAATATAAAAGGAAAAAAGAACAACATTACTATAGGCATATACTATAAGCCACCCAACCAAGCAGAGGAGATAGATGAACTTTTTGCTAAACAGTTAACAAATGTATGTAGGAAACATATCACAGTAGTAATGGGAGACTTTAACTACCCTGATATCAACTGGGAGACAAGCTCTGCAACAAGTGGGAGATCAAACAGATTCCTAACCAACCTAGCTCATCCAAAAGGTAGAGGACAGAAACAGAGAAAATGCTATAATTCTTACTAATAGAGAAGTGATAGAAAGAGTTGAAGTTGCTGGAACTTTGGGTGAGAGTGACCACAACATATTGGAGTTCAATATAATGCAAACATAAGCAATAGAACATAATCCAGCCAATGTCTTAAACTTCAAAAAAGCTGATTTTAACAAACTCAGCAAGAGATTTTAAGAAAAAATTCATGGATGAAAATCCTAAAGGGAAAAACAACTCAAGAAGCATGGGAAACTCTGAAAAATGTGATGATAAAAGCCCAGTCCAGCACAATACCACTGAAAAAGAAGAAGAAATTCAAGAAGAAACCAGCATGGTTGCACAGAGATCTCTCTAATAAACTGAAAGAAAAAAAGGACAAGTACAAAAAATGGAAAGAGGGACACATTAGGCAGAGTATCAGCAGAATCTGCAAAGTGTCATGGTTCCAACAGAGAGAGATGAATAAAATAGAATTCCGAGGCTTGCAAATTCCTCAAAGAACATGTTTATTAGTTACACGGTCAAGAGTGAAACCAAGTCTGGATACCAAGTAACAATTTTCCAATACAAAGTTAAATACTCCACCCATAAAAGCTATACAAGCAACTATGTTCCCCAATATGATTATTTGGTGGGCTTTTTATGCACTGCCCAGTCCCTAGTCTTGGGGGCAGCCAATGACCTTGGTTTCCACAGAACAAAAGATTATTTTGACTAGTGAAGTACCTGGACAACCCCCTCCCTCCGTGCTATGTGACAACCTAGAATAATAAGGAAAATGCTCCTTTGTAGAGTTGACACAAGGATGACATTAGGAAAGCAAAGGCATAGAATGAACAAAAACTCACAACAAAAGTCAAAGATAATAAAAAAAGTTTCTTTCAACATATAAATAACAAGAAAAAAAGTAAAAAAAAAACAGTAGATCCACTTAAGACAGAAGATGGAAAGGACGTAATAGGCACCAGAGAGAAAGCAGAACTGCTTAACTCATTCTTTGCATCAGTCTTCATGCAAAAAGAAACTATAGCCCAATCTACCAAAAGTATAACTATAAACGACAGACTAGAAATAAAAATAAAAATAAGCAAGAAAATGGTTAGAGAATACCTATCTGATCTTAACTAACATAAATCACTGGGATCTGTTGGATTATATGCCAGAGTTCTGAAGGAATTGGCAAATGTTATCTCAGAACCATTGTACCATATCTTTCAAAAATCCTGGAATACTGGGGATTACCTGAGGATTGGAAAAGAGCTGATGTGGTTCCCATCTTAAAAAAAGGAAAAAAAACAGACCCAGGAAATTACAGACCAATTAGCTTAACATCAATACCTGGGAAGATACTGAAAAAGATAATCAAAAAACAGATCTGTGAACATCTAGAAACAAATAAAGTTATAATTAAAAGCCAGTGTGGGTTTGTTAAAATAGATCATGCCAAACCAAATGTATTTCATTCTTTGACAAAGTGATTAACTTAGTAGATCAGCGAAATGTTGTGGATATAATATACTTAGACTTCAGCAAGGCATTCAACAAAATAGACCACAACCTACTTCTTGGTAAGCTAGAAAATTGGGATAGACAACATCACCACCAGATGGATTTGTTACTGGCTGACAACCATTCTCAACAAGTCATCCTTAATGGTACTACATCTATATGGAGGGAAGTAAGCAGTGGAGTACCACAAGTTACATCTTAGGCCTACAACTCTTCATTATCTTCATAAATGACTTAGATGAAGGAATAGAAGGGGAACTCATCAAATTTGCAGATGACACTAAGCTGGCAGGAATAGCCAACATGCCAGAAGACAAGCAGAAGATCCAAAAAGATCTTGACAGACTTGAACAATGGGCCATATCAAACAAAATGAAATTTAATGTGAAGAAAAGCAAGGTTTTACACGTAGACAGGAAAAACCAAAGGTACGAGTACAGATTAGGCGAAATCTGGTTTAAAAACAGTAACTGTGAGAGGGACCTTGGACGATCACTTAAATATGAGCCAGCAGTGTGTGGCTCATATTAAAGCTAATACAATCCTTGATTGTATAAACAGAGGCATAGAATCAAAATCACATGAAGTATTAGTATCGCTTTATAAAATCCTAGTAAGGCCACACCTGGAATAATGCTTCCAGTTTAGGTCACATTACAAAAAAGAAGTTGAGACTTTGGAAAAAGTGCAAAGTGCAAAGAAGAGCAACTAAGATGATTAAAGGCCTGGAAACAAAAACATATGAACAACGGTTGCAGGATTTGGGTTTGATTAGTCTAGAGAAAAGAACGACTAGGAGGGACTTGATAGCAATATTCCAGTATTTGAGAGGTTGTCACAAAGAAGAGGGGATCAACTTATTTTCCAAGGCACCAGAAGGCAGGACAAGAAACAATGGATAGAACTAATCAAAGAGAGGAGCAACACGGAATTAAGGAGAAACTTCCTAACAGTGAGAACAATTAACTGCTGGAACAGCTTGCTGTCAGAAGTTGTGGGTGCTTCATCACTGGTGGTTTTCTAGAAGAGACTGGACAGTCACTTGTCTGAAATAATATAGGGTCTCCTGCTTGAGTAGAAGGTTGTACTAGAAGACCTCAAAGGTCCCTTCTAACTCTATTCTGATTCTGATTTATAAATCTACCCATTTTACCAGAAGTGACTCAGGAAAGCATATAACAGTCAAATAAAACCACAATCTGAAAACAAACATTATAAAAACAATCACTATAAAGTATAGGCAAGTGTTAGTTAAAGTTAACAAGTAATTAAAAAATAAAGTATACAAGCCACAATGGAGAGAAAAGTATAACAATCATATATCATCCACAATAGAGGAGCCACCTTAAAATGTTGCATGTTTCCTGAAACCTCAAAGGCTAGTTACATAAGGAGGTCTTTGGGAACTTCCAGAAAATTAACAAAGATGGACCTAACTAACTTTCGGAGGAGGAGGGGAAGAATATTCTATAAGGTGGGTGGCACAGCAGAGAAGACCATCCCTTAAGCAGATGAAATCTGAAGCATGCCTTCTCTGTTGGATCTAATGAGTTGGGTTTTGTAATTGGGGAGAGGCTATCCGTCAAATAACCCAGTCCAATGTCTGGTTGAATTTGTTCTTTGCTGAGCACCAGCAAAGGTTGGTGCTCTAGACATCTTTCATTTCATCTCCCTCAGCTGCTCTATGAACCATGGGGAGTGATGAGATGCATAAGGTTGCATGGGTTCAATTGAATCCAATGCTTCAGTTGCCCCTTTATTCCAATACTTATGACCAAGACTTCAGATAGACCATGCAGCCACCAGTATTTCCGCCATTTCCTCTCAAAGCTATGCAGTTTCATCTATCAATGGGGTGGACCAATCTAATGGCCTCAGCCTCCCTGCAGTGGATGGCAGCTCCAGAAAATTCCATTGTAATCAAGGCAATGTCTGACAATGACAAGGGGGACACTAAAAGCTCCACCATTTCAGATCATATAGCCATTATTCCAACAGAAACAGTGTGTTACTATTTTTCCATATTGGGTTCTGGATAACCTAGGATAGGCCCATGGCCATGATGGTGGCCATGGACACCTCATCTACCTCAGACCTTACTACGAGAAGTAGAAGTTGCTCAGAACCATATATCTGGAGAAATTCACTGCCAACTAAGAAATAGAGTCAAGGAGCTCAGGTCCGTAGGTTGCTATGTAGCAGGGAGGCTGGGACAACAGCAACAATCCCAACTGAAGCCTACAGCCCAACGTGATAAACAGGGTCTCATAGGCAGCAGTCTATGTATGGTGCAATGAACCTGAATGATTCAGTGTCCAATAATTAAAGAAGCAGGTGTTACAGGAGGACGTGTCCAGCAGTAGCAGCAAAAATAAATAAATAAAAATCTCAGTGATCAACAGTGTTCAAATAGACAAATGGTGCAAGAAACGGCTATCTTTAACATAGCACCACAAGTCCATAGATTCCAGTGCAGCAGGGCAACAAGGACAACCTGTCTTCTGGCATGGCCAATCCTCTGGCCTGTTCCTTAGCCTACTCTTCCAAACAGCAGACCAAAAGTCCAAATGCAGCCAGGTCCAGTTGCTGTTGATTCAAGTTCAAAAAAGCCACTGCTAGAAAAATGTATTTGCTAATAGTGGATTCTCATGAAAAACTGGAAAGGACTTCTCATGTAAAACTGAGAAAAATGAGTTAGTCATTGCCAGCCCAAAACAGAGCATTTGGCAAGTTATGTTCTTAACAGAGAGCAGCCAAATCTTTCATTGCTGAAAATAAGCTGTTTTCTCAGGCTTTTATACAAAAATGCCCTTACAAAAAAGTAACACATGGTTTTTCAGAATTGTTCTTTTTCAGAACAATTGGGATTTATATTATGTCTAATTGCTATTTTCCATCTATTATATTTGAATCATGTCCCTAAATATTATACAAATTTATAACCTATTAATTATATAATGTATATTGCAGTGATCCAGAAAACCATCAGACTGATTTAAGGTAGTCAAAATACCAAAATGCTATTCATAATAATTGAACAAATGTAGCATTAGAATTGGGAAAGTTTGAAAAAGGTGATCATTGAAAATATTAGTTAACATGATTCATACCCTTTAAAATGTAGTGTGGAATTTAATTGTCAACTTGCTTTACCATTTACTATGCAATCCTTACAAATAGGATCAGTTCTTCTTGGATGCAGTGAAGCTTACTTTCAAGTATTTATGCATAGGTTCATCATTCAGTTAGAATTGCAAAATTTTAGGAAGTATGTTTACTGTTTGGTCTGATACTACAGGGGATTTTAAAGTTTAGAGATAGGCAACACCATTTGTTTCCAATTCTCTTTCTTGACATGTTTGTGTTGATCTTATTCCAAGTTTCTATCTCTGGTTCAGCTGCTTATGATTTAGTCCTGAGTATACCTTGCCATGATTTAAGACTATGGAGAAGAATGTGCAGTAAGAATAAAAATAGACAAGCCTAAAATCCTGAAATGCTGGCAGCACATTTTGATGAAATTTCTCATGTTGAATTTCCAATCCCACCAATTCATGATGGTTCAGCTAACATGATATATATAAATATAATTATTTTCATCCTCAAAAGTAAGCAATACTCTGGCCAATTATATGACATCACTGAAATCTTTTCCAAGTTTATTGAGTTTTAAAGATGCCTTAGTTGAAACTTTATTTCAAAATTCTGGGGTGTAGTTGTAGACTGAAATGAACATATTCATGATATGCATTTTATTCCTTTAATGTATTTTTTGTTAGGAGCAGACACCTATGGAAATACAGACTTTATTTGGCTTGAGAAACAGAAAACAGTTGAATATAACAAGCAATCCATAAATGGATTGTATGAATTTTGTATGAAATAATTTTGTATGAAATGATGGAAGAAATTATTCTAAGAAAGTAAAAATATATACAATCCTCTATATCAGTGGTGGTGAACCTTTCAGAGACCGAGTGCCCAAACTGCAACCCAAAACCCACTTATGCATTGCCGGGTGCTGGGCAGGTGTGGCCACTGAGTGGGCGTGGCCACTGAGTGGGCATGGCTATGGTAGTCATGGCAGTGTGGGTGGGCGTGGCCAGGGTGGCATGGCCACCTCTGTTGCTCCTGAGGAGGGATACCTGTGGGCAGGATTGGGGGAGATCCAGGGGGTCTCTGTGGGTGGGGCAGTGGGCAGGAGGCTCATCATCTTGTTTTGGCAATGAGCCAATCAGATCACAGTAGGAGTCAGTTATTGATGTCATGTATTGAAGCTCAGAGGAGGATGTTTGTTAGTGTGTTATGTGATCGCTATCAAGTTGGTTGGGTTTTTTGTGTTCTTTCATTTAGTGAGCTTGTAAAACGTAATAAAATTAAAGTAATGGTGCAAGGAGTTGACTAGTTGCCCAGAAAGCGATGTAAAATAGTATTATTAAGTGAACAAGGCTACAGTTATAAAGAAATTAGAAGAAAAATTGGTGGAAACTTAACCAAAGGTGGCATTTCTACTATACACTTTTCCCAAAAGATTTCCACAATTTTGGCCACTACTGTATGAGGGGGGAATTAAACAATGAAAGCATGGTGCCTTGGATTTTGCCAGATGCTGAAAATAACAGAAATCTGAAGCAGAATGCCTGTAGTAGCAGATGCAACTGATATAAAATCTGGACGAAGAATGGTCAATAAAGCATTCTTGGTTGTCTATTTTATCTTTCCTAATAAGCTGTAACCAACTTCCTCATTTAACTTTGTAAAACCTGTGGGTTATACGCCATTTCACATACCTGCAAGAAAGCAGCTGCAATCCAAGTACTATAACTCAGGGCTTTTCCAGTCGTGTAGCAAGGTGTCAAAAACTAGATGACTCCCCCTCCCAAAAAAGGAAAAAAGTGATAAAGCACAGTAGTCTTCAACTTACAACAGTTAACTTAGTGACTGCTCGAAGTTACAAAGGCACTGAATAAAGTGACTTATGACCATTTTTCACTTCTGACCTTTGTAGCATCCCCAGAGTCATGTGCCTCCCTCCTTCTCATTCCCATCTCCTTCCTTCCTTCCTTCCTTCCTTCCTTCCTTCCTTCCTTCCTTCCTTCCTTCCTTCCTTCCTCCCTCCCTCCCTCCCTCCCTCCCTCTCTCCCTCCCTTCCTTGCCTGTCACTCTTTCTCATTCCCACCTCCTTCCTTCTCTCTCCCCTCCTTCCTTCCTCTCTCCCTTTCTCCAAAATGCAAACACGCTCCTCCTCCCCTGCCTACAGTGAGCTTCTGCAAAGCACAAATGGGTGCTACATTCCCCCTGTCTCCTCCAAAGTGCAAACACACGCGCATCCTCCTCCCCCTGCCTACAGCGAGTTTCTGCAAAGTTCAAATGGGCGCTACATTCCCCTGCCTCCTCCAAAGTGCAAGCACACACATGTTCTCCTCCCCCTGCCTAGAGCAAGTTTCTGCAAAGTGCAAATGGGCGCTATGATCCCCCTGCCTCCTCCAAAGTAGAAACACACACGCGTCCTTCTCCCCCTGCCTACAGAAAGTTTCTACAAAGCGCAAATGGCACTATGTTCCCCCTGCCTCCTCCGAAGTGCAAACACACATGCGTCCTCCTCCCCCTGCCTACAGCGAGCTTCTACAAAGCGCAAAGGCACTGTGCGACCTCCCCTCCGGCCCCAGCCAAAAGATGGGGGTCCTGCCGGGCAGCTCGGCCAAAAAGTCTTGGGGTACCTTCTCACAGCAGCCAAGGCGGCGGTGGTGCTGGGGCTGAAGTAGAGGCCTGGGGGTGGCGGTGGCAGTCTGAGGCTGTTGAAGTGGGGCAGGCCCACCAGGAGCCCAGCAGCTGGCAAGGTGGATGACAAAAACGAGGAGGTGCAGGGCAAGAGAAGCGGGGTCAGCCTCTTCTAGGGATGTCCTGAAAGTGTCCCTTGATTCGGAAGAAGTGAAGATCGGGGCTGGGAGGGGCTCGCTTGGATCGGACAGGGAGCTGTCCGGATAGCCGAGCTCAGGGGCTTCCTTTGAAGAAGGGGATCCCTTCTGGTCATCCTGGGGAGAGGCACTGTTCCTGGTAAATCCCCTCTATCCAAAAATAATAAAGCGGGGGGTGGGGAACTCCTCCAAACTTTAACCAGCGCCCTCATAGAAGGTGGGCAGCAGAGGGAAACTTCTGTGGAGGGATCGGAACTTCCAACCATCTCTGGGAGGACCTGCCGGTGGGATTAAGGGATGGTGGGAAGACCGAAGTCTGTCCTGTGGCTTCCTTCTCTTGGACTTGTCTCTGGCTCCTTTCCAGGTGAAGGGCGGTTCGACCAGCCCATTCCCTGACCAGCTGATCTGTGAGGGGAGCAAACGGACACCAGGGCCAGGCTTCCGGGGAATGAAAATGGCATTCACTTGGCATGGGAAGAGTGAGGCGCGTTGATGGGTGGAGCGCAGAAATCAGCCCCGTAGAAGGCTCCAAGCCGCGGCCAGCCAGACAAAGGATGTTCCGATCGGCTCTGGTTCCCTTCTCCGCAGCTGGAGAGACCCTGGTCGGGCTCTGGGAGATCCTCCTGTGCTCCCTCCGAACACGTTCGCGTGATCTCAAGGGAGAAAGTGCCACCGCCGCCACCTCTTCCTCAGGCTTTGTGGGTTGTCTGCAGAGAAGATCATCCTGATCTTTGAACATGTAAAGTAATTTCTGCCCTTTTTTCCTTCTTTCCCCCCCTTCCTAAATGCAGGCCAGGTGGGCTGGCTGCTCCCTCTGCACTGGTCAGGGAGATCCCGGTTTTCCTTTCCTGACTTGGCTCGTCGCTTTTCCCGCTCTCCCTCCCTTTTTTTGTTTTTAGGCATGGCGATCACCTTTTCCGCCTGTTTCATTTGCGGCCAGATTCATATTTGGCTCTGTCTTGCACGGCTGTCCTGCTCACGCGTGCAATCGGCCTTCGCGCCGGCGCCCCTGCCGGTACCCACAATCTGCCCAGCCTCCCCTCTGGCCCTAGGTAGCACCTCTGCCCTGTGTGGCTGTCTGGATCGGCCTCCACACCGCCACCCCGCCATAGCTCCATGAAGCCAAGGCAAGGCAGCTTAACCAGGCAGGCCACCTCCCACGCCTTTCGCCACAGCCATTACTGCCCCCGCTGTCCTTCGTCTTCCTCCTCCCCTGCGTGGCCAGCCGCTGTAGCCTCTTGCCTATTCCCACACTGCATGTGCGGAGAGCTGTGCATGCGTGAAGAGGAGGCAGCAGCTCAGTCCAGTAATGGCTTGCGTGCCACCAGAGATGACTCCGCGTGCTGCCTGTGGCATGCGTGCCATAGGTTTGCCACCACGGCTCTATATTATAAAGTGATAGTTACTATATTGCTCTATGATATAGTGAATCACTTTGAAAGAGACTGTTTTAGTAACAGTTTTATCCCATTTAGAAATGCAATTAGATAATAAAGCATTATGTTTCTCTCACTACTGCCTAGATGCAAAGAATTTGTATTGACAGCTGTGATGAATTACAAGAAACCAAATAAGAAAAAAGGTGTAAAATCTGCCATTGCAGAACTCAGGCAATTATAAAAATAACAGAATCCTTTAATTAACTGAGGAAATCAAAATGTGACCTTAATAAAGCAACTTTAATAGCAGGACACACTCAGGTGAACTCACTTGCATGTATTACTCAAGAACATAAAATAATTTCAGGTAAGCAAATGATTAGGGGCTTATACGTAGCAAAAAGTAAACAAAATGCAAATACACATTGCATAATCATTCAGATAAACGAAAAAATTATGAAATTAAGATGCATAAACACTAGAATAAATTACTAGCATAAATTATATGGTTCCAATTATTTAGAAAACAAAGCAGTGGTGATTGAATCAGGAATACTTGATATAACAGACAAGCATAATGGAGTTTTATCAGCCAGACTGTGACTTCAGATTTCAATATGATGGCAAGCATTACTTTTTTTTTTATTTTATTATCTATGAGAGTTATTACAACTCTGTGTCAAATTAGGAAATCCAGTTTTCTGACCATTCAAGTTAGAGTGTTTCACTTAAACAGAGTAGTAAAATACTTTGCTATAGGTGTAAAAGAATTTCATCAAGCAGAACATAATTCTTTTAGAATTATTAGACAACTTCTAAGGGATCAAGAACCATAAGCCAGAACTTTTGTAAGGTTTGTTCTAACCTTACAATCTGACCTGATCTAAAAGCATGTGATAAAAATTTTCCATCATTTTTGGGGAGGGAGGTAGACAGGCTTTGGTGGAAAAATAACATCTATTCCTAACCTTAAACTTTTCCCAAATCCCTCAAATGATTCAAAATCCAATCACTAAAATTGGGCCATTTGACTTTTAATTTCATTAGTGTTGAAATTAATACAATGGAGCCTTTTACTAATAGAAATATACAAACTGGACAATTGTGAACCCAATTGCTTGAAAACTCATAACAAAATGTATGTGTTCCAAAAGTTCATTCTTCAGTTTAGGATAATATTCCTGGATCAATTCTAAACCTGAGCCCAAGTAGTTGCCTTGCATAGTTGTGGTAATGAGAACCCACCTAGAAAAGTTGTAAAAGTGGCTGTAACTCATGTAACAAATCTGAAGAGGGTATGATTGCTTAGCATATTCATAACAATATTTGATGACTGCAGTTGTTCATTTGGAAAAATGCTGTAGAAAGTCCAAAACAGATATTGGTCCCTTTGAAATTATGTTGTTCAGGATGAGTAGAAAGGAAATGGAGAAACTGGGGAAATTGTGGTGAGTGTAATGTTTTATCCTAATGGAATGTCAAGACAGAATTTAGAAGAGTTATCTGAGCAAATAATTACTTGTCCTTATGAAGAAAAAGTGAGTCCAAAAATTAGGTGTGTAGCCCTCCAATCCACTGATCTATGTTAACTGCTTCTAAGAATGTAGTTTTCCAGAAAAGTAAATGAATGAGAGCAGAAACCATCAGTATGAAAGGCCCTGATGCTGGCACAAAAGGAATTAGGGGAAAACTGCTGGATAAATGTGTATTAAACTCTTCATAAAATACTTTATGATGAATGGGTTATAAAACATTAAATGTAAAAGAAAGAAAAGCAAGGAAAGAAAAGGTTACACCATGTTACTTTAACCTCACAAATTAGATACAATAAAGATCTGGGGAAAAGAGCATTAAAATATTACCTTTTTACATAATTTACAAAGGCTATTTTCTTAACTATATAGAAGACTCTTTTTGAAGTCTTCCTATAAACTAAAAAGACCTAATTGACTCTGGTCCTTCTAAAATCAAATCCTCCAACTAATTTGATGGAGAAGTGAAATTCCAGTGTTAGAACTATCCGTTATACAGGTGGTCTTGAGTTAGGATGGCAGTTGGGAGCAGAAGTTCCACCACAATGCAATGAGGTTATAAAACTTGGTATCACACTTGCTTAGCAATGGCAATCCCAGCACTGCTTTTGTTAACTGAATCCAAGCTGTTGTTAGCCAAGAACCAATCTAAGGCATTCCAGCTTGATCCCTCCCATCACTGAGCCTCAGTTCTTCCAAGATGAAGGGATCAGCTCCACTTTAACTCTCCCCAACCGCACATTCACCATCTCTGCCACTCTCACCACCTTGTACTCAAAGACTCTGTCATTGCATAACATATTTTTGTTTCTGCTGCTGACGAGGCATGCCCTGTCTGGCCCTTCAGGAGGCAGCTGCTGCCCATGCAAAGCCTTCTTCCCTAGCTGCAAGGAACAACAACAATAAAGCCAGGCTGGGTCAGCAGCTGCCTTGTTAAGGGCCATGTCAGGTGTCTATTGTTTATTTATTTTTATTGGCCACTATACACGGCTTTTAAAATAAATAAATTCAGCTACCATCCTGAAGAATTTTGCCATATGGTGATGACGGTGAACTACCTCACAAAGACACATTGCTCTGCCTGAACAAACTGTCAGTGCAAGGCTAAATTGTCTCAATGATTTATCCCACTAATAGTAATTTATGCTCACCCAAGGTCATTTGCAGCAAGTGTTACTAGCAAGCAAACCAACCAACCAACCCACTTCTTAATACGATAGGTGGACACCCTTCATTTTGTAATGTTGCTTTAGACTTTAGAGGAACACTTCATTTGTCTGTCCACTGAAACAAGGCATCCCTTCAAAGAGTTTTTGCAGACCTTGTACAATGCCATCAAAAAAGGAGTAAATACTGATGAAAGGAAATAAAAGTATCTTTTTACCTTTACCAAAAGAAATGAAAGTGTAATTTGGATGAGACCCATAAATAGGATTGTTTACATTGATGGCATAGTACATCTGAAAAGAATCAGTGCCACTTTATTTGTACCAGATAAGCTGGAACTGTAATTGAGTTTTATTGCCCATTCATCCTAAAAAAGACTGACTACAAGCAGTTGTAAAAGAATGGAAGGGCTGTGGAACAGCAGTCTGGAACACATACTCTCCCTTTTTGAGCAATTCTGTAGTGGAGTAGCAAGAACCAGCACAATATTTTTTTAAATTCTCTGCATTTCTCTATAACATTTAGTACAATATATTTAAAGTACATCACAAATGTTTAGATTCATTTTCAATAAATTCAAGTATAGAATTTATCTGAGCATGTTTCTTATTTCATTCAAATGAATTTTGGCAATTTACAGTTATACTATCTATTTGCAGCAGCCATTCCTCCCAGTTTACTCATTTCCTAAAGGAAATTGCAAGTTAATAGAAAAAGCAGCACTGGAACTGCCTCACATCCTATAGTTATTAATTAAGCAAAGTCTGGTTCAGTAATTCTGGGTACTAAAAAAAAAGAAAGACTGAAAAAATAGAGTTAAACAAAACCCAGGGCTTCTTGAAATGAGGTTTCAACTTCAGTAGTTATTCTGTAAATATTTATGTGTTAAAAAGTATGTCACTTTTGAAAAATGCATATACAGTTTGAATAATATCTCCAATAGTAACAACTGATACGTGCTCTCTCAAACACTGCACTGATATCACATTAAATTATTACTATTATTTAAAAATAGTTCTGCAGGACTGTGTCAGAAATTTTGATCTATAGTTAATTAGGTTGATCTGTAGTTAATTAGTAATCATATATAGAAGGTTATAAACTTTTGGGTAACTAATATGTAAGTCTTTCAGAAGTTTTTGATAACTATAAATCTTACTAGCTAATTATATTTGTTCCACAGGGGGGAATGTTAAGTGGCTGGCATGCTGAAAAAAAATACATAATTCCAGTTCTTTACAATTTGTTTTTTTTTCCCTCTTATATATAAAACATTTTATTTAAAGGTAGCAGGTTATCATTATACTGATTTTTAGAGTCAGTTTCAACAAAAGATACTGACAAATTTTTCAAATGAGTCTGTACAATCTGGAGAAAAAAATAAAGGTTAACATTCTGATAATGTAGAGATGGCAAATGTTTTATTAAGAAAATAGAGTTCAAGCTGTCATCGCTACACAAGTCTCATACAACTTGTAAACACAGCAAATTAAAAAAAAATCCTTTGTCAGATGGAACAAAACACAGCTCCCATCTAAGTAACTAAGAGATAGAAGTTATTTAAAAAGTAACATTTTAAAAACAAAACAAATGGACTTCACAGTTTAGTTGGTTTCATGAAAAGGAAAAAGAAAGCCATTCTTTGCTGTTTGATCACTAGGCATTCAGGTTTGCTTTAAGTACACCATTCTTTTTATTAAGGCTCTTCTAAAACAAGAAGAAATGTATTAAGGTTCCACTTGAAACAAATGAACGTTGAAGGTCAGCTAGTACATGAAACTTGCAACAGTGGCTTTGACATGTTAAGTCTTTTAAAAATTAGATTTTAATCAGAAAGAACTTAAACATGTCAGTGATGTATAACTAATTGCAAACAAAAATTATTTAATTGTAGGTTTGCTATTGCTGAAAATTATTTCATTTACTTTAATTTCCTTTTCAATGCACCTAAGATGAAGAAAGACATGAAAAAGCACTACCTGAAAACTGTCAAACTCTGATTTTTTTTTTAACATTTCATACATCTAAGAACAAATTCTGATTAGATCAGAACTAAACCTATTGTGCTTTTTAGCAAGTCAATAATCTGGGCCATCTGATGTTTTTAGATTTTTTTTGTGACTTTTCTTAACAAGAGTTGGGGATACAATTCTTATGTCCCTTATGTGTATAATTACGATAAACTCCAAAAGGATGATGATGATATATTTTTGTCCAATTATATTTTTAGTTGTAATTTTTATGTGTTTATGTTTGGTTTCTTTTACTGTGCAATATTTTAAATACATTTCTTTCACATAAACTGTTTTTTATAATATTCCTCCTTTTTAAACAAAACATTCAGAATCAATATATACTTTAAACATTTTTTTTCACCAACAAATGATTTCCTTATATGGATAGAAGATATATGCCATTCCTTGATGCTTTAGCCATCTATTGTGTTTCCTCCAGTAATTAGCACAGTGATGTATCAAATGCTATTAATAAAAAACATTCATTTCTCTTTGGCTATCTTGTTGTAGTCAAATTCAGACAACTGCTTAAATCCTCATCTGCTTTTCTCCAACCTCCAAATAGGCAGGTCTAAATGGAATCTGTACTTCAGTATATTTGCTTGAATACAAATATAGCTGTCAGCATCTTAAAAGCTTGTTTTATTTAGGCCGCAGTCCACATACCGAGAACATTGCATTCAGATATAGCTAGCCACTTGAAAACCTGGGGGTTAGTGACTGTATTTCATAGAGTACCTGGCATCTGTGGTATTAACATTTCAGGGGCCATATATATCTCAAATATTCACTCTTCTTCCTTTTCTGCATTTTTTCTTTCATTTTTTTTGATAGCCATTAGCAGTGGATGTGAATGACAAGAAGTGCTAGAATCTACAAAGGTTGTTTCAGTGGGAGTATGGTAGAGCTTTTAAATGCAGAGATGGGCTCCAAGAAAGGTTGCTTTCAAATTTTCAGTTTACTAGGCTAAATTTCAAATTGTGTGTGTGTGTGTGTGTGTGTGTGTGTGTGTGTGTGTGTGTTATGAAAGCCAAACTAGTCAACACCAGAGTGCTGGAACTGTCATCTTCCTTGGGCTCAGGTTTCCAACTGGGAAAATTCAAACAACTCAGTGAAGTCTTGGTAAAGTAAGGGCATATTTTACATTTATATCTAATCTTTCTTTTTATTTTAAATAGCAAATTAATATGATTATTAAGAATTATTAGAATGATCAGAAAGCTGAAAAATATCTAGTTTTCAGTCACCTGAGAATACAATAGCCCCGACTGTATTTCTCCTTTCATTGTATAGTTTTAGCTAAGTCCAGTGCTATGTCTCCCTCCAACATCCATAAAAGAGCCTCAGAATGGAATGAGACACATGACCCCAAAAAACTGATCCTTAGTATATTGGAAGAATATACCACGAGAAGCAAATTTTAAGATCCAAATTTCTAATACAGGTATTCATCGCTTAACAACCATTCGTTTACTGACTGTTCAAAGTTATGATGCCACTGAAAACCTATCACCAGTCTTTGCAAATACAACTTTGTCTTTGTAGCCCAAAAAATACCATGATGCTTGGTGTCCATAACACTTTTGCAGCAGTTGCATAATCTTTCATAATCACTAATTGCAACCCTCCCAGTCAGTTTCTGACAAGCAAAGTCAATGGGGAAGCAGGCAACAAGCTGCAAGTTGTGGTCATGTGAAGTTTTGCTTAATGACGGTGAATAATTCACTTAACAGCCACAACATCACTGTTATTGCTAGCAAGGTGATCATGCAAGGTTTCAATTAACAACGGTTGCTTAGGGATGTAGTTGCTGTTCCCAATTAGATTATGACTGCAATAAAGTTAAGATGAAGTATTATTTTGATAAGCAAGAAACACATTTTCAAGTTCACCTTTTATATGGGGATCGTAATTCTTACTTTTTATAATTTTTCTAATAAAAACATACTTTTCAGTATTTTAGTGCCTCAAAGTGTTTCCAGTTAGCATTGATTAGTTATAATTTCTGACTCCCAAGAATATATGAAAGGGATATATAAAAGGGAACAGAAGATAAATGTTCCTGTTTCACCAGAAAGGAAGTACAGGCCATAGCAGAATAACTGAGTTTAAAATTAATTTACATGAAACTGGTCTGATTTGGAATACGAGGGTTAAAGCTACCAAAATAGCACTGGTTACAGGTTGTAGTGAAAATCCATCACTGCCAAAACAAATAAGCAGTAATAAACATAATAGCAATGTAGTCCTTAAATGAATACTGTACATGTACAGTATTAATGTCATAGTTAAACACTGAAAAACTTGCTGAGAAATGTTATTTGACTTACATGGTCATTTTTATCATTTAATTTCAAGTATAGCCATTACACAACGATCTTTATGAAAATTAGCTTATTTGGCTCATTTATACAACATGCTTCAAACTAAAGTTTTTGGAATCTGTCCTTCAAACAAATTCATGCACAATTTAAATGTATTAACACAATTTTGAGTGTAAGAGGATTGAATAAATGCAGCTCATTCCAAACCTACTTAAATAATCTCACAATATGAATAACTCAGCAGTCTATTGCTTTTGGAAAGCACTTCAGTCAATGCAAAACATTCTTGCTGCAGTACACTAGTTTATTTTTTTTTACTGTGAAGTATTTTATAAGTCGTTTTATTGACCATTCAAATCTCTCTTTAATGTACAATTTGTATATTTGTGATTGAAGCCTCTCCCCATATCACCTACTGGATTATATTTATTCAGTTGTTTTGCCTATTTTCATACCTATTCAGACATCACAATACTGTGAGGACAATTTTTTACCTTTGTGGGACTAAAGATAATAAAGAATCAGTTTTATCCTTTCTGGCCAATAACTGAGCACAATCAAACTTGCTTTTCAGCCAGTTACTAATAGTCTTCTCCTGCCTCTTCAGGTATGGGTCTGTATACAGAACACTTCATTCTTATCTCACCTATACAAAAAAAAAAATACATTGCGAGCACTGTTCAGTTCTTGCTATGGTGGCAAGACTCCATTGCCTTCCAAATTCCTAATTCTTGCAAGCTGGCAATTCTGCATCTGGGTTTATTTGCCTAATCAAGAAAATCCCAGGAACTGAAAGGCAGATGAGTCTTAAATATCTTCCAGTGATACTATAAACCCTCCTGGTTAGCAAAAATCCATTAAGAGTTATCTTCCATTCATACATAATTTGACACGATCACAATTAATATTCTTTAATGAACCGATAAAACTATGCACAGTCATGAACTAATCCTTTAAGTCACATGACCCTATTTTAAGAAATTGTAATTTACTTTTTTCACATTGAAAATTGTCTTTGGAAATTCCTTTGTTTAAGAATGGCTATGTTAGGTTCTATAACGTAATGGTTAGTTCCCTGCCCTGCTCTATCAACTGATAATATATTTCTATGTTAAATTCATTCTCTTGTTAGCTGCAGGTACCAAATATAGGACTGCCATTTTTAATTCCAATCTCACTTCATAATGAAATCCAGTTGTGCTGCAAAATTAGCCCAGAATGGTGTTGTACCTCTACAGGAAATATTATCATATCTTTATGAAAACATATCTGTAAAATGGAGAGAGCTAAGCAGTTATCTGTTTTGAAGCAGAATCTGTAGGCAGGTGGGTGGATTAATATACCAAATTCTTAATACTAGTCTCAAAATCAACATTTATGATATGTTCACTGACTCTTGTTCTTTTCTGTCTTTTTGATTGGTTACATTACTGAGCAGCCAATGTAGCACTGACACCTTTGAAAAATGATAAAAGATTTCTGTGCTCTTGTTTTCTAATCTCTTTTGTAACATGATTAAATAGGTGTTTAAAAATCTAAAATGAATTATTTTATATTTTTATATACTTGGAAGCGCCTACTTGTTTTCTTGTACTAGTTTACTCAAAATAACATTTCAAATGGGATTTTTGTTTACCAAAATTGAATATCATAGAATTGCAATCTTACTTGTTTTCATTTAGAATATTATGAGCAACTTCTACATTATTATCATTTAAGCTAAGACAGGATAAACACATCTCATATTTTTGACTGTCGGTATGCTGAATACTGATTTATTTATTAACCAGTTCCCTTGAAGTATATGGGTTATTTGTGACAATGATCATATACCCTTATTCAGACACAAAATATAATAATCCACAGCATGTGAGGAGATAGATAAGTGATTTCTAATGAGTCTGTGTTTTTGCTAGACTTATCTAGATTACAAATAACTTATCCTCAACTTTGCTAGATTTTACTTATATGAAATATATGTAAATGAGGAACTGACATAAACATGTAAAGTAAAAACTGACACAAATCTTTTCTATTTTCTTGGTATTTTAAGATGATTTTGGAAAAGTTACATTGCTGGTGAAAATTTTAAAAACTGATATGTGATGTGTGAGGCTGATAACATACTAAGAAATGCAGTGATTTTTTTTGGGGGGGGGTGTTTTAATGCACTTAAATTATGCTTCAGAAAACTTGCAATACAAATTCTTCTCCCTACTTTTTCTTTTCCAACTGACAATGCTGATTATGAATTAATAAGTCTATTTCTAAACCACATAGCCATAACAGTAAGAAGAAAGCTAGAAAGATGGCAATAGATTTACACCAGTTAATTTGTAATGCTATGTCTCAAACCTGCTGTGAATAAGGATATATTTATCCTTCCTCCTGTCAATCTATGTATCTTCTTCAAGCTGATTCAAGAATCAATAAAAATATTAAACAAACAAACTATTTTAGCAGAACTGGGTTAGAAAAAATCTTAATATTATGTGATTCATTCCTAACACGATTCAATGCTGGATCAGTGATAGGCTAAACACATTGTACAAGACCATAATCTACTCAGCTCTGGGGCTGTTCTATAGGTCTTACTAACTGAAATCATTTAAGTAAATGAATTAGCAATAAGATTGGTGAAAAGAAAGGCTTTCTAGTATAGACTTGCCCATAGACTTATATAATACTTCTTTCTAGGACAGATAGTCTGGGGTGCCCAGGCAACCCACAGTTGCTTGCTTGCAAATGGAAAAAGGTTTAGTGATATAAGGAAATATTGGTTTCCAAATATTTGCAGATATCTGCATGCTGAAGCACAACTAGGGTGTTACTAAAATTTTTCAGAAGTTATTGGTCTAGATGATTTGAAAGACTAAAAAGATTTGAGACAGCAAACCACAGCTACAGTAAAAAAAAATTAATAGAGAAGTCTGCTAAGGAAAAAAACTGCAGTCCTATAATCTCACATAGCTTTCTTCCACAGCAACTTTGATGCAAAAAGTTGAAATTTCAAAGCTATGCAGTTACATAACTAAGTTGAGACACTAATTTCATGTTGTACATGGTCCCAGCTCATTTGCTGCATCAGTGTACTTTGAATGTTTTCAAAATAGCCAAATAAATACAAATGTTATGGGAAGAGAATCAGATAATAGCCTTAAATATTGTTCCAGCTCCCCTGCATGAATACTCAGTTTAGTTTGCCTTGACCACTGTTTCAGCAGGTTTAAGAGCTTGCCAAAATCCCACCTGTAAATGTTTGTCCATACCATTAATTCTGGGTTGAAATGTATTTCCTTGTTATTTGCTAGTTTGTTTATAACTGTACTTTAAAAGACCAGAATTGTTCCATTAACTTTATTGTTAAGTATCTTGACCCCATTCACATCAAATATTCCATCACAAGTGACTAGCAGATTTCCTTTACTCAGTCACCAGCTCTATGTTAGCTGACAACCATCTTTATTAACTGATTGCCCTCATTCAGTTTTTTAAATTGGAAATTTAAAGCATCCTTCAGTGTAATAACATTTAAAGCAGCCATAGCTAGCTCAAGTCAAATACTTAATTACATAAAGCTGGGCTTCTGCCTGCTTTATTACATTAAACCTCACAAAAGATTTCTCACAGAATATAAATATTACAGAATATCAAGCAGTGCTAGATTTCACACTGTAATAAAATCCTTAGCTGTTACTGTATTACAACAACTGCAGAAGCTTAAACTACAATTCTTTGCATATGTAAGTGGCAAATGCATCTCATTAAACTCAGTGATACTTTCACATGTAAAACATTTGCTAGAAAGTCCACATGAAATTCATAGAGAAATATTAGATACAGCAGTTCTGCACAATGCATTTTTGGACTACTAGATCAATCTTACCTAATTTGTAAACAGTTACATGTATGGGGGTTACTTTAAGAAGGTAATTGTCAGAATCCCCACCAGCCCTTGGCTTGGAATTCTGAAAACCTATAGTCCAGTGGTTCTCAACCTGTGGGTCGGGACCCCATTTGGGGTCGAATGACCATTTCACGGGGGTCGCCAAACAACGCAGTCCGCCATTTTTTCCCCCTTTTCCTTAGCTATGCTACTCCCTTTTATTCTGTTGGCTTTTGAAAGCCAATAGGATAGACTCTCTTGAATAGAGTCTAATTCTATTGGCTTTCAAAAGCCAATAGGAATTGTCCAGGCTGTCTCTGCCCTGCTGAGCCCCCCCAAAAGCCCCAGTCTGCAAACGATGCTGCAAGTTGTCTGCAGCGAAGGCGAACTGTCTGGAAGTTTCCACCCCTCCCTGCTGAGCAACTACTAAAAATGTAAGTAAAAGAGGGCCAGGAGTGGGAGGTGGAAGGCCAGCGGGTGCAGGGAGGGTTGCTGGTGTGCGTGGGCCCGGCCCTTATCTCCCTTGGGTTGGGCCAGTTGGTGGCCCAGCCGGTGGTCGGCCTGCTCCATCTCTGCCGCTTGCCAGCTATGCCTCGGCTGGCGCAGGGGGCGGCACCATGCATGTGCGGCGCTCCCGGGCAGGGAAAGTCCTTGACTTATGACCGGTTTAGTCCTCAACTTACGACCGGTTGGGGGTCACGGCATTAAAAAGGTTGAGAACCACTGCTATAGTCCAAGGTTGAGCTAAATTACAAACTCCATATGGTAAACATTAACATAGTAACTAATGTAAAAGTAAAAGCAAAAAGCCTAGGATTTGAAAGTTTGGGTCTCTCTCTCTCTCTAAATGACATCTTATCATTTAAATAAAAACTACTAATAGAGCTGTGCCACATCAATGAAATTACTGCAGAGGATGGAATTGGGTTTCTGAAGAGGTGAGATTTACTTCTAGATCTGCTGTAAAGTCTGACAAGTCTCTAACTATCTTGGGTGAAAGAATGTTGAAAGGCTTTAGGCTCAGACATTTAATATATCAAGGATCTTTTTGTTTGAGGGAGTACAATGAACATCCCAAGATAAGAATTTTTATAATGTTCTCACATATTGATTTATGTATAGAAATCATGCATGTTATTAGTTTAGACCTCAGAAGTCTTCAAATCAGAAAGGCAGATAATTAGACTTGAGAAGGTAATTAGATTTTATTACTAAGCAAGACTATCTATAACCTTTCTGCCATGCTGAGTTGGAAAGGAGAAAAAGAGAGTCTTTCCATCAGGAACAAAAAGCAGACTGTTAAAATATCTGCCTACAGTCAATGTTTCAGAACTGTGACGTTCCTATTACTGATATAAGAAATACAGTTAGAAATCCCAGCTGAATGACAATTGCACTGTGTGCTTCTGGACTTCTAGAAGCCAGAAAACAAAAGCAGGCTTGCATGAAAAGTCTCTGATAATGAGTCAATTGCTGCAGATAGAGAAACCTTTGTAAACTTTATAGTAATGGGCCTTTTTCTCTTTAACTTGTTACTTGTTCTTTGTTTTTGTTTCATGACTTTCATTTCAACTTTGTTGATGAATACTAAATTGTTTGCACCTTCTACTTTATTTGTGGTGTGCTGTGGGACTAATTAGGTGAAATAGATGTTTTTCTGGAACAGGTAATGCCAATTTTCCCACTGTAGTAGCTTGCAGTTTCCAATATCTTTTTTTCATGTGGTGGTATCACCCATGTTAACACGGGTCTTTTTTCATCATCACAAAACATATTCCACAATTGTGAGATGCTTGCATGTTCTCACTAAGCTTTTACAAAAGGCAGCTGGATTTAATATCCTGTAACAATAATAGCTGATGTCACTGCTGGCAAATGAAACTTACTATTGAGAAATGGGGCCTGAATCTGGGCACATCTGACAAGAGCAGCTGCAGAGAGAAGCTGCTTCTTTATTTATTGGCAAATAAAAATACTTAGTGCAGTAGGACAGTTCAATTTGCCTGGTAGGAGACTTACCAAAATTAGGATTCTTATTCATGCTGTGTTGAATGCAAATCTTACATTTATGTTATAAATGAAAGTCAGTTTTCATTTATGTCTTTTTTCTCAGCTAAAGAAATGATTTATTTCGACTATCCCAGGAGAAGTTGCAAGTAAGGGAGTATTTCTGAAAGAAAAGCCAAAGGATCTTATAGTTATTATCCCATTATGTTAAGGCAACACATATAGTCCCTGACTTATGACCACAATTCAGTCCAAAATTTCCATTGCTAAGCAAGATAGTTGTTAAATTTTGCCCCATTTTACAACCTTGCTTGCCACAATTGTTAAGTGAATCAGTAGCAGTTGTTAAGTTAGTAATGTAGTTGTTTAGTGAATCTGGCTTCCCCATTGACTTTGCTTGTCAGAAGGTTACAAAAGATTATCACGTGACCCCAAGACACTGCAAACATCATCATTCTCCAGCACTGGAGATGGAGAATCCACCAATGGGTTTAGACGGGTTACAGCCCACTCCACACGGAGGGCAGCGACTTCAGTGGCCTGAGCTACTCAAGCATCCATTGAGGAGGTCTACAGGGCAGCCACATGGGCTTCGCCATCTCCTTTTATTCGGCACTACAAGATCGATAGGTTTGCCTCCGTGAAGGCTTCCTTCGGTAGGAGGGTTCTCCAACAGGTTATACATCAAAGTGCCACACCGGACCAGTCTGCTTTGGTATGTCCCATTGGTGGACATTGTGAAGAGGTCCACAAGTGGGAGGCCGAAACGGTGACAAATTTCCCTGAAGATCCTCGGATGGAGGCGCCATTCTGAGTGATCTACCGTTGTCCTGCTCAGAAGATTGGCCTGGGTATTCGCTTCCCCTGAAATATGATCAGCCTTGATGGAGACCAGATTGTGTTCTGCCCAGGAACCCAGTAAGAGAGACTCGGTTAAAAGAGTCCGAGAGCAGGTACCTCCTTGGTGGTTCACGTGAGCCTTGGCTGCCACATTGTCCATGAGGACCAGTACGTGAAGCCGTGCCACCAGGTTGTGAAAGTGACAAAGGGCTAGATGGATGGCTCATAGTTCGAGCCAGTTTACGTTGTGCCGGAGGTCCGAGTTGGACCAACGACCCTGTGCCCACTGCGACCCAGGGTGTGCTCCCCAACCGAACAGGCTGGCGTTGGTCGTGAGTACTATCCGGTCCAGCTCCTTGAAGAATGACCCTCTGAGCATGGCTGGTGATAGCCACCACATAAGGTAGCGCAAAACCTGTTGTGGGAGTTTTACCCTTTGCTGGAAGGCACTGAGGTTCTGCCTCTGGAAGGGGGGCATGAACCATTGTAGTTCCCTGGAGTGGAGCCTGGACCACGGGATGATTGCTATGGCCGAGATCATTTTCCCTAACAATTGGGAGAGACTGGCCAATGTTACTGACCGCCCCCTGCATGTCTGGAGGACTGACTTCCTTATACTGTCCCGGCGTTCTTGAGATAGGTACACCCGGCACTCCACTGTGTCTATGATGGCCCCGAGGTGTAACAGCCTTGTTTTGGGGACCAAGTGGCTCTTGGGAAAGTTTACCGAGAACCCGTGGTCCTGGAGCAGCTTTCCCACCAGTTCGAGGTCCGACGATGACTGGATTAATATGTCGTCCAGATAGCATTGGACTCTGACTGGTATCATCCTTAAATGAGCTGCCAGAACCTCCAGGATTTTGATAAACACCCTGGGAGTCGATGATAGGCCAAATGGGAGCGCCTTGTACTGGAAGTGGCACCCCTTGTATGCGAACCGTAGAAACCGGCGGTGGGCCAGAGAGATAGGAATATGAAGGTACGCCTCTGTGAGGTCGATAGACGTCAGGAGGTCCCCCTTTCTTATACTTCCCAAGGTGGAGCAGAGCGTTTGCATCTTGAATTTGCGGTATGCAAGATGAAAATTCAAGCCTTTGAGATCTAGAATGGCTCTCCATCCCCCTGACATCTTGGGAACAACGAAGAGGATGGAGAAAAACCCCTGACCTCTCTGGTCCAGTAGTTCGGGTCTGCCTCCGAGTCTGGGGGAACAGGGGTCGTTGCTGATGAAGGCTCAGGCCCAAGGTGGGCTGTGGAAGTGGCCTTACGTAGTAAAATGACAAAGAAAGAAGGGTTGAAGAGGCCACTGAATGAAGGGGCCTCTGGAGGAGTTTCCTCCTTTTCAGACATTAGAATCTCCCGTCTGTCCTGGGCAAGATCAAGTCAAGACTGGGATCTCTATGGTCCAGGACGGGCGTGGCAACTTTGGCTGACTTGATCTGATTGGGCAGGAATACAGTCTAAATCTTGCAGTGCCGAATAAAAGGAGATGGCGAAGCCCATGTGGCCGCTCTGCAGACCTCCTCAATGGATGCCTGGGTAGCCCAGGCTGCTGAAGTCGCTGCACTCCGTGTGGAGTGGGCTGTAACCCGTCTAAACCCATTGGTGGATTCTCCATCTCCGTGCTGAGAAAAGGCGTTCAGGTAAGACAATGCCCCATACATGTCAGCTGCCAAGTGTCCAAATTTTGATCATGTGATCAAAATGCTACAGTGGTCATAAGTGTGAAAAATGGTCATAAATGACTTTATTCAGTGCCATTGTAAATTTGGACAGTCGCTAAATGAACAGTTGCAAGTCAAGGACTGCATATATTTTTGTCCCATTCACTGCTTAACAAAAGCTTAAAAATACATTTGCCAGTTTCCAAATTTTCTGAAAATCTTCATTAAGAAGATAACAATGGAGAGAAATAAGATATAAAAAATGACTGATTTCTTTCATCTTCTAAAAAAAATCCAATTATTATTCAAAACTATCTTCATCAAAGTTTTTTTAAAAATCTAACTTGATTAATTACAACAAACCATAATAAGCTTCAAGTAGATTTTTTTAAAAAAATGGAACATTTTTAATATAGTTTATTACTTTCCATTAGTGATACATTACCTTCCTATTGTTGCTTATAATAGATATGAAATGCATCATACATCATGTTAAATACTTAGAATTAGGAAACTGTTTTAGAACAGTGATGTCCTCTCTTAATAAAAGTTACTTTTTATTAATTAAGAAAAATATTAATTCACATTGGCTGTGGAATTTTTTCACAAATTCCTGTCTTGCTATGAAGACAATATAGCCTCAGAAGTAAAGCAGGCAACATAATGATTTTCCTAAACCTATGATGAAACCATTTACACAGCCATTCTGTTTATAGCTGGTTAATTAGAGAAGTAGCTGAATCTTATTTTTAAGAAGGGAAAAAGGGACAGGTGCAAATTGCCTAACACCTATAGTATCTACAGAAATATTCATTAATAAGATGAATGTGCAAAACACTTCCATAATGTGATATATAATTATTAACATCTCTTGCTTATTCAACAGTTCATTGAATGAGCTATAGCAGATTAAGAAACTCTCAGAGGATCATAAAAATAGTAGTTAAAGACTATTTTAGCAATTATTTTCTACCTGATGCTTATGTTTATTTATGTATTATAAAGTGTTTTTATCTCACTTTTATATGTTGTAGTTCAAGATAGTAAGCAAAAGTAAACAAAATGCAATTCCTAAAAGAGGACTGTATACAGCAGTGATTCTCAACCTGTGGGTCGGGACCCCATTTGGGGTCGAACGACCATTTCACGGGGGTCGCTAAACAAAGCAGTCCACCATTTTTTTCCCCTTTTCCTTAGCTGTGCTACTCCCTTTTATTCTATTGGCTTTTGAAAACCAATAGAATAGACTCTCTTGAATAGAGACTAATTCTATTGGCTTTCAAAAGCCAATAGGAATTGTCCAGGCTGTCTCTGCCCTGCTGAGCCTGCCAAAAGTCCCATTCTGCAAATGGTGCTGCACCAGTTGAGTAGTCCTCGACTTACGACCGGCTGAGTAGGCCTCGACTTACGACTGGTTGGGGGTCGCGGCATTAAAAAGGTTGAGAACCACTGGTATACAAGGATTGTATCCTATACAAAGCCTATGAAAAAAAGGGGATAGGTATGAGTTCATTCAGGAAAATGTTAAACTTTGCAAAAAAAAAATAATAATAGGTGGGGGAGGTGATGAGATTGAATAAATTTACCATCTGTCTCTTGTCTCTCTTTACACTCTACAGTTCCAGGTTATATGTACATTTTCTATTTTAATTCTGAAACTGTTTTCCACATTATAGAAAATATACACTAGGTAGGACATTTCTATTATGTTGTCAAACAATCCTCTGTTCTGTTATTATAGCATCCTTTGGGAAGCCAGCTCCCCCCCCCAGAGAAAAAATATTTTGGGGGATATTAAAAGGCAGAATATTATATTTCCCCAAAATATCTTAAAGGCAGAAACCACCCCCCAAATCCCTCTGTCCCAAACAGAAACCAGGTCTGCAGAAATGCAGATGTGATAATCTTGTCAGAAAGATTGGAGCTAGGAAGCTTGGATTAGAAAGACAAAGATCCCTAGAATCAACAATCCCTCACCCCTCCCCAAAAAAATGCAACACAGGACATAGCTATCTGCCACCCCTCCAGGGAAGCAGGACATGACTTTTGGACATAATAGGATTAACCCACCACCATCAGAATACCAGAAAGGCACACTCAGACTCAGGTCAAAGTTCATGCCACAGGAACAACTCCAAACAAAAGCTCAAGAAGGTATAAAAATCCACCACTCCCTATTACATGTGGTCAGCTTTCCCAGAGCCATCTTTCTGTCTGGCTTTGTTCTTCAATAAACTCCAACCTTCTTTCTAAAACAGTCTCCATTTTGCTTATTCCCAGCTTGGACTGGTCCCTGATGAAGAGTTTTCTTTTCACAATCCAGTTATAGCACCCATTTTGGGGAAGCTTACCAGATTGATCTGATTTAAATCATCAGCCTAAATGTGTCAAGTCATCAATCTGAATTGGTTTGTACTATTGAATTGGTTAGAATCAAATCAGTCTGCTTGAAAAATTCAAGTTGATTCAATCAATCAGTTGATTCAGTAGAAGTATGTGTGCGAAATTCCATTGGAATCTTTCAGTTATTTCAAAGATGCCTGATGCAATTCAATATAAACTCTCTCAGCCCAACTCACCTCCTAGGGTGGTTATTGTGGGAAAAATGGGAAGAGGAAAGTGTGTTGTGTATCTTTGCTGCCTTGAGTTATTTGTAAAAATAATAAAAGCAGGATATAAATAAAGTTGAAGGAATGATTTGGTCAATCTTTGAATCAAAGGTTCCTTTATACCTACCATTTAGTAATAATTTTGGTTGGCAAAATCCTCTGCTTATTTCAATTGACCCTCTCACTAGCAATCCCCTCTCCCTGTCTTTCCACAAGGAACTCTGAGGTTGGTAGTTGTTGAGACAAATATCAGATACCAAAATTATACAAAATTGATTTCATTACCAGGCTACAATTTGTAGCTTAACTGTACAGCAAGACAGCAACCTCCTAAGAATTATACCATAGCAAATTCATATTGGAAAAGATCATGATCTATCAAGAACGTTTTTATCGAGGATAAGATTGCTAGACTTATATGAATTTTTGGATTGTAATAAAGTGAATTCTTCTGCTACTCCTTTCACTTTGCTTTGACTTAGTAATACATGTTAACTGAACTATACAGGGTTTAACTCCTTATGCACTGTGTCTGTCTTAAAAGACCAATGTGACTGATCTGAGATATTTATTTTTAATTGCCATGTATGTGTCAAGGGCAATTGAATTGAAAATATATATTAACCAAGTCATCCTGAATCATCACTTTGAGTAAAACACTGAAGGGTCATCAAAAGCAGCCCACAATGTACTGCTTACCACTAGGTGTAAGCAGTGAGCCAGTGATCAGGATTTCTTACACATATACAGTTTGGGAATAGATTGAGATATTTTTCAGCCCCAAAACCTCTAAACATTTGCTTGATTTGGTAAAAGTGAAGGAGCCTCGTGTCTCCAGGCACCGGCTGGTCAGAGGGAACCAACTACTAAATAGTGCAATTAGTCTTTCATCCTTTCACCTAGGATGAACAGTCAATTTGTACATCAGGGCCATTATCTTTCCAGTTTTTTATCCCCAATTTATAATCTTGGGCCTTAGAATTTACCTTGCCCAGAGGTAATTCACCATCGTTCAGGTCCTAGCAAATACACTCATGCTACACTTCCTTAATGTGGCAGATGAGATAGCTCAGAGGCCTCAGCCTCCTCTCTTCATTTTGCCACAGAGCTCTCAGCTCCAGCTTTGTTTCACTCATCAGTAGGAATGAGAGATACCAAGGAAGATCTCATGAGATTCCCATGGAGAAAAATTGGAGACTCATTAAGGTGAACCTTAATGGGGAATTGACCTTTACAAGCCATTCAATTATTTTCTCAGATTTAAAACTGACGAGTCATCAAGTTCCTGGAATAGCTAGTTTTCTATAGTGAAAATAAGAGAGTGTTGTTGCAATTCATTTATTAGGAAGAAATTAGGTTCTGCAAAAATAAACTGATAGAATTGAAACTTACCATTTGCAAGAGACCCTTATGCGGAGCAGAGTCCTCCCCTCTATTTTTGGATAATAAACAGTTGCAGATTCTATCATTTTAAAAAAAAACTTCCTCAGTCTTGTACATTTGCATTTGCTTCCAGTTGGTATTTCTTAGACAAAGAGCTGAGAACAATCATACGGGCTAGAGATAGAAAAAGAGGAAAACTTTTTGATCCTTGACTTGGAACTTAAAATTTACCAACATAATAGATGGGCATAAAAATTAAGTAAATATCACATGAATGTCATCTATCTCATATGACAGAACTAACAAGTAAAAATTACATGTGTATGGTATTAGGCCTAATATTTTAAAATAATGCCTATGGTTACTCTGCCATCAGTTACCAAGGGAGTCTGATTGCAGAATTGGAATTAGAGTAAGGTTACAATTTAGTCCAAGAGGAGATTAAGCATCCACAAAAACACAATACAAGTGCATAGTTAGGTTTTAGATTTATTCTTCTAGAACTTTAATTTACTCTGTGCATTTGATAATTAAATTTATGAGATAATTCACAGTAAAATGTTGAAAGTTTTCTTAGCATGTAAAATGTCTCATTGATTTCCCTCTTCCCATAATACAATAAAAATGCTTTTCAGCACCTTTTTCTTGTGATCCACTACTCTGAATTGAGGGGTAGGTCTCTGATATGCTTAGGAGCAAAATGTTATGGAGGATTAGATTCCAGCTTTACTTTTTTGCCTTTGGATAGTCCAAGAGCGTGAAAAATTTGCTGATGACTTTGACTATTTCCAACCTTTAGTTGCTTGCAAACAGTATGAATATTTTTAGCACTTGGTGTTATCTGATACTTCAAAGTACTAGAGGTTGTTTTTTCCTTGCTGGAAAATATTGACATGTTTTCAATATTTTGTTAGGCAGAGGCACTATTTTGGAAAATTAATGCTATTTTCTTCACATTTTCATATAAAAAGTATACAGTTATGCATTTCTATCTGTAGGTCATATCTTTGAAGCATTTGCCAATGTTTTGAGAATACATTTGTTTTTTATGTGAAGCAACTAATGAGACTCCTTTTCCTATTTTATTCATCAGGAAATAAGGCATAGATTTGCAATGGACTCTTGGTTGTTTAATGTATTTATGGATAATGTACAAAGTATGCTGGTAATGTACACGATTTGGCACATAAATGTATCTGTACTTTGGTATCTAGATGGTACCATGTTATTAGCTGTGAATCTGAATGCTATGTAGGGAATGTTAGCTAGATTATATGGTACAAGAAAGCATATGGATTTTAAATTGATCGGTTCAAGATAAAAGCATTTGGTTTACATATGGTTGATTGAACAATATGACAAAATTCAATGAACAATGTAAAAGATAGAAAAAGTATAAGAGCATATGTACCTTTAGAATGATTACTAAAAATGAGGAAATGGATAGAGAAATTTTAAGCCATGCAAATGCTGGTAGCATGTTTATAAGCAGTGTATGGTCTGTTGTGAGAAATGAATGCCAGAATAAGTGAAATGCTTGTGTGCTTTTACTTTCTTTGTTATGTGGAATGAAAATGTCAGGAGATATATCACAATTTAATGCAATAGAAATAATACTATATAATAAGTGTATGGGCTAAAGAAGTCAAGAATGGATAAGTACATACTGAAAATGGATTAAAAATCAAACTGAGTGACCAATAAAAGAAGTAGACTGTGGTGGTTTGATCATAGAGAGAACAAAGGAACCCAAAACAAAGAAATTGTGAATGTCTAGAGCAGGGGTGTCAGACTCACGATGACATCACGTGATGTGTTGCAATGTATCACAACTTTTTTTCTATTGCCGGCAATGGGGTGAGTGCAGTTTTTGCATGACGCATCCAGCCCGCAGGGAAGCAGTTTGACACCCCCAGGTCTAGAGAAAGAAAATGAAAACAAATTGTTAGATGAAACTGAAGAGATCCTTAAAAAAGAGAAACATGACAGATTTAAAGAACAAATGGAAGTAATCTGTGGATGTGTAAAATCAAAGGTACTTTGTAAGGATAAAGAATATTAAGAAATATAACCAATGTTGTTTGGTTAAACTAGATTTAGCTGTTTCATTTTCATTTTTTATCTCATGTCTTTTATTTATTTTGCTAACTATTTCTTGCTCTGTTTCTGCACTTCTCATAATGCTGCTTATTCTGAAAGGAAATAGCATGATGGAAATGTATGCTTCCTTCTCTTAGCCCGATGTCCTCTCTGAATTTACTTTTCTTGGCAATCTCTCTTCCTCTTCTTTTTTATAATCACTATCCTGTTTCATTGGCAGAGCCTTTAGGCATGTGGTAAAGCAATAAAAAAGTTGCTGTTCTTGATCATGTTTGTAGATCTGTTGTCCAGAAATGGCTCACATTCATTTTCTTTTGTCAAATGGTTGTCAATTCTATCTACTTGGAATTAGAAGAATCACTGGAGAAAAATCTGTGTAACAGATTAGAATAGCTAGTCTGTATTAAAATCAGCTGTATAGTACAAATATAAGTCCATACTTCTATTTACTACTTCTATTGTTGTATTTTTGATAATATTTTCAATGGGTTCTGGAAATGAAAATGAAAGTGCTTTTTTGATATTATAATATGAACCTTGAGGATAAATTCCCTTTGAGGGATTGAATAGCTATGGAAGAAAGAAATTAATGTAATTCTCTCTTCAGATTGGGGGCAACATTTTAAGAAGCCAAAGGAGAGAATCCTGTTAGTAGATCACTATTCTAAAATAGATAATAATGCTTACTTACCTCTTAACATAGAAAAATTTAATTAATTAAAAATGTAAATCATTATGGAAGTTTCAACTAGAAAACTTCGTAGAAAAAAAACCAAAATATTGATGTTCTTGTTCAATCCTCAGAGTAAATTGCAGCTAAAGTATGAATATATTGAGCATGGAATTTAATGAAAGGTGAAGATAGCAAAGTAAAAGGTCAAAACAAGCAAGCAAGCAAACAAAAATATTGTGGTAACTCAAAGAGAATTGTCATGAAATGTATGAACAAATATCTTCCTTCAGTATTTTCTGAAGAATATTCTTCCTGAAGCACAGATTTTATTCTAGTGGAAGTGTTTGTGCAATAATTTCATTAATGTTTAAATTATTCATTGTTTCTTTTCATATTCTGCTGAAATAACTGAGACAGCAAAAAAAGTATTAAATAATTAACATTTATAGTAAAACCAATAATTTTTACTATAAATGTTAATTATTTAATAATTTGGTGCAGGATTTCCAGTTGTGAGAGCCACAGAAGGTGGACATCAATAAGGAAAAATTGTATATGCCTCTCCTTATTCATATTTTGAAAGCAGCTTGCTTAATCACCTGATTAAGTTGATACTATCATGGGGGCTGAAAATACTGAAATTCGTGGGGGTGGGATTCCATTAGTCATGTTCAGTGAAGCCTAGAAAAAATGCTAAACTTCTAAAATAAGTATTTAGGTTCTTTAATGAGCATGCCAGTGCATATAAAATGCAACATGACAAAAGACAGCATTATGTCATAAGTATCAATGCAACATTAAGCCAAGGAAAAGAGCAAGTACATTAGCAAAATGGTAATAGGATTGGAGTATTAATGTGGCTTGCATTCCAAATGTCAAGGCCAGTTTTCATATTAATACTATTCCCATCTGATTTAATTCTTTTCAAGAGGTGAGGAAGTTTTGACTATCTAATGTTGTCACAAATGGAACTTTAAGAAACAGCTGCAAGGATCTGAAATTGCTGTGTTAATTACATCAAATTAACACACATGAGTGCTTGTATACAAAGAAATCATGTTTACTCTAGTTGGGTTTACTAGATAAATACTGTACAGTGTTCATAATGTGATTAAGAATTCAGTTTCATGTATAAATTATTATTTCTTAAGGGGAAACATTTGAGAAGAGCAAAGATTCATTTTTATTTATAGACTAATTGTGATAAGCCTAGCATTTAGGTATTTAGTTTACAACATGGAAGTGAGTAATGAATACTTGTTTGCATTTTAAATGTTTAGCATATCTGATCAGTATTTGTGCACTATGTCAAATTTTATTCTTCTTGTGTCAAAATACTTATTATTGCTGACAAGTGTAACATATTCACATTAATTCCTTAATCCAATTTTCTAATTGCTTTTTTGGCATAAGATTCACGATCTATTTGTCTTTATAGCATAATAATGCACTTTTAAAAATTAGATGCACCTAGCTTTGAAATGACTGCCCAGAAATATATGGCCAATGCTTAGCTATAATGGATGTTCTTTTTTCTTGCAATATAAATTGCTTCGCTTCATTTTGCTTTGTGAATATAATGAATATTTATTTCAGGATATTTTTTATTCCTCTTCTGATTATTTATACTGCAATAAAGTATCAAATATTTTAAAAAAGAAAGAGCCAGGAAATTAAAATCTAATTTCCGCCAAATATCCAATCATCCTGTCACTGGTTTTCTGTACTTTTTGCATTTTTTTATTCCTCCTGTGCAGGGCTTTTTTTCTCATCGAACGCCCAGAACGGAGTTCTGGCACCTTTTTGGGATGGAACCTTGTAGGGTAGGCAAGGCGGAGATTCAACTGCAGCTGCATGAGGTGTTGTCTGGGTTCTGTGAGAGCCCAGGATCGGCGCACACAGCTCCTACTGATTGGTGGAGACCTTGAGGGTGGCAGGCAGCCCCATGCACTCTTCAGGCAAAGATTCAACTGGAGCTGCATGAGGTGTTGTCTGGGTTCTGTGAGAGCCCAGGATCGGCGCACACAGCTCCTACTGATTGGTGGAGACCTTGAGGGTGGCAGGCAGCCCCATGCACTCTTCAGGCAAAGATTCAACTGGAGCTGCATGAGGTGTTGCCTGGGTTCTGTGAGAGCCCAGGATCAGCGCACGCAGCTCCAACTGATTGGTGGAGGCCTTGAGAGTGACAGGCAGCCCCACACTCTCTTCAGACGGAGATTCAACTGGAGTTGCACGAGGTGTTGCCTGGGTTCTGCTGAGAGACTAGGATCAGGGCACGCACTCCAGTTGATCGGTGCTTCCAGCGTACATAGAAGAGAAAAGGAGAAGGGGAGAGAGAGCAAAGGCTATAAAAGGAACAGGTTTTGGTGGGAGAGGGAGAGGAAAAAAAGATAACGGGAGAAAGAGAAGGGGATGGCAAAAGAGAGATGGAGAAGCGCAGCCTTGAAGAGAGCAGTCAGCTGGAGTGGCACTGAAGAGAAAAGGGGGGAGGAGACAATATAAAAGAAAGGGGGAGAGAAGAGAGGATATAAAAGAAGGAGGGGAGAGAAAGGATATAAAAGGGAGAGAAAGGATATAAAAGGAGGGGAAAGAAAGGATATAAAAGAAAGGGGGAGAGAAGAGAGGATATAAAAGAAAGAGGGAAGAGAAAGAAGGGAAAGGAGAAGATATAAAAGGAGGAGGGGTGAAAAATTTGTTAAATGAGTTTTGCTCCATTTTACGACTTTTCTTGCCACATTTGTTAAGTGCATCACTGCAGTTGTTAAATTAGCAACACAGTTGTTAAGTGAATCTGGCTTCCCCACTGACTTTGCTTGTCAGAAGGTTGCAAAAGAGACCACATGACCCTGGGACAATGTGACCATCATAAATATGAATCAGTTGTCAAGCATCTGAATGTAAATCACCTGACTCTGGGGATGCTGCAACAGTCATAAGTGTGAAAAATGTCATAAGTCACTTTTTTCATGCCGTTGTAACTTTGAACAGTCACTAAGCAAACTGTTGTAAGTCAAGGACTGCCTGTACTTTATCACTTTGTTCCCCCTTTTTTTTTTTGGTCATCAAGTTTTTGACACTTTGCTAGGCGACTGGTGGTACTCTAATATTGCCATATCCTAAAAGTGGTACAATCTGTGAAAAGGTTGAAAAGCCCTGCACTAGAAAATTGTGTTCGCCATCCAGCAAATTCATCTGTGCAAAAACCCATTCATTCTTCAATGATATAAGATGTTTATCAGCCCAGTTTCCTACAGTTCCAGTGGACTGGCAGAGGCATTCCAGCTCCACATTTTGTCCTGTTCCTACTGGTGTTCAAATTCTTTCAAGATTTCTACAACCTAAACCAAGTGCTCTGTAACAAAGTAGTCAGCTCCAAGATATATTATTTACTGTAACATTATTTAGATCAGGGTTGTCAAACTACCGGCCCATGGGCCGGACGTGTCATCCAGAAGCCGCGCCCACCCAATTGCCAGCAATGGCAAAACCGTCCCGATATGTTTCACAACATCATGTGATGTCGCAAGTTTGACATGTCTACTTTAGATCAAGGCTCTCCAACCTTTGTAACTTTAAGACCTCAGCACTTCAACTCTCAGAATGCTGGCTGGGGAATTATGGGAGTTGAAGTCCACAGGTCTTAAAGTTGCCAAGGCTGGACACCCCTGTTCTAGATCAAGATTCCATGACTTTGTTTATGATATTCAAGTTTAACGAAATGAAATGATTTATCTTTTCTGCCATAATGTCTTGTGTAATAGTTATGTTTTATTTGCACAATTTAAAATACTCTCTGCAGACCAAAAGCTATTTAGTTTTGTACTTTTTGTTCTGTTATTTTTAAAAAAATGTTTATTGAAATAGACAACGCATGTTAAGTAGGTTCCAAAAGTGGGAAAATGATTGTTCCAGTCCAAAGAATTAGAAAGGTCATTGCCTTGGAGAAGGCTTCAGCATAGAATGAAAGGCTCTTTGGGTAGAATAACAGCTGTGGGATTGGAATGGCTGCTGTTGTGAGTCTATCAACAAGCCCACAGAAGTGAATCTGACCCTATCATTATGTGAATACAAAACATGTTTTAAGCTACTTAATTATAATTGAATTGTTCCTTTTGTGGGATACTTAAGTTTGTTTTTATAAGACAAAATAGATACCCTTTTTAAATAAAGTTTTAGATACGCTTTAAATCAGAACAGCATATTGTCTCAATTTTCACTATTTCCTGCATATATTATGTATTCCAATGTTTTATTTATGGTCTGACTCTTTTTGGTAGGTTTTTTTTTTTTTTTTGGCAAAGCATAACAGCTGCTGCTTTTTACCATCTAAAACATGGTAATTCTGGTAAATAAATTGAAGTTGATAAGTGCTTTGGGCAAATAAACACGTGCCTTATCTCCCCCTCCCCCCCTACAAAGCTGTGAAAAGTATATGATAAACTGTACAGTGTTCAAAGAATGTGTCATGTCCCACTGAAATAACTTTGATTTAGGGTTATGTATTTATCTTTAAACAACTGACAAACCTAAGGGTATCTGAATTATGATCATTTGCTCTATGCTGCCTGAGTCTCTTACTGCAAAGTTGAAATGATATATGCTAAGATTGCACTTTACCCCCCCCCCCCTTAAAGCATGCTATAAAACACTTTCTCAGCCAGAAATGAAAATACTGGATGTAGTTGATTTTGATGAAGTTCAATTGAAAATGCTTAATGCTAATACTATTTGAGTTTTTTAAATTTATTTGGAGAAAAGACAACAAAGATCACTATACTTTGAAAAGTGTTGTGCATGGCAACAGTGGGATATTTTTTTGTTTGTTTGTATGTTTCAGATCTGACAACATTCTCTAAATTGCCCACTCAGAAATTTTCTATGCAATTGTCCATGTTTATTTCTATCTTTAATGTCTTTACAGTTGTTGTTGTAATACTGTGATACTTCTTGCCTTCTAATTGTTCTCTGAAATTCTTTTGTTTCTTTCTGAAATTTTTATCTTTATTGGCTTTGGCATCTCATCTTTCTCCTCTTGGCAATTTTGGTTTGTCCTGACATCTAGTTTGCTTTCTTTTCTTTCTTCATTTTTGCATTCTCTTTTCATATTCATCCTTAATGACTTATTAAAGTTTATCCCATAATTCATCGAGTTCTCTATCAATGAAGTTTCAGATCATCAACATGCAGTTGTTTAGATAATTATTGGTATGTTGAAATTTGCCTATGTTTCTCCGATAACTGCATTGTCTACCAATTCATCCAGTATCCAATCTTCTATTTTATTGTGCTTCCAAAGTATCAAAAAGATTTGGGTGGTTAGGATGCCATTTGGGAACATGGAGGTTTATCATACTCTATGGTAGACATGTCAAACGTCGCGCAACGTATCCGGACGGTTTTGCCATTGCCGCAATGGGGTGGGTGCAGCTTCCAGATGATGCGTCCGGCCCGTGGGCCAGCAGTTTGACAACCCTGCTGTATGGAATAGCACTGTCGTATTTTATGAGATATTTACATGTTGTAAATAACCTTTGAGATGTTCAGTAACCTACAAAAAGCTATAGAAATTTACAGCATAGAAGACTAAGCAAACAAATAAAAACTCAAAGGAATACAGTGAATTAAAAAGAAAAACATAAACTGATAAATGGCAGTCTTTCTTAGTAAATATTGAATGTTCAGTATTTCTTTTTCTTATACAGTTCTCTTGACATCAACCATTCCTGATAGTGTGCAAATAAGTTTTTTTGATAAATGTATGACTTCATTAATATACTTTATTATCAATATCACTTTTCTTTTTAAACATTTTTGTTTTCTTTCATGTTTAAATAACAATTTTTCTAACTCTATGTACTTTTAGAAAGTACAATGCATTTCAATGTGAGTTTCATTTTAAAAATAAATTTTGTAGTTCAGTTGCATTCTGTTGTAGGAAAATAAACTGTCACAAACAAAGCTATATTTTTGTATGTAAATTGTAAAGTGATTTTTTTCCCGAGTAATAATCCTGAAGGCTGTCGATTATATGATCATATTTTTATTTTAAATTAATGCATGCTGCTACATTTGTAAGAATGAAAATTAATATCAATTATTGTATATTTTTTGCATTTAACTCAGTAGTTGAAATTATTCATGAAAATGTATATTTATGTATATTTGAAATAGATAGATGTATATCTATTTCAAAACATAAATAGAAGTACTTGTGGAAAAGCTTAGAAGGTGACATATTTGAAAGAGAGAAAAAGGTCTTATGGCATGTTAAAGTCACCACATTTATGCCATAAATGTAAATTATCCTACATAATTTCTCAGGGATTACAGAAACAATCTGTAATCTTTGAGAAATTATGCCACAATGCATTGCTCAGGTCCAAAAGACCTTTAGGAAATGGTGTTGAAAGTACTGTCTCTCCTTTTTAAAAAAAAAATTAAAGTATAATTTGAATTTTTTTAAAAAAACATGTAAAGCCAGAAAATAATCTAAGTCAGTCAATGTTATATTTTTTTTCTTTAATTCCAGGGTTCTCCAAAACCAATTGCCATTGAGCCATGCTCAGGAAACAAAGCAGCTGTACTCACTGTGTTTTTATGCCTGCCAAGAGGATCACTAGGGGTTCCACCACCTGGTCAATCAGGTAAGAATCCTTTAACATAAGTCCCGTAGCTTAAATCCAGTATTATTGTCCTACCAGAAATGGATCTTTTTTTGAAAGTTAAAGCATCTGAGTCAATTGTTCAAATATATATCTGCCTATTTAGAACTGGAATGAGTAACTTGTGGTTTACATTTTGTTAATACAGAACCCAATTCAAGTTCTTCTGCCTTATTTGGCAGACTGTTTTCTTTACACCAAGAAAAGTAAATCAAAACTGACAACGCATAGATAGTTGCACTGCTTTTATATCTGAATTTCATACATTCAACCGCCTTTTAAATAAGGTCTAGCACTTAATAGAAAACTAGACAAATACAAGTCATAACGTGTGTGTGTGTGTGTGTGTGTGTATGTGTAGTCATTATGTATGTGCATATGTATTTGCTAAGGCAGAGGTCTCCAACCTATGGGCTGTGGTCCACTACTGATCCGTGGCCTAATCACAACTGGGCTGCATGACTGGCTGATATGCATGTGTGCGTGTGCACAGCCCCACTCATGCGATTGCCAGTCACGCAATCATTGCGGGTGCTTGGGGCCCCACTCATTTAAGGACTTGGGGCATCATGGGTGTTCTCGGCCCTACTCGCACATGAATGCATCTGCTCCTCCCACAAAACCATCCCCTCTTTCCCTCCTCCCCTTCCTCCCCCTCCGAGCCACCAACCCAGAAAGGTTGGGGAACTTTGTTCTAAGGCTTATATACTGCTACAATTGAAAGCAACTTTGAATGTTTTCCCCCCCAATAGGTAAAGAAGATTAAAATATCATATAGCAAAATGTTCTTTATAATATGCCAAAGTTCCACAAAAGTCCCCTGGAAGAATCAGATCTTCTTTTCTGAAATTCCAGCAAGATGCTTTACATTGTGACAGAGGAAGGGGGCAGCTATGAAGAAAGACCATCCCTATAATCCTTGCTTCCTGAAATCATGCATGTGTGGTTGCATGATTGAATTGAATTCTAGTTGCAAAGAGCTGGCTCCAAATTAGTTTATATGATTTTTTTGATGTTAACTTCTCACCTTGCCAGATAAGACTGGCCTTCCAAATTTCCTTTGTAATCTCTCATTGATACAGTTTAACTGCCACCCCAGTTAAATATATTCCTACACTTTAATCTGAATTCACAAGAATCCAAACCTAAATTTTATTTCCAGAGATTTTCTTGTCTCTCCTTAAGAATAAGATAAATATGTATTCCCAATAATCAGAGACACCTGATGAGTGAGAGGGGCAGCATATAAATTTAGTGAATAAATAAATCTGGTAGATAAGTAAGAGCATTGCCCAGTTACGCTACAAGACAATCAACATAGGCTGACTCATAGGAAAAGCACCTTTGGATACAGATCCAATTAGGTTTTGGTCTGGTCTGGACATATGCTTTGTTTAGAGGAATAATCTGGACATATGCTTTGGTCTGGACATATGCTTTGTTTAGAGGAATAATCTAATAAATGAAATCAGATTCTGTCACAGAAATAATATATATTTAAATGTGCATGTTCAGTTTTAAAAAATGTAAGTATGTACAGCTAGCAACATGGTATGCATCATAAAGAAGCGAATCATCCATAATCTCAGATAAAATATACTATAAATTTAAGCTTGAATAAATAAATTTAAGCTTGAAAATTGAGAATAAGCTGTTCAACTAACATGCCATTTAACATAGTGGTAGTAATTGTTTAAGAAGATGATGACAGTACTTTTTGTACATAATCCTTCTCAAAAATGGCACTCATCATTGCAGAAATGGACTGAGGGCTTTTGACTTAAACTTAAAGACTTAGTTGGCAACTATAATTCATGGAAACTGTTTAAAGAGGCTCACTTAACCTTATCACTGAGTGCACAGCTGCTTCTTTCTCCTTGTCTTCTTGCTATCATTTTCCTTTCTTCTTCGCTGTACTGTGGGAGGTGAGCATTATCCTTCAGGAGGTCAGATTCATTCAAGGGATGCTATTTCCTGGTCCCTGTTATAGACTAATTTGCAACTGTGGGGATAATTATAGTGATAATTATACAATGATGGAAAAACAGTTTTATATATTTCAACAAACAGCATGCAGAATTCTATGTGACTGCGTTATACAAATAGAAATGTTCTGGAACTGTGCAGATTGTATAGCAGGAATAAACAGTGTGAGTTGGAGAACTTCTTAGAAGTATTCATGATTGTTATAATTTTTATAATTCATTCAGTACCACTGGGGCTGACCCTAAAATATAACAAGGATTTTTCTTCCTGTTCATCACCTTTTGTAGTTTTAGCTACAATGTTACAGCTTCAATTTATTATTTTAAAATAATAGAGCCAGTTTGGTCTAGTGGTTAAGGCATCAGCTAGAAACCAGGAAATTGTGAGTTTTAATTCTGCCTTAGGCATGAAAGCTTGGATGACTTTGGGACAGTCACTCTATCTCAGCCCAGCTCCCCTCACTTGTCGGGGAACTAGGAAGAGAAAGGAGTGATGATGTTATCCATTCTTGATGATGTTATCCGACTCTAGACGATTCTGTGGGCCAGGTCTCTCCACATTATGTGATCTTGCACTACATCTTTGAGTTGTTATAAGCTCTGGTAAAGGCGGGATTTAAAAAATCTAAAAAAAAAATCAAAAAGCTTCATTCACTTAGTCTCAGTAGTAGGAACCAGCCCATCAGGTAATTAAGAACCAAACTAACCAGATAACTTCTTTATTAAAAAAGGACCTGAATTGAGTGAAATTATATGAAGCTAATTCTCTGAACAGTTTTGGAAATATGAAGACAACCATTTTAATTCAAAGTGGAACAAACTGCCTTAAAAAAAAGCAGATTCAGGATTATTGGATTTTTTTTTAAAAGAATGGAAGGATGTTGTTCTTAGAATATGCAAAAAAATGCTTGCAACATTATTGTTCAAAGAAATAGACTAGTCAGAGGAATCTCCAGGCTGGAGAAGCTATTAAATGTTGAAACAATCAGCCTAGAACAACAATGGAACTCTCCTTGCAAGAGATTTTCTCATGGGGGCTGGATGACATCTGTAATGTATGGTTGGGTGGATTTCTGCACAAAGCCAAGTGTTAACAAGATAACTTATAAGGTTCCTTCTAATTTTCTGAATGAAAATTGTAGATAGATTTCTTTCTTGCCAACATATATATTCAGTTTAATTGATAAAGACAGTAGACAAACAACAATAATTGCCTTACTCTACAAGTAATTAATATATAACAAATTTCTTGTTGCCATTGTCAAATCTTTAATATCTATTTTGATCCTATTTGATTTGATTGTAGAGATGATATTGGAATTGTTTTCCAAACTGGAGAAAAGATTTTGTGGAACTGAAAATTAAGAAAAAGAAGCCAATTATGCCTCCTAATTGATAAAATAAGCATTCATATGGTTTTCATTTGCACGAAGAAACTTAGAATATTGGTTGGAGTTTCAAAGGTTTTAACCAAAAGTCATAAAAAAAGTTTTATCTAAGTTCCCTTGTCTATTTCCTTTAACCTTGCAATAGTTTCAATAGTAAAAACACACATATGACTGCACAGGTAGTCCTCAGCTACCAATCATCCAAATTTTGATCATGTGACCTAGGGATGCTACAATGGTTATCAGTGTGAAAAATGGTCATAAGTTACTTTTTTTCAGAGTAATAACTTTGAATATCATTAAACAAATGATTGTAAGTCAAGGACTACCTATACATCTGACTTATACATTTCTTTATATATTATAAAGAAATAAGGAACATTAGCTACAAAATGTTCTCGAGTTCATAAAATGCATTCAGAATGACTATGCTTTAGAAATTGAAACAATTCCAGTGTAACTGCTTTAAAAAGTATGTAATATAAAACTAGGGCAAATATTTTTAGGAAATTTGCTTGGGGAAAGTGTTCCTCTGAGATAATAGGATTACTATAATACAATAATAAATAATAAATGTATGGAATAGCATAAATACTGCTTTATCATTATTTCCATATTTGTCATGAAATATATATAGTGTTATGGCCAACTATTATAGCCACAGAAAAATGGTATAGATTTTAAACTATTAATGTCCAGCAATAACTCAAAATGTTCTCTTCTTTAAATTGATGATAACATCAAAAGTAAGTCCTTCAGGAATTAAGAAAGTGACAATAGTTCAAATAATACTTGGATTTATGTGAGAATTAATTTTGTATATGTTTTAGAAATATTATGTTACTGATTACATATTTTATTGAGACCTTTGTTTGTTTACTACTATTATTCCTGTGTCATTTCAGCTCTTCCTACTTTAAGTGGCTCACTAAAAAGACTACAGTAATAGAGCACTATAGGAAAACATGACAACCATTAAAAACATACAAAATTATAGCCCAAGCCTAATAATTATATAGATAACTATGTATTAATGAACCATCACATACGATTCAGCACTTAAAAGTCATGGTATTAGTGTTCTCATTCATTTCACGTACAGTTTGTGTCTCAGTCCCTGAATTCTCTTTTCAATAGCCAACTTTTCAAAAGCTTTCTAAAAATCAGGAGTGGGGGCATAAATCTTTCTCCTGGTAGGAAGGCACTCCATAATACGGGAGTTCCAGCAGGAAATGGTACCTCTGAATCCCTTTCTGCTGCACTTTATAGGACTAAGGCAGGGGTCCCCAGTCTGTGGACCAGCACCGGGCTGCAGCATGCCAGCAACCAGGCCATGCAAATAAGTGAAGCCCCATCTGTGGGATGTAGGCAGTGTGCGAAGACCCACCCCCTCCAGTCCTTGGAAAAACCTCTCTCCATAGAACCAGTCCCTGACGCCCAAAAGATTGGGGCTGTTGGACTAAGGAACTCACTGCAGGCACATTTTAGGCAAATAGATTCTATATTTGAATAACCTCATTAGCTTATCAAAGGCGATAAGCTAATCCTTTAAATTATATTTAGACATTCCTACAATACTAGTGTTATATGGGAATTATTGAGTGGTTAGTACATTGGCTATGTTGCATTTTGCAATAGTTGCAATTACTAGAATGTCTTTTAAGGTCAATTCTATTTAGTGCGCATCCTGCTTATGAGATGACAAGGGCATGAGTAACTGCTGCTGATGCCTTCTGTTTCATAAATGCTTACACCTGGCACACCAATTGTTGCCAGCAGAGGATACTCATAGCCAAACTTCTATTGCTTTATCATTTGGCCTTTAAAAGGGGAAAGTCTAGAACAAGGCTCCACTATAAGACTAGGCAACTAGTTCTATCAGTTGAATGTTGGACCACAAATTGTGATGTGATAAGCAAGCCAAACTCCTTTTAATGAAAAGGCAAAGCTAAGCCAAGCCTCACCTTAGCAAACCAAGAAAATTTAACTTCTCCCTATAAAATAACAAGCTCAAAAGCTCAGATTTTCATCTCCTATAATGTGAGTATATTTAATTGTCCTGGGCTCTTCTTACATCTATTTTGGCTACATTGTTTTCAAATGTAGTCTTGGCTGGTAAAAAGTTATTTACTTCTGGCTAGATTAATGTCTCATGATAGTCAACATGAATTTCATTTTTCATCCTTTGAACTTGCACTATAATTGCTACACCTGGGGAACTAGCTTCTGTTTCATCTCTATACCCTGATATATACAATATGCAATATACAGTATACCCTGATTGCATCTTGCAAAATGCTTAAGAAAATATATCTCTCAAGTCAAATTGTCCTTCACCTTCCTCCAGAACAACTTGGTGATTGATTAGTAATCTCAAGAAATGTAGTAACCTTCCTAACATATTCAGATGTTTGATCATTTGTTTTCTTTGAATTACCAAAATGATCAATCTTTGCAGTACAACATAATAGATCAAATCAGCTAAAGCCAAGAGAAGTAGATTTTAATTAGCTCCAAATCATCTTCAGACAATATGAAGATTTTGCCTGAAATATAATTTAAATGTTAATGTTAATATGTTGCATGCAGCTATGTCAGCTTATTTGCTTATTAAACTGTGAGGGATCCAATTCAGATTAAAAACTCAGCATGATCTGAATTCTTTACTATTGCTGTAGTCCAGGTAAGAATAGCATAAAAGTAGACTAGTCAAAAGCAAATATTTTGACACTACAAGTAATCCCCGAGTTACGAGCATTCACTTAATGCTTGTTCAAAGTTATGTGATGAGTGCCCCCTACTGTTTATAAGCAAATCCCAAAATAACAAATATTGCAGCACCACGGCAATCGTTCGACCTTACAAGCGACTTCAGTGGCATTACAACATTTACCTTATTTTTCCCCCAATCCTCACAACTGCTTTCCCCTCCCTTCCTGCCATGCCGGACTCACTTACCTTGCAAAAATCCTCTCTGCCATAGTTTCTTTCCCTTTGAGGTAGAAGAGAGTCGGCTTGGAAATGTTTTTCATGCCAAGAATGGACGTTTCTGGAGTCTGTGATCTCGCGCAAAATCATGTACCTCAGAAACTTTCATTCTCTATGCGAAAAGTGCCTGTCTCCTGCTTCTGCCCCCAACTCTTTTCTGCCTGATAGCAGGCCTGAAGCCTTCAACTGAGAGAGAAGGCCAGGCCCCTCTCACTCATGTCCAGCCCACCGGACCTTGCCGCACTGGGGGAGAAAGTGATCCCTGGAGCCTTGGAGGTGTCCTCCAAACGGCCCAGAATGGAGGCCATGGAGGCTTCTGCATGCCTCCGGAGGTTGGATCCAGCCCTCAGAGGACTGCTCCAAGCCATTTGAACCCAGAAAGGAGCTTCCGGAGGTTGGCTCCAAGCCTGGGAGTGGTCTTCCAAGCCATTTAAGCCAGGAATTGAGGTTGGGGGAGATTTTGCATGCCTCCAGAGGTTGGATCCAGCCCTTGGAGGCCTGCTCCAAGATTCTGCCACCCAGAAAGGAGCTTCCGAGGACTGGATCCAAGCCTCGGAGGGGGCTTCCAAGCCATTTGTGCCAGGAATTGAGGTTGGGGGAGCTTCTGCATGCCTCCAGATGTTGGATCCAGCCCTTCTGCATGCCTCTAAGGGCATGCAGAAGGGCATCTCCGTTCCAGAGGTGGAGGGAAGCAGGAGGAGGGACTGCAAACAGTGCAAGAATTCAGGCACCCATTCTGATAGGTGCCTGAACTTCCATCGACTCTCCTGTCCTTCAAAAGCAGGAATCACGGCAGAGAGGAGACAGATCTTTTCAAGGTAAGTGAGTCCGGTACGGCAAGAAGGGAGGGGGAAGCATGAGGTATCTTAGTGAGTCGTGGAGGTCTTGGGGGCGTGTTCCGTCATTAGGCCCCCCTTGGCCTTTCCCAACCTGAGATACCTCATGTTTACTTAATGAGCCGCATACGTTTTAACAATCAAGAAAGTGATCTCGCTAAAGGAATGAGATTCACTCTATGAGTTTTTGAGTTATGAGTGGAATGGGCAGGCTCCAATACACTCGTAACTCGAGGACTAACTGTACAGAAGTTGAAGAAGTAGGGAAGCCGAGTTACAGCTATTTTCTATGTTAGAAACTGATCTAAATAAGTAGTTGAGTTGAACCTATATGTTATCCGTTTTGATTCTGAAAGCTTTGCACATTATATTTACAATATTTATGTCAATTGCTATTATTATTTATTATTGTTTGTCGCACTGTCAGCCAAGTGTTCATACTGGATTTGGCATTTTTGTCTGCCTTATTTATTAAATTTGAGAAATTTAACTCTGGGTGATTCACAAGTAAAAAGACGGGGGGGGGGGAAATAGAACAATACAACAGCAAAAACAAAGAATAAAAGTTGGCAAAAAACAACAACCAGGCAACAGCAAGAAGCAAACCCGTATTAACCCAAAGGGGCTTCACTCATTCTCACCAAAGGCCTGGAAAAGAGCCAGAGCTCTTTGGCCCTTTACACTAGAAGACTTGTTCAATTTGAAGCACACATTTCTGCAAAAAATAAATACATAAATTCATTAGTATCATTATAAATAAGTACAGCTTTTGATAATGCTTATTCTGGCTAGGATAAATATATCTACATAATTACACACACAATATAATCATATGCTTTAAATATTTTGTAAGATTCTCGTCTTTCTTTTTTCCTCTTCTGCTTCTCTGACGTAACTAGTATCGGAACTGACATGAAAATTTATGATAACTATGTATCAAGAGTTATAATCTCTGAAGATAATCTATACCCAATGTTTAGTTTTCAGATTCTTTTCTCATTTTGAGTGTAATGTTCTCAGATCCGTTTTTAAAGGATTTATTTTGTCCTTAGATTGTTTTTTTTCTGTATAGCTTACCAAAGGTACAGAGCCAGATCTTCTGTTACTTATTTCTTTCATTTGTTCCTCTGTCACTAGTATTTTGCTTCTTTATCCCAGATAGTCCATGTATTTCTTTAAAAAATTCCCTTATATTCCTGTTATCTTGTTTAGTTTGTTTGTTGCCCAATATATCAGACAGGTTTATTTTAGTCCTTTCACTTCAACTATCCTTTGACTGAAACTTCTATGTTATTTAGCTCCCTTTGTTGTACAATGAAAAATATAAAGTATTATTAGATTACAACAAACATCTGTTGATCACACCTGCCTCTAATATTATGGCATGCTCTATAGGAGAGGAGGCCGGAAGACTTTTAGGTGCAGAAATAGATTCAACACTGTTTTGCAGTTCGGGTTGAGGTTTTCAGTATCTTTCTTTCATCTATTAGTTATCTACATTTTTGCAACATAGATTTAGTAAACATAAATGACTCCCATCTGCCAAGTGTGTATATGTATGAATATGACTTTAGAGATTTCACTGTTGGCAGAATTTGTTGTAGCAACAGAAGTTTTCCACTGTCTTTCTCTAGTAAATTCAATTTCAAATATTGCTACTTGTATTTTTGGGGTGAGCATTCACCAGAATGCATCTGTGTTACTTTTTTATATATGCTGAATACAATAAGATATTGCTAAAGAGCTGTGCATGTACAAACACTGGGTATAAAAACTACACACAGACCCATATCCTCAATTCTGTTTAGCCTTAAGTGCAGAAGAACCCAATACAAGTAGTCCTCAACTTACAACCACAATTGAGCCAAAATTTCTGTTGCTAGCAAAATAGTTGTTCAGTGAGTTTTGTCCCACTTTTAAGAACTTTCTTGTCACAGCTGTTAAGTGAATTGCTCCATTTGTTAAGTTAGTAACATAGTTGTTAAGTGAATCTGGCTTCCCCATTGAGTTTGCTTGTCGAAAGGTCGCAAAAGATGTCCACATGACCTTGGGACACAACAATGGTCATAAATATGAGTCAGTTGCCAAGCATCTGAATTTTGGTCATGTGACCTTGGGGATGCTGCAACAGTCATAAGTATGAAAATTGGTCATAAGTCACTTTTTTCAGTGCCATTTGAATGGTCACGAAATGAACTGTTGTAAGTTGAGGACTACCTATAGTTGGCTTATATAGGTTTGCTCCAGCAACAAGGAACATTCGTGCCAAAATATGTCCCATTGCTGTTTGACATCATTTCTGAGAAAGTCATAAAACCAAGAATACGTTTTTAGTGGCCATCTTTTACAGCTAGGAAGCTCCTACAAAAAGGACTAGATAAATTATAAATCAAATCCATTTACTATATATTTAGCCACTAAACACTACATCAGACTTTTATTTTTTGCCTGAATAGCAAGGGAAAGAAGGTAGCTTTGTATCTAAATCAGTGCAATGGTCAAATGCAACCAATAGACCTCATGTAATAGTGCAGTATCAACTACTCATAGTCTGATGACTTTTATCATATCGAATTGTATGGAATCAAAGTGCTCACACCAACAAAACATGGATACAGATAGGCCTGTTGCATAATTTGCTGCAGCAAAAAATCTCCCAACTGAAGTGGGATTTAATGCCTCAAACTCCTTTATTTTCCTCAGTCCTAGGCTAAAACTAAGAAGCTTTAATTACTAGATTATATTCCTCAAAACAGTAAGGCTTTGTCAAGAATTATTCTCTTCAAGAAGCAAGTCTTTCATCTTGCTGTCATCTTGTTTTCCACATGTTACTGCCAGATTCTTGATGAGTACAAATGCTTGGATATTGCCAAGAAAACCATTGCATCATTGACATGCAGCTATCAATCTAAAGTTCATTAATAATTTTGTGGAATTTAATAGGACAGAGCATATGAAATTAATGTTCCAATTCTGAATTATATCTCTCATACCAAGGTGATTGCAGCCAACCCTTACTTAACATTCTCTGTGATACTTCCTATTCATGAAGCAAATTATATTTTGTCTTAACCATGTTTTAAGTTCATCAGAATTCACATTCTTTTAAGTAAAACTCAAGTGATTTATAATGTAACAGAATGTTCAAGTTAGTTAATTCAAAAGTTATGTAAATAATTAATATCAATTTCTTATGAATTCTTCCATTTTCTATAAAAAGGATTACTGGTATAAAAATTATCACTTGATTTCTCTAGATAACAGAGGCAGAACTTCAGAAATAGCAATGCCATGAGTACTAAAGTGTTAAATGACAAATATAGTTTAGTCAAATAAATTGCAAAGCAACACTGACATAAATCAACTTCAGATTTCCATTATACAAAATTTTTAAAAATATTGTTTCATCATAAATGAATTGATCCAAAATACTATTAGAAATCATATAATCCGAACATTGGAGGAATGTTAGAGGTCATCTTCTCCTAACCCTTGTTCAGTCCAGGATCCAAAACAATATTTCAGAAAGAAAATCCTCTAGCCCCCATTTAAAGACATCAAATGAAGAATTCACCAGTTCATGTGATGGTCTATCCACTAGCTGGCAGTTCATATAGTCAGAAAATTTCATTTGACATCTACTTCTTTATAATTTTAACTCACCAACTCTAGTCCTGCACTTCAGGGCAACAGAAATTAAGTTTTTCTCTCATCTTTTTAAAATTATATTTGCTAGCTAACAAGACTGACTCGGTATCTCAGCATACAAAATTCATTTAGATTATCTTTCAAATCTTTATTATTAAAGATATTTTGTAGGAATTGCAAAAATTTGCAGAAGAATTTCATAACAAAAATATTACACCTACTTGCTAACTAGCACTTTAATGTTTCTTAATTAGGAAAGATATGTCAGATATCATTTTTGAAGTCCCCACTTTTTCAAATTTAAAGAAAATTACATTTTAGAACTTTGCAATGCAGTATAAAGAATCACACACTGCAGTTTCTTAATATTAAACCATTCACTTAGCAGAGTGTTATTATGTGTTCCTTTTGTTGTAATTGCTGCTGTTCTGTCCCAATTTACATGTTGTTTAAGCAATAAAGCTGAACATACTCTTTGTCTGGTCAAAACTCATAGATAGATATCTGGTAGAAGAAACAAAAGGTGGAACTGAGAAGCTATAAAGTCACCATATGAAGAACTTTATTATCTGAACTGGTTTTATTTATAATTGTGTTTCCTTTCCTTTTAAATGTAGAGACAAATAAAATATAAGATAAAAATATTTTCCAAGTTGTGTTCATTTATTTATGTATTTAATTTAAATTATATGGCCACCCATCTCCACAAATGATTCTATATGGCAAACAATCTTAAAATAAATTAAAAACAAGTTCCCATTAACACAAATGCAAAAATTATGCTACCTATCATTATTCAAATGGTTTATTCTTTGGAAATATTTAAATGTTCCCAGTTTTTAGAGAACAGTGAAAAATATGAAAAAACCCCAATGCTATTTGCTTTTCTGCTACACGAAATGGACATTAATATTTTTTTTCTATTTTCCCCCAAATGGATTGAACGGTGTTCTTTTAACTACTGCAAAAATGTGTCAGGCATTAAGAATACATGAAAATTCAAATATGACAGTAAGAAATCCTTATGTATTAACACTTCTTCATATGAAGTACTAAAGGAAATGTTCAATTAATTTAAAACTCTCAAAGACATACAGATACACATGCCACAATCTGCCTGTTTTTTCCAAAGTATCAGTTCCCAAAAAACAGAGTTTGGATGGTAGTTGGCTGGTAAATGAAGTTGGATGGTAAAAAAAAAAAAAAAAAAAAAAAAAAAAAACCTATAACTATACAGACAAACCATTTTATTCTAGCTTGCTATATAATAGACCTTATTTATAGAAGTTAATGTAAATTTGTTCATTTTCTTTCTCTTAATTGGCTGGTGAAATACAAAATGAAAAATTATCATGTTGTTTTGCTAAACACTTCATTCATTGCAGTCGTGTGGTATTTCATACATTTACAAAAACTATATTAAAGTTATGAGACCAGGAAAGACTAGTAGGTTCATTGTTAACTCTCCATATTCATCAGCATTTCTAGTTGAAACAACACATTTTATGTCTCAGTGTCAATATCTGTCACAGGCCCCTAATTTTTGTCTTTCTCAAAACCTGGGACTAAAGAAATAGGTTTGAGTGAGGAACTACAACACCATCCAGAACCAAAGATGGGAAATGTCCAGTTCTGGGATCCAGAGTACCCAAAACCCAAAGCCACTTGATCTTGGTGAGCTTGGACCAAGGCCCTTTCTTTCTTATCCAAGTCCCTTCAAACATTCAGATAGGACCCCAGTAGCTTCACTCACCCAAAAAGCAAGAGTTTAGGGCTGGATTGCTTCCCCCAAACACTGACTGGAACTGTCCCTGGAGATAGGAGAAGAACCATTATAACTTCATGCCAAAGAGAGTCCATTTTTGGGTTCACATATAGTGATCAAAGCAGTGAAAGTCAATATTTCTTTGTTTTTATTACATAAGTCAAATGTGCTGCAGTGGTGTTATTTAAGGTTTCTGGTGACTGTAGGGCACAGATGCACAATAGGCTGCTGGCTGCCTATTGTGACATTTTTGCTAAACATTTTGCTGATGAAACCAATCAAATTTGCTCAGGTCTAGCATCTACTTCAGTAGATTACAATGCAGAGATTGAGGCCAAATCATGCAAGGTTATCTGAGATTTGCTTCAACTTGTGGACTCTGAAGAAGTAGATAAGGTTCTCTGTAATATGAATTCCACATCTCACCTTAATGCAGTCAGCTGAATGTACATAAGTGGATTTAGCAGAGGCTCAATGTTACTTTGGGAGAGTTTGTACTATTTTGAAAGAGGCAGTGATGCTTTCCTTCTTAAAGAACAAATTTTGTGACCCAATCATTATATATTTTTACTAGTCCTATCTTTTCATTGGGAGTGTACTTTGTTGTCCTTGGGGAAAATGGTAAGGACTGTATTTTTTGGGAAGACTGTATGACCAGTGCTATCTCACCTATGACAAAGGTATTAATAGTTGCTTTTGATCCAGATTTTAATATATTTTTATTTTGATAATTTTCACAAATGATTGAATTAGTATTGTTATGCAATTCTTTTATTGTCACCCACAAGTCATATTGGAATAGGGTAATATAGAAATAGTATAAGGAGGTAAATAATAAATAAAGTATTAATATATTGCTAATGAGTCCACCAGGTATCAAGCTGATGTACTCACAGCACTGAGGTACATGCTGTTTGAAAATGAAATTGATCCATTATTTAAAAAAAGAATTGTGAGCTGTCTGTGTATGTGATGGTGGGAAGAATGCATTTTCAAATTTAACCAGTTTCCCCAGGCAGGCCCTTGAGCAATTTATACAGATAAGCTTTTTTTAGTTTCATGAATTCTTAGCTTGCTGTACCTTCTTTTGATATGAACTTTCTTGCAACTTCAAAGGAAAGCCCAAAAAAGTTTTGTAGACAGCCAGAAAACTATGAAGTTACCATTTAAGGATGTTGTTAAGAAACTACTTATCTCCATTTCCAAGCCACTTTTGTTACCACCTTGAAGTATACCTGCATGGGTCAAGACAGATTACTTGTTTTCAGTATAAGTCTGAGTATCACCGTATGAATTTGTCCATATGCTAATGGGGATATAAATCGCAAGAAGACAAGCAATATTTCTCCATTTTAAATACAGACTGGTTTTTATTAATAAGAGAAATTCTACATAGTATTTCATTGCCTTGCATTTAATGTTAAGCACTGAGACAACTATCAAAAAGTTGTAAAACCTGTGCTCCACAAAGTAAAAGCTGTAGTCCAGAAAAAATTATTGGTTGTTGACATGAAATAATGTTCTTTCTGATACAGTAGCTTGATTAATTTTATTTTGATAATATTATTTTGCTCATTTTACCAATTGTTTAAACTAGTTATATAGTTATATAACAAAATTTGATAGCTATATAACAAAATACAAAATAGATCTAGTAAATTACAAGTAGCACAAAGATTCTATTGTGCTAAGAGTACAAAGGTAGCATAGATAAAGTTCCATTGCATTTCAATGTATAGCTACAATGTATCAGAAATTGGATGTTTTGCAAACATTATGCTTTATAGTATAATTTATAATATTTTCCTATATGTTAACTAGATTGCCTAATTATTACATTGCAGACCTGTATCTCTAAAAGTTAAACTCCATGTTTATCAGATACTACAAAATGATTGATTTATGGAAGAAATATACCTTCAATATCATATATTTGGGGATTAACATTTTTACTTTTATTTTTCTTTTGAATATACAGAAACTTGACATTAAAGAGGCATCATGGGTTTTCCTAGAATCTAATAATGTAAAATGTAACATTTTGAATCACTTCCTTTCAAATTCTTTCTTCACTTAAGGAAAATCTGAAATGACTCCAATAAATTCCTCTGTTTATTTCTTTGTTAGATATATATCCGGCCTTGGCTCTAGGTTGACCAATATGATGGCTCTAGCATTGTGTTCACTGATGTGAAATAGGTTGAGTTGAAAGAGAGAGAGAAATTGGGCCCAAATCATCCAAAGAGGTTCCATGTTTAAGGGCAGGGAGGGAGTTAAGCTTGGCCTTCCTTAACACCTACATCTTGCTGTCTCTTACATCTATTGACAGTTCTGTATTCTGATTATTGTTGGCACAGTATTTGTCCAGTTTTAGTGGCAACAGTCTCTCAGCTTTATGGAACTGCAAAAACAGGATGCACTTTGCATACATCATTGTGCTCATATTAGATGGCCTTCAGTGTGGAATATGTAATTTCCCAAGACACACACCAACACTTATTTTATTTTTGCTTTGCATCATCCTGGTTTTTATAATGTGATTGCAATTTTGCATTTGTTTGTGATAATTACTACAGAATCAGAGGGGCAGTTATATAATTCTACTCCCTAAACTCATTCCTAGGGATTAGAAGATCAGAGTAACTCCATTCTGTTTTACTTTTTACTGTTGGGAACAGATTGCTGTCTTGACTTTTGTTAAAAATTTAAAAATCTGATTGGAAATTCACCAAACCAGACCTAAGAATAGAAAGAGTTTGACTTAATTTAAAGAATTATATTAGGACCAGGAAAAGACATTTTAAAATCTCCGACTATAGATATATATTTGTCACAGATACTTTTAAAAAATATAGCTTTTAGATTATTTTTCTATCATATGAGTTTCATAAAATACAGTAGCAAATACACTCTATAAAAGCGACCGCCTTTTATGTATTAAATCCCAAAAGAAAATGTCAATTACCTTGTACAATCTTTATGATAAAATTTATCTCACTTTAGTAGTAGTAGTAATAGTAAAGTTGGAAGGGACCTTGGAGGTCATCTAGTCCAACCCCCTGCTCAGGCAGGAAACCCTACACCATTTTGGACAAATGGCTGTCCAGTCTCTTCTTAAAAACTTCCAGTGTTGGAGCATTTACTGCTTCTGGAGGCAGCTGTTCCACTGATTAATTGTTCTCACTGTCAGGAAGTTTCTCCTTAGTTCTAGGTTGCTTCTCTCCTTGATTAGTTTCCACCCGTTGCTTCTTGTCCTGCCTTCAGGTGCTTTGGAAAATAGCTTAATTCCCTCTTCTTTATGGCAGCCCCTGAGATATTGGAATACTGCTATCATGTCCCCCCTTGTCCTTCTCTCCGTTAAACTAGACATACCCAATTCTAGCAACCGTTCCTTATATGTTTTAGCCTCCAGTCCCCTAATCATCTTTGTTGCTCTTCTCTGTACTCTTTCTAGAGTCTCAACATCTTTTTCACATCGTGGTGACCAAAACTGGATGCAGTATTCCAAGTGTATCATGGATATCTTTGTTGCAGAGAAAGACAGATACTAACTGGAAACATCCATATTTCATTTTAATCTCAGTTTCTGTGCATTATTATTTCACATTAAGAATTCTAAGAGTTCTTGACTTGAGTCCTGCCCTAGGGAGAATTTGGGATATTCAGACTATTCAGTTATTTGGATACAGTAGCATCTGGTCATCCATTGCTAATTATACCATTGGTTTGTCTTGCTTACTGTTTATTCTGATACCGGTGACATTTGCATTGCTAGAGATTTCTAACTAAAGTTAGTCCTTGACTTCTAACCACCATTGAGACCAACATTTCCATTGCTAAGCAAGGCAGTTGTTAAGTGAGTCATACCCAATTGTATGATCTATTTTACATGATTGTTAAAGGAATCAATGCAGTTGTTAAGTGGATCACTTGGTCGTTAAATGAATTCAGCTTATCCCAGCTTATTGATTTTGCTTGTCAGACTCTAGTGGGAAAGATCACAAATGGTGATCATGTAATCTGGGACACTGCAATCATTTTAAATACACACTAGCTGCCAAGTGCCCGAATTTTGATCAGGTGACTATAGGGATGCTATGACAGTCATAAGGGCAAGGAACAGTCGTAAGTCACTTTTTTCAGTGTTGTTCTATCTTTGAAAGGTAGCTAAACGAATGGTTGTAAATCAAGAACTATCTCTATAGAAAAGCAGTGTGTTATTTAGAACTTTCTAAATACTTGGATAGCTGTGTCTATCAATGAACACCGCCCCCCACTTTCTCCATGTATTTTGTAACTATATTTGCTTCAGACCCTTTCAGAAAAAAACCTAATTCATGAGCAATTTCTGTTTTAGGAAAATGTCAGAAAGTTGTCAAGGCTTTATATTATTACTACGATAGGGAGAGTTCTGGCTTAAAAGTAGCACTTCATACTCTGCAGTTGTCCAATTTCAAGAATCTTTTCATCTCACACCTTTCAGTACTGCAAGAAGAAACCATTTCAAAAGTTGCTATAGAGATATTGCTACTATAACATCTCTTGTAGTTGTCAAGTAAAAATTAAAGGGAAATGAAAGTAGTAAGCAAACCTTTCACATACTCTTATATTATAACTGCCAGATATTTAATCCTCGGCAACTCACAAATTGTGTAGAAATATAAAATTCATGTATTCATATAATATTAGCTTAGTTTTCAAAGATATTGAATATTCCATTTTTTCAGGCAGTGTTATATAGAAAAATAGTAAAAGTCAAGACATTTCATTATATGAATATCCCATGTATTCAACTTTGTGAGATATCACTTTAATATAGGATAGGATTATTGTTTTTCTGGGGTTTCCATCTGAGGAGAGTGGTTTCCCAACTTAAAAGTAATAATAGAGATGAACATATTTATTAAGTTATCATAACAAAATATTGTCTTTTAAAAGAAAAAGAAAGCATAAAAATATTTGGGGCTTGATTGATTGTATTTAGCAATTTGTATGCATCTGAAGGTTTGAGCATATACTATATTTTAAATTACTTCTTAATTTAGCTGGGTTAATTGATTGGGTTGTAAGTTCAAATTTCATTAAATAACCTCAGAATATTTTATTAGGATCAATGGAATATTCTTATCTTAATTGAAGAAAACGTGGAGGATGGTAACTTAATATGTTTATGAAAATTGATCCTAACTGGAGATTCAGGATTCAAGGAGGAATTACTGTATTTAAGATACAAAGTCACTCTTATTCAGTTTAAGCCACTTCAAGATTCATAATTTAATTTTAAATTGATTTGTGCCTCGGCTTTAATGAGAAATTTCCAAAATTCTTGCAACAGCTTCATTTTTTTTACAAAAATGAATAGAAATAACAGAGATGATGTATCTTTAAAGAGCATAGTATTTTTTAATACTTGCATGTTTCAGATGGATATCTTCAAATATTTCACTACCATAAATTTTTAAAAGACTTTCCCTGCATCATTATAAAGATAGAAATAGCAGACTTAAGAAAAGAACAGAATAGAAATAGCAGCCTACAAATATTGTAAAAAAGAGTTGAAGTAATGCAGAAATCATATTCTGTAATATGATTTGCTGCTTCAGAATCCAATCCTATTTAGTTCACAAATCTATTTCAGTGGTATAATTCATCTTCAGCTTTGTTGAATCAAAGCATCTATATTAAGCTTTACACAACCTTCAAAACATTCTTGAAATCAAGACATTCCCATATTGGAAATACAGCAGATCCTTTGTAAATTTAAGCACTGTCACTTTCATTAAATTATTTATGTAAAAAAGCATTTAGTTTGGATGAAAGTATATAAGGAAGTTCAAGATGTCTTTCTTACGGGTTAAACATAAATTAAACTTGGTACATCACTGTAGAACACTACATATTAACTGTTTTGCCTGCAAATAATTAATTATATAAATGATGAACACTTCCTTGAAAGTGCTGTTTTACGTATAATATATCAAATGGAACTATGAAACTGACTACTAAGATTTGTATCTCTAAAGTATAACATGGAATAAGTGATAGGAATCTTACCAAGCTCTCCATTCTTCAAAAGCCTATGAAAGCCTCATCTTTAAAGCAATTGACCTATGTCATTTAAGCACAATTATAGTCTCTAATCCAGTGGTTCTCAACCTTTTTAATGCCACGACCCCCAACCGGTTGTAAGTCGAGGACTACTCAACCGGTCGTAAGTCGGGGATTACTCAACTGGTGCAGCACCGTTTGCAGAATAGGACTTTTGGCGGGCTCAGCAGGACAGAGACAGCCTGAACAATTCTATTGGCTTTTGAAAGCCAATAGAATTAGACTCTATTCAAGAGAGTCTATTCTATTGGCTTTCAAAAGCCAATAGAATAAAAGGGAGTAGCACAGCTAAGGAAAAGGGGAAAAAAATGGCGGACTGTGTTGTTTGGCGACCCCCGTGAAATGGTCATTTGACCCCAAATGGGGTCCCGACCCACAGGTTGAGAACCACTGCTCTAATCAATATAATTGCTATGAAAAAAGTTTACATTAATTTATATGCAGCACATCTCCCCAGTGGAATGGAATGGAATGGAATATAGAATGGAATGGAATAGAATAATAGAATAGAAGAATAGAATAGAACAGAACAGAACAGAACAGAATTCTTTATTTTGCCAAGTGTTATTAGATGTACAAAGAATTTGTCTCAGGTGCATAAGTTTGCAGTGTACCTGTAAAACAACAGAATATTAATGATCATAATAATGATACTAATGAGAGAAGTAGTAAAGATGAGAAGGATAAGAATAGTACAGCCATACTATATGGGTTAATATACTTAAACATAAGACAGTACTGTGTGAATTAGGTGTTCAGCAGAGTGGTGGCATGAGGGAAAAAATAGTTATGAGAAGTGTATATTTGGAGGAATTTACCATTGGGGTTAAAATCAATGGTAGGAATACAAGCAACCTCCAATATGTAGATAATACAACATTGCTTGCATAAAGCATGGAGATTCTGGAATAGCTAATCCTGAGAATCAAAGATGAAAGTAAAAAATCTGGATTGTACCTTAACATCAAGAAAACAAAGATAATGACAACTGCAGAGAACACACAGTTCAGATCAACAATGAGATCTTTGAAACAAGTAAAGGAATTCATCTTCCTGGTTCTAAAATTGACCAAAGTGGTGACTGCAGCCCTGAGATCAGAAGGCGTATAGCACTTGGAAGAATTGCAATGGCTAGCATGATACCTGGAAAAGTAAAGACATCAGCCTCACAACCAAATGCAGATTAGTTAATGCAATAATTTTTCCAATTGCTACTCCTGGCTGCGAAAACCTGGATTCTGAAAAAGGCAGATGGGAGAAGGATGGATCCCTTTGTATTGTGGTGCTAGAGGTGACTATTACATATCCCATGGACTGCAAAAATCACAAAAAAGGTTCTAGATTGAATCTCACCAAAAATATCACTTGAAGCTAAGATCTCCAAACATTTCCATACTTTGGTCATGCCAGGCGAGCTGACTCACTTGAAAAGTCAATCAATGCTGGAGTGATCAGTGGAAAATGAGAAGGGGCTTTCCCAGTACCCACTGGATGGACACTATAAAAGATAACACTAGGATGACCATGGTGGACCTGAAGGAAGCAGTATGAGTCAGAGGGGCATGGAGAGTGCTGATCCATAGAGTGGCCGAGGGCCTGACATGACTGAATGGCTGACAACAATGACCACATCTCTCCTGCCTGAATCATACTAATCTGTTTAAAGTCCAATTACAGATTTTACACTTACTATGGAAAATATGATGTTTATAATAAAATTAGTTAATAATGATAATTAATGAAAAGCGATAATGGCCACACATATAATGAGTTAATGTTGCAGAGATGGAATGGAAATTCAGGCTTACTGTTTAATTATGTCCAGTTCCCAATATACATATAGACCAGTGGTTCTCAACCTTTCTAATGCCGTGACCCCATAATACAGTTCCCCATGTTGTGGTGACCCCCAAGTGGGTGTGGCCACTAATAAGAGGGAGTAGGACAGCTAGGGAAAAGGGAAAAAATGGTGGACAGCGTGGTTTGGCGACCCCCGTGAAATGGTCATTCGACCCCAAATGGGGTCCCGACCCACAGGTTGAGAACCACTGATATAGACCATATATATGTTGAATGAAATGAACTCTGCAATCCTAGTCAGCATTCTTATTTATTGAAGATAATAATTTCTTTTGAATGGCTTGATTAGTTTGGAATGCTGAATGATGGAAGAAGTTCAGGTAGTATAAAGATGCAGCAAACATTCAAAATTCATTGAATTAGTCACTTTTTTATTTTCTCTAGAGCAGATTTTTTCACCCAACGCATGGAATAGAAGGCATCCACCACTAACTGAAAGAATCATATCTAATGAATTGAAAGGCTGAGTTCTCCAGCGTGATGAGTGGAGAATCCACTGGTGGGTAATCTCAGCCTTCCTGCTCAGTTGAGACTAAGTCAGAAAATTGCCATGCTTCCCGCTGGGCTGGACTGTACCCAGTTTTCGACTTAGTCTTCACTCAGCAGGGTGCATTAATTTAGGTTTCTCTGACTTAGATCCAAGCTGAGAACCTCTGGAATTCCACTCATCATTTCTTTCCTTTTTGAATTGGCTTTTCAAATTCTAAAGAACTCAATTTGTTTACCTCAATTGGCTTATCCAAATTCATTTCACTGCTTGGGGGGCCGTCTTCATTCTTGGCTCCACCGGGCCTCCTGAACGTCAGCTGACAGCCATTCGCCTTTTTTCGGCTCCTCCGAGCTTTCCGAATATCAGCTGAGGTCCTTTGCCTTTTCGGCCTCATCGGACCTCCGGATCGACTGACAGAGCTCTCACTGAGGCGCGGGGTGCTTGCATCAGCTGGGCGACCCCCTGCTGTGAGCCCGAGGGCTGGACAGCCTCGACGGAGTTTTTTCGTCGTTGAGAGGCTTCCTTTTGTTTCCTGAAGCCTTGGATTGTCAAGGAGGCTGCGCAGCTCAAAAAAACTAGCAGCCCATCATTCTCCATGATGAGGGAGAGAGAGAGAGACAAACGGTCAGCAAGATTCTCCAAGGGGTTTTTAGAGCCGCGTATTTCTACTCAGACCATTAATTTTGGCGCGGCTGCCATTTTGGGATCCGCGACAGCCCTTCAATCCCTGGTTGCCCCGGGGGGGTGCCGTCTATAAAGGGCCAGACTCTTGTCCATTCTATCACAACGAAGGACTGGGAAACATTCCAACACTTGTGAGCATTTCCTCGTGAAGTGGACCTGGCAGTTTATTCGGGTTTCCCAAGAAGTGACAGCCTGTGGCACGGCTGCCATTTTGAACAAGGCTCCTCGGCCCTATTATAATTACTGCCTGACAGGCCCTTGGGCCTTCTACCTTAATATATCAGCAGGCTTCTAAGATACATCCCTGAGTATCAGTGGCCATTCATCTGTGACACAACATCAGTCCATCACCTCACAGGGAGAATTTATTAGTTACCACCTGTCCCTCCTAGATGCAGCACTGTGCCAGCAGGGCCTAGCAGATAGTTTTAGGCAACTATCTGGCTGTCAGCCATTGCTGTTGTTCAGAGCCCGGAGTTTCCCTCTCTGACAACCAGATCTGTGATCCACCCACTCCCCGGATATCTCCTGCTCAGAATATCTTGGTGGCAATGGCTGACAGTGTGACTCCTCAGCCATCGCAGGGCTCTTCTGCCTCCCCCACAAAGAAAAAGTACAGATCTTCCAAATTGGAAGTGGCAGGAAGGCTAAAAGCTAAGGCAAAGGCCTTGTCCACCAAGAAGCCCTCCAAAGCGGCTGAGAGAGAGGCCTCAAGGAGACATCAGGCACTGGAGAAGAGCTCAGAGGCTCACCTCCAGTGGAGCAGAAGTGGTTTCCCCCATTCCACTGGACCGTTCCCCATTTGAGCCTCAATACGCACCGTTGAGTACTGCCCCTAGGGCATGGTCTCCTCAGGGGGAAACTGGACAGGTCAGTTTCCCTCTCCCCTCTCTTACAAGCACTCGGGGAATTTCCCCCTCCCACACATCTCAACAAGGCCTGGAAGCCACTTATACGCCTACTGCGGCTGGCATTCGCCCGACAGAGCAACAGGGGGTGTGGCCGGACCAACTTCAGGCCATTATGGTTCAAGCCTTTGCGCAGTACATGATGACCTCCATGGGTCAACGGCCTTCCCAGATGCCTCTGCCTCCCTCGGCATCTCTGCCTCAGACAGCGCCTGCCCTGTTTCTCAGCTCGGGCTATTCAGACAGATCCTGTGGACTTCGACACCTGCCCATGTCAGAGGATGAAGAAGTAGCTCCAGACCCATCCCCAGTCTCCGGCCTCTTCGATCCTTCTCTATTCGCTGCTCCTGAAGGCATGCACTTTGGCCAACATCGCTCCAGAAGAGGAGCCTAAGCCGGTGGCCACCACCACCCAGGACTCAAACCCTCTGTTCTCGGAGCCAGTGATCAAGGAAAAGCAGATTCCCTGCCGACCCTTTTTCTGCAACACGGTGAAAAAACAATGGTCATCCCTTGGCACTCTTCCCACTCCCAGCGGGACAGAGAAAAAACTGTTTAATGTCTCTTCCGCTTTCTTCTCTCTCCTGGAAGTGCCACTTGTGGACACATCCCTAACCTCTTTATTTTCTTCCTCCACGATACCAGGGAACATGGCCGAGACCTTGAAGCCAGAGGAAAAGAGGTTTAAATTTTCCCTCTGCAGGGTTCATCAAGCCTCGGTGTGGTCAGTCAGGGTGGCGACATCATCATCTTTCTTCGCCAGGTCGTCCATCATCTGGCTCCGGAAGCTCCAGGCACTGATTCCCCCAGACCAGGTGAGAGCACACCAGACCTTGGGCAAATTGGTTGCAGCATTTGAGTACGTAGCGGACACCTCGCTCCACTCTGCCAAGTACTCTGCGACATCTATAGTAGCCAGCGTCTCAACCCGTAGGCTCCTCTGACTAAAACAGTGCAGGCCAACCTGAAGTCCAAGTGGCACCTAGCAACCGCCCCTTATTGTGGTACCCACCTTTTCGGCCCTGTTCTAGAGCCGTATCTGATTGAGGGAAAGGACAAGCGTAAGGTGCTTGCACACCCCTCTAAGAGGGTGGACAGAAGACCCCAACAAGACTTCCAGAGGCAGCCCTTTTGGGCCGGGCCCACCTGGGACAGGAGGCAGCCCTTTCAGGCCGGACCATCCTGGGATTGGTCCCTTAACTCTTGATCCTTTCTCCCCAGGCAGGATCGCCACCAGGACTGCCAAAACCCCAGATCTAGGGCCCAGTACCAGTCCAAACGGCCCTTTTGGGGCTTCGGAGGCTGGCCGTATAGATGAAACAAATGACTCTAGTGAGACCTCTCCCATAGGTGGGTGGCTATCCCTATTCATCGACACTTGGGAGGCTACCACCACAGAATCCTGGGTGATAGACACCATCCGACATGGCCTTGCCCTGGAGTTCTTAACTATACCTCCAGGGCGCTTCCTAGCTTGCCCCAACACGAGGAACGTCACCAAGACAAGGCTCATGTCCATGGCCATCTCCCATATACTGGAAATAGAGGCCATAGAGCCAGTGCCCATGGAAAAGAAAGGAGAAGGGTTTTACTCCATTCTGTTCATGATACCGAAGGCCTCGAGGGGCTGGAGGGCGATATTGAACTTGAAAGGACTAAAGGACTACAAACGGTTCAAGATGCAAACTCTCAAGTCTATCCTGGCCAGCATCAGGAGGGGGGGATTTCCTGTCCTCCATAGACCTGACGGAAGCTTACCTACACGTTCCAATCCTTCCCGAGCGCCGCAAATTCCTTCAGTTTTGTTACGCGCACCGGCATTTTCAGTACAAAGTGCTCCTGTTTGGCCTTTCCTCAGCCCCATGGGTGTTCACGAAGATCTTAATCGTATTAGCTGTCCATCTGAGAATGATCCCAGTGCGTGTTCAATGCTATTTGGACGATATCCTTATCTAGTCCCGCTCCTTTCGTTCGGCCCAGTCGGACCTGGAACTCACCATCAGGACTCTTCAGGTTCACGGATTCTCTGTGAACTTCCAAAAGAGCCATACGGTCCCTGCAAATTGCCTCCTCCACCTGGGGGCAGTCATAGACTCGAACCTTTGCGAGGTCTTCCTTTCCCAGGAACGCCGGGACAGCATCCGGACCCTCATACACTGGGTTCGAAGGGAGAGGGTAGTTCCTCTAGTCCAGCTGTCACAGTTGCTGGGGAAGATGGTCTCCTGTATGGGGATCGTTCCATGGGCCAGGTTGCATCCCAGAGAGCTTCAGTGGTTTCTTCTCCCCTTTCAGAAGCTGAATATGAGCTCTTCCAACAGGAGAGTAAGGGTCCCACAGCAGACACTGTCGTCCCTCCTGTGGTGGACCTCCCCGGCAATGGTCAAGGGATCCCTCTTCAAGGAGCCTGCCAGGCTCACCTTGACCACAGACGCCAGCTTATTTGGCTGGGGGGGTTTACCTCCAGTCATAATTGGCCCAGGGTCGATGGTCCTGTTCGGACTTGAGCCACAGTATAAACTGGCTAGAACTCAGGGCCATTCATCTGGCCCTGCACCACTTCTCCACCATGGTAGCAGGACAACATGTTCTAGTATTAACAGACAACGTGGCAGCAAAGGCACACGTAAACAGGCAGGGAGGGACCTGATTCAATCCCTTATGCTCGAAGCCCACAGTTTGAACTCATGGGCAGAGGCAAATCTCGGCTCGCTCAAGGTAGAGCATATATCGGGGGAGGCGAACCAACAAGCAGATTCTGTGAGCAGGTCTACAGTGGACCACTCAGAGTGGCACTGGACCCAGCTCTGTTCAGGGAGATCTTGGACAGATTTGGTCAGCCCCGGTTGGACCTGTTTGCCTCCCCAACCAACTCTCAACTGCCCAGGTATTTCACCAGGTTCCCATCCCCAGGGGCAGAGGGAACGGACGCTCTTTGCAGCGAGTGGCCCATGGAGTTGCTGTACGCATTCCCTCCCCTCCCACTGATTCCAGTAACCATCCACAAGATGCTTCAGGAGTAGGCGGAGGTCATCTTGGTTGTTCCACATTGGCCAAGATGCCTGTGGTTTGCCAACCTCGTGGAGCTTTCCATCTCACCACCATGGAGGATTCCTCCAGACCTCATCTCCCTCAGCCAAGGATCCCCAGTGGCTCCAGTTGGCCGCCTGGTACTTGAGCAGAGAAATTTAACCAGACAATCCTATTCATCGAGGGTGATCTTTATGGTCCAAGCTTCCAGGTGCCCCTCTATTAATAGGATCTATGATGTGACATGGAGAAACTTCTGCCTGTGGTGCACTAAGCACCAACTCCAGCCTCTTTTTGTCACCATTCCAAATATTCTAGACTATTTACTGGAGGGTATGGATAGAGGGTTAACACCTAGCACTATCTGCAGGCAGGTAGCGGCCTTATCCACGGTTCTTACTTGTGACAATCTGGTTCCCTTAGCCCAGCACCCAGTGGTAAATGCCTTTCTCAAGGGGGCGACTAATGCCAGACCACTGGCGGTTCGTTGCTACCCCTCTTGGGACCCGTCACGGGTTCTACAAGCTCTAATTTCAACGCCATTTGAACCCATCAGATCTTGAACCCATCAAACTCCTTTCACTGAAAGTGGCATTCCTGATTGCAGTCACGTCAGCCAGACGTATTTCGGAACTGGCTGCCCTTTCGGTTAGGAGTGACCTGTGTACCTTCCATGACGAAAGGGTGGTCCTTCGTTTAGATCCATCCTTCATTCCGAAGGTCAACACCTGGTTTCAGAGGGCCCAAGAGGTGGTACTTCCCAATTTTTGCCCAAATCCATCCCATAGACTGGAAAGACAGTGGCATAAACTGGACGTATGCAGGGCCCTGCGTTGTTATGTAAAACGAACCTCTGCCTTCCGCAAGTCAGAGGCCCTGTTCGTGTCGTTCCAGCCCTCTTCCATGGGTCAAAAGGTCTCTTCTTCTTGGGAGGTGGATTAGGGCTTTCTTATCTGTCTCAATCCCTACCAGTTCCTGGACACATCACTGCCCATTCCACTCGCAGTGCGGCTACATCAGCGGCCTGATCTACCCTGGCATCCATTGAGGAAATCTGCAAGGCGGCAACTTGGTCCTCACCGTCCTCCTTCATCAGGCATTATAAGTTGGACAAGTTTGCCTCTTCGGATGCTGTGTTTGGCTGGAGGGTGTTGCAGCAAGTGACTTCATCTAGTGGGACACAAGCCCAGACTAGTTCCCTCCCGTAGGGACATGAGCGGCTTTGGTATGTCCCACCAGTGGATTCTCCACTCATCATGCTGGAGAAGGGGCGTTGTCTTACGTGAATGCCTTTTCTCAGCATGATGATGGAGAATCCACACCCACCCTTTAAGGGCAGTCTGGTCCTGTGTCAGGGATAGAAGAAGCTAGCGCGTCAGACTTCGTCATTTTTGCTTCGCCTTGGTCGAAAACTGGGTACAGTCCAGCCCAGCGGGAGGAGTGACAATTTTCTGACTTAGTCTCAACTGAGCAGGAAGGCTGAGATTACCACCAGTGGATTCTCCATCATCATGCTGAGGAAAGGCGTTCAGGTAAGACAATGCCCCTTTAATTATAAATGCATAAAGATATTGAAACAATAGAAGAAATAAATGAAAATACAAGATGGGGGACAGTGCTATAGATCAGAAGTCCCCAACCTTTTGAACACCAGGGACTGGTTCCATGGAGAGAAGTTTTTTCCGCAGTGCGTGGTTTTGTATACTGCCTCATCCTTTGCTTGTCTGTGCAGACCGGTTGCTGGCATGCTGTGGCCCGGAGCAGTCCACAGACTGGGCCTTGGGGACCCCTGATATAGACAATTGTGAAAGAGCCAATGCTATTCTGAGCTACAAAAAGTTCTACTAGTTGTTTAGCAACTGCCTCAGAGAGTGACTGTTTACAGTTACCTGGTACTGAAAAATTAACTTTGTGACCAATGCCCACATTTACAACCTTTGCAGTGTTTCTTTCTTGCAGTAATGTGTTAGCTATTAGAGTCAGTATGCATTGTCCTATGAAAAACCATAAGCATAGCTGCAGTTACGTGATCTTTCATTTATGAACCGCTTTACTTAATAACAAAATTGCAGGTCCCAATTATGGTCACTAAACAAGGACTACCTGTAGTTGATATTTCAACCCTATTAGTATTAAAAAGGCCACAAGATCATTACACTGTACAAAGCAGGAATTTCTAAGACACATCCAATTTAAGCTTTCTTTTAAATTTGCCCAAGAACTCCATGACCTGTTCCTCATGTCACCTATCTTGTGTTGGACTGCGGCATTTGTATACAATTCTAGTGTTTTATTAGCAAAAAGAAAAAGCAGGATTCAATTCTTCCATTATATAGCATGGAAGAAACATAAACCTAAGGTGGTTATACTTTTATGGTTTGTTAATCAGAACAAGTTGAAATTTCTAGGAAGGTAATTATCATGAAGAATGAAAAACTCCCATTTCATAATAATCAGATAAAATCTTTGTAAGATACAGCCTTTAAAATGTGGATTATTAAGGTATCCATAACTCTTTTGCTTTTATAAAGCAAAATGAGATGAAAAATATAAGGAAACCAAATTGTTATAAGATTATAAAGTGTACCAAATTTCATAAGAACAAATGTTGTAGTTTTTAAGTACTGTAATATCTTTCTGGGAATGTAGCAACTCTTTTTTCAGACCATTTCTACAGTGGACCCATCAATAATCTTTTGTGTGTACAATTTCTCCCTCAATCTCTCCAGTGATTCTTTATAACTACTACATATATATATATATGAGAGAGAGAGAGAGAGAGAGAGAGAGAGAGAGAGAGAGAGAGAGAGAGAGAGAGAGAGAGAGAGAGAATGTAATGGAAGGAGAATACTGATTACGAGAACAAAAGACAAGTTATCTATTATTTAATCATATATTGTTTACAATTATTTATATAGTTAAAATAGAACCTCCTAATATATAATAAATGTTTTGCAAACGCGATAAATAAATGAGAGATGAGGTTTAGGTAAAAAATGTGCACAACTAAAAAATTATGACCTTTAAGCAAATACAAAATTGAAATACATTGGGGAAAAAGAAATGTTTGGGATAGAAAAGGAGATGAGTAGATGAATTTATTGTTACTTTTTTTTCTTTTTTTAATAAATTTTATTGGTTTTTAAAACATAAATCACATAATAGTTGATTAATAGTGTGCTTGCCTGGCTTACATTTACAAAGGAAAATCGTCAACAATTAATATCTATAATCCATAATCCACGTATTCACACAAATGATATATCAATATTTATTGGAATGGGATATGTTGGAAGAGCAAGTAAAAGACACAATGTTAATTTGGAGTAAAAATTTCGGCTATGATATTGACTTAGATAATTGGCAGGATTTATGGGAAAGGAATAGGAAGCTCACACTAGCTACTGCGTACAACAAAAATTTATACAAGATGTTTTATAGGTGGCACCTTCCCCCTGTGAGATTAGCCAAAATGGACAAAAAGACCTCACCGAAATGTTGGAAATGTAAAGAATCACTAGGGACCAATTACCATATGTAGTGGGAATGTTCAAAAGCACAAAAAAATTGGCATTTAATAAAACAGTGGTTAGAAGAAATATTAATGCAGAACATTGAGCTAAAACCAGAACTCTTTTTGCTGGGTATCACTAAAGATAGATACAATAAAGGATCCTTATACCTATTATTACACATGCTAACAGCAGCAAGATTAGTCTTTGCACAGAGATGGAAAGACAATGAGACACCCTCAGAAGAAGAGATAATAAATAAGATTTTATCCTGTGCTGAAATGGATAGGTTGACGTTAGAACTTAAGGATAAGAATGAAACAGATTACTATGAAATCTGGAACAAATTATATGATTGGTTGGAAAAAAAATAGAGGGGAAAACGCTCCAATTCAGATTCACATTGATCAAGCATGATACTGATTAAAGGGAAAATATTTAAATATTAAAGTGAAAATCAAGAATATTGATAACAGGAACTATCAGAGAATATCTATGGGGGGGGAAAGAAAACAAGAATTTATTGCTACTAATTGTAATAAAAATCCAGTGAAAATAATGATCAGTGTCAAACATATGACACAAATGAAAAATATGCTCTATCTTTTTTCATTCCGAAAGGAGTCATTTAACTGATAGCAATTATACTTTAATCTCTTCACTTCCATGATTTCACCAATCTAAGTGGAGCATAATTGGGGTGGTTAACTATAAATGTCATTCTGGTTTGTGAATGGATCTGTCAATCCTCAATGCAGTACTGTCTCTTCCAACCAGGACACCCTGCCTTGTGCTCAATGGTACATTTTGATATTGATGAGCAAATACAACTGTTTGCATGTCACAGTTTCTCCGAGAAGTTTCACAGCTGAGAAACATGACCAAGACAGTGGACTTTTGAAAACAGTTTGAGTCTTGCAATCCAGCTGTTTTGCTATGAGATATCAGAACACATATTATTATAACATTAATTTTAATTTTACCCTCTTCTAGTAATAATTTGCTAATTCATTCATATGTTACTTCTGCTATTCAGTTATATAATTCTTGGGCACCATTGCATGCTGACATTGGAGGCCTTTAAATGTATGGAAAACCCATGTTATAGTCATATGGCTATATGAATAAGATAGGCATATAGATTTTACTTGTTGAACTGACATCCTGGTAAGACATAGATATTTAGAAGGTACTTCAGAGAAAGTTATGCCAGTTATGTATTGATGCCAGTTATGTATTGATAATGTATGTGTCATTTTGCATTAAATTTACATGGTAAAATAAACTACAAAATATAATAAAAGAGAAAGGAAGATCACTGGGCAATTTTAGTCCTATTCTTGAAAATATGGGTAATTCTTCTTTAATCTCACTTAAGCTTTAAAAGAGCTGTCATTAAAACCAAATCAATAATTTGTGAAGTATGTCTTAATAATAGGCCATTTAAATAAAATTAATACTATTTGATTAAGACAGTTTTTTCTATAGAGGTACTGGTTTCTTACCAGTACTTTATTATAAAGTACTGTCATAATAGCAAGAAGCCAAAACTTAATTGCTGTATTCATGAAGCCAGCAAGCTTCCAAAAAGAATGCAAGCTATTACAGAAAACAAACAGTCCCTGTTTCAAGGATATAATGGAGAAAATCCGTGTAGGAAAAACAAGCTAATGACATCTGCAGTTTTGCAATGGCTGCCAGATTGGTAGATATTCAAGTGGCAAAAAATAAATGAACTAATTTATACAAATAAAGCAAATAAAGCAGAGAATTTGAAGTAATGATAATATAGGCAACAAGAATACGCAATGTGTCATGTTATATAGGCCTTGATTAAGAGACACTGTTGAAAATAGTAATAGCGATAGCACTAGACTTATACACCACTTCATACTGCTTTACATCCCTCGCTAAGTAACTTACAGAGTCCACATTTTGCCCCTAGCAATCTGGGTCCTCATTTTACTGACCTTGGAAGGATGGAAAGCTGAGTCAACCTTGAGCTGCTCAGAACTGAACTCCTGGAGTGAGCAGTGAGTTAGCCTAAAATACTGCATTCTAACCATTGTGCTACCATGGCTCTTAGCCAGTTCTAAAGTATTGTAATAAGATACAGCTTTACCAAAATCAGAATACTTGTTTGTGCATAACCCAATCTGTACATTCAAATAAAATTATAAAGAAATGCCAATTATACAAATTTGGATAGTACTAAACTGAATCTTCATTATCTTTACCATCCATATATAAGTCCTAAAGCTAACATTCTTGTCAATAGTCTCAATCTGTCTTTTAAAATAACTTGGTCTGGAGATCAAATATATTTGAGGAAAATTAAATTTGGAATTCTAATTATAGAGACTCTTGAATGTTTTTGATGCCCAACATGAAGCTATTCATTCTAGAAAAATTTTCTTGAATTGAAGTAAACATATCTTGAGTGACCACATCAGTTTTAAAACAGAAGCCTGAAACTGCTGTTTTGTGGATGCCACCTATCTTACTCCCTCAAGTCCTGCTGTGCTGCCTCATCAAGCTGGAGGTAGGATATTTCTGGGAGGGATAAATAAAAAATGCCAGGCGGTATGCCAAAAGTATATAATCCCTGCAGAATCACTCAAGCATGAAGGTCATCCCAGCTGTCCACTAAAGTAAGCAGGCACTTATATTGGGAAGTACCAATAGAGGAAGTAGATAATATATTTTGTGACAATGGAACAAATGACATTTTAGTGAAGGAGAAATGTGTAGCTCCGGGTTGAAATGAGGGGTCCAAAAGACCCAGCAAAAAACAGGAGTCATCTACAACATACAGTGTAAGAACTGCAACAATCACTATGTAGGACAAACAGGCAGAAGACTGGCAGAATGTATCCATGAACACCAACTGGCAGTCAAAAGGCATGAGAAAACTTTTTTAATTTCGCAACATATATACAGATTTAACCATAGTTTCAATTGGGAAAATGTGACAATCCTAGACCACCAGGCCAAATCCAAAAATGCCAGGGAATTTCTAGAAGCCTGGCACTATGACAAATCAGCCATCAATAGACACATAGACATTAACAACATCTAAAGACTATGCCAAAGAGACAATCAACCAACCCCAAAGAGAAAAAGAGTCCAGTACCTCTCCACCAGCAATCAGTACTCAGATCAGCATAGATTAACTCCAAGGACAACTTCAGACCAACAATCAAGTAAGCAATACCCCAATCAAGAAATTGCCAGAGAGCCAGTAAACAGCCTAACCAAAGAATCCCTAAGACCACCCCCACCCACAGGCAAGACACCAGAATATAAACTGACAGCAAATAGCATTCCTTATTAGCACTGATGACGTTACCTAGTTAGGGTAATGAAATGCCTGCAAGAAAACAAACAAGCTCAAAGAACACCAAGGACCCCTTAAATATCATTTCCTCTTGTATGGGAAAAGTAGCAATAAACCATTCCTGCATTTTACCAAGAAAATCTTATGGACAGTATAAACTGATTAATAATATAACACTGGAAGATAGGCCCCTCAGGTTGGATGATACTGAAGAAAACCTGAGCACATTTCAGAGTACTAATGGAGTTTATGACATGACTAAATTAAGTCCTTGGTATGTCTAGTTGCCGATGCTATCATGCAGGAAAAGAAAATTCAAAACTGAAATATCAACTTGATATACATCTAATAGAAATGATTTCCATACTTAATTATGTCTTGTGTAAAGAAGTACTTCCTTTGATCATGCTGGATTTAGCTCCAGTGAATAGCCCAAAATCCACATAGTCCATACCACGCAATATTTTATAGATCCTTATCATATCTCCTCTTACCTAGTTTCATTCAAGCTAAAATCCCCAATAATGTTGGCTACTTATTTTGCTTAGTTTCAATGTCACTTTATCCTTCCCAAGTTCTTGTGATTACAATTGACATTTTTTTCAAATAAACTCATAAGTATATTAATCCGTAAGAGAAGAATCTCAAATTATTTCTATATATGAACAGGAAAAAACCATTAAGTTTGCAAGGAATTTTTCAGCAGCAGGAGTTCCTAAGAAATAAAGTAGTACAGATATGATTGAAACTGGATCATGGAAACCCAACTTTTATACTGCAGACATTTAATTTCAACAGTTTTGTTTTTTGTGTTGGGCAATTAAAATAAACATGGGAAGATCCTGCTTTTGATTGAGCCAGGCATACACAAAGATCGCCATGGACAAACATTAACATTTTGGAATGTTTAATGAACAGTTAAGACCTGATTGACTCTAAGAGCAAAGGCAAAGTTATACCAACTGCAAATGGAATTTTAAATCCTGCAGTTTTTCTTCCTTTAAACTCCCAGCATGTTTTTGAGTTCACAGTTAATGTAATGGAGTAACCTAATTTTGCATGTATGATTGGGTAATCAGTGAAATGTATCCTAGATGCAAGTTGCTGAGTGCTAATTAACTGAACAGCTAAAGTTAAGGGTCGGAGTCTTATATTTCCTAAAAATGAAAAATAAAACGTTAAGAAAAATATTGGGGATGTTGGAATAAGGATTAATCTAAAAACTCTAGATTAGCTGGAACAATAAGGAAATAAAATGTAACAAAGACCATCTCACAGAAAATATTAAATAACATTTTACATTCATCCCCAAGAGTACAGAAAAGTAAAGCATTTTTGGTAAATCATCCATTCTTCATACAGTAAATAGATTTTCCATACAACTAGTCTTCCTCTTTCTTTGTTTGGCGTTTGTTTGTTCAATGTAGATACCATCCATTTCACTCACAAAAGTAACTCTCCATATATTTAGAAAAACGAAAGAAAGTAGTGGGCTTTTTTTTTTCTTTTTCTTTTGCAGTCTGCTACAGACTCTGAAGTACAAAATTTACTCAAAAAAATTGAAATAATTTACATGCCGTTTCCCATTTTGGAGACCTGCAGAATCTCTTCAAAATAATTGCTTGTCTAACAAAAAGTAATTAAGAGGGAAATGCTGGGCAGCCACCTAGAAGGATTTGTAGCTACATTAATCTTCATCCAATGAGATTTTGTAATGGGAAGCACACATGGCGGTAGCTACTTTTCTTTTTCTCCCACATTTGACATGCATTCAGGATAATTTGGATTCATTTCTTTCCTTCATTATTCTTATAAAGAAAGGCACTCAGACATCAAATTCTTTGTTCTCATTCTGGCAACTTCTGACCTCATTGACAGAGCCTTTGACCTTCACTTGTCCTATCAAGGAACCAGCTGGGTTGGGAGAAAAAAAGTCAAAGCAAGACAACTGTAGCAAACAGTGACTGATCCTTATAACAGCCCTTTGTGTTCTTATATATTTTGAGTAACTTTAATAATTTCATTTAAACTTTGTGCATTTCATTTGAGATTTCTGAAATGGAAACAAAAACACTCATACTATAGAAGAATACCAGTGAATCATTTGTAATTTAGAAATGTTATAAATGTATGAGGATAGGGGATTTGGTCTAGTGGTTAAGCAGAAGGCTAGAAACAAGGAGATTGTAACCCCCCTTCCTCCCTTTGTCCCCCCCTCCCCCCCATTTGCCTCACAGAGTTGTTGTTGTGAGAGAAATAGGAGAAGGGAAGAGTATTATGTATATTTGCCACTTTGAGTTATTTAAAACAACAATAAAAGCAGTATATAAATAAATAATCAAATAATATTCAAAGGTTTAGTTGCTTATTAATTTTATTGAAGTTTTTGACCAGTTTTGTTTGCATAGCTACGTATAGAATATGCGTAAAGCTCTATGTACATTATAACAAATAACAATGCAAAGAAGTCAAAACAGTTTTTTTAAAGAAAAGGAAAGAAGTGGAAGAGGATAAAATTTTGAAGTTTTTTGAAGTCGAGAAATGCAGTTTTATTCACCAATATCTGCTGCCTAGTTCTCAGCAAAATTTAACTTCATTATGGATAACAATTGTTTTCTGATATGCTGGAAGATAGAAATGTACCAATAGTCATATCTCCCTGGGAGTTCCTTTCTGAGGGGCTGAATAATGGCAGAGTAGACAGGGAAATTAGTTTGTAGAAGGGACATTTTTGACATTTACCATTAATGACTGCTCAAGGGAGTTCCTTGAATCTAGCTGGATTCTGTGATGCCTATTGTTTATTAAGGATTAGCAATAATCAGCTGGGTGGTGGTAAAATACAGTCTCCAAGATTTATACTCCCTTGGTGCTAAATAGATATTTTGTGCCATCCTGTATCAAGGGTCCTTCCCTCAGTGAAATTCTTGTTTGGTTTTATCCCAATATCAATAGATCAGTGTTATATCAATAGAACAAAGTTTGTGATACTCTGATTAGTTTCAATAAAGAGAGGTATACCCATTCTCTTTCCCAGATAAATCTTTCCCCATCAAAGAAGATGCTGATTATTTTTCATATGAAAATAAGATTATGAAAGCATGAATAGTATCTTGCATAGAGGGCCTCTTGTTTGTAAAGATTCACATTTGTTATCAAGCATGAACTCACACAAATAACGAGTCATATGATTGCTATTATTGAGTGCCCTGAGAATGATGGCCAGCATGCACATGTTGCTGACATGCAGAGATGCACGTGCATAGATATCAACATACAGAAACATAATAAATGGTTATTTAGTTATACAGATGCATAAAAATACCCGCATATAGGTTTCTCAAGAAACCTATATGCGGGTCAAGAAGCAACAGTGAGAACCGAACACGGAACCACTGATTGGTTCAAAATTGGAAAAGGAGTCCGGCAAGGCTGTATACTGTCACCCTTCCTATTTAACTTATATGCAGAGCACATCATGAGAAAGGCAGGGCTAGATGAATCAAAAGCTGGAATTAAGATTACCGGGAGAAATATCAACAACCTAAGATATGCAGATGATACCACTCTAATGGCAGAAAGTGAAGAGGAACTAAAGAGCCTCTTGGTGCGGGTGAAGAAGGAGAGTGCAAAAGTTGGCTTGAAACTCAACATTAAGAAAACCAAAATCATGGCATCCTGCCCTCTCAATTCCTGGCAAATAGATGGGGAAGAAATGGAGGTAGTGACAGATTTTATTTTTCTGGGCTCCAAGATCACCTCAGATGGGGACTGCAGCCAAGAAATTAAAAGACGCTTGCTCCTGGGGAGAAAGCTATGGCAAATCTAAACAGCATTCTAAAAAGCAGAGACATCACCCTGCCAACAAAAGTGCGTATAGTCCAGGCCATGGTTTTCCCAGTTGCAATGTATGGCTGTGAAAGTTGGACCATAAGAAAGGCTGAGCGCCAAAGAATTGAGGCCTTTGAACTATGGTGCTGGAGAAGAATCCTGCGAGTCCCTTGGACTGCAAGGCGTTCAAACCGGTCAGTCCTAGAAGAGATCAACCCCGACTGCTCTTTAGAAGGCCAGATCCTGAAGTTGAAACTCAAATACTTTGGCCACCTAATGAGAAGGAAGAACTCACTGGAGAAGGGCCTAATGCTGGAAAACATTGAGGGCAATAGAAGAACGGGACGACAGAGAATGAGATGGCTGGATGGAGTCACTGAAGCAGTAGGTGTGAATTTAAATGGACTCCAGAAGATGGTAGAGGATAGGAAGACCTGGAGGAACGTTGTCCATGGGGTCGCGATGGGTCGGACAGGACTTCGCAATTAACAACAACAAAAATACCCATTGTAACTGGTGGTTTGGAGCATCTATATCACAAGGAACATCGCCTCAAAAAAGATACTGTACAGTTCAGCAAAATGCAGGAAAATGACCCAAAATGGTTAACATACTTGATGCTTTTTAACATAGGGAAAATATTTGCTGGATAGGAAGCATAACTAAAATCTTTCTTAGAAGAGATATTGGAGCTAGAGATGCTCTATAAAACTGATGGCAAAAAATATGGCATAAAAATCACGTTGGCATGTGATGCATCATTACATATTAATATAGAGTGGCATCATTTTATATGTAAATGTCTGTCTTTGGTCACTATATAGAACCTTCATAAGCAATGGCTATATTGTATACTACTTAACAATAGTAACTTATAGTAAGTCTGGAGTCTTCTTGTACAAGGAGGCTCTTACTTTTGTTCTGCCAAGCTTCTTATCTATTGGAAAAGGGCTGATGTGGTTCCCATCTTCAAGAAAGGAAAAAAAAAAAAAAAACAGACCCAGGAAACTACAGACAGTCTAGTATCAATACCTGGGAAAATCCTGGAAAATATAATCAAAAAACAGATCTGCGAACAACTAGAAGCAAACAAAGTTATCACTGGTACCCAGCAAGGGTTTGTTAAAAACAGATCATGCCAAACCAATTTTATTTTATTCTTGGTAAAGTGACTAAATTAGTAGACCAGCGAAACGCTGTGGACATAGTATACTTAGATTTCAGTAAGGCATTCAACAAAGTAGACCACAATCTGCTGCTTGTTAAACTAGAAAAATGTGGAATAGACAACATCACCACCAGATGGATTTGTAACTGGTTGACAAACTGTACTCAACCAGTAGTACTCAATGGTACTATATCCACATGGAGAGAAGTAAGCAGTGGGGTACCACAAGGCTTCGTCTTAGGCCCAGTACTCTTCAATATCTTCATCAATGACTTAGATGAGGGAATAGAAGGGGAATTCATCAAATTTGCAGATGACACTAAACTGGCAGGAATAGCCAACACCCCAGAAGACAAGCTCAGGATTCAAAAAGATCTTGACAAACTTGAATGATGGTCCTATCCAGCAAAATGAGTTTTAATGTGGAGAAAAGCAAAGTTTTACATTTAGGCAGATTAAGTAGAGATTAGGCAAGACTTGGCTCAAAAACAGTAACTGCGAGAGGGACCTTGGAGTCCTAGTGAACGATCACGTGACTATGAGCCAGCAATGTGCAGCAGCAGCCAAAAAAGCCAATACAATCCTGGATTGTATAAACAGAGGCATAGAATCAAGATCACGTGAAATATTAGTACCGCTTTATAAAATCCTAATGAGACCACACCTAGAATACTGCAACCAATTTTGGTCACCATACTATAAAAAAGATGTTGAAACCTTGGAAAAAGTTCAGAGAAGAGCAACTAAGATGATCCAAGGCCTGGAATCTAAAACATATGAAGAATGGCTGCAGGACTTGGGTTTGTCTACTCTAAAGAAAAGAAGAAATAGAGGTGATATGATAGCAGTATTCCAGTATTTGAGAGGCTGCCACAAAAAAGAGGTGGTCATATTATTCTCCAAAGCACCAGAGGGCAGGACAAGAAACAATGGTTGGAAATTGATCAAAGAGAGAAGCAACCTGGAATTAAGGAGAAAGTTCCTAACAGTGAGGAAAATTAACCAGTGGAACAGCTTGCCTTCAGAAATTGTGGGCGCTCCATCACTGGAGGTTTTTAAGAAGAGACTGGACAGTCACTTTTCTGAGATGGTATAGGTTCTCCTGCTTGATCGGGGGCCTGGACTAAAAGACCTCCAAGGACCCTTCCAGCTCTATTCTATTCTATTTCTTTGTTTAACTTGATTTTTTTCATCCTGCCTTTAATTTTTATAAATAAGGCAGTGAACCTATCTAAGACCTTGGAGGTCTTCTAGTCCAACCCCCTGCTCAGGCAGGAAACAAATGGCTATCCAGTCTCTTCGTAAAAACTTCCAGTGTTGGAGCATTCACAACTTCTGGAAGTAGATTGTTCCACTAGTTAATTTTTTTAACAGTCAGGAAATTTCTCCTTAGTTCTAGGTTGCTTCTCTCTTTGATTAGTTTCCATCTGTTGTTTCTTGTCTTGCCTTCATGTGCTTTGGAGAATAGCTTGATTCCCTCTTCTTTGTGGCAACCTCTAAGATATTGGAACACTGCTATCATGTCCCTCCTCGTCCTTCTCTTCATTAAACTAGACATACCCAATTCCAGGAACCGTTCTTTATATGTTTTAGCTTCCAGTCCCCTAATTATCTTTGCTGCTCTTCTCTGAACTCTTTTTAGAGTCTCAACATCTTTTTTACATCATGGTAACCAAAACTGGATACAGTATTCCAATGTGGCCTTACCAAGGCATTGTAAAGTGGTATTAACACTTCACGTGATTTTGATTCTATCCCTCTGTTAATGCAGGCTAGCACTGTATTAACTTTCCTTCTTCCTAATTTCAACAATAACCCTGTAAGGTGAATAGGGCTGAAAGAGATGACTGGACCAAAGTTACTCAGCTGGCTTTCAAGCCTAAGGCAGAACTGGAATTCATAATCTCCTGGTTTCTAGCCTGGTGCCTTAACTATTAGACAAAATAAAGTTCAGCATAAAGAAACAAGGGATAATGAGACACAATGAGAGACAAAAGAAAATAGAAGAAAAAGACCAATCTCAGAACACAACACAAACATATCTTACATGTAATAAAAAATAAAACATTATAGCTTTCAGAAGTCAATCATATCATGTATTCAATAAGCCACATGACGGTACACAATTTATCTTTAATATTCCAAGAGACATCCCATAGGAATATAGCGAATTTTATACATAAATTCAGATTTTACATGGCCTTGCTGAGTTTTCATTTGATTTTTTTCTACTTCTTTTCGTATTACAACAAAAGAAAAAGTATGGAATGAAATTAAAATACTTTCCCATTGGGTTTATAGTTCCTATTTGCAATACCTAATTTTTATCCATTTGTTTTCTTACAGCATTATCTTTGCAAAAGTTTAAGAAGCTTACCATTCCACTGTACAATGTCTAGCCTTACAGCAATATTCTCTTTGATCAGAATATTTTTAGATTCCAAATCAAAGAGCTGCATTAACTGTATTAGATTCTGTGAACATTTGTTCAAACCAGATCACTTATATGTGTACATGATGTTCCAGTTTGACTTCCCCCAGCAAGCAGAAATTAAAAAAGCTTCATGTAGATCAGTGGTTCTCAACCTGTAGGTCGGGACCCCATTTGGGGTCGAATGACCATTTCATGGGGGTCACCAAACCATGCTGTCCGCCATTTTTTTCCCTTTTCCCTAGCTGTCCTACTCCCTCTTATTGGTGGCCACACCCACTTGGGGGTCACCACAACATGGGGAACTGTATTATGGGGTCACGGCATTAGAAAGGTTGAAAATCACTGATGTAGATGTAGGCACTTCACATCTCAAATGGAAGTGATGGTGACTAAACTTCAACTATATAATTTTCATACATTAACATACTATCCCTTGCTGTTCTGAATCCGCCTATGGCAGGGTTGTCAAGCCCAATTGCATCGTGGGCCGTATAGTGACATATTTGGAATTTTTCACCTTTACGGCACCGGGCTGGGCCGCAGGTTTGACATGCCTGGCCTACAGTATATTCTGTATGTAATATGGCCTCTCTGGCATAAATGTTGTGCAATTGTAATGGATAATACAGATAGTCCTCATTTAGTGGCCATTCATCGGTGAAAAGTAACTTTGGAACCAATCTGCATTTGCAGCTTTCACAGGCCTGTAAAGCAAAAAAAAGCTGAAATATGACAATAAGCACAGTTTTGGTTTCATTTAGTGGTTGCCTAGTTTAACAACTGAATTACTATTGCTAATTGCCTGCAGAAGTTGTGAATGTTCCAACCCTGGAGGTTTTTAAGAAGAGATTGGACAATTATTTGTCTGGTACAGAGTTTCCTGCCTAAGTAGAGGGTTGGACTGGAAGATCTCCAAGTTCCCTTCCAACTTTGTTATTCTAATTCTAATTCTAACTGTGGTCACTAAAGAAGGACTGCCTGTATATTTCCACATGTTGTGTGAAACTGCTTTGAATTGAGTAAGAAGTTTGAGTTTTCACATTTTGTATCTGACTTTTACAAGAAAGACGGAAAACTATATCCAAGTTTGAGAAGAGTAAATCAAAAAGTATATTTTCAAGCTTTTTGACTTTGAAAAACAGAACAAAACTTGGGGTTGATGAAACGGTCATAGTTTTTTTTTCCAGCTTTTTTCAGATTTGCTTTCATTTGCTATCATTATGACAGATGTCCATGTCCTTGGGCAGAGCTCTACATCATGAAATAACAGCAACACCATTTTTCTGTCACCTCAAAAGTAGGAAAGCAATATCTTAGCAGCACAAAGATACTATAAACTGAAGCAATTCTGTGAAATAATTATAAACAGTACAGGTTATTTGAATTTACAGGCTATTTATCTATTTATTTAACATCTTTATTTCACCCACTTTATATCTTTGATGGGTGGTTTACATCATATAAAACCTAAAGCTATAAATAACGTTTTAAAAACAATAAAATCCCCATCATTTAAAATACTAGCGTTAAAAAGCAAGCTAAAAAATGCCCACCTCACCCTGCAAATGGTTCAGTTTTTTATTCAGGTTCAAAAAGCTTGTTGGAACAGCCTGGTTTTTAATGGCTCCTTAAGATTAGAAAAGTAGAAAAAAAATGTATCTTTAATGGCAACTTATTCCTTGTGAAGAAGATTGCCAGGCTCCTGTTTTCTTAACCACCCAGAGAGAAAAGTCCTGTATCATGTCCTCCCTGGATAATTTAGCAGAATGTGAAGGTCACATTTGAGGGGAGACAATTGCAAAGTAATCTGAAATCAAGGCATAATTGAAGAGATGTTCATGGAGACTTTTAAAGGCTGTTATGCTAAAAGCAGCAACTTAGGGAAGATATTGGAAATCTTGAATGTCTATTTTTTCTGTCCTCTTTATATGACCCTTAGTGATTCCCCCCACCCATTTTTTTAGTGAAAAAGTTTAAATCATAAAAGAACCCCTCACCCCAACGTGATCCTATTACTTCAGGCTTCCTTATTCTCCTCTCCATTATTGTCTGATGGAATTCATATCCTATTGTTAATGAAGATTTGATCAAAATAGAAATAGTTACAAAATTTTGCAGCTCTTCATCTTTTTTCAGAGCACAACGCTTCCCTTTTGACTTTCTGAGAGCTCCTTTGGCTCTTTTCTGCAGGTTCTGTTTTGTTCCCCTGGATATTCAGACCATGGCCTTTTTCTTTTCTTTTCTTTTTCTTTTTTCTTTTCTTTCTTTCTTTCTTTCTTTCTTTCTTTTCTTTTTTTTTTTTTTTGAAGTCCTGAAAGTTTTCTCTAGAGTTTGGAAATGGATGGGGCCTTGGCTTCACTGGTTCCTGACAGAACGATGCTTTCTAATGTTCTTTTCTGTGCTGTCTTTCAAAACAGCTATACTCAAACCTCTCTATATTCCCAACTACAATAATTGTATAAACTCCCATCTGTCCCAATAATGCTGTCTACAGCTCTTTTATTTATTATTCATTTGAAGATTTATATTTTGCCTTTTGATTAAATGATCCTCAAAGCATCTTACGAGAGATTGCCATTATAGAAAACAACTCACGTATAATTCAACAGTCCTTATATTTTAATCTGATGTTTGAAGGCAGACTGAATTTCCTTTTATTCCTGCAGTCTCAGGGTAACTGGATCTGAGTATTCTTTCTGCCAAGGAGTTAGAGAGTAAACTTATACTAGAATATTTGGGAAAAGATCGATTTTCTTCTAGTAGTTTAATCTGAAAATGTATTGATTGACCTTTTACAAAAATTCAAACAGAATCACTGTTGTCTGTTCTACCTTTTAAGACTTTATTATAGATTTTTAAAAATGCAGTTGCAGAGGCAGTTTATCCAACATAGGCTAGCAATACACTTTCATTTTTTTCACGGCTACGGTGCCTTTACTTCTGTGCATCCTAATTGTGGTATCTAATTGTTTCCTGTTTAATGTAACCAAAGAATTTTCCCTTAATTGAACTTAATTTCTGTGCCCTAGAGGCTTTAATTACTAGTATCCTTTCATTGTTATTTTGCTCCCTTATTGGAAAATATGACACCATACAATTTAAAAAAAAGATAAGGCAAAATTAACAATTAAAACCAGAAACAGGAAATTATTAATTAAGAGGCAATTCATCCATATGTTGGTATCATACAGAATAAGAAATAATTAACAGTAAAACCCAAAAAGGGATCTTCTAATTAAGGTTGTGGGGGCTATTGTTAAGTGAAACCTCTTAAAAAGTAAAACTATTTGAGCCATGAGGAAAACCATTGCTGGATAATAAAGTGACCAACCGTCCTTTAGGGAGGACAGTCCTCCTTTTGTAAGTTCTGTCCTCCCTCGAAAAGTGTCCTCCTTCATGTCCTCCTTTTCGATATTTAAAGACTAATCTTCAGCGCTTTTTCCCTCATAGAATGCTCAGAATGGTGTTCCGGCACCTTTTTTTGATGGGTTTTTTTTTTAAAAAAAGTTGAAAAAAAAAACCCATCAAAAAAAGGAATTGCTGCTGAGCGTGCCAAAACACCCGGCTGGCAGACTTTGCACATGCAAGTTGTCTGTATTATTGTTGTAATGAATAAAATGTTTCCTTTATTTACGATATTTTTTTCTTCAATTTATTTGTGTCCTCCTTTTCATTGTAAAAAAGTTGGTCACCTTATGGATAATGTAACACTGAGTCTGAAGCCTTATGTAGTAACTATTTTAAACCTACTTCCAGGTGATTGTAGAAAGCAGTCCAAAGCTTCTGTTGACATAGATAATAATCAACATGTTAATTTTTGAAGATAAATATTGTATTTCCATCATGGTAACATGTATTCAGATTCAGTTATGATCAATTGTTGCTTGCTTAATTTCTGCTGGAAGCTGTAAGTATTCATAAACAAACCTTTGAAAATTCATCATAGCTGCTTATTTGGATGTTCATTCTTTTGACAGCAACAAAGAAGTACATGAAGATTTTATACATTTCTTTCTGCTAATTATATTCATTCCCAGACATGTCTTCTTTGAAATCCCATTAATTTAGTAAGAATTATTCATAGGCTACCATAGTGATTAGGTAGGAAGAGATTTTATCTATGGATGGGTATCTAATTCTTTTCTTGTCAGTATTGTGTATTTATTATTAAACGTTTCAAATATAAATTCTCTTTCAAAATAAGTTGTGAAAACAGATCTGTGTTCTACACATGTTCTTGTATCTTAATTATTAAAACTATTGTTTTAAAACTTTAAATGCATTTTTTAAAGACAGTAATTTTATTATGGGATTTTTGGAAGTACATTCTAAAATAGATGGATGGTATTTCAGTTATATACATCTATCATTTTCTGGGCAGAAAGCAAGTATGGCAAACCTTGAGATATAAAATATTTTTTTCAATTATTGACATAATGTCTGCATTCTTTTCTTTTACGTCACCTGGCCACAAACTGGGTTTCCTTGTTTAAAGCTATTGTAATGATTCTATATCTGAATGTCATTTTTCCCAGGACCAGACCCATTACAAATTAAAGAACATTTTATCCTTTTTTCTTGTATAACAAAACTGTATACCTTTATTACAAACTCTGATTATGTTTTTATGTTTGTCTATTGCCCTCAAATCAGTAAGTCTAAAATGGAGAAAAAAATATCTTCCGCTTAAAGCTTCTATGCTACTGCTTGTTATTAGTTTGACATGGGATCAATTTTGTCTGCTTCTAATTTTGAACAGAAAAGTAATTTATTCTTACTATACCTCCATTATAAAACATAATGTAGTAATAGTAATAGTAGTAAAGTTGGAAGGGACCTTGGAGGTCATCTAGTCCAACTCCCTGCTCAGTATTTTCATATTTTTATTAGTGTGTGTGTGTCTGTATGTGTGTGTTTACATATCACATATCTTATTGATATGTAGATATATGTAGATATAAGTCCAATATTGCTACTCCGTTTTTTTAAAATCAATGTTAAGAATTAATAAATAACAGACATACCTGGATTATACTAAAAGGGTTATAAATCCTTTTTAGATGAAATGTCTAGCATTTGTAGACATATTTTTGTTTTAATGAAGGATGAACCAATATGCAGGAGAGTGCCAGGAATTCTTCCCAGGTAGTTCCATTTTTGCATACTTCACAGAGTGTATATACTACGTATGGGATCCAACTGAAATAAGTCCAAGACTAATGAAGGTGGAGAAATAATGTTGTTGCATTGTTCTTACCATCACAAGTAGGGCTTAGTAGTAGCTCTAAGTCATTTCCAGTCAGAGTCATCCTTCGTTTTATATCAGCAGTGCACTAGGTCAGAGTTCCCAAACCTTTCTGGCTTTGTGGACCAGTGGGGGAAGGGGGAGGGGATGGTTCTGAGTGAGCAGCCAGCAAGCACACAGCTCAATTTGCACAAGTGGTGGGTATGTCTGCCCATCGCTTGCGCAAATGGAGCACGCACACACACTCACCCATTGTTTGTGTGAGTAGGAATGCATGCGCACTCATCCACCAGTTTTGCAGCCTAGTTTCAAATGGCTCACAGCCCAATAGTGGGCCATGGCCTGGGGGTTGGGGACTCCTGCACTAGGTGACATTTAACCCTTTTCAGGACCCACAACTCCTCTGTGAACTATTGGGAGAATTGGGAATGATGGGACAAGAGAGACTATACAGGTGCAATCCTTTCCAAAGTCTCAGCTGCCCTTTGATTCAGTTTATTATCTTGACTTCAGCGGTGTCATGCAGCAAAACGTCCAAGTTATCCCCCAATTCCCTCTGGAACTGATTCAGGTCTATCAGTCACCGGAGGCAGATTGCTCGAATAGGTCCAGCCTGCCTGCAGGGTGTGTGTGGCCTAAGAGAGTCTCCCACATATTGCATATAATACCTTGCATTTGCTAAGTATCTCAAAGTAATGCTTTCCACAAGGTAGCTATTTAATGTTAAGAGATTTTTGAATGTGAAATTTTTATTGTTATTTTGTGAAATATGCATTATTCTCAAACTATCATTTTTTTTTAATCTGAGGGAACATGTTAATAAATTGTGCTCAGAACAGCACTTTATTCAATATCTTATAAAGTTTTTATATAAAGTTCATAGTTGGGTGACTAGGAAGAAATATTGAGATAACGGGATCTGTTATCATAGCAGGTTTAGCAAACAAAACCAAAAATATTAGGGTTTGAGAAGAGAAACAAATTGCTTCTTAATATTTTCTTCTCTACCCATATTATACATCCATTATATCATATAAAACTGGACTTGGTTGAAGTATTTTGTGTTCCAGATACCTCTATATCCTATGCAAATGCCAATATTATTCATCTCATTTTGGTTCTTACTGAATTGTGGCTCATATTTTTCTGAAATATCAAAATTGTCACTGTCTGAACAAAAACTGCCTGTAACATTAATTAAATATCCTCTTTGAAGCAGTATCTCCATAGGCACAAAGTGTGTAATAATGGAGAAAGAGGAGTCTGAAGGTAGATGTATATCTTTTATTTTGAGGAAGAAATTGTTAAATTAATCTGAGTTGCTGTGCTATCCCTTTCAAGACATAGATTCATTGGGTGGGGAAATAGGCTCAGGCTGAACCCTTGCAAGAATGGTAGTGATTTTAAAGTTTACCAAATCAGGAAACAATCTACTTTGCAGTCTTGTGTTCCCCTGAATGGAGTTGGTTTCTAACTTGCAGGTACTTCTGGTCTCACAGTACCTGCTGGAATAGTAGATGGTGGCTGTGGCAAAAAAAAAGCTATAAACGATTAACAGTTTGGGCACCAATTGAAGCCATATCTGGATCAGATACTTTATGCTCAGTCATTCATGCACTTGTCACATTGTGATTTGGACAACCAAAATTCTCTCTACATGGCTCTACTCCTAAAATCTGCTCAGAAACTCCAGGTGATATAAGACCTAGCTGTCCATGTAGTTTTTCACAGACCAAAGTTTGTTCATACAACACTGCTAGCTAGGAGTTACATTAGCTGCCATTTAGCTCACCCCAGGAATAGTGATATCAATAGCAGTTATAAGAGTATTATGATTTTTTTGTGAGCCCTTCAAGTATTCAATGAAAAGTATTTGGAAAAAGCTTTAGTGATGTTGGGGTATTTTAACAGAATCTTGAAAACCCATCTCAGCTCAACTTATACAGCCACTCCTCATTTTGCAGCTACCCAATTTAACATGGTTTGCAAATATAATGCCAATTTAAAAAATAATTTTCATAACAATGCACACACAAAGTTTGCATTCCTTCAAAAACATTCAGTGTGAAACTGATTAAAGTCTAGTCAGTTTCAGGTAGTAGTGGCACCCAGTCAGAAGGTTCTTATTAATTAAGGTCACAGAGCTTGCAGTTACTGCTTTTGGAGAAAGCACTGAGTTGTGGAGAAAAACAAGTAGTAAGAGATTGATTGTTTAAGCAATTGCTTTGCATCTGAGAGGGCAAGAAAAAAGAAAAAAATGGGTCAGGCATAGGACACTGTCTGACAATTTTATCTGAATGAGATCGCACCAACCAATAATCTTTACAGCACCTCTTTCTTTTTCATTTAACGATCCTATCACTTCCAATTCAAGGAACAGTATGTGGTAACTAAATGCAGAATGGGTTTAAGGTTAGGATGTTTTAAGTTTTCTTTCATGCTGTGTAGTTTCCTCAGATTGAGATAGCTTTTTTTGTAACATTTCTCTTGATATTCCATCATCCTATGGTTGGCATTCTTGGTGCCTACAAAAACTAGCAGCATAAAAGCCCAAGAAAATAATCAAAAAAATAAACTAATTCAGCATTTCATTATTTCTATCTAATTATTTACATTGTTAAAATCTAATCAATTAGAATTCATTGTACATTGATTAGGTATTATGGAAAATTTACTAATTATCTAAGCCATTTACTAAGCATATAGTTTATTTGTAGTATGTACATCTGTACTAAAAATAGAGCCAGTTTGGTGTAGTACAGGTATTCTTTGACTTACGACAGTTCACTTAGCGACCATTCAAAATTATGACCCCTCCTCCCAAAAGTACTTACAACTTGGTCCTGAAATTACGTATGTTGCAGCACCACAGCAGTCGTTCACCCTTATGACCCACCGCAGAGACACTGCAGCATGTCACCCTTTTCCCCCACTCTGCACCACCAGGTCTCCACAGGCACTGGACCTGCTTTGTTAGCCTCCCAGATTCCACTTGCTACTCCCCACCCCATTTCCAATCGCTTACTTATTTTTCAAAGATCTCCAGAGTTTCAGAACAGGAACATGGCAGAAAAGCAGATGTCTTTTGCTCAGATGCTGGTGAAACTGCAAGAATGTGAAATCTAAGGGCAACAGCTTCACCAGCATCTGAGTAAAGAATGTCTGCTTTTCTGCCATGAGGCCAGTCTCCCTGTATGTCTCATTTGGTCCCAGCCTGGGCGGTGCCACAGCAGCCTCCTGCTTGCTGCTGGGTGGCTGATTTGAATAAGCAGCTTCAGGAATTGGGGTGTGAAGGCAGTGGCAGCAGCCAATAAATGCAGAGCTTGCAATTCAGCCCAATGAGACAAAAGAAACAAGCTCCATGTTACATTCGTAACTCGAGGATTACCTGTACTTAAGACATCTGTCTAAAAACTGGAAAACTATGAGTTCTAGTCTCATCTTCAACATGAAACCAGCTTAGGCCAGTTGCTCTCACCTTAAGAAGGAGACAGTGGAAAACCTCATCTGAAATCTGCAGAGACTTGTTCACTTGCCAGGAATCAATGCTACACACAGAATATATTCCATTTCATTTAGTGGGCTTTCATTGGATAATTAAATATAGGATTGTGCCATCATATTTTCAAAAGGAAGCCTAAGTAAAACACTGACAAACATATTTTACAATATATGTTCACTATTTCCAGTTCATTTTATCTCTGTTGAAAGATCTTTAAAAGAAAAAAAATGTCTCTAATGTATGATAGTGAAAGAGATAGAGATAGAGAAAAAGAAAGAAAAACAGAGAGAGAAAAAGAAATGGAGGGAGGAGGGAAGGAAGGAAGGAAGAAAGAAAGGAAGGAAGGAGAGAAGGGAAGGGAGGGAGGAGGGAGGAAGGAAGGAAGGAAGGAAGGAAGGAAGGAAGGAGAGAAGGGAAGGGAGGGAGGGAGGAAGGAAGGAAGGAAGGAAGGAAGGAAGGAAGGAAGGAAGGAAGGAAGGAAGGAAGGAAGGAAGGAAGGAAGATGCTTTTCTGAAATCTCTTAAAATTAGAATGCAATTATATGTTGAATATAGAGGATTTTCTTATTGAATACAATAACATGTATCCATAGGTTAATTGCATACTTCTATAGATTACCTGATAATTATATTTAAGAAGCTTAAAGATTTAGAAAGTAGAAACTAGTGGGTATTTAGTCTATTGTTACTTTTGTTTATGTATTCTGTTCCATAGAATTTATAATTGTGGATTTAAATTTTTCTAAGATAAAGAAATGGCAGTCATTCAGCTCATTCAGTAACGATTTCCAAAAACCTGAATGTGAAATAGTGGTTATAATTTATTTAACAAAATTAATTAAAAAGGAGTAAAATCCTCTGAAAAGCCAACTTCCTCCCCACCTCCATCCCAAATTTTCACAAGATTGTTCATTACCTGTAAAATTGAAAATGGTATATTCAGTTTTGGAGAAGAGCCAGCAGAAGAATTATATAGAATAATAAGTCACTAAGGGTTTCTTTTTCTTCTTTTAGCTCAGAATGTCAAAAGGGGGGGGACGTTGCACAATTGATAGCTTGAGATATAATGTAACACACAGTAAAGTTATATTAGCTAGGAGAGAGAGGGGGACATCTATCTGTAAAATCTATATAGCTGCACCATGAGGGTGGAGGTTCGTTCTCCGAGCTTGTGGGTTGGTTTCCAAACATTTCGTTACCAGGCTAGATAATATCTTCAGTGGAGTTTACATGAAGATGTTACCTAGTCCAGGAGTCCCCTACCCCCGGTCTGTGGCGTTCCAGCAACCGGGCTGCACAAACAAGCAAAGCCCCATCTGCAGGACACAGGCAGTATGCAAAACCACGCTCTCTCTGATCTGCAGAAAACCCTGTCTCCATGGCATCGGTCCCTGGTGCCCAAAAGGTTGGGGGCCTCTGACCTAGTCTGAAAATATTATCTAGCCTGGTCAGGGCTTTTTTTCTCATAGAGCGCCCAGAACGGAGTTCCGGCACCTTTTTGGGATGGAACCTTGTAGGGTAGGCAAGGTGGGTTGTATGAGTTCCGGCACCTTTTTTTTTTTTTTTTACAAAAAAAGCACTGAGCCTGGTAATACAACATTTGAAAACCAACCCACAAGCTTGGGGAACGAATCTTCATCCTCATCCTACACCTAAGTTACAGATATTCACCACCATTGCAAGCTACACCATCTCTGTCAAAATTTCTTTTGGAAATTCTCCAACATTGGAAAGACCCAGATATCGAGGCTGAGACAGAAACATGAGAAAGAATATGATGTTATATTTTTCTCTATCTAGTCTTGCAAAGAATATCCATATAACTTTTTGAACAGTGGGATAGCATCTCAGCAGCCATATGATTGCAGCCTCAGGGTTTTGTTTTATTGCATAATATTTTGCTGCTATTTAGTACTAGCAAAGTGGTACTAAAGTACGGAAGGAAAAATAGGTTCAATGTTACTTAATATACATGAATAGTTTCGCCACCTGATCTTTTTCTTTTCCAGTCTTTTAAATTTTTAATAGATATTTAAAGCATAAGCCAAAAAAAAGCAGAAAAAATTAAAAATGCAGACAGACTGTAGGAAAGAGATATTCTGCCCATAAAATTGATGACAACATTGTTAAAATTAAGACAATATTGAATAATTAGCAAAAAGACAATATAATAAACAATGTAAGTTAAAATAAACTATCAAGAGACTTTCTTTCTGATCTAAAAATTCTATCCTCATTTAGGAAGTCAGACAAAAGCCATTGTAATACCTGATGTTAAGAGACAGCCAGACTTGGAATGTGGTAAAGGTAGTCTTAAGAAAATTAAGAAATCTTAAACTTAAGAAAATTTCTGTTGCTAAATAAGACAGCTGTTAAGGGAATTTTGCCCCATGTTATGACCTTTATTGACACAGTTGTTAAGTGAATCACTACAGTTATTAATTAGCAACTTGGTTGTTAAGTGAATTTGGCTTGCCCATTGACTTTGCTTGTTAGAAGGTTGCAAAAAGGTGATCACATGATCCTGGGACATTGCAACCATTATTAATAGGAGTCACTGGCCAAGCATCTGAATTTTGATCACATGGCAATGGGGATGCTGCAGTGGTTGTAAGTGTGAAAAATGGTCATAAGTCACATTTTTCATTGCCATTGTAACTTTGAATGGTCACTAAATGAACTGTTGTAAGTTGAGGACTACTTATATATGTATGCTTATAATCCATGAATGCTTTCCAGGTTGATTTAAATTTTGTATCAAACTTATTTTCAAATACAGAATTATTTTTATGTTGATGCATATTTTCATCATTTAGTTTGTTCTGTCTTCTAAAGACAGAATTATACATGATTTTCAATAAGAACACAAAGTACTCTGGCAGCTGATATCATTTTCAGAGCCAATTCCATATACTTTGGTTTAATAATGTTTAACAAAAAGAAAAGCTGGCAAGGAGGAAATTCTACCTTTAAATGTCATTTAAATAGTCCTCAAGAATTTTTGAGCTTGCCATCAAATGCAAAAGAATTATTCAATTTCTAACAGTTTTTAGAAAATGAATGATCTGTGTTGGCACTAGAGTAATATACCAAAGGTAAAATATTTTGTTTCAGTTTTCTCTGAGGATAATATTCACAATAAATGTTGCATGTCTATTGTCCTGTTTAAATTCCTTATCCATTTAATCATACAATCTTTAACCTCTTTAATTTCTAAATCATCTTTATATAGAAAGCATAAATAAGCCCCAAGAAATGTTCTGAATTCCCTATCATAATTTTTCTAATTCAGTCAAGTATCTAAATATTTTACCTTGCGTTGTAATTTATTTTGGATTATGCTACTTATTTGAAGATGAACCAGTGAGGTGATTCAGAGCATTTCAAAGAAAGAATCTCAAAGATTTCATTTTTGGTTTTTTTTAAGGATTACATCTTGCAATCCACTCTTTCACTCTTATATTTATTTACCATTCTTATATTTTTTACCACTTGTTATTTATTTACTGAAAACATAAGCAGCTTTATGAAGGACTACACAATCACTGTAACCCTAAAAGTAGATTTCCCCCCAAATATTACTTTTAAAAAGTGTTCTTTTCTCAAAAACATGTTAAAGCATACAGGATAAGAAATTATATATAGTAAGCTCTTGCTATTCTATTCATTTTGATAGTTCACCATAATTTGTAAGCTTCCTTATTCCACCCAAAGATATTGTCAGATACTATCTGAAAGTTGCCAATAAAATATTAGCTAGAAGTTAAACTTAATGATAGGTTGCCTGTATAGAAAAGGCTTCAGTTTAATAACAGCCTTAAATGATTTCTAATATTGTGGTTGCAATCATATTTTTATTATTTCCCTCCAAATAATGAGTAAATCTTCTGACAAAATGTATGATGGAATGCCAGGGGCAGCAAGGGAACAGCCACAGAAATAGCAATAAGCATACTGTTTATGAAAACATATACACTATGATATTTTCCTAACACAAGCTTGATCACTTTAGAAAATCAGATAACACTTACTAGTAGGTAAGAGTGGATCTTTCTCAAGTTATTCATAGATCTCTATAGGTAACATGAACAAATATCAATTCCACTAAATTAAGGAATGTGTTTCTATGTAGCAATATGCTGAAAAGGTCACAGCAAGGAAAAAGTGTTGTTTTTTTATGGACCATTAATCTACTTTACTCAATATTGTCTAATCTATATTGTCTGGAATTGTCTCTCCTGGATGTTCCTTACTCTTATATGGGGATACCAGGAATTAAGCCAGCACCAGATCTTTGCAGAACATGTCTCCGTTGTTGAGTTATAATTTTTTCAATTATACCCCTCACTTTCAATTGAGAAAACCACCAGAGAGGTAACATGGCAGATATATTATGGCTAGCTTATTCTGTGTGTGTTTTCTAAAAAGTCTTTGTTTCAACTCTAATATCTAGCTTTAAGCATCCAAAATGGAAAACTCTGATCTCAAGTCACCCAATTTTCTTTCCTAGAAAATGTGGTTTTATTATTATAATAAAATATATTATAAAATATAATAATTTATCATATAGTAATAATTTATTATTTTAATGCTCAAACCTGCATAATGCAAGAACCACAGTCAAGAAAGAGCCACAGTGATTTTGTTGAAAGATCTGTTAGCTATTTTAAAACGTGAAAGTAGGAAATATAGATGAAGAATGGATTTTCAATTTCCTTAGCACTGCAGTTGCATACAATTCTAATATATTCATAAATTAGACCCTCTAGCAACTTGGCAAACTGTTAAGTAGGCTTTATCCCATTTTATAGAAAAGAAAATTGGGTGACTGAGGTCAGAGTTTCCCAGTTTGGATGCCTAAAGCTAGACATTTAAATCTACTCAAGGAAATCTTATTTAATGTTTGATTTGCATATATTTAAGGATTTTTAAATCAAACATATAAGTAAAAGATAGATGTGATATTCTAAAATAAATTATAAACAAAATACCAGTGCCATTGGAGCAGGCAATGATAACCTATATAGAGACTGGATTTTGTACATAAGACAACAAAATTTTAAAAAATGCTGACATTTCCAAAAATTACCATGATGCCAGATATTGCACTCTAATAATCAAGTCCAATTAGTAGAAATCTTAATAAATAACAGGATTGTTTAATATCATCCAAATAGAATATATTTATCACACTTCATAAAAAGACAATTCTTTGCATATATGTTGAATTATATAAGCATATAAGACCCAACTAAATCTTCAAAAATTAAATCAGGGGAAGAAAAATCTAGGAACACTGCAAGTATTTCTTCAAGAAATAGTTGCATTAGTGAGTTTATACACAGACTCAAAAGTCTATATATTTTATGGCAAGTAATTGAAGTAAAACATTAAAAGATATGGGGGAGCAGATCCACTTATTTCCATCTCCTACTATTTGGGCAAAAAAAAAAAAAAAAAACCTTATGTCCACAGTAGATTATAGAAACTGCAGACATAATTCACAGCAAAGAGGTTGTGTTTTAATCTGATTGCTAGCTTAGAAACATTCCTTAGAAATATAAAGAATTTAAAGTTTCAAGTCCAGAAAAAGAAAGGTAAAAATACTGTCGTCTTACTGGGCCTGAATTTGGTAGAAAGATAGGAGATGGATGAGTTAATTCCGTCTTATCCTGATGCTCATTCTGAGGCAGAGAAATTAAGGTTATAAAACTTTAGTCTCCTGGAAAAGAGGGATTCAAGAATGAAGGTAGCCATCTCACCTTCGCTATCCTCTTCTCTGAAATGTTTCCATTGAATGGGTAACCTTGACCCTGGGAACATAACAGTAGGTCTTTTTTAATATTGAAAATAACATGGCAGTCCTTGCTAATGAAAAACATTATTATACATTGAAATTCTTGCCAATTTCTGAATCACAGTCACACAGAAATAATTCTGCTAATTGACTTTTTTATCAGAAAACTCTTATGATCTCAGTGACTTTTATAAAATCTACATACCCCAGTTACTAAAAAAAATAGAAATTTAAAGAACGGTCTTATTATAACCCAGAAATACGATATGTGCTAAGATATTTTTTTATCAGATTCTTAAGTTGCACAACAGCTTCTGTAAATCTTCCTTATCTGAATGAGGTAATATAAATGCTCTTTTATCTCTGTATTTGCACAAAGTCCTGAAATATATCCTCCTTAAAAATTAATATATATTTCTTGAAAAATGGTGTACTTACTTCGCAATCAGTATATAGGAATGCATATAGTATACAGTAAGCTGGAAACAGTGTAAACAGATACATATTCATGATATCTATGATAATTAGAAAAAAACATTTTATTAACAGGATTTGTTAAGTAAATACTTAATTTCCCTAATATTTATTGCTATCTTTTTTCTATTGAACTTACTTTGAGTCAACTTATATTGAAAGCACAGTTTGCAGTTTTTCTAATGGATATTCTAGTTTGTCCATTTTTCCTAAATAAAAACAGTAGAATGTATGTATATGAAAATCAACTTTAATAAAAATGTTGAAACACTGATTACTAGTAAGCCTAACTGGGTTGCATAATTAAAACAATTATTTCATCAAATAATTTATAATTTTAATTGTCTAATATGCAATTAGTGATTTCTAAAATAATTCCATTTAATTTCTGTTTTTCTGTCCAAAGGATCTTTTATCATAAAAAGCAAAATAGTTTAACCTATATAATTATACTTTAACCAATTAAAGCAGTGCATATTACTAAATGCCTTTAGTAAGCCATAGTAAGCCCAAGGGAATATATTGGAATAAGCAATTCTGAAATGGCAAGGCAATGAATTAAGGAAATAGGGTTTTTTTAGTTTTTGTTTTTTAATTTTCAACTTCAACACCATTATGCAAATTTCTCCAGGGAAACTGCAAAATAATTCTGAGCTCATGCCACTTCTCTTTTGGCCTGAATTTAAAATGGCAGGCTAAATATGGAGAAACAATTATGAACTTGTCTTTAGAGTATCTTAGCACTTTTTCTCTTATTCCCACTGAACATTTACATATTTACACATGAAAAAAGAGCTACACTTTTTACAAATTCCCAGATTGGGAATTTGATTGATTTGTATTTAAAACATCTTTTTGAATGTGTCATATGCCATTTGAGACATTTTCCTTTTAGCTAGTTGTGACTTTTCATTATTTACATGGCATATGGCCTAGTTACTTGAGAGATCATCTGTCTTCCATAAGAACTACCCAGCTGATTCAATCCTGTCAGGACCCTTCTTTGAAGTTTGTTTTCTCTGTAATAACATCTACCCTCTGGAATGAGGTTCCCCCTAAGATTTGTCTGCTGTTCATTAGAAGCTCTGTGAAGACCTGTTCTTCACCCAGGCCTTCAACAAACAAGAGTGAGTCCCCTCACTTCATTTCACTTGAATTCCTTTAAAGCAGTATTAATTGTGAACAAAAACTTTAGGGAGGTTGGAATATACACATCTGGAGTAGACATTTGGCTTCCTTTGATGCACAAAGGTAACTCCTCTGGCGGGTTGCAGAAACGGAGCTTAAATTTTTAGGATCTGAATTCCGTTTCTGCACTCCTCCAAAGGAGTCAGCTTTCCTCAGCAATTTCTTTCAGTCAGACTCCACTGACAAGAGGGAGTCCTCTTTCAGGCAGCAACAGGTTGCAGTTTTCTCTTACAATGCAGTTCTTCTATTAAAATATCTACAACTATAGAAAAATCAGTAATTCGTTCATTATTTCTAATCTATATATTTCAATCTATTTCCATTTCCAATCTAATTTGTTCGTTACTAACATGTTGATAGTGATCTCTTTATTTGCCAATTCTGCTCTTTCAGTTATGTTAATAAAATATATGCCCTCTTCCATTAACCCTCATTTAAGAGACCGTATTGTGATTCTGTGTGGTAGAACATACCCTTTAAATCACCTAGAAACTGCAATATTTTACAATAAGATGTAAAAGTATTTTTCTATTGCCTCCTTTTTTGTAATTTTCATCTTTATGTCCTTGCTCCAGTTCCAGTAATTCACTTTTCCTCTATGATAGATAGTCCTCTTTTTTGAACACTCATTCAAAATCACAATGGCATTGAACAAATGAATGGTAGTTACAACCAGTCCTCAAAGTTTGACTCTTGCACCATTCCTGTAGTCACACGATTACCATTTGTACCTTCCTCTGCCAATTTCCCTCAATAAAGTCAATGGAGGAACCAGCATGTAAGTTTGTAAGTCACACTGGCAATACCCCCATTCTCGCTGCATTCACATGACACCACATTATCCATTTCCCTCGGTTCCCTATGCTTGCCTGAGGCTGCAACATCTTTTTCCTGCCTCCCCTGCACCCTCGCGGTACTGCATCATACATTCCCTGACCTCCCTATACTTGCACAGTGCCATAGTCCCCCCATCCCCCAACCTTCCCTAACTCATTGTGCTCGGCCTTCCAAGACCATATGCTGCCGTACATACATCCCTTGTGCTCCTTGGGATTACAACATTCACTGCTCGGACTGTTGTTGCTAAATGATGTGGTCATGTGATGTTGCACTTTACAACTGCTTCACCTAGCAATGGCAATCCTGATCCCAATTGCTATCAGAACCCAAGGACTATATCAATAATTGGACTTACTGTCTTCTGCAACATATTCTTCTCTTCTGCTTATTTTTTTTTTAAATTTATATCTATTGAAGCTCAATTGATGGAGTTTTTATTGCTATTAACTGTGGTAAAATTAAATTCTAATCATATAAATACACAGCCTGCAACTTGGCATAGCTTAGTATCTTATCTTCATCACTATTGAAGAGAAATATTCCAGAGGCAAATCATTGTTGCTCATATGGGAAAGAAGGTAAGATAGAATCAGCAGGCTGTGTATTATTGTCAGATTTATAGAGGTTTTCCCTCTATGTATAGCATAGTATCTCTTTGGGGCTTGTGCTATGGAAATGTGGTGTTTATTTTGGCTATTTGCAGATCATAACTGTGTTTGTTTGTTTGAGACAGCACAGTTCTAATTACTCAAGTGTTTTTGTATAATTATGCCTCCAAGTATGAAACATTTCTACTGCAATGGTGCATTTTCTAATATAAAGCACTAGACATGAACAGAACAGTAGAATGAATGTATCTACAGTACATCCTGCAACTTTTTGCTGGCTCCCCAAATCCATTTTTACTTCTTGGAGTTTCTCTAGAGTAGCGGCTCCCAACCTTTTCTATAACCCGCACCCTAGAATGCTTCTGATATTTTGCTTCACCCCTTACAAAGGTTCGAAAGAATGGCAACGAATTATGCATATACACTATAATTTTGAAAACCCAAGTTTGTGCACCCCCTGGAATACTGTCTCACACCTCCCGGTTGGGAACCCCTGCTCTAGAGTAAATCTGGAATATGTGTAGGAAATGGAAAGAACGAAAAAAAACTATACCCCCTGTACCACATCAGAAGAGTATAATTCAAGGCCGATATCTTTAAATAAAATGTTTCTTTTTCATAATGCTGGGTTTTTCAGATCTTTCAGCCGCAACCACTGTGATAAAAGGCAGATACTTTTTCAGAAATAATTTAATCTCTAAAACCATTTCTGGTTTGCATCAATAAATTTCATTGTTAATTGCTTTCTTGTCCTCCAGTAGATCATGTTTGCACTTGCATTGTCTCATTCAAGCAGAGGTTGTCTTATTCATCATTTTCCAGTTCATAGAATATGTATTGTTTCAAAAATATGTATATCTTTTTTTTAATAAGCTACTATGATGTCCTCAGTCCAAGCGTATTCATTTATAGTTATTCTCTCCTTAATATCTGACTAAGCCAAGATTCTGCATAGAATCATTTCTAATAAAAAGAATGTGAAATTGACCCTAAATGTATCAGAACATGAAAAATATTTTATACAGATTTTGACAATCTTAATGTACACCAGTAATTCAGAACATTTTGAATCTTTCCCCATTGATATTGCAGAAAAGAACTTTAGTTGTCTCTCTTTCTCAAGTCTCTCTCTCTCTGTGTGTGTATGTGTGTTTGTAGATACATTGATTTCACCTTAAAAGCTGTAATTTCAACATAACTGCACAAGAATTTACAGAAATAATTTAGTAATGAAAAGCGATTGGAGTTTTAATATATTTGTACTTTGAAATAAGCCTAGTAGAGCAACTTTCTGAGGCAGAAGTAAAAAAAGAAATTGATTTCACTGAAAACCTGTTTTAGAATCTGCATTCTTAAGGAAAGTCATCTTTTTATGTTAGTGATGTATTGTAAACTGGCACCTGCAACATAAAGTGTATCACAACTGTAAACTTTTCTTGACTTTTTACATACAAGAACCTTGGTAAAACTGTTTTAATTGCTGTTTATTTCTTCATTATAATCTATCGTAATTGATACAGGGATTTATTGTCTAGAAATGAACCTTGAGGGCCAATAAGTTCAACTCTTGAATCTGATCAATGTTTGAAGCTGAAAATGATATTTATGTCCTTCTCTATTCCTTTTCTTAGAATTGAAAGTAGGTGTGTATTCCCCCCCCCCAAAAAAAACCTTTATACTCCTTCCCTTATTTTTATGTGATAGAAACAGGATCAACATAATGATAGGTATCAAGAATATAGGATGCACTTTCTGCCTTGCTGTGGCTCCTGATTTACATTTTAAAACACAGTCAGACTGATCATAGTCCTTAATTCTTGGTTATGCTGATTGAAACTGATGAAAGTTGAAGTCCAAAATTACTGGAGGGTCTGTTCCTATTTTAAACTTAAATTCTGAGGTTCAATATTCTCAAATGGCATTACTTATGCTTTGTGACTAATGAATAAGATCTATATCAATAGTTGCAAATATGGAGTTAGATGGCAACCCATGGTATCTTGTTATTTAATTTATTTTTGATCTATTTTTTAAAACTAGACAGTGCTTATAGGATTTCCTACTTCAGATATCAAATAGTGTTGCTGGCTTTGGGCAACATGAATTATTATGAACATGAAAGACATTAGTGGGAGAGGGTCACAATTATGACTTTAATATAGCTTGATTAAATAATACAAAACAAATAGATGACCCTATTCTCTCACTTTAGAGCCCATAAAGTTTAGCAGAATATTTTTAAACTATTTTGATGACATCCTTCCAAATTAGAAAAATATATTTTTATTGCTAAGAAAAACAGTAATTTTAACAATGATCAATTACACAGAATAATACCTAAATATTCATGGATTTCAATATCTGTAGAATATTGTACAGTGATATGTGCTATATTTTATGAAAGGATTTTAAATAACAAAAATAATTTTGTGGAATTTATTCTGCTGTTCAGTCACAGTTACACCTTATAAAATATAAATAAAATGCATTTTTTTCCAACATCACCATTGACATATAATCTAAAACAGAAATTATTTTAAAAATAGCCAAAAATTGTTTTTAAAAACCTGAAGAAAATCAGTTTGGCTTCTTACCTTCCTCCAAAAAAACCCCCAAAAACAGCTATCATCAAGTGAATCAGTGAGATCATCTATCTTTATCTATTTATATCACCTATATAGAATAGATTCCCAGTAAAACAATCCTGTTTTATGTGTTTGAGGGAAACCATGTTGAACCTATTGTCTTAAGTTGGTGACCGCTTTTCAGTTAGAATCAGGTGGCTTCAAAAATGAACAAACAAATAAATGAATTTTATTTTGATCCAGAGGAGTTCAAAGTGTTGACTCTGTCTAAAAGCTCTTGAGTTAGAGGAGGTCACTGTTCCTCAGGGATAAATCTGAACATGTGAAATGAGAAGAGAAATTTTCAAGTATTTTCCCTCACCCCCTTGAATCCCCAAGGATAAATCTCTTCTATTTATCATCATATATGATTATTTTTCATCAGCCATCTGCCTCTCAAAATTGAATAATGATGAAGGTCATCCTTCAGCATTCTTTTGAGAAGTGTATAAGCTGTTCTGAGGTCTCATCAGTCATTTGATGTGAAGAAATGTGGAAGCTGCCTGAAGATAACTCACAAGATCATCATTCCTCCCCAGTCATGGTCCTGAAGATACCTGTTCTGTGCAAATACCTCCTTATAGGCTTGAGAATACGTCAGATCTTCAGAAGATCACTGAAAGTTCCCTACCATCAGCCAGTATGGTTGATTACTAAAAAAAGAAATTATTTTCACGGATGATTCCCAAACTTGGAAATCCCAACCATTTTATGGGTTTTTAAAATTATTGTTATTATTTGAACTATGTACTTTTATTTATACGGAATTTGTTATGTTATAGTATTATGTATTGTGCATTACTCATATACTTGAAGGATGTTTTTATTCTAAGTTGGAGCTTATTAAAATTTATTCTGGTCTTCTGATCTTTACATAATATTTTCTACCGTGTGAATATTAACTGTTACATTTACACCCATGTTCTTCTTGCTAACCTGCAAAAAGAAGCAATTTAAGTGTCACCTATTGTAAGCGGAAATTGTGAATTCACTTAGAAGAAATTAAAAATTGATGATTACTAGATGAGTAACACATACTAGATGAGTAACACATATTGAAAGAAACAGATGGACTACTCAAGGGAAAAAAATAGACACATCTATTAAAACTGAAACTAGGCTGTTGAATTTCACATAGATGTTCAGTCATTTGGGTTCTTAGGCTGTACCATTTTATTTTGAGTACTTTGCCTTAGTTGCTTGCTTGTTTGCTTATCTATCTGCATTTTGCATACTTGAAAGCCCTTACACAAATTCACATCTAACCGAAGCAATTGATTTGGTAACATTACATGTTTTGATATGTGAATTAATCAATACACAAATGACAAAATACTATAATTTGGATTGTGATATAGGCTGGGCTATGCACAGTACTTGAAATAAGCTGTTTTACACTATCTCTGTTTATATCCTGCCATACTTAAGCCAGAAGTGGATACAAACAAAACTTTCTCATTAAACTTGAGCTGTCCTATGACAGATAGACAGATGCAATGTGCGTACTAGACAGAAAGAATTAGATATGACTAATAGGTTTAATTACAAAAAAAAAAAAAAGATTTGGAACATATGAATGTAGTACCTGTCAGCAATTCATTATGGAACCTTGGGCATGTTCCAGGTTCCATCAGCTAAGGATGGTTGAAAATAGAAAGTGTGCCTTCTCTGCCATAACTCAGATCTCTGGAACATTCTTCCTCCAGAGATTAGGATGGCCCTGTCCCTGTTGATCTTTGTAAGGCCTTGAGGTCCTGATTATATACTTGGAGCTGAGATCCAGAGTGTGTTAATGACCACATCTCTTAGTTATATTGATATTTATGGTTTCGTGGGAGGGGGGGGTGCATGTATGTGTTTGTATTTAATTTTTTGTTAGTTTACCTCTCAGTTGCTTGAGATGAGTAGCTATAGAAATTGAATAAACAAACAAATTTCCTTTAAGAAATTCCATCTCTTCCCAGTTTTGCCATTCTTTGGTAGTCAGTTTGGATGACTAGTTTAAGTATATTACAAAAAAATCTTCTGGAAATAGTACTTATTTTGTAAAAATTACAAAGCAGCCATATTTGGAAGAAATGATACAAAGAGAATAATTTCCTCTCAATATGAAAACATTCAAAGGGATATACAACAGATACACACACACACACACACACACACACACACACACACACAAGCAGTGAGCAGGCCCATATAAAATGTAGATTAACCTCAGAAAGCAATAACTTTGAAAGCAATCAGGAAAGCCTTGAGCACATCAATATAAAATACAAACTCAAACTTTTTCTGGTTACTCACTGCATTTGGCCTCTAGAAATTAAGGTTTGTTGGATTCCTTCCTGAATCCTAGATTTTATCCCACAACCCAGAGTGAAAATAACTTTACTTCCCTATAGCTACTAATCACAGTTCTCAGAAAGATTCAAAGAAGAAAAAGCCTCTAACAACCTCATTTCTTGCTGCTTAACTTCGGAAGAAGGGATTTGCGTTTGCTTAGGTGTCCTGGGTTTTCTGACTAGAGGTAGAAAGAATTAGGTTGCAGGTCAAATATATGTGCATTCTGGTCTAATGGGAATCTCTGGAAGTGTGTCTTGTTAGATATGGATGTTACAATATAATGGCCACATGCAGCACCCCTACCATTAAATCCACTTTCATATTTAAAATAAAATTGTATATGCTTTATTTGGTGATGTTGGACTATTATGGAAATAATATTTATTTCATAGTATGTATTTGGATACAGATACCATATTAAGTAGGCTCATATGCCTTATGTTAAGCATGTAAGATATAAACATTTGAAAGAAAACTCCTTGGGACATGTCCATTTTAAAAAACAACAACTGATTAATGCATGTCTGAACTTTTCCAAGAATTTTAATAGAACATACACCAGACTGTACCTGCAGATGCCTTCAGCCTTCATAAGATGAGGTTTGTTATGAATTTATATATCTGTATCAAAACAAGGACTCTAAGCTAGGAAATAGAAGACTGCCCAAATTACTTGGGCTGCATCATATGTCAGACTAATTTCTTTAAGATTGGATGTGATCTTATGAAGAAGAGTGTGAGATGTGCACATTTTGCCCAGGTCTGAATTTACAAATAGCTCGCAAAATGTACTTTTCCTACGTGAGAAAAGACAACTACAAATAATATAATTACTATTTATAGCATTTCATTATGATGAATCAAGATCATAAACAGTATGGCGCTATTCCAGAGAAGTTTCAGACCTAGTCTTTACTATAGTACTCTTAATGGTTCTACTAAGTGGTAACTGATTATTCCCATGCAGTTTCAGTCAAAATGGGTTGATATGTTTATGGTCTGGCTAGTCACTAGTGCATAGCTTCCATTTATTTATTTGTATATGAATTTTTTCCTGATTGATTACTTTTTAAAAATGTGCCCAACTTAGCTAAAATGGAGCAATAAGAAAATGAAAATAGATAGTGCTCTAGAAAAAAAACAGAGTAAAGTTCCTTCAGGGTTTATTATTGCTTCAGCAAATACATACTCTTTTATTTGGGCAGTTGACCAAATAAGAGATTCAAAGACTGCATAGTGCAAATAAGTTTGAAGAAATACATATTAAAAATAAAATCTAATTTAAATTAGGACAGTATTTGAAATGTTAAACAAGAGTTTTTAAAAAAAACTTTCCCAGGAGCATAGAAGGGTATGGTTATATAATACATTGCCAGATCTAAAGCAAAAGCAAATATGCTCTTAAATGGAAATATGTATAACCAATTGTTTTCCATTTATTATGAAATATTAAAGCAAGGCATATGAAGCAGTTAGAAGGCATAGATTAGACTAATCTCAAAACCGTATGTTAGTTAATATTGTTGAAAGAAAAATCTTCATCAGGGTCCAATCCAAGATGGGAATAATCAAAATTGAGACTGCTTTAGAAAGAAGGTTGCAGTTTATTAAAGAGGAGAGCCAGACAGAAAGTTGGCTCTGGAAAAACTGAGAGTGGGTTTTTTTACCTTCTTGGGCTTTTGTTTGGAGTTGCTCCTGTGGCATGAACTTAGACCTGAGTCTGAATGTGCCTTTCTGGTATTCTGATGGTGGTGAGTTAATCCTATTATGTCTTAAAAGTCATATCCTGTTTCCCTGGGGCTGTGGCTGATGAGTTGTTGGATTTTTGGGGTGTAAGGGATTGTTGATTCTAGGGATCTTTCTTTCTAATCCTAGTTTCCTGACTCTAATCTTTCTGACAGGATTATCACATCTGCATTTCTGCAGACCTGGTTTCTGTTTGGGGCAGAGTAACTTGGGTGGGGGGGGGGTTGGTTTCTGCCTTTAAAATCCTTTGGGCAAATATATTCTGCCTTCATAATGTTTCCCAAAATATTTCTTTCTCTGGATTCTTTCCACAATATATTACTGTCTAAGGATCTGTAACATTACCAAAGAATAATTTAGAAGAAGAATCTTTAAACTGTACCTTATAGACCAGTGGTGGCAAACCTGTGGCATGCGTGCCAGAGGGGCACTTGGAGCCCTCTCTGTGGGCACACGTGCCATTGCCCCAGCCTTGCCTCCTCCCATGACCCCCTCCTCACCAGCAGACCCCCTGGAGGAGAGTCGCCCCTGAGCATGGCCCACACAGAGCAGTGCAGCCAAGGACATGGCAGACAGGCAGCATAGACAAGACTCTGCCCTCACACCCCATCACGCACAGTTAATGCTGTGGGGTGCAGGCAGAGGACATGGCTGCAATGGTGCTGCTGGGCTGCCTGGGTGATCTACGGTGGGCCCTGGAGGTGGTGAGTGGCCCTATGGGCAGGCGGGATGGGGGTGGAGCAAGGGGTGGAGTGGGGGTGGGGTCAGTTTTTTCTGGTTCGACATCACTATTATAGACCATAGAAACTGTTGCACAGAACCATAAGCTCTTTGCTTAGAAGTTAAGTTAATTTAACATTCATATATGTGAAATAAGCAGGCAGGAGTTTAAATACCATCAGAAATAAAAAGTGCATGGAGAAAAGGTAGTGAAGCAAATAGATTCTCCTCAATACCATGGAGAATGACCAAAGGAAATATATATGTCTAAAACTGGATTTAGATATACTCTAAGTTAGTTGTTTTTAATTACTATTAATTTAAGTTTCAAAAGGACGTGTTAAGCTAATTTAGTGTAATCTAACACTTTAACCTAGTGACTATAAAATCCTTAAGGTATATATTATAATATCATATTGCGTTTAAATTGGAAGTAAGACAATTGAGCATGCAGTACTTATGTAAATACTCCAAATTGTCATTAGAATAATTGAAAAATTGATTAGTATGAACTAGAAGTCATCATTAAAGGGAGAGTTAGTTTTCACTGGTTGTTTTAGCAGGTAGTAATTCAGCCTTCGTGCACTCATTATAACAAAAATCTTTCTCTAAACTTGTGATGGCAGATGAGTCAATATACCAATTTCCTATTCCGCTGAAAATCCCCAAAGTGTCAGCACAAGACTGCAGAATTGATAGTGAATATTTATCTTGGATTATTGTTTTATTACTATCCTGTTCTTAGCCCCCAAACTAAATGGATTACTCTAATGAAATGTTCACATACTCTGCATGATGGATATGTTTTTTTCTTAGTTTGTAGATCTACATCATATAGAACATTATACAGTAATATGCTAGGAGGATGCTCAAAATAGGAGAAATAAATTGTCTTTTTTAAAAGAAATTCTCTGCAGTTCCAAAATTAAATGGATGTTAAGCGTACTTTGAAATCCCAATAATGAAGATTTGCACTCTACCTCCACCTCTGTGAATAGTGTTCCAAAAATAGTTTCCCATAGATAGATGCAAAGATACGATAGGGCAGGTATATGTTAGAAAATGTCCTTTGCCCATATTTTTCTTTATATACTTTCCAATAAGATGTCAACAATTGAGGACAAAGTGCATAATTTATAAAATATAATATTTAACATCCATAACGTTAAAGAAAATCATACCCAGAACCAATTTTCACAAGACATTTCCTGCAAATTTGTTCTAACCTTACTACTTTTCCAATAAGAAAATATAGCCGTAAAACATGATAGAAGCAGAAAATTAATTTTGCCCCAAACATCCATCTCTGTGTCAGCTCCACCCACATACCTCTAGCATTGCTGGAAGATACAGTGATATGATGTATGATTTTTCAGCTTAGAATCATCTAGACAAACTGGGTAATCACTTTAGGAAGTTCGAGTGTTGGACAGAAGTACTAGGAGAGAAACTAGCATGTAATCATCTTGCCTTTATATTTTATGCCTATTTTTGAGCACTTTCATAGGACTCATTCTTAATGAATCAAGCAGTTAGATTTGAAATTTTCACAATATTAAAGACATATAGTTTCTTTAGGCATTACTAAATGTTTTCAAAGTTGGTATTAAAATTGTAACCAAATTTTAAAAAATATGTTTGGAATGCAAAAAAAATCTGTCAAGGAAGAATATGTAAATGAAGGAGAAAGAAAGGGAAATGAAGACAAAAATAATTCACACAGTTTATTATATATTAAAATGTTTTGTAGTTGAAGTAGAACAAAGTATTGTATTTATTTGTATTTTGTATTTAATTTTATTTATATGCCGCCCAATCCCAAAGGACTCAGGGCAGCGTACAGAGTTAAAACAATCATAAAACAATAAAATAATACAGTCATACCGCGAGTCCGATCATATCCCAGCCCCCCCCCCCGGGGACATCAGCCCCAGGCCTGCCGGAACAGGAGAGTTTTAACGGCTTTCTTAAAGGCCGGCAGGGTGGGAGTAGTTCGAACCTCGGGGGAAGTTGATTCCACCAGGTCGAAGCCACCACAGAAAAGGCCCTTCCCCGAGGGCCCGCCAGCCGACATTGTCTGGCCGACGGGACCTGAAGGAGGCCCAATCTATGGGACCTCACCGGTCTCTGGGAACTGTGCGGCAGAATGCGGTCCTGTAAGTAACCTGGCCCTATGCCATGAAGGGCTTTAAAGGTGATAACCAACATCTTGAATTGTGTCCGGAGACCCACAGGAAGCCAGTGCAGCTCGCTGAGGATAGGTGACACGTGGGCGTACCTTGGCGCGCCCACAATCACTCTCGCGGCTGCGTTCTGAACCAACTGCAGCCTCCGAACGCCCTTCAAGGGTAGCCCCATGTAGAGCGCGTTACAGTAATCCAGTCTTGAGGTGACAAGGGCATGAGTGACTGTGAGTAAAGCCTCCCGGTCCAAATAAGGTCGCAACTGGTGCACTAGGCGAACCTGTGCAAAGGTCCCCCTGGCCACAGCCGATAGATGTTGTTCCAAATTTAGCTGTGAGTCCAGGAGGACACCCAAGTTGCGTGCCTGCACTGAGGGAAGTAAATTTGCCCCCTCCCAGGACTAATGATGGGCCATCCAGTTGGCCTTTGGGAGGCAAGACCCAGAGCCACTCGGTCTTGTCAGGGTTGAGTCTAAGCCTGTTCACCCCCATCCAGACCCTCACATCTTCCAGGCACCGGCACATCACGTCGACTGCTTCACTGAAAGGACACGGGGTGGAGATATACAATTGGGTATCATCCGCATACTGATGATATCTCACCCCATGTCGCCGAATGATCTCACCCAGCGGTTTCATGTAGATGTTAAAAAGGAGGGGGGACAGGACTGAGCCCTGAGGCACCCCATGATCGAGGCATCTAGGGGTCGATCTCTGTCCGCCCGCCAACACCGACTGCGACCTGTCAGAGAGGTAGGAGGAGAACCACCGCAATACGGTGCCGCCCACCCCCACCTCTCTGAGACGACGCAGAAGGATACCATGGTCGATGGTATCGAAAGCCACTGAGAGGTCAAGAAGCACCAGGATAGAGCAATAACCCCTATCTCGGGCTCTCCAGAGGTCATCGATCAGTGCAACCAAAGCAGTCTCAGTGCTGTAGCCAGGCCTGAAACCAGATTGAAAAGGGTCCAGATAATTAGTTTCAACCAAGGATCGCAAGAGTTGGGACGCCACCACCTTCTCTACAACCTTCCCCACAAAGGGGAGGTTGGAGACGGGACGAAAGTTCTTCAAAACAGCTGGGTCCAGGGAAGGCTTCTTCAGGAGGGGCCTCACCACCGCTTCCTTTAAAGGTTGCGGGAAAGACCCCTCCATCAAGGAGGCATTGATTATCGCCTGGAGCCAGCCTCGTGTCACCTCCCTACTGGCAGAAACCAGCCAGGAGGGGCACGGGTCCAATAAACAGGTGAAGCATTCATTGCCCTCACGGCCTTGTCCACTTCATCAGGGGTCACAGGCTCAAACTCGCTCCAGATAACATGACTAAGACCAGCCCCTGGCAACTCGGCTGGCACTGCCCAGTCGGAGTCCAGGTCTCTCTGAATCTGAGCGATTTTGTCCGAAAGAAACTGAACAGACTCCTCAGCTCTCCCCTGCAAGGGTTCCTCTGCCTCCTCCACTTTAAGAAGGGAGCGGGTCACCCTAAACAAGGCGGCCAGGCGAGATTCTGCGGACGCAATAAGTGCGGAAAAGTGAACACGCTTTGCTGCCCTTATCGCCACTAAATAAGTCCTAAGATAGGCTCTTAATAGTGATCGGTCAGATTCAGAGTTACTGGCCCTCCAACGTCGCTCTAGACATCTCTTGTGGCGCTTCATCTCCCGGAGCTCCTCAGTAAACCAAGGCGCCCTCAGGGGCCACCACCACAGAGAGGTCGCAAAGGCGCAATTCGATCCAGGGCCCCGGACGCCGCCTCATTCCAGGCCGCAACCAGGGACCCGGACGAGTTGTAGACAAGGGAGTCAGGTATTTCCCCAAGCTCCTCCTGGAACCGATCTGGGTCCATTAGGTGCCTCGAGCGGAACCACCTAGTCGGCTCCCTCTCCCTGCGATAGGGGAGTGATGCTTTGAAGTCCAGCCTCAATAGAAAATGATCTGTCCATGACAAGGGCGAGATCTCTATTCCCCTTAATTCCAGATCATGTCTCCATTGCCCCGAGAGAAACACAAGGTCAAATGTGTGACCACCCCTATGAGTCGGATCCTGAATTACCTGGGTCAGGTCCATGGTTGCCATGGAAGCCATGAACTCCTGCGCCGCCTCTGAGCAATCGCCAAGTGATGGTAGGTTAAAGTCCCCCAGTACTATAAGTCTGGGGAACTCCACCGCCAACCCGGCTACTGACTGCAGCAACGCAGGCAGGGCTGTTGCAACGCAGCTGGGAGGTAAGTACATCAGCAGCAAGCCCAACTGAACCCATGAACCCAACTTCAATAGGAGGGACTCACACCCAACAACCTCCGGGGCAGGAATCCCACGAGGACTCAAGGACTTCCGAACGATGACTGCCACTCCCCCACCCCTGCCCTGATGTCGAGGCTGATGAAGCACCACAAACCCGTCCGGGCACATCTCTGAGAGGGAAACACCCCCCTCAGGGCCCAGCTAGGTTTCGGTTATACATGCCAGGTCTGCCCCGCTGTCCAATATTAAATCACGGACAAGGGGGGCTTTGCTGACAACGGACCTGGCATTAAGCAACAGCAGACTAAAATTAAGGCCCTGTACTCCCCTGTCACCAGTACTACAGGATGAGCCTTTTGAGGGGCCGGAACAAGGAATCGCTCTAACATAGCGAGCCTTCGTTCCCCAAAGATGGCCTGCCCCTCGGCTCCCGCCATATCTGCCCATCCCAGTCATAACCGGGATGCTCCGACCATCTCCCCTCCCCGGAGTACCCCCACCCTCACCAGCCTTCTCCCTTCCTGACCGGACTCGCTTTCCATACAGACCAATTCTATTGTCCCAGAACAATAGACTAAAAAGGTAGACTTAGAGTAGGACATACAGAAGACATCCTAATAAAGTTAGTGTAAATATGATGATGTTGCATATACTATCGTTCAGTGAGGATTAATAAATATTAGCATGATTTGTACATATGAATTCTGGGAAGTGAAGTTGGATAATATCATAGGATATAAGAGATATTCTACATTTGGGGTAAAACCAGATCCTATCCCTATGTCCTAGCTATCTAATTTGACCTTAGTATTCAGAAGGGAGGTTCCACCAAGCCTCAATATGTCTATTTTCTTTGTCTTCTGTTGAATTCAGTCTTTGCTTTCATATGATCTGTGACTTTAATTTTAAAAGAAGTAACATATATTATCTGAGTGTCTCCTTTTATATAAATATATGGTGCATTTGTTTCTGTTTTGCTTAATAAAATGTATTTATTAAATTGTGTCAGAACCATTTCATACAAAGGGCAATATATCATAGTCACAGATTCTGTGAGAAGTTGTCCCACACAGGTGAAATTAGACCCTTCTGAATTATTCTCCTACAAATATGTAAACAAAGCTTTGTGCAGATTTTATTTAACCTTTTTCCTCATTAGATCCTTTCTCTTCCTGTGCTAATGCTTGTGATATGATCTTGTTAGCGCCATGTGTTTATGGCTGTCATTAAGCCTCTATTAGAAAAATGAATCAAATATGTTTTCCCAATTTATCAAGGTTTTCATAAAATGCAAGTATTGCAGTGTTATCAACTTATTAGTGCTGAGTCAAAGGAGAGGCCCTGGTAGCGATAAAGGAAAAAATCAATCTGTTCTATAGAGCTTGTAATCAGTGATCACCTTTAAAATGTATAATGCAGCAATGTCATGCTACAAAATAAATATATACTAATTAAAACAAAAACCTGAGAGAGAGAAAATATTAAATAGTATTTAATTATCTAATTAGTATAAGATAGTAATATGTACACTCGATAAATGAGGAGTTATGCATGGAAAGCATTATCTATATAGTAGAATCCCAGGCAAAAAACATATTTCAAAAGAGGGTGTATCATTTGTCAGTATCAAAGAATCCTCCATAATTTGTTGGTATAAGATTCAGCTGTTTTCCCTATTATTTATTATTCTCTATATTAGCTCACTGATGAAAAGTATTAATGTGACTCACTTATAAGTGAAATTCTGCTGGGCTAAATAAATTCAATATGCCAGGTTTTTTTTAATAGATCTGCCCTAAACTTAAAAGTGTTTATTTATTTACTTCTCTCTCTTTCTGTCTCTACTTTAAAAATTATGTGTTAATTTATGTATTGAAATAATGTGAATAGCTGAACATTATAAAGGTTGAGAAGGCTGAAACTGTGAGACGATCATCTTTTAAAAAATATTTTTATTAAATGTTAACTACAATAATAAAATATAGTACAAATTTGAAAGAAAAAGAGAAAAGTGCAAGATAGAAAAAAGAGACAATTGAAAAATAAAGAAAAGCAATGAAAGCAATTTTCCATCCTTATCACAACAAATATAAACAATTTCACTATCTCTTCACATTCTCTTAGTTAACAGATATAAAACTCTTCGTCCCAACACTTAGCTATAGGGCGGGTCAATAAATAAAGTCTTTTTGATCCAGGTGTCAGCAAAAAGAACAAACAGAATTCTAAAATAATTACATTTGTTAACAAATATAAAACTCATCATTTGGTATCTCAACTCTTAACTGTAATACTGTAATCCAATACAGTTTTCCTGTCCAGATGTCAACAAGTCCAGAAAGAATAACATCATATCCCATTTTAACTCTATCAAATAAGCCAATGTTAAGCCTTTCTCTTACATAAAACAATCTTATTCTTTAATCTATTTGAATGTTCATTATCTCTTATGTCAAATTTCTTCAAAACTTTGACAAGCCTCTTTTATAAATTCACCAGAAGAAATTATTCCAATTACTCTCTTCTAATTTCCTTCTTAATTTATAGAGCCTTATCCATATTTTTTAAAATCCAGGGATAAATTCTTCTTCACATTGTTCTCCATAATCATGTCAAATACGTTTTGTTGGAAATCTTTTTCTGTAACAGCATCTTCTCATGTAATATCTTCTTGGAACAGGGTATCATAAAAACACACAATATAACTCAATCCCAAATGTCCCACTATTCAATGGGATTTGATTCAAAATCCCATATTTCAAAGTTTTCTGATCCCTTAATCTGTTTAAAACTTTCTATAATCAAATCCCTTTCTTGCTTTTTACTGTTTATCATCCAAATTGTTGATAAAGATATTGAAGAGTACTGGGCCTAGAAAAGAGCCCTGGGGCACCCCACTACACACTTCCCTCCATATAGATGCAGTTCCATTGAGGATCACACGCTGAGTAGGGCCGGTCAGCTAGCTACGAATCCATCTGGTGGTGATGCTGTCTAACCCACATTTTTCTATCTTATCGAATAGTAAGTTGTAATCTACTTTATCAAATGCCTTACTGAAGTCCAAGTAAATTACATCCATATATATATTTGAGGATATCCAGATGAAAAAAGTAGCTTTTCCCATTTTAACTGTTTTTTAATTGTTTTAATTATTATTTTGCATATACCTACACACACATTTGGGATATAAGAGGATAGATAAATAAATAGACTTAACATCTTCCTCTCATTTTTCAGCATTTGGACCTTTTCCTTGGGTAAAATTAGCATATTGGCTTCTAGTATCTCTAGTTTCCATCTCTCTCTCTCTCTCTCTCTCTCTCTCTCTCTCTCTCTCTCTCTCTCTCTCTCTCTCTCTCTCTCTCTCTCTCTCTTCTCTTTCACTAGGGTGTTTTGTCTTTACATAAGACCTTGGCAAGGCAGTGGACATTGAGGTGTGAGAATCTTGAAGGACAAGCAGTTCTAAGGGTTTGTTAAGGTCATTCAAATAGCCCCAAAGCTATGAGAGAGTGGAACTATTCTGCTGTCTATTGATTTAATTCTTTCTATGAGTTTATTTTATTTTAAACATTTATTTTATCCAATGCACAAATCATTTACCATATTTTCCGGTGTATAAGACGACTTTCTAAAGCCTGAAAATCTTCTTAAAAGTCAGGGGTCATCTTATACACAGGAATATACGGGTAGCTGTTCCCTGAATTTAAAACCAATCTGCCCCCTAGTGGCCAGCCCTATTTTTTTTACAGAAATAAGCACTAACAGGACAAAGCTTTCTAGCAGCAAAGGAGCTCCTATTGTGCTAATCTATAAACAGAAATTCAATATTGTACTGTATTTTCTGGCGTATAAGATGACTTTCTAAAGCCTGAAAATCTTCTCAAAAGTTGGGGGTCGTCTTATATGCCCAGTTGTCTTATACGCTGGAATATACGGTATATTTAGTTCCCTTTTAGGAATGGACTTACACACATACATATGTACACTGAACAGTAGCTTGCTATGCATCATATGCACCTTTGAGTTTGCAACATACTTGTAACCCCTATAGAATTAATTGGGGTCAATTTTCAGTCATATGTAGATTGTTTGGTAGCAAAAGTCTTTCAAAACCTACACTATCTGCCTTGTTGGGCATTCGCTCTAGGCTTTCCCATATCTCTAAATAGTACACTTCAATAGTACTTTAGTTCAGGTTTATAGTTCTATATACCCGTTTCTTTCCATGTTTTATTTAGTGAAAAGGACAGTTTGAAAATTAGAGTAGTATATTACATTGGTTATATTTTAATATATTTGATCCTCTTCATCAGGTGTTGCTTGATGACAGATGTTTGTATGGATAATGTCTTTTTTTATGGAACTAATAAAAGTGTTGGGGTCAATTTCTAGATGGAAAACATAAATAAATAGAAGTGAACCACCAATAAACTGTATTTTAAATCTGTTTTTTAAAATATAGCAATAGCACTTAGACTTATATATCGCTTCACAGTGCTTTACAGCGCACTCTAAGCAGTTTACAGAGTCGACATATTGCCCCCAACAATCTGGCTCCTCATTGTACTGACCTCAGAAGAATGGAAGGCTAAGTGAACCTTGAGCTGGTGAGAATCGAACTGCAAGCAGTTGGCAGTCAGCAGAAGTAGCCTGGAGTACTGCCTTCTAACTATTGACCACCACGCAGTGGTTTTTAATACAGTATAGAGAATATTTTTTAATTATTATTATTTTGAAAAGACTTCAATTTCCATTAAAACAGATAAAAGAGAAAATATAAATAAAAAGATTCACATAATATGAAGATCTAACTTTTGTGATTCAAGGACTATCATTTGTTTAATTTCTGTCACCACCTGATTTTGATTAGCCTGGAAGATTTAGAATCAGAGTTATAAACGTATAGACTAAATGCTCTAGTTTCATCTATTTCTGAAAATAATATAGAGTGTCTGTTCTAAATCATGGTCCTAGTTTATATACAATCTATGATGTCTCTTTTATCTCATGGATAACCTTCACACTACCTCCTTTAAAACATTTATTATTTTATTGATATTGCAATTTTATGCAGCTATATTTTAAACTAACCCTAACCCATTTTAGTTATTCTCATAACCAGAAACAGTAATAAATATTTTTAAAAAACTTGATTCTACACAATTCTAAAAATTTTGCATCTGCATGCTTGTAAAATATATTCCTGTCAGAATCCAATTATATTTCATCTTTAAATTATCAAATATAGAAACTCCCAATTCTGCCTTCTCTGGATTCTGCCATAAGAGGGAGAGAAGGGGGAGAACAAAGGGGCTTTATGGCCCTCACTTCCTTCTTTACACTTCAAAGAGCTGAATGCTGAATGTGTGTTTATTGTAACCTCGAAGCGTTAACATACCAAAGGAGGGAAGTTGCCTTTCATGTAGTTATCTGAAGTCTCCATCCAGACGGAAGAAAGAAGAAAGGGAGTGGAATTGTGATACTTGAAACTATCACTGGAAGGGGGGTTGATTGGGTGGGACTACTGGGGAACCCCTTAAAACCTTGAATGGGAGAGCTTGGACCCCAAGTCCTGTCTAGCATGCCTGCAACCATTTTCTCTTAATAAAGGATTCCTGTTGGAAGAATTATTCCAAGAGTTCTGTCTTCTTAAGATGCAAAGTGGGGTGGGTCCTTACAATTCCAGTCAAAAGATTGAACAGCAAACTGTGTTGGCCCCAGAATGATGAAATATACATGATTATTTCATAATGAAAATTTCAGTCCTAATATATGATGTCATTGTGCACATTTTATCATTACTTTCTCTTTGCTACTATTATTCTATAAATGACCATGAATTTGAATGTATTGAAAAATAGAAGAAAATAATTCTCAACTTGTTTCTCTTTCAGTAATAATAGTAATAATGTATTCTTGCTTATCTGAATGTACTAATAGTAATTTAATAGCAGAAAACAATATTTGATGAAGAATAAAATCTGCAAAGCAATAGTCTTGCAAAGGCATCACTATAATCCTTATGTTATGTTCTGCTTTGAACATCTCACAGGTTGCACATGTAATTAATGTATTACACCATCTACTTGTAAAGTCACAAATCAATAAGAATTTTCTGAAAAGCAAATTAGAATGAGGAGTGTGGAAATATGTTTTCTTATGATTAACTATTCTCTATTAATGAAAATGGAAAGTGATTATGTGGGTAAAAAATCTATCATGCATTAAATATCTATGCTCAAAAAAGCCTTTCTAATTGAATTTTTATGAAGCTAGGTTCAATATTAGATAGTGACTTATACAAAAATTGCTTCTAGAATACTCAGTTTATAAGTCTGTATACATTATTGTCTCTAAAAAAAGATGATTTTTATTTTGTTATAGATTTAGAAATAAGAGTTGTAGCAACATTTTTCATGTAATACTGCCCACACAAATTTACTCAATTGAGTTTTGTCCCATAAAATTAAAGGATACCTGTTGCATATAATATATAGATGTAAAGGGGTTGTTCTTCATATCAATACTTATAAGAATATCTTTTTCCATATCATAAATTAAAATAGCTATGAAACAAAGAGTTTTATACCAGAAGATACAAGGGAGTCAAATGGGAGAAGGATCAGGAGTTTAATTTAAACAACTTTCTTCAGATATAACAAAATGTAATATAATGAAAGAATAAACCAAACTAAGGAGAGAATGGGAAGGAGGAATCATACAGAGAAACAAGTGATGGCCTATAGAAAAAGTCTCACTTGTAAGAACCAACTGAATGATGTGTCATCAAATCAATGTTGATTCTTAACAATCATATGGATCAGGGATGTCAAACTCAATTTCATGAGGGCCGCATCAGCATTGTGGTTGCCCTCAGGGGGCCAGGTAGGTGAGGCCTACTGGGTAGGCATGGATGGATTGAGTGTGGCTTACTGGGTGGGCATGGCCAGCTCTACATCATTCACATTTGGTATATATAGGATTGACCTTGCGAGATAAGAGTGAGACCCACAATCAGATCAATTATCTGAAGAGGCAGCTCTGTTCCCAGGTGAAGGAAAAGTATGAAAAGCAGTTCAGAAGGGAGTTTCCCTAGTTTTCTAGCAACTAAAAAAGAAGAGAGAAATACTTTCAGTCTTGCGAAATTTTGTTTAATGTAACTTTACAATAAAGATAGTGGTGATGGTTGTATTTCTTATCGGAAATACTTAAAAGAGTTAACACTAGAGAGTTTGGTCTTCACATAATATGTCTAAAGTAATATTATTTGACCCTGGTCATTTGTGCCTCGAGTGACAACTCTGTCTTGATATGCTTGATAATCCATTTGTTTTGTTTTCTTGACTGTCCACAGTATTCTCAGGTGTTTTTTTCAGCACCAAAATTCAAAGACTCAAGACTTTCCCTATCCTGCTTTTTCAAAGTCCAATTTTTGCTCCATACAGGGAATACCATAGTTTGCAACCATGAACATTAGACAGCACAGGAGTTCCTCAGATAGCTTCAATATGTTTTGTTTCCAAGTAAGCTCATGGAAGTGAATAAAACTTTGTTCAGTATAATATGAATAATCCAGAATGAAGATAAGAAATGGGTCTAGGCCTTTAGTTTGACTGCACTTTTTTTATTCCAGAAAGGGATGAGTTGAATGAATGAAAGAAGAAAGTGTAGACAGTGCTGTAAATGGTTGAAAGCTGATGAACCAGGATATTTTCATATGTATCTGCAGAGTTCTTTAGTGCAGTGAAATGTTGATAATAAATGACAGGATGCAAAAGGGAGAAGCGTGTAATTATAAATAGTGCTGATGAGATAAAGATGAAGATACACTTATGGAGTTCTATGGTGATCTGAGTAACCACAGATTAGACATTTTAATTTCCATCATTTTCTCAGTGGGATTTAAAACTGTTGCATTAACTTTCAGGGACATTGGGATTCCTGACAGTAATAACGTGAGTAATGAGTTCACAGCACTAATGCAGCTATATTTATACTTTACTGTCCGTGTTACAATAGCTTTTAGAGCAGGAGAAATAAAATGAAAAATTGCAGTAATGATGTAACAATTTTGATGGGTGAAGCATTTGATTTTCTATAGCATTGTGGAAGCACCTTTTCTCTTTTCAGTTCTTCTTAATTATTTCATTTAACTGCTTAATGGTTGTTCTCTTTTATTTGGTTAAAAGATATAAAACATTGTGTGCCAATGTATGCTTTATTCTAGCTGTATTCTGTATTGTGAATGTTCAGATTCTGCATAATAATGTAAAATGCCTGAAATGTAATCTTATCTAATAAAGTTATCTGTCCAGGATAATATGTTACAATAATATATGTTTAAAGGAGAAAAAATTGAATTGCAATTATCTTCCTAACCAAACCTAGCAGGTCATCTTTAACATCCTTCTGTTGAACAAAGGAGAAAAATGTGAACTTGATAAATTTTTAATTAAAATTAACAACAGCAGAAAGGGAAAAGCTTGCATTTGCCAACACCAAGTAAGACACCCAGTAAAATGTTGCCTTCTTATTCTGAAAGATAATGTGGCCTTGCATCAGTTAATGTGTATCTATATAAAACAGCAAGGGAGGAAAACATTTAAATATCTTCAGCCATAGTATTTCTATGTAAATCTGATTACATTGAAATAAAACTGCAGCTATTAAAGGTTTAAAAGAACTAGGAATACAAGCAGTAAAAGGAGACAGTTAGTAAATGAGGTAGTAAAACATTTCAGCTGGGCAAACAGTTTATAGCATGCTGCTTCTTCTGTCAAGCTGCTCCATTCACCACATACTTGCGTGTTGTTGCTTGAATTGCATTTAAGGCTACAATTAACCTTTCGTGCCTAATGAAGCTGTTTTGCTGGAGGAAAAATAAAATATATAATGCAGCCTTTCTTCTATAAAAGTTTTGGAAAGGAAAGACTAGTTCAAAATGAAACCACTTTCAAAGCCTATTGTTCTAATGAAATGCTCAATGTTGCACTTATATCTAAATTACACACTATTGCAAAGCAATCTGCTTTGATGTGGTACATTTTATTTCTATACTTATTAATTGTTCTACATGATTACTATAAATAACAAACATCACACACAGACATGCACTCAAGTAAACTTATAGCTAGAAACTCACTGATTAACTATTACCATGATATTGTCTTTCAAGATAACTGTTATATTTCGATATGTAACCTAAATAACACTGGTTTTCTCTCTCTTCAAGTATATGTAACATTATTTTATTAATAAGAGTAAATTTCCACTTTTGTTTTATTTAATGTTTGTATGTAAGCATTTGATAAAAGAAGCTATTCTTTCTCTTTAAGCAAAATTCATCAAAATAACCAGGCCCATTTTGTACATAATAATAATTAACATATTCTCATAACAGGTGCTTTTCATACAATGTGTTTTCACAATTTTAAGTCATTTTAAAAACTGAATCCCAAGTCATCCAGAGAATGCCAGGTATTGGAATAGACAGATCTCATTCCTAGATGAACCTCAGTACCTACATGTTAAAAAACTAGGCACGTGACTTATAGCATTGAGCCATGTTAATTTTACATGATGGCTTCAATGTTGATAAACAAGAGCAGTCAACTCAATAGGAAGATATTTTCAAATGGGGAATGTGTGAAGGGACACTAAATTAAAGCTATGAAAATAAGGGAACTAAATGGTAGCTATCATAGAATTTACATTTCCAACCAATAATATTAATTGTCTTGGGGGAAAAACCTATTAAATAAAGGTAAAGTATATAATAAATATTTAAGCCCCAGCATTTTTATTGACTCTTGGTTGCATTTTGATGTAAATTCTACTTGCCGGCAGCATATGTGCATCATTTTGACTTGGTAAATGAAATTCTTTTAGATGCCAGTGTAAAATAATGAATTGATCCCCCAGTTAATTGTATTGCTTTGATAAAACAAAGGGTGTTGAGCCCAGAGAAAATAATAAATAAATTTCTTTGGATGATTTGTGTGATGCTTTGGGAAATGATCTTCTGGAGTGACCTCATTTTAATGGAACTTTACCAGCATGTCAGTAGGTCTCAGAATGCAGTGTTAGATTGAAAAGCATGATTCCTTCACAGTTGTTGCCCTAAACAAAATGAATGGAATAGCACACAAATAAACCTCCGTAAGAAAATATTAATTTGAGAAAGTGCCATCTCCAGGTTCACTGAGAAGCAAATTTTGATTTAACATTTATTTAACATTAATTTAGGAAGTCAGCTGTTGTCTTGTAGAAGCAGAATAACCAAAGAATAATCATGCATTTAATAAACAGATCTTATTCTTTCTATTACTTTCTATTGAATGCAGTCACAATAAAGTGCCATATTCACTGAGCTGTTATGGACCCGAACAGCACAGGAGGCAGAGTTGCACAGGGGAAGAGACATAGTATGGATGGACGCCATAATACATGGGAAGCTGGAGCAATCATATTTATGGAATTGAGATTTTCTTTTTTAATTACATTAATTCTATTTTAGCTCATAAGCTACAGTTTATGTGATTTTAAGAATTGGAAATCATAATGCTGAAATCAATAGCCTACTCAGTAAGAAATTTCAAGAAGTATTATGGAGATAATATCCCACTTTCAGGTTGCATGTTGCCATCCTTCCTGTAAAATAAAATCTTTTTTGTTGGGGATTAATTGAGATGGCCATGAGGAGACATTCTACTATGATGCGTATAATAAGGCGTTCTGCAGCTGATATTAACTAAGATCACTCTATGGTTCAACTCACATATAAAATAATACAATGGATGTCTTAAATTAAGACTAAAGACACATTAGAATTCAGAGATCAATAAGAATTCTTCAGTAACTGTGATTAGAAGTTTGATTTTTTTTAATATTTTAAAGTCATGATGAATATTACACAGGAATAAACCTATTTTGGAGTTCTACATATTGTTGCAGTAAAATTCTCAACTGCTTTAACCAGTATGCCCAATGCTGAAAAATACTTGGAGTAATCCAGGTATAGTTCAAATCCCAGTACATGTTTACTTCATCAGAAGAATATCAAGCAACAGATTTTTTCTTACAATTTTGTTTGCATATATTTGCTGATAAGTTCATCCTGAAATGAATGGAAAAGAAATGAAGCAAGCATTAATACTAACATTCAATTAAGAACAATTTTGTGCCAGGAATATTAGCACCGTTACCTTGCTATGTATGTGAATTATGTGGAAATAGGATTTAATAAATGCAATATAATAAAGGATTTCACTATATCTCTGTATTTAATTAACTTTGAATATGCCACATAAATTTTTTGTACACTGGCGAATTACAACAAAACAAAACAGTACATTAAATCAACCCACTTCCCCCTTGAAAAGCTGGAAGAAAGCTATTTCAGTGGCAGACTCATTTTGCCTTGGAGCCTTTTTAGAATGGATGAACTCAACTCAGAATTCAGTTCAACACAACATAATGCCATTTCAATAAATAAATAGGAGAATATATAAGTCTTAGGAGACATGTTTCCATGTGCATGCATGATGGGAAGCCAGGTATCCATATCACTGACCTGAAGAGCAAGTTATGGCAGCAAATTTCAAATTCAGAGCCAAACTTGATATTTTAATCTTAATAACTTCATTACTGTTTTCCAGTGAAATAGCATTCACTCCCACTGTCCAGTTTACAGAACTCATATGACATGTTTTTGACTGCATTGTTTATGAGTTTATTTTGCAGCTGAATTTGTCCAGTGAAGTTAGAAATTCCATTTCTCACTCAGAAACAGATATGGACTGAAAAAGTGATAACTTTTCATTGACTTTAATTCTGTCTCTTATGAATAGTCATATGAATGTCTATAAAAAGACATGGCTGCCTTAATTGGTAACCCTGAGGTGCTATCCTTGTGCAAAGACTGAAATAAATCTTCCAAAACATTTTCAAAACATGCAGTATATATATTTCCTATACATGAAAGAATAAAGGCAGCTAGAAAATATTTTTATAATAGAGTATTACATTGTTCTTTTTATCTTTTCTTACAGGGCTGGCAATTGCAAGTGCACTGATAGACATTTCACAACAGAAGCCCTCAGAGTGTAAAGACAAGAGTTTGGGAATCAGAAATCGAAAGCATCACCTTTCAACCCGTCAAGGGACTTGTGTCTGAGATAACAAGAATGCATTTGTATATTCTGTAATGCTTTATTTTTTTTCCCCAACCTTTTTTCTTTTGAAGAGCTTCCATTGAAAGCTAAAATACAGCCTCAGTTTTTATGGAGGCAATCTCTGGATGGTGGCAAAGATGATGGTAAGAAGTATCAAGCTTAGATGAATTAACATGTCTTCTTTCCACTGAGCCCCCAAAGCCCTAATGGGCAATGTGAATATATTGGCTGAACATGAAGAAAATATTCTAACATCAGTACTAATATAAAATATTTCTCCACAATTTTTATTATCCTTACCAGAAAAAAAGGAAAAATTATAAATTGCTTTATAATGAGAAAGGAAATATATTATTAATTATTTTGAAGGACTCATTACATAGTTAGAAGTAATGAGTTACCAGTGTTTCAGTTTGATCACTATTTAGGCACATTTAGTTAAATAAGGCAAGAACTGACATTATTAGGGATATACTGTAAATATTATCACTGCCAGGTATGACAATAGAACTCAAGCTAGAAATACAAATATGTACTTCAGTGAGGCAAATATACCATGAACAAAATACATGTTTCAATAAGTAAAAATTTGGATACATGATTATCAAAATATCTTTCAAAAGCAGGGTAAAGAGTTCAGAATGTGGAATGAAACAGAAAGATCATTCCTGTATTCCTTGCCAAACTAACTCATCGTAAGAGTGGAAAAAATCAAACCAGCAGCAAAGTATTTACAACCATTCTCCCCCACTTACAGCAGCCATGTTAAGAATTTGCAAGACTCGAGAGGGTGGAAATGAAAAACCTTACATTCCTATATAAAACTGCCTTGAATTCTCCATTAATATTGGTAATACTGATAATACTGATGACCCATGAAATCCATGGGCTTAAAGCTTGTTGCAGATTTTAGCCTTAGTATGCAAGGGGAAGATCATTGCCATAATTACTACCAAATCATGTTGCACTGGCTATATTTTCCCCTTTATTAAAAGTGATCTCCCTGTTAGAAACAAATATATATTATGTTCCCTTAACAATAATCTTTTAAAACATACATTGAAGTATCCAGTGGCCTACTAACAGTTTCCTTCTTCAAGGCTATTAGAATGGCTTTTCAATATAGGCCGTTATCAAATTGCCAATCAAAAGGTAGAAGGAAACAATTTCTAAAGTTCAATTTCCATCCTTTTCTTTATGCAGACTACTACTTTATCAAAAGTCACCTCATAAGCTATGAGACAAGAAAATGGTACCTGTAGGCATCAGAGGATACATACGTTCCTATAGTGTCCACAAAACCCCAACATTAAATTAAAAATATTTTTTTAAAAAAACTCCCATATCTAAAATATTTAAAGTATTCCAAATCTCAGTGCATTTTTGCTCATTTGAAACCTGTGAAATTTGGGGTGGTATGCCAGAATTGGGTGGTATTGCCCAATATTTTGGCCATAATCTCACTAGGGTCCACCTGCAGTAGCTCATAAACCACTGGTGTTCCCTAGACCATAATCTGAGAACCATGGATCTTGGTATTTGAAAACAAATAATAATTATGACACAATTTTATTGCTTTGTAATTGCTGCTTAATTGTGAATACATTTTATGTTTTCAGCAGCTGCTCTTTTGTTGATGAAAGGCTTTGTGATTTAATTAGGTTCCCGCAGAAGGGAGATCTGTTTTTTGCCATTTTCTTGTTTCTCCTTCTGCCAACCCCCCATACACATATTCTTCTCCTCTTGCTACAATACAGTTCTCTAAATATAAGGAGGACTCATATCATATTTAATGAGAAAAGGTCTTTCAGAGGTTTAATCACTTTGATAATGTGCTCTTTAGGCTTCCTGGTCTCAAATCCAGAAACACAATGCATTTAAATAATAGAAATGCTATTTAAGTACTTAATTTGTTTACTTAATCTTATTCATTACAATGTACATTAAATGTACAATTTTAGTTGAAGTTGGTATGTACTCAAAACTGATAATAGCAGATTACATATTCCAGTGGACTTGTTAAAATCCCAGGAAAGAACAGAACAGCAGTTCTTAATCTGCAGAACTGCTATTGTGGTAATTATGCACTCTTACCAGTGGTGAAGTTGTGTTAATTAAAAAAGGTATACAAATATAATTGGTGTTTATATTATATTTTCATTTTCTTCAAGGAAGGGAAAAGATTTAACTGTTTACAGTTTTACTACATAGTTCCTTGCATGTCAAGATGGTGCAGTAGCATAATAAAGGCCTGTTTGTGACTTGATGGTGTTTCTCTTTAAAAATAATTTTACTTAATTTGGATGAGGTGTGATGTTTTGAAAAAAGATAAAAATTCATTAAACTGAATTGTTGTACAGTATGTAGTTCTCTCTCATCCAAGATCATTGGATCACATTTTTATCATGATTGCTTTACTGTTTTTGATTCATTGCACAGTCATAAATTTATGCGGGCATGATTGTTGAAATATTTTCATTCTCAAAAAGACACTGATTATTACTCAAGTTATGTTTTCAAGGTGTGATGATTTTGTTTTAAATTCAGTTTATTATTCTAAAACAAAGGTTCCCAGTTCTGCAGGCATTTTTGTGTTAATAACTCTATTGATAACTTTATATACATATAAATATTTACAGAATTAGGGAGACGGAGGGCTGTTGCTATCAGAAAAAATCAGTTAATGAACTTTTATAACTCTGATAAGGCTTTTGTTTTGGTTTTCTTTTTTAAAAAAAGCCTTCTATTATGCTAATAGAAAAAAATTGAATACAATGGGCATGTATGAGGAATAAGGGAATTATTCAGAGAATAACAAAAAGAAATAAAAGACTTGACTGTAAATTCCTAATTTGTTCCTATTTAAATTTTTGGTGCATCATATATTCTCTATGATATGCATAGATTCAAAAATATATTCAAATATAACATATAATATAACTATAACTTATATTAAAAAAGTGCAAATACATCTAAAGACAATCGTGAGATGGAAACTGAAATTATTCAAAGGAGAAACTGACATCCTTTCGATTAGTCATTGGTAGAATATCCATTTTGCTAGGCTTAATTTATGAGTGTGAACTATTAATGGCTTTGTTTTAGAAAACAGCATATACCAAACTGTATATCCTGGCAATACAAAATGCAGGCCTCTCTGGTCTAGGAAGACACATGCAGCTCTATAACCATTCTGAACCAGGATTGTAATTTAATAATTACTCATAGATTTAAGGGAGGAATGGGAATCCAATTTATTAATCCAGTGACAAGGAGGAGGCAACATCTCCACAATGGTATGATGTGTGAGTTTTGTTCTCAATTCAAAATATGGTAGTAATGTAATTGGATAGTAATCTATCTGAATAAGACTTTCTTATTTAATCCAACATTCTTCATTGAGTCTCTGGGCACTGTACATTGCACTCACACAAAAACTTTCATTTCTGCAGAATTTAATATAGCTGAACTTTCAGATAGAAATCCCACTTGTGAGAAGACATTAAGATACGTGCTTATCAGAAATATTGCAAGCAATCCAAATCTGCTTGATGTCAAATGCATGTTAGCATTACAGAAATGGGAACAGCAAATGAAGCAGGCTTGACCTTGAATCAGTTTAGCCAATGCTGAAGATAGCTCATAATCTTTAAGTAATGCCAGCAGAAGTACCTTTATCCATCTACATTTCACTTTGCCAGGAAATGTTTGATCTTTCTACCACCTATTTGGTCAGACAAAAAAATGCTGTAAATTAAATCTCGGAAACACTGGAATTGGCATTTCAATTCCAATTCTGCCACCTCAAGACCCATCTTCAGGCATATTCTACACTAATGTTTAAAAACATGGGGAAAAAACATAATGGATCCTTGGGTCCTAAAAATTATAAGTTCAGGATACTTTGTGCAGTTTTCAAGTAAATCTGCATACATTATTTTGCATGTTCAACCACCTCGTGAGAATTTTAAATTTCTGCTGAAGAAGAAGCCATAAAACCCTATTCTTAATTTAAATTAATTTTGGGTTGTATTCCCTTATTGTGATGTATCACAACGTTTTTTGCCTTCGCGGAGCTGGGATGGGTATGGCCTGCATATGATGCATCCAGCCCATGGGCTGCCAATTTGACACCCCTGACTTAATCCATCACTGAAATATTGCTGTATCCCTCTTGAGAAAAACATGGGATAAAGATAAATATGTGACTTTTCCATAGCTTCTGGAGCTTTTATAGATGATATACAATATTGCAATTTAACTTCTGTACATGGAAAAGTTATATAAGCAAGGTACTTCTGAAAGAATCTTTATGATATGATTTTGACATGCTTTCCTAATTTAACTTTCTGCTTTGCTTTGGACTTCATTTACTTCTTATCTCAGCATTTTTAAAGTCACAGATCAAACCTTAATTTTGCTCTCTTTTCTAACATTGGCTAGGGAATTCTGGGGGCTAAAGTCTACACAGCTTAAAGTTGCTGAGGTCTCCTGAGAAACTCTATTCTAAGGGAATGTTACACTTCTGAACTGGCTTTGCTAATATGACTGGGAATGTAATACAATCTTCATAACTTGGAATATAGGTTTTGGGCTGATTGGCACTCTTGAGTGGAATCTGACTTTTAAAGTATACCTGATTGGATAAATTACATGACAATTAAATAGGCATGGAGCTAACCCAGTTGATAGGAGAAAGACTGAGTACTATTTCTTCTATGACAGTCTCTCTTCTATAGATTGAATATCTCCATGGTATTGTATCTCAATGTGCCAGTCTACTTCACTTGCGTTTACTAACTAACTAAAAATGTTGCCAGCAAAGTGCAACTTTAACACAACCAAATCTTGTCAGTTATGACAGCTTTTCCTGGAGGAGCCAGGTGCTCCAATGAGTTATGTTAGCCCTCCTGGCACTCCAGGAAATGCAGTAATCACAAAGCTAAAGCAGCCTCACAAGGTTAGTCAGTGATCATTTTTCATGTCAGGCCAAGCCTTGCAAATGGAAAGGTAGAAGTTCAGTTTTTGAACTGCTTTTGATTCTTTTTTCCCTAATTTGGCACAAGATGTTATCATTTCAGCACAACTAGGCTTCTTTGCAGGAGAGTTTGGAGTTCTTTGCAGTTCTTCCCTCATTCCTGCTAGGTCTGCTTTAGAAGAAGTTCAGGGAAATTTTTCAGAAATACTTTGTAGTGAAACCTTGAAGATACCTAATTGAAGCTTGGCAGGGTTAAGTGCCCTGTAAAGAGTTTATCATCCCTACTGCTGTCATGTTATTTCGGCAAAAAAGAATCAGCTGCATGCATTTTTATGTTTTCCATTATAACTTATGAACAAATTGTTCTTTTTTTAAAAAAAAAAAATCATTTTTAAAAACAACATTGATCAAATTGATTTGCCCCCTCCCCCATAACCCACATCACAAATGCAAATATAATCATGTGCTCTTATGTACTAAATTCCTGCATGAGGCTATTTTGGAAGATGACATTAAAATGTTAATGCAGTGGCCCAAAAACTGATGGGAACCTGTCAATATAATATAACACTTGTCCTGCAGCCATTGCACTGCCTTCCAGGGCCAATACAAAGTGCTAACATTTACCTACAAACATCTAACATACCGTATATTCCGGCGTATAAGGCAACCAGGCGTATAAGACGATCCCCATCTTTGGCGCCAAGTCGCATGCCTAGAAAGTCATCTTATATGCCAGAAACTACCATAATTTTCAAGGAGGTTTTCTTCATTACTACTGTATAATTAATAAAACAAGCATTGAACATTCTATCTAGCATTCTAGATCTGTTGTTCAGATTGTTCAGATGTGGTCAGTTTGCCAAAGTGAAAGAAGAGATGTCATCTGTTTTTGATTTGATTTGTTTTTGTTTTTTGGCTGGGATAAGTAATGACTTTTAGAAAAGTTTTTAAAAATGTTAATTTTACACTTTTTAAATGTATGCATAAGATAACTATTTTCCTTTCTCTTAAGGACACCTACTTGAGTGATTTGCAATCAACAGCTATTTAAGTTAAAGACAAGCACCTATTATCTTTACAATATTTAGATTTCAGTAGAAGCAAATAGCACTCTTTCACTTTAAAGGCAATATCATCACAGTAGAGTACCTAATTCCACAGGAATTATTTAAGTAGGAGTTACTGGAAACAGAAACAAAAACTGTAAAGTCACCAAATGGCCTTTGAGCCTTTAAAATTGCATGAACTTCATAATGGCCTGGATAACGACTTCAATTAAATTCAGACACAGTGAAAGTACATTGATCAACAGTTGTGACTGTTCCTGAGCAGCTTTGATAACAATCATAGTAGAGATCTTTCAGCAGAGGTAATGTGTGCCCTACAATGGTTAGCATTTGTCCCCTATTCCCTTTTCCTTTAAATGAACAATAAAGATTATTCCTTTAAACATTTATAAGTTTGCATTGGGTTTAACACAGGACGTTTAATTTTTTGTATTCTGTAGTGTATTTATTCTTTGCCATCTTGAGTGCTCAAGTTGAATGCAAAAGTAAAATATTCATAAGTTTCATTAAAAAAATTGAAAAATTTGGATACCCTCACTCTGGTGTTGTTTAGAACTCCAAAGAGAGAAGCAACCTAGAACTAAGGAGAAACTTCCTGACAGTTAGAACTAGTGCTTTTTTTGTAAAAAAAAAAAAAAAAAAAAAGGTGCCGGAACTCACACACATTATACAACCCGCCTTGCCTACCCTACAAGGTTCCATCCAAAAAAGGTGAGCGTTCTATGAGAAAAAAAACCCTAGTTAGAACAATTAACCAGTGGAACAACCTGCCTCTAGAAGCAGTGAATGCTCCAACACTGGAAGTTTTTAAGAAGAAACTGGACAGCCATTTGTCTGAAATGGTATAGGGTTTCCTGCCTGAGCAGGGGGTTGGACTTAATGACCTCCAAGGTCCCTTCCAACCTTATTATTATGGATCATCGCACAGTCAGCCAGATGTTCAGACTGGATTTGGCATTTTGTCTACCTATCGAGTCCTTACCCAAGATCTGGGATAGGCAGATGTGGATGTTTGATGGTGTTACAGATATTGTAGCAGGATGGAAGCAGTTCCTAGTAAGGCCGCCTTTTGCAATTGACTAATAGCGAATTTGTCAATGCCAATGGTGTTCAAGTGGTGCTCCAGTTGTTTTGGGATTGCACCCAAGGAGCCTATTACTATTGGTACTACCCTTGCTTGCTTTTGCCACAGTCTTTCTATTTCTATTTGTAGGTCTTTGTATTTTGTTATCTTCTCCAGTTCTTTCTCTTCTATTCTGCTATCTCCAGGCACTGCCACGTCCACTATCCAGACTTTTTTGTCTTTCTTATCGACAATTGTTAAGTCTGGGGTGTTATGTTGCAGGTGCTTGTCTGTTTGAATTCTGAAGTCCCAGAGCAGTTTAATTTTATCATTTTCTATGACTTTCTCTATTTTATGATCCCACCAGTTTTTGCTTACAGGCAAATGATATTTTTTGCAGATCTTCCAATGCACCATTGTTGCTACTTTGTCATGCCGCTGCTTGTAATCAGTCTGTGCAATCTTCTTGCAACAGCTTACCAAGTGGTCCACTGTTTCTTCAGCTTCTTTGCATAGGCGGCACTTACTGTCTGTTGCTGTCTTCTCAATTTTGACTTTGTATGCATTTGTCCTTAAGGCTTGGTCTTGTGCAGCCAGAATTAGTCCCTCGGTCTCTTTCTTCAATTTTCCTGCTCTTAGCCATTGCCAGGTCTTGTTATTATCTGCTTCCCCAGCTATTTTTTTAACGTATTGGCCATGTAGTGCTTTGTCTTCCCATGCCTCTATTCTGTTTTTCATTTGGTCTTTCTTGTAGGCCAGTTTGGTCTCTCCAGTAGTCAGTAAGCCTTCCTGATATATTAATTTCAGTGCATCCTCATCACTGTCCTTCAGATATTCTTTCAAAGCCATTTTTTCTTCTTCAACCATCTGATGTACTTGCAGCATTCCATGCCCACCTATTTGCCTTGGTAGATAAAGTCTGTCAATGTCACTGCGTGGATGAAGGGCATGATTCATTGTCATTTTTCTGGTCTTCTTATCCATTGCTTTTAGTTCTGCTTGAGTCCAGTCCACTATTCCAGCTGTGTAACTAATGACTAGAATTGCCCAAGTGTTGATTGCCTTTATGGTATTTCCTCCATTGAGTTTGGACTTTAAGATCTTCTTCACTCTCTTGATGTATTCACCTCTAATCTTTTTCTTGACTTCAGTGTGCTTGATGTTATCAGCTTGAAGGATACCCAAGTATTTGTAGTAATCTTCCTCATCCAGACTCTTAATGTTATTTTCGTGGGGCATCTTGATTCCTTCAGTTTTCACTACTTTTCCTTGTTTGATAGTAAGTGTGGCACATTTGTCCAAGCCAAACTCCATAACAATATCTTGGCTATATATACGGACAGTGTTGAGCAGCGATTCTATTTCAGATGATGTTTTTCCAAACAGCTTCAGATCATCCATGTAAAGGAGATGGGATAGTCTGACAGATGTTTTTGATGTTTGATAGCCATGTCCTGAGTTATTCAGTATTGTTGACAGAGGAAACAGTGCAATAACAAATAGTAATGGTGATAATGAATCTCTTTGAAATATTCCTCTCTTGATATTAACCTCTCCCAGTCTCTCACCATTGATCTGCAACTGTGTCTTCCATTGTGCCATCGATCTTTGCACAAATTTTCTGATGTTTCTACTGACTCCTGTTATTTCTAGGCACTTGATTATCCAGTCATGTGGCAGAGAGTCAAATGCCTTTTTGTAGTCAATCCATGCCACATTCAGGTTGGTCTTCCTTTTCTTGCAGTTTTCCAAGATCATTTTGTCTATTAGGAGTTGATCTTTTGTTCCTCTGCTATTGGGGCGGTTTCCTTTCTGCTCAGGTGGAAAGAGATTGTTTTCAACTAGATGCTGTTGTACTGCATCAGCTACCACACCAGTTAGTAATTTGAAAGTTGTTGGTAAGCAGGTAATTGGCCTGTAGTTGCCTGGTGTTGCCCCTTTTACTGGATTTTTCATTATTAGGTAGGTTTTCCCAGTTGTTAGCCACTTTTCAATTTCTCCTCCTTGTAGTATATTGTTGAACTGCTTGGCAATGAGTGGGTGTATAACAGTTAGATGTTTCAACCAAAACCCATGCAGTTCATCTTCACCTGGTGCTGACCAATTTTTGATTTTCCTTGCTCTTTTTTCTACCATTTTTGTTGTTATTACTAGTTCTTTCATTTCAACTTCTGTTTTATTTGCATCCACCTCTTTTAACCAAGCCATCCTTGTTGTATTTCTTTGGGTTATCCCATATCTGCTTCCAGAACTGCACTGTTTCTTCCTTGTCAGGTATAGGGTTTCCTGCCTGAGCAGGGGGTTGGACTTGATGACCTCCAAGGTCCCTTCCAACTTTATTATTATTATTATTATCGATCATCGCACAGTCAGCCAGATGTTCAGACTGGATTTGGCATTTTGTCTACCTATCGAGTCCTTACCCAGGACCTGGGATAGGCAGATGTGGATGTTTGATGGTATTACAGATATCGTCGCAGGATGGAAGCAGTTCCTAATAAGGCCGCCTTTTGCAATTGACTAATAGCGAATTTGTCAATGCCAATGGTGTTCAAGTGGTGCTCCAGTTGTTTTGGGATTGCACCCAAGGAGCCTATGACTATTGGTACTACCCTTGCTTGCTTTTGCCACAGTCTTTCTATTTCTATTTGTAGGTCTTTGTATTTTGTTATCTTCTCCAGTTCTTTCTCTTCTATTCTGCTATCTCCAGGCACTGCCACGTCCACTATCCAGACTTTTTTGTCTTTCTTATCGACAATTGTTAAGTCTGGGGTGTTATGTTGCAGGTGCTTGTCTGTTTGAATTCTGAAGTCCCAGAGCAGTTTAATTTTATCATTTTCTATGACTTTCTCTATTTTATGATCCCACCAGTTTTTGCTTACAGGCAAATGATATTTTTTGCAGATCTTCCAATGCACCATTGTTGCTACTTTGTCATGCCGCTGCTTGTAATCAGTTTGTGCAATCTTCTTGCAACAGCTTACCAAGTGGTCCACTGTTTCTTCAGCTTCTTTGCATAGGCGGCACTTACTGTCTGTTGCTGTCTTCTCAATTTTGACTTTGTATGCATTTGTCCTTAAGGCTTGGTCTTGTGCAGCCAGAATTAGTCCCTCGGTCTCTTTCTTCAATTTTCCTGCTCTTAGCCATTGCCAGGTCTTGTTATTATCTGCTTCCCCAGCTATTTTTTTAACGTATTGGCCATGTAGTGCTTTGTCTTCCCATGCCTCTATTCTGTTCTTCATTTGGTCTTTCTTGTAGGCCAGTTTGGTCTCTCCAGTAGTCAGTAAGCCTTCCTGATATATTAATTTCAGTGCATCTTCATCACTGTCCTTCAGATATTCTTTCAAAGCCATTTTTTCTTCTTCAACCATCTGATGTACTTGCAGCATTCCATGCCCACCTATTTGCCTTGGTAGATAAAGTCTGTCAATGTCACTGCGTGGATGAAGGGCATGATTCATTGTCATTTTTCTGGTCTTCTTATCCATTGCTTTTAGTTCTGCTTGAGTCCAGTCCACTATTCCAGCTGTGTAACTAATGACTAGAATTGCCCAAGTGTTGATTGCCTTTATGGTATTTCCTCCATTGAGTTTGGACTTTAAGATCTTCTTCACTCTCTTGATGTATTCACCTCTAATCTTTTTCTTGACTTCAGTGTGCTTGATGTTGTCAGCTTGAAGGATACCCAAGTATTTGTAGTAATCTTCCTCATCCAGACTCTTAATGTTATTTTCGTGGGGCATCTTGATTCCTTCAGTTTTCACTACTTTTCCTTGTTTGATAGTAAGTGTGGCACATTTGTCCAAGCCAAACTCCATACAATATCTTGGCTATATATACGGACAGTGTTGAGCAGCGATTCTATTTCAGATGATGTTTTTCCATACAGCTTCAGATCATCCATGTAAAGGAGATGGGATAGTCTGACAGATGTTTTTGATGTTTGATAGCCATGTCCTGAGTTATTCAGTATTGTTGACAGAGGAAACAGTGCAATAACAAATAGTAATGGTGATAATGAATCTCTTGAAATATTCCTCTCTTGATATTAACCTCTCCCAGTCTCTCACCATTGATCTGCAACTGTGTCTTCCATTGTGCCATCGATCTTTGCACAAATTTTCTGATGTTTCTACTGACTCCTGTTATTTCTAGGCACTTGATTATCCAGTCATGTGGCAGAGAGTCAAATGCCTTTTTATAGTCAATCCATGCCACATTCAGGTTGGTCTTCCTTTTCTTGCAGTTTTCCAAGATCATTTTGTCTATTAGGGGTTGATCTTTTGTTCCTCAGAAAGGTTTCCTTTCTGCTCAGGTGGAAAGAGATTGTTTTCAACTAGATGCTGTTGTACTGCATTAGCTACCACACCAGTTAGTAATTTGAAAGTTGTTGGTAAGCAGGTAATTGGCCTGTAGTTGCCTGGTGTTGCCCCTTTTACTGGATTTTTCATTATTAGGTAGATTTTCCCAGTTGTTAGCCACTTTTCAATTTCTCCTCCTTGTAGTATATTGTTGAACTGCTTGGCAATGAGTGGGTGTATAACAGTTAGATGTTTCAACCAAAACCCATGCAGTTCATCTTCACCTGGTGCTGACCAATTTTTGATTTTCCTTGCTCTTTTTTCTACCATTTTTGTTGTTATTACTAGTTCTTTCATTTCAACTTCTGTTTTATCTGCATCCACCTCTTTTAACCAAGCCACATCCTTGTTGTATTTCTTTGGGTTATCCCATATCTGCTTCCAGAACTGCACTGTTTCTTCCTTGTCAGGTATAGGGTTTCCTGCCTGAGCAGGGGGTTGGACTTGATGACCTCCAAGGTCCCTTCCAACTTTATTATTATTATTATTATTATCGATCATCGCACAGTCAGCCAGATGTTCAGACTGGATTTGGCATTTTGTCTACCTATCGAGTCCTTACCCAGGACCTGGGATAGGCAGATGTGGATGTTTGATGGTATTACAGATATCGTCGCAGGATGGAAGCAGTTCCTAATAAGGCTGCCTTTTGCAATTGACTAATAGCGAATTTGTCAATGCCAATGGTGTTCAAGTGGCGCTCCAGTTGTTTTGGGATTGCACCCAAGGAGCCTATGACTATTGGTACTACCCTTGCTTGCTTTTGCCACAGTCTTTCTATTTCTATTTGTAGGTCTTTGTATTTTGTTATCTTCTCCAGTTCTTTCTCTTCTATTCTGCTATCTCCAGGCACTGCCACGTCCACTATCCAGACTTTTTTGTCTTTCTTATCGACAATTGTTAAGTCTGGGGTGTTATGTTGCAGGTGCTTGTCTGTTTGAATTCTGAAGTCCCAGAGCAGTTTAATTTTATCATTTTCTATGACTTTCTCTATTTTATGATCCCACCAGTTTTTGCTTACAGGCAAATGATATTTTTTGCAGATCTTCCAATGCACCATTGTTGCTACTTTGTCATGCCGCTGCTTGTAATCAGTCTGTGCAATCTTCTTGCAACAGCTTACCAAGTGGTCCACTGTTTCTTCAGCTTCTTTGCATAGGCGGCACTTACTGTCTGTTGCTGTCTTCTCAATTTTGACTTTGTATGCATTTGTCCTTAAGGCTTGGTCTTGTGCAGCCAGAATTAGTCCCTCGGTCTCTTTCTTCAATTTTCCTGCTCTTAGCCATTGCCAGGTTTTATTATTATCTGCTTTCCCAGCTATTTTTTTCATGTATTGGCCATGTAGTGCTTTGTCTTCCCATGCCTCTATTCTGTTCTTCATTTGGTCTTTCTTGAAGGCCAGTTTGGTCTCTCCAGTAGTTAGTAAGCCTTCCTGATATACTAATTTCAGTGCATCTTCATCATTGTTCTTCAGATATTCTTCCTAAGCCATTTTTTCTTCTTCAACCATCTGATGTACTTGTAGCATTCCACGCCCACCTATTTGCCTTGCATTATTATTATTATTATTATTATTATTATTATTATTATTATTATGTGTTCAGCGAGGGACAGTGAGATCCTCACTTCATGATGCTTGCAATCTTTATTTTTTTAATTGATTTCATTGTAATTTTAGCCAGAGGATGTAAAACCATCTAAAGTCACTGAGGGTGGTTATTAAAAATTCCAACTTACAGGACTGCACATACTTCAAAAATACTTGGAATAAATGCTTTTGACCCTGTAAAAATACAGCACTTCTTTGCTATGCCTTCTAAGCTTTTTTTAAAGTTACTATGCCAACCTGATTTAAAGGGGCAGAGTTGCAGTTGTTTGAAGATTTACATTACTTGAATGACAACTCATTAAATCAGCTGTACCTATTTTCAGATTTTAAAAAAGGCAGGCTGTATGAATGAATTAAAGATGATATGGTCAGTTAGATGAGGCTGTGAACATTTCTAAGTAATTTTTGAAGTCTTCACTATTCTAATAACCTTCCTTCCAGACAAGTACCATAAAGTTTTCATAAATGTACTGTAAAAATGATTAAAATTTAGCTTTTTTCATTTTGCTAATAGAATCATAGCCTGGAAAATAAATGAGCAAAGGCTGAACTTTCTTTTTTCTTGGAAGCAATGGGATTTCTGAGTTACCCAAATTAAGTCATAGCATTGTTTCTGCAATATTTGTATGTTTCTGCTTAAAAACAAATGGGTGCACTTCAATTCACATTCTTTAAAATCTTTTATTAAAGATTTTAATTGGATCTATTGAATTCAATCAAGTGTATAACACTTACATATACATAAAATTGTGGTCATTTCCTAATAAAATTGCAACTGCTTTTCTGGTGCCGGTGAGAGGATATAGAAACATAGCCCAACAAGTCCCTGTATGTCAATATTTATCACTTGCAGTTGTTATTACATAAAAATAGCTCCATTTTGCCAGTTATTAACACTCTTTTATCTCCTGCAAAAAAAATCTTGAGAGTTTTCCACCAAGAGATTTGCAAATGGAACTTTCTTCCAGCAGATACTAAAAACAAAGTCACTATGCATGATGCATATTGGTCCCTTAGAAACTTAAGATTATTTGTTCTCTGGCTGCTGTAAAGGTAATTAAACAGCATTCCATGTTTTTCAGTTAATGATTCTTCATTCAACTGGGACATTTTTGATCCTAATATGTTTTAATCAGGACAGAGGTTGCAAAAGGGGGGAAGGAAAACCTATAAAAATTAAATGAAGAGGAACAAAGAATTGTTAATCAAGCAGAGAAAACCTACATGTTATGAAGGAGTCATGTCTCTTACAAGTTTGACTTCTTGCTTTGTTTCTGTTTTCTTGGTTCAACATTCATAAAACAGTGTGATGATGATAATCAGTGAAGACAGCAGAATAATCCAAAAGCAAAAAGAATTCTAGAAATCTATTTACCCTTGAAGGCTATTGTTTCAGAATGCCCTACAGTTTTGTAAGCTGTTTCTAGATATTATTCTATATAAAGATATAATCTATTTAGCGAAATGGTCTGCTTAATCCTTAATTCAAGGTGTCACTTATTAAATCTGAATAGTTCACCAGTCTAGTGCTTTATCAACTTTGTTTTTTGCATCCATCTTCACACAAAGGGAAAAAACAGTCCAATCTATCAAAAACAGTACCATAAAAAACAGATTAGAAACACAAGTTAAGATAGGCAAGAAATGGTAAGTGAGCACCTGTCCATCCTAGACTAGTTCAAATCACCAGGACCAGATGGATTACACCCCAAGGTTCTGAAGGAACTGGTACATGTGATCTCAGAACCACTGAACTATATCTTTCAAAAATCCTGGAGGTTCTGCCTATAATTTGCAATCCGAGCTTCGTATCTGCTGATCTTCCTGGCTATAGTTGTTATTTGCTGCTTTATTATTTCCGATGTTCCTTGATCTTCCTTGTTTCTAAGTGGTATTTCTTGATTAGGTATTCTTTGGTTTTCTTGTTCTTCAGCTTCTTTTCTTTCATCTGTTCTAGCTTGCTTGCATCTGATTTTAACTTGCTGATCTTATTTTCCAGTCTAATCTTCCATTTTTGTGGTGTACTGTTTGATTTTTTTTCCTTCTTTGTTGATTTTGCATCCCAGATATTCAGTTATAACTGCAGTTGTATTGTACATTAGTTGGTTTGTTTCTTGCAATGAATTGGTGCTTATGCTTGATATTGCAGTATTTGCATCTTTTAATGCTTGTGCTAGCTGTTTCTTTGGAACAAGCTTCAATGCAGGCAGCATTGTTTTTGTGCTGTTCTAGATACTCAGTTATTCTTTGTTTCAATTCTTTTATTTCTTTAGTTAAAGGTCTTCGTTCTTCCTGAGGAAGAGGTGCCTGGTTTCCAAATGAAAACAATTGTATATCTCTGCTGGATTCCTCTACTGCCAATTCCCCCTGCCTGTACATTCTCAGTTACTTCTGACAAGACTTTGATTTCTTTGCCCTGGGTAAACCTTTGCAGTTCATCCAATTCTGTTTCTGTGAATACTTTATTTTGTATTATAAATCGATGTTGATCTGCTAGTCTCTTTTTTGCAATTTCTGATTCTGGATGTTGTTCTTTCCAGAACAGTCAGTGCAGTCATTTCAGATATCCTCTTCTTATTGGACTTAATCTGTAATAACAGATTATTATTTCTTTGTTTTCAGTCACTGTGTATTTGTGACAAGTAAAAAACTTTTCTTTCAGTAGTTCTGCAGCTGCTAGTCCTGGTTGCTCAGCCAACAGTCCTGAGTCCTGTAACCCATTTTTCACCAGATATCCAGGAACTGTAACATCTAGTGCGGACCTTGTTAACCCAGGTGACATCCAAGCTGGTATGGCTTTCTGAAATTTACGTCTCACCATATTTTTTTATGGGAGAGACACTCTTTGTCTGACTCCTCTGATGAGACCTGTCCAGTATGGTTGAACCTCTGGCATAGCTTTCATCTTTCTCGGAGCATGCAAGCCCCATAACCACGTCAAGGTAGTGCCTCACTGGGGGATTATTATCATTATCATTATCCATCTTATGCAATCATGTTGTGGAGTGTTGCAAAGAACTGTTTTATTGTTTCAGTAGTATTTCTTAATTATATAAAACAAAACATAATGATTTTGGGAGCAACAATGTTGTCAATATGTCATAAAAGTATTCTAAAGTTGACCTCACTGTTAAGAGCAGGACCACAATGCCTCCATTTCCAACTATGGTATGTTGATCAAGATGGCACTGTTTCAAGACATCAAAACTATTAAGAGATAAACAAGAATGAACAAGACCGCATCAATTACTTTCTTCCTAATAAATGTCATCAGGTCAATCTGATCTGAAAAGTAGACTGAGACCTAAACTGGGATGGAACCGAAACCAACAAGTCACCAAAAGGCATATACACATAAACATTTTTCCAAAAATGGCATTGGGGTGGTGACTGATTTTGCTTTCATTTACATTAGTTCCCAAGTGCTAGAGATACATTACAGTATTTAAGCTGCAAAATTTCCAGGATGCTCTTTCTTGTCGTATATTAATAATCCAGAATTTGCAGCCCAGATATGATAGCCCATAATTCTGAATTCCAAAGTATTAGTGGTGTTTATTGTGTTCTGTTGCTGCGAAAAACAGCCTTTTGTCACTGCATCTTGAGTTTAGAAATCCCCAACTAGCCTTTATTCATCCATATCATTTTCCAAATGATATAACTTTTATTTTTAATAGTTTGCTTTACCTATTAGATGTACATTTTATTGTATAAACTAACTGATTCCCTCCTATAATCTTTAACAGTTCTCTGCGAAGAAATAATTTAATATGTCTCATTTGTGTGGGTGGGTGTGTCAAAAGGCCAAAAAGCGACACACACCCCAAAAAGGCCACGGGTGTAATGGCATAATGCAAATGCTAAAATCTCTCTGTTAAACATTGAATACCGAGTATGTAATGGTGGTGTTTGTGTGATGACGTCATTGCACAATGTCATGAATGTAATGTTATAGCTGGTGTCACTTGTTACATTTACCAAATTACACTGTTATCGATGTCAGAGACTCTGGAATAGGTGTCTCGCACTTGGAAGAAAGAAATCAATTGAACTCCTTTCTACCTATGGATTTTCACACATATCTCTTAATAAAGCAGTTTCTTTGGTTTCTGATTAGCCTAATCCCTAGTTATTACAGTTTTGATGGATTTCTCCACACAGATCTTTATTTTCAAATGTTGCTATTTTTCACATTGAGAAAAAAATATGGTTGCTGTGTGAGTCCTTGTATTTATTTAAGACTCAGCATTTTTTCTTTTTGATTAATATGTACCTTGATCCTACAGGACACTTCTATAGCAAACTAAGCAACCTCAGAGCAAATTAATAAAAATTCTCCTTCCAACACTTTATTGTAAACCTATCTTTAAAGTTATATATACAGTAACTATCCAGAGCAAGGCATGCAGCTCTCTCTCTCTCTCTCTCTCTCTCTCTCTCTCTCTCTCTCTCTCTCTCTCTCTCTCTCTCTCTCTCTGTGTGTGTGTGTGTGTGTGTGTGTGTGTGTGTTTGTGTGTATAATTTTATCATAATCTATCACCAGGTCTTTCTCCTGACACTTAGAAACCTCATTCAGAAAAATGCCTCTCTGGATTTACTATATAGATTTAACTAGATGTGTATAGCACTAAAGATTATAAAGGATAGTGTTATGTACTTTTGTGCAGCATAACTCTGATCAATAGGATTTACTCCTTAGTAAACATATACAGATTTTGCATTTTAATTTTGAAACTAATCATCTATTTTTTGATCTCTTTGCATAATTCTTGCACAAAGCTTAGTATTTAGTTTTCATTTGAAGCAAGGCCGTGAAAGGAGCGAATCATCTTTTTCCAAAGGCTGATTTTTTTTTCTTAACTACTTAATTTCATCACTAGAATTCACCAGTCTTGACAAATGCTACTACCTGCTAATTATGAATCTTGCTGGAGGAACTTCTGGCCTTTAATCTAAATAGAGCTTGAACTATTGTCCCGACTGTTCAGATGAACAAGTATAATTTGGGATTAGCTTTCATACATTTAAATTTATGAAAAAGTCTGTGCAATATGATTGTTTTGTTGAAATAAAAACAAAATGCACACATAAAAAGGGATTATCTCAACATGTTATTAATATGCTTAAATTATTTCTTACTGTATACACTATTAATATTTTCTCTGATTTGAATTTCAGAAATTTATGTGATTTGGCTAGCATTGTCTATTATTATCTATAAAAATGGGTTCTTTCTTGTTGACCTGCAGACTTAAGTCAGGTTGACAACTTTTAATGAACTCTCAAATGACCTTTTATTGAAAGCGTGATTTATGGCAAGAACATTGTATACCAGTCTCATTGCTATAGAAAGTAAGCAAGCAAGCATAGATACACAGAGCATACTCAAAATGTTCAGTGGGCATGAGTACCTTCTCTACAAAAAATAAAATAAAAAATATTTTGAGCTCAGTCATTTAGAAACACACACACACACACACACATACACACACACAATGCATGATAAGGAGAGAACAGAATAAACATTTTTGTCCTCACACTAAAAGAAATTTGGCTGCTCACAAAATAAACCGCAATGGATTCAATAGAAAAATCCTTCTTTAAATTAAAATGCAATGGTAAAAGAGGTCTAGATCAGGGCTTTTCAACCTTTTCACCCATTGTATCACTTTTAGGATATGGCAATATCCGAGTACCACCAGTCACCTAGCACGGTGTCAAAAACTTGATGACCAAGTTTTTAAAAAAAAAAGAAAAAAGAAAAAAAGCGATAAAGTACAGGTAGTCCTCGATTTACTACAGTTCGCTTAGTGACTGTTCGAAGTTACAATGGCATTGAAAAAAGTGCCCCCCCAAGCCACAGCTGAGCAAGACACCTGCCTGCCCACCCAGCGGCATTCTTCCTCCTCCGAGGCTGTCATTGTGAGCATTTCTGTTGAGAATTGGCAGCGAGGGTGGTGTGGGATGGTGTTTGGTTTTTATTCCCCCCCCGTCTGCTAGGTGGTTGCAGCAGGTTTTGGTCACTTCACATAACCCTGGGACACTGTGACTGTCATAAATATGAATCAGTTGCCAAGCATATGAATGTAAATCACAAGACCCTGGAGATGCTGCAACATTCCACCTGATCGGCGCTTCTTCAGGGCTCAGCAGAAGCACCAGGATCAGCACAGAGCTCCAGCTGGAGCCTGGCACTAATCCTGGTGCTTCCACTAAGCACTGATAGCCCCGAAGAAGCGGCACTGATCCTGGCGCTTCCGCTGAGCTCTGACAGCCCTGCAGCTCCAGCCATCTCTTGCTCAGGCTTGTGAGGTGCTCCCACTGGTTCAGCTCATTCCCCTCCTCCACTACCACTTTTCTAGGATGGTCGCATACCACCTGCCAGGTGCCAGTGTACCACAGGTGGTACCCGTACCACTGGTTGAAAAGCCCTGGTCTAGATCCTTTTATGTAATGTTTGTCATTAGGAATGAATATCAGTTACAATGTCAGGAAATGGGAACATATATGCATGTTTTGGCTTATGAGTAGCCTGAGGCAGTTGGCTGGATTTTGACTAGATGACATTGTCATGGTTGAGGTGATGATGAAGAGATTTGACCTAAAATATTTCTTTCCATGCAAGTACCTGTCACATTCATCTATATCTCCTGCCTTTCACAGAAGATCTTCCCAGATATTGATGTAGGAATTTCATTAATCATCTTTGGATCCAATCCAAAATTGAAAGGACAGCAGTCTCTTTATATTTAAAAAACAAAACTTAATGAAAGTTATTTTTATTAAATAAATATATTTAATTCAGTATCTTGAACAACTGTTTTAAGTCATAGGTGAGAGATAAATTGAAAACGTGACAACCCAAGTTTCAATATCTTGCTGCTCTTTGACATTCAAATGCAGCAGTTGGGAAATGTTTCATGTCCAGAATTTTTGTATATCTCATAACTAATTAAAGATGCACCACAGAGGTCTATATAATCAATGCTTCTTCAGGTCAAAACTGATTTTAGGTTGAAAAAAAAAGAGCTTAATTAAGAGGTTGTGTAAAACTTCTACAAGAAAGTTGCAAGTAGAGAAAATGTACAAATAGAATAAATGAGTAAAAATATTTTTATTATTATTGATAGTCAGCTTGGTCTTGTGCTTAAGGCACCAGGCTAGAAACTTGGAAACTTTGAGTTCTAGTCTTGCCTTAGGCATGAAAGCCAGCTGGTGACTTTTGGCCAGTCACTCTCAGTCCATGATGTCAGGCTTGGTCAACAAGTCAGTTGATCAATTCCTATCCAAATGAATGGATCGACATTCAATTGTTCTGAAAAAAAGAAGCTTCATTTGTGGTAAAATGCTAGGAAGAAAAAAATATTATCATCATTTCTTAGATTTTTATAGAAAGGAATATATAAATAACAAAATACAAACAACAACTAGGAAACAACAACAACCAGGAAAAATGCAGGAACAACTACAAAAACAAGAACATCAAAGGGAAAGGGACAATTAATATACTTATGTCACATGTTAATAAGTGCTAGATTTCTAAATCTACCTAAATATTAGATTTCTATTTATCTAAATAATTATAATTATAATTGTCTAACAATCTTGCTCACAGAAAATAGTAGATGAAATTGCCTTTTCAAAATCTGGTAAATCATACATCTCTTGAATTCAATCCTTAATATTAGGAGTATTTCTGGTATTATCAGTTTCTCAAAATAATTCTCTTAGATCCAATACAACAAAACTCCTTAAAAATAGTCAAATTTCAAAGTTTTGGGACATAATTAAACAAAACCTAAGCATCTTTTTAAAAAATCCCTATAAATCTATTTAAGTACATTAAAATATTATTTTAAGAGGATGTCAATGATTCATAAGATCAAATCATATAATCCAAAGACCACTCATTTTTAAAATATTTTAATATATTTTTAAACTTGAAGTAAGTTAGTTGAATGAATAGTTTTAATTTTAAATCTGATATGAATATAATATTTTTCAGACCTACAATCATTGATGTTCCATTACTAGGGATTCCAATTCTATAATCCATGAACCACAAATAATTATAAAGCTATTCACACGTTGTGGCTAACTAGGAAGAAAAAAACCCAATTTATTTCATTTGATCTACTGCAATCAACTTTCAAAATGTTGGCAAACTTTCAGCAAACCAATTACGTAAGGACTAGATACTTACCTTGGTGCATGTTTATGAAATCCTTTCTTAAAATAGTATCCTCTATGTGAGGAGATGTCCTTTCTCAGGCTGATATGTTTCCTAAAGTCAATGGCAACCAAAAGTCATTTTATAATTATATCAAGTGATATTTGACAATGGAAACACAAAGACATCTGATTCAACCAATCATAGATTGGTTGAATCTTATCGACAATTGTTAAGTCTGGGGTATTATGTTGCAGGTGCTTGTCTGTTTAAATTCTGAAGTCCCAGAGCAGTTTAATTTTATCATTTTCTATGCCTTTATTTTATGATCCCACCAGTTTTTGCTTACAGGCAAATGATATTTTTTGCAGATCTTCCAATGCACCATTGTTGCTACTTTGTCATGCCACTGCTGGTAGTCAGTCTGTGCAATCTTCTTGCAACAGCTTACCAGGTGGTCCACTGTTTCTTCAGCTTCTTTGCATAGGCGGCACTTACTGTCTGTTGCTGTCTTCTCAATTTTGACTTTGTATGCATTTGTCCTTAAGGCTTGGTCTTGTGCAGCCAGAATTAGTCCCTCGGTCTCTTTCTTCAATTTTCCTGCTCTTAGCCATTGCCAGGTCTTGTTAATATTTTTTTAATGTATTGGCCATGTAGTGCTTTGTCTTCCCATGCCTCTATTCTGTTCTTCATTTGGTCTTTCTTGTAGGCCAGTTTGGTCTCTCCAGTAGTTAGTAAGCCTTCCTGATATACTAATTTCAGTGCATCTTCATCATTGTTCTTCAGATATTCTTCCAAAGCCATTTTTTCTTCTTCGACCATCTGATGTACTTGTAGCATTCCACGCCCACCTATTTGCCTTGGTAGATAAAGTCTATCAATGTCACTGTGTGGATGAAGGGCATGATTCATTGTCATTATTTTCTGGTCTGCCTATCCATTGCTTTTAGTTCTGCTTGAGTCCAGTCCACTATTCCAGCTGTGTACCTAATGACTGGGATTGCCCAGGTGTTGATTGCCTTTATGGTATTTCCTCCATTGAGTTTGGATTTTAAGATCTTCTTCACTCTCTTGATGTATTCACCTCTAATCTTTTTCTTGACTTCAGTGTGCTTGATGTTGTCAGCTTGAAGGATACCCAAGTATTTGTAGTACTCTTCCTCATCCAGACTCTTAATGTTATTTTCGTGGGGCATCTTGATTCCTTCAGTTTTCACTATTTTTCCTTGTTTGATAGTAAGTGTGGCACATTTGTCCAAGCCAAACTCCATTACAATATCTTGGCTATATATACGGACAGTGTTGAGCAGCGATTCTATTTCAGATGATGTTTTTCCATACAGCTTCAGATCATCCATATAAAGGAGGTGGGATAGTCTGGCAGATGTTTTTGATGTTTGATAGCCATGTCCTGAGTTATTCAGTATTGTTGACAGAGGAAACAGTGCAATAACAAATAGTAATGGTGATAATGAATCTCCTTGAAATATTCCTCTCTTGATATTAACCTCTCCCAGCCTCTCACCATTGATCTGCAACTGTGTCTTCCATTGTGCCATCGATCTTTGCACAAATTTTCTGATGTTTCTACTGACTCCTGTTATTTCTAGGCACTTGATTATCCAATCATGTGGCAGAGAGTCAAATGCCTTTTTGTAGTCAATCCATGCCACATTCAGGTTGGTCTTCCTTCTCTTGCAGTTTTCCAAGATCATTTTGTCTATTAGGAGTTGATCTTTTGTTCCTCTGCTATTGGGGCGGTTTCCTTTCTGCTCAGGTGGAAAGAGATTGTTTTCAACTAGATGCTGTTGCACTGCATCAGCTACTACACCAGTTAGTAATTTGAAAGTTGTTGGTAAGCAGGTAATTGGCCTGTAGCTACCTGGTGTTGCCCCTTTTGCTGGATTTTTCATTATTAGGTAGGTTTTCCCAGTTGTTAGCCACTTTTCAATTTCTCCTCCTTGTAGTATATTGTTGAACTGTTTGGCAATGAGTGGGTGTATAACAGTTAGATGTTTCAACCAAAACCCATGCAGTTCATCTTCACCTGGTGCTGACCAATTTTTGATTTTCTTTGCTCTTTTTTCTACCATTTTTGTTGTTATTACTAGTTCTTTCATTTCAACTTCTGTTTTATTTGCATCCACCTCTTTTAACCAAGCCGCATCCTTGTTGTATTTCTTTGGGTTATCCCATATCTGCTTCCAGAACTGCACTGTTTCTTCCTTGTCAGGTACTGACTGATTCTTTGCAGTTTCTCCATTGATGGATTGGTAGAAACGTTTCTGATTGGATTGAAATTGGAGGTTCTGCCTATAGTTTGCAATTCGAGCTTCATATCTACTGATTTTCCTGGCTATAGCTGTTATTTGTTGCTTTATTATTTCCAGTGCTTCCTTGATCTTCCTTGTTTCTAAGTGGTATTTCTTGATTAGGTATTCTTTGGTCTTCTTGTTCTTCAGCTTCTTTTCTTTCATCTGTTCTAGCTTGCTTGCATGTGATCTTAACTTGCTGATCTTATTTTCTAGTCTAACCTTCCATTTTTCTGGTGCACTGTTTGTTTGTTTTTCTTCTTTGTTGATTTTGCATCCCAGGTATTCTGTTATAACTGCAGCTGTGCTGTACATTAGTTGGTTTGTTTCTTGCAATGAATTGGTGCTTATACTTGATATTGCAGTATTTGCATCTTTTAATGCTTGTGCTAGCTGTTTCTTTGGAACAAGCTTCAATGCAGGTAGCCTTATTCTGTTGTTTTTGTGCTGTTCTAGATGCTCAGTTATTCTTTGTTTCAATTCTTTTATTTCTTTAGTTAGAGGGTTTTGTTCTTCCTGAGGTAGAGGTCCCTGATTTCCAAATGAGAACAGTTGTATATCTTTGCTAGATTCCTTCACTGCCAACTCCCCCTCGTTTGCCTCTACATTCTGAATTACTTCTGGTAAGGCTTTGATTTCTTTGCCCTGGGTAAACCTTTGCAGTTCGTCCAATTCTGTTTCTGTGAATATTTTATTTTGTGTTATAAATCGGCGTTGATCTGCTAGTCTCTGTTCTGTTATTTCTGATTCTGGATGTTGTTCTTTCCAGAACTGGTGCATTCGTTTTAGATATCCTCTTCTTGTTGGACTTGATCTGTAGTAACAGATCATTATTTCTTTGTTTATTATTATTATTATTATTATTTGATTGCCCATTTTCTGGAAGGACTAACTCATTTGTATTCGTTAAATTGTTTCCCTGTTAATCCAGTTCCCCATGTTTGCTGTAATATATTTGTCTTCAATTCAATCTGTTCTACTTCTTTCTCAAATTCTTTGTGATTCATATAGAAAGTCATTTCCATTTTCAATGTTGTCACTTCCTTTTCTGGATTTTCCATCAGCTCTATTTGTTGGTCAGTTGAGTCTTCTGTCATAATATTTGGTTGTCCCGCTTCTTCTGTTATCTTCTGCATTGTTGGTTCTTTGGTAGTAGTCAAAATTTGGCTTTGTGCATCTGAGCTGGCATTTTGGTTTTTTATTTTAGGTCTTATTTTGTCACAAGCTAAAAGAATGGTTTCATGTATTGCTTTCAACATAGAAAGAATTTTTTCCTGGTCTTCATCCTTCTCTTTCACTTATTTGTGAATAGTTTTTCTAGTAAAAGTTATTTGTAGCCCTTGGCACCATCTGCGAGATACCCAATTGTAAGAGAACAGCTGGGCAGTAAAATTGGCCTACTTGAACTGTGAATGTAAACCTTTACTAACATTTATCAATACTTTTGAGCCTCTACATAAACTTTAATTTCCCATCAATATTCAAAAACAAACAAACAAAAAAACACAAAAAAACCCTCCACATTATTATTTATGATTCCCAAATACTTTATGTTAGGTGATCAAAAGTTTCCCTTATCTCAACTTCTTCTCTTTCCCTTTTTCTACCAAAGTCTAATAGTCTAGTTACATATCTTACCTATTAAATTATAATGTTACTCTATTTTCTAAAAGTTATCTATTTTCCACCATATTCAACCCTCTAATTAGTAATATAATAAATAAATCAAATAAATCAAAGCCATTCTTTTCTTCAGCTTTAGTCTGGTTTTCTTCCTTTGCCAGCTAATCTTCCATGTCAGTGCCTTTGAATCATCAAATCATTTCTATTATTATATATATTATTTGGAATAAGAAAGACCATTTGGTTGAAGTTTTTTGGGAAGGACGAGCCCATTGGTATTCATTAAATTGTCTCCCTATTACTCCAATTTCCCACAATTGTCCTGCTAGGTTTATTTTCCATTCAGTCTATTCTTCTTCCTTTTCCTCAAATTTCTTATGATTTCTTATTTTGTAAAAAGTCTTTTCCAGTTTCAATGTTGTCACTCCCTGTTGTTGTTGTTGTTGTTGTTGTTGTTGTTGTTATTATTATTATTATTATTATCGATCATCGCACAGTCAGCCAGATGTTCAGACTGGATTTGGCATTTTGTCTACCTATCGAGTCCTTACCCAGGACCTGGGATAGGCAGATGTGGATGTTTGATGGTATTACAGATATCGTCGCAGGATGGAAGCAGTTCCTAATAAGGCCGCCTTTTGCAATTGACTAATAGCGAATTTGTCAATGCCAATGGTGTTCAAGTGGTGCTCCAGTTGTTTTGGGATTGCACCCAAGGAGCCTATGACTATTGGTACTACCCTTGCTTGCTTTTGCCACAGTCTTTATATTTCTATTTGTAGGTCTTTGTATTTTGTTATCTTCTCCAGTTCTTTCTCTTCTATTCTGCTATCTCCAGGCACTGCCACGTCCACTATCCAGACTTTTTTGTCTTTCTTATCGACAATTGTTAAGTCTGGGGTGTTATGTTGCAGGTGCTTGTCTGTTTGAATTCTGAAGTCCCAGAGCAGTTTAATTTTATCATTATTATTATTATTATTATTATTATTATTATTATTATTATTATTATTATTATTATTATGTGGTGGCATGCCCACTGCAGCCCAGCTCTAGATTTGTCTATTTTACTCCCATTGCATGAACTATACTGGTTCCCAGGGTTTTTTTCTGAGTTCAATTCAAGGTGCTGATTATTACTATATGGTATGGACCAGGTTATCTGTGGGACCACCTCCTCCTGAGAATATCTCTGCTATTCTACCAGATTGGATAGTCACATTCCAGTTCCCTTCCTTTAATGTTGCCATCCGTTGAGTCCTAAGGAGCTTCCTTTTCTGTGCCATTCCCTGTCCTATGAAACACTTTTCACCTTTGATCTGGTGGGCCTCCACCCTTCTAATCTTCCAGAAATCAGAGCTGGCTATTTTCCCCAAGCACTGGAATACAGTAAAATTGATCTGTAAAGGAATGTGGGAAAGACCTTTGGAGATTGGGCAGACAGATGCTGCCAAGGGAACATTTAGATGAGACAGTATAGCCTGCAGCTGGATAGCAGGCAGGACAAGAGGCTTTGAAGAGACCCTCCCTAGTTTCTTGGCAATAAAGAAGATGCTGGTGGGGAGAGAGAGTTGTACTTTCAGACTTGCAAAATTCTGTGAATTTAGCATTACAATAAAGTAGCGTTATTTCATTGGATTATAATTCCTATCTAGTTTACTCTGGAAGACCTATAAACATATAAACTTTGGCTGGTTAGAGTGGAAACAATAATAATTTGTAGGGGCAAAAAGATGTGGTCAGTTATAATAATGGCCCTGAAACAAACTAGTTTTAGCTAGTTTTTCCTTTTTTTTAATTCACACTCTTCAGTTTTTGGCATACTATTTCTTATTTATTTTCTAGGCTATGTGGCTCACTTTAATGAAAACAGCCTGATATGTCCTTCCTGAAGAAACTGTTGTAGGAATTATCCTTGCCCTAAAAAAAAATCAGAGAAACAGTCAACTTATTTTTCTGCCCAGAACTTTGGTGAATATTTTCAAAAGAATAAAGTCTAACTGCATCTGTCAACATAGCATAATCTTATATTGGTACAATGTATTCAGTGTTGACAATACCAATTCTTCTTTTTCTTAGTTTTCTTTAAACCTGCAGAAATGTCTTGCAGCATCTTCTATCCCAGATCTCTATATTTTGATTATATTTCCTATTGCTATTACTCTCAAAAGTCAGGAAATGTGACTAATTGGGGCTTCTTCAAATTCAGCCTTTATATTCCTTGGACTGTGATTCTTGTGCTCTACACTTGTCTAGTCTTCTGAATGTAAGAAATGAGAAATGGCTTGTGAAATGAAATGTAAAGCACCTGCTATGAATTTTAGGCTGAACACTGCTTAGTCTGTATTGCAATTTCATTTCTGAAGAGTAATTGAGAGCACCCCCTAATTAGATCCCTGAAGAAAACTTTTTGCAAACTTGCAATAGCTGCTTTGAAATGCAAGGAAAAACTTATTATAATATTTTAATTAAATATTGCAAACTGTAACAATGCCACACTCACATAGCAACAGCATCTTCATAAAGCTAAGCTGCAGGGAAAATAGTCAGAAGAATATAAACTGTGAGAATATCCAATACAATAGATCAGTGGCGGCGAACCTATGGCACGCATGCCACAGTGGCACTCAGAATCCTCTTTGTGGGCACACGCACCATGGCCCCATCCTCATCAGCAGCCCCTCCATAGAGTCACCCCCAGGAGTGGCCCATGTGGAACAGCACAGCCAAGGACATGGCAGCCAGGCAGCAGGGACAAGACTCCCCAATGTGCACAGATGATGCTGGTGGATGCGGGTGGAGGGCATGGCCACCATGATACTGCAGGGTCACCTGGGCAATCTGCAGCAGGCCATGGAGGCAATGGGGCCCTGCAAACAAGCGGGGTGGAGCTGAGGGTGGAGTGGGGGTGGAGCAGGGGCAGGCGGCGGATGGGCTGGGGGGCGGGGTGGTTTTTGGACACTCAGTCTCAAAAAGGTTTGCAATCACTGCAAATATATTTATTAAACTTCAAAAACATAATTAGCATTCTTTTTAAAATGAAATGGCTTGTGATATTATATATAAAGTAAATAGCAATATGATTTGTACTATTATATAACAGAACAATATTACTTTTTTTTACATTATCCTCTGGGAGTGTATTATTTGGTAAAGAGAAGAACATTGAAACTTCTGATGTTTAACTGCCTATAAAACACCACATAAAAGATGGGGGAAGGGAATAACTCAAGGAAATTTTTTTAAAAAACACTAATATAGGGTGTAAAAGTAATAAAGTAAAACACCTAATACCTAAACTGTATCTAGAAACAGACACATAAAAGGAAAGAGATGGGGAGAGATGAGGAGAGAGAGAGAGAGGAAAAAAAAGAGAGAGAGAGAGAGAGAAAGAGAGGAAGGAAGGAAGGAAGGAAGGAAGGAAGGAAGGAAGGAAGGAAGGAAGGAAGGAAGGAAGGAAGGAAGGAAGGAAGGAAGGAAGGAAGGGGAGGAGGGACAGAGAATGATAGAGAGAGAGAAAGAGAGATGAGACTGTCGCAATGAAAAATTCTTCACTTTTTTGAATTATCAATTCATATTGGAATTTAATTCTGAAACAGCTTTGATCACACTTGTTAATGTGGTAAGCTTGGAATTTGTGTAGTAATTCCATTCTGGCTGTACCTGACATCTCAACAGCTTTTGGTACCATCAACCATGATACTTTTCTAGATCAGCCTAGGTTGCCCACTATAAGAAGTAAGTAATGATATCATGGCATTACAATACACTCAAGGCCATCATAACATATATCTGATTTCTATTTATTCATATCTGTCTGCATAGTTAATTAACATCAGTTTTTGATTGAGACAAATGATAAGATAGTACTAAAATCTGCAAAATCTAGTTCCCAGTGGTGTTTAACTCTCTACCATGCATGCAAATTATATACCTACTTCATTGCAAACTCTCTTGCATATGGATTAGCCCTCTTCTGTACTTAACTCTTCAGATTTTGGGGGACTATAATTTATTCTGGTTATCAAAGATTAGTCCTTCTATGGCATTATTGCAGGGAAACAAAATCTGCATCTAGATGGTGCTGAACCATCCACAATCACATGTAGCCTTCTCATAATGAGAATTATTGGGAATTGCAATTTGAAAAAAAATCTAGGTTGCCATGGGTTTGCCCTTTCTGTCTTCAAGAATATAGAAGTCAATGCTGCTAACATCGGATGTTCTTGCTTTGACAACAGATGGAAATGCAGCCATTTTCTCTATTGCTTTTAGAATTAGTTGCTGCTGGGAGGGGGAATAGGGATGAAAGTCCAGGGCCCAGAGCTGATAGTGTTTTGGCAGGCTGGAGAGCTGGGGAGGTGGGGAGAAAGCCCGCCACTTCAAGCTAATTGGGGAATGTGATTTATGACTGTTTATTGGAGGAGGGAATTGAACTTTGTTAATTTGTATCCAGGGGAGGGGAATTTAGTTTCTGGTTTCAACTATGTAGTGCCTATACTTAGTTTCTCGAATAAAAGATTCTTTAAGGTAAACAATGCCTAAAAGTTCTTTTGAAGAGTTTCATCTATCGGAACCATGACATAAATACTATTAACTGTTTCTTCTTTTCTTCTACAAATATAGACACAGCATCTTAACCTTGGCAGATTTCTTTAGAAACTGCATATTATAAATGGAATTCTTATGCTTGCTAGTTTAGGAGACGAGTTTTGGATTTAATGTTAATACAATATTATACACTGTGAAACCAATAATATGTTTAATAGCACATAAGCCAAATGTATCAAAGACTTGAGAAAAAAATGTTGGCACTATTTTCTAACCCCTAAGTGCAGGAAAAAAAAGAACCTCTCCCTTCCAAGAAGCCCCTAAGATTTCATTGATTTCTAAGATCTAGCAGAAAATTCTGATGAATTGTTTATTATTAGTTTAATAGAGTGAGTACCAACTGACAACATTTGCCTTGTGAACATTAAGAAGAAAATTCTGATCTGGTTAGCAATATGGGAGAGAAATGCAGGTCTCTTTCAACATGTCTTCAACTCAAACCTTTTATATAAATCATGCTTTGTATGCTTTTCTCCTTAGGAATCATAGGAGAAAAAAACCCACCTCAACTTACTCCTCAACTACGGTGTTTTGAAGTAATCCTCAGTTAAATGGGTAAATTTTGAGGCACTCTTTAGTGGATTTTTTTCTCGTCAACTATAAATACGGCTGTATTTTTGTTGTACTTTTACTTGATCCCACTGATAACTGAAGTAAGTCTATAACATGGTCATGAGTCACCCAAAAACTGAGCTGCCTTCCTGAAATATATCACCACAAATATAAATGTATGTGTGCAAACACAGAAAAGATCCTTATTTCCTCTGACACACCTTATTTCCTCTGACACACCTTAACTTGTAACAACTGATCTGTGGTAGAAAGAGAAAAGGAAGCTAAATGTGTGTGTGTATGTGTGTGTGTGTGTATGTATATATATATATATATATATATATATATATATATATATATATATATATATATATATATATATATATATGGATATAATTTTGAGAGGGGATACTAAGGTCTGCACTTTCCATGGACACCAATATTTTTGTAGCATGGTAAGTTTCTTCTCTTATTAAATATGCATAGCTAAGTTATAGCTAAAGATGCAATGGGAGGGCTTCGATTTTCTTTATGTTGCCATCAGGGAATTGCTAATGGGAAAAAAGATTTCTGAAGGCAATTATGATGCATTTTAACTTCCACACTCCACAGGTGGCTGAACCTTGAGAAAACTAGCAATTTCCTGCTTTGAATTGCTCAGAGAAGGGATGAATATGAGCCTTGAACACCGTTCTAGGCTGCTGTGATTTGAAGATCATGTTGTAGCAAGTGCTGTTCTGCCTAATAACACACAACTGACCTGCCTCGCTTTTATTCACAGTTCCTTTTAGAAAACATTCTCTTGTGCTGTCTGACCTGAAAGTAAAATATGCCCCTAAAATATACACGACTCTTTCAGTAAATTGTTTTCTCACACCTATAGAACAGAAGTGTTCATACCCAAGAATTTAGGATGTTGTAACCTTTCCAGTTCTCTCTTTTTTTAAAAAAAAAAAAATCTTTTTTTCCTCTTGTGGTTTGGGAAAGTCATACCTTTTCAGGTTTGGTTCTCCACCTGTATCAAAGACAAAAGGGTAATTTTCTTCATGAAGCAGCTGTAAGGGGTGAATACTATAAAGATTAAAAGCACTCTGCAAATTTAGATGGCCATAAAAATGACAAATAGTAGGTTAGCAATTCTAAGAGCTGGCAAGAAGAGTCAGTTGCCTGGCCAGGTGGAACCTTTCGGATGACTTCATCTCTCCTTCAAAAATAGGTTTTTTTTAAGAGAGAGAGAGGGGGGGGGGAGGGAGGGAGAGAGGGAGAGGGAGAGGGAGAGGGAAAGAGAGAGAGAGAGAGAGAGAGAGAGAGAGAGAGAGAGAGGAAATAAGCAGGAAACTGGTAGAAATCATTGAAGCTTCACTGGTGCAGGGAGAAATACATAAGTTAATTTAAAAAGGACAGATGACTGCCATTGTTCAGCTGCTCACTTAAAGCACAATTGCTGAAGCTAACTTCTCCTTCTCTCCCCCAACAAAATGAAGGGGGGTGGGAAGCTTTTATAAGAAGAAAAGTTGAGCAAGATTACATTGTCAGATAATAAAGCATCTTAGTCCCTACTCTTGCAGAAATATAATAGCATGAAGATGTTCAGAACTCTCCTGCTATGATCCAATAAGAAATTAATTTTTGCAACAAAAAGGTACAATCTAGAAGAATATCAGATATTAGATTTGGTGGCCACTTTCCACTGAAAAGTGTAATGCACCAAACAAATAAAAATTAGTTACAAATTCCACTTACCTTAGGACATATTTACATGTCCAACCCACTTAATCTGCCATCCTATGGAAGGAGCAGGCAACATGTTGCCTTCTATATGTTTTAGACAGTAACTACTATAATTTCTGAATTTACGTACTTCAGTGTACAACAGATTATCAACCACTGTCCAATGGAATTCCTTTCTTATGCCTTAAACTAGCCTAGAGAAATGACTGCTTGTGGAAAATGGGCTCCCAGATGATACAAGTAAGTAGAACTAGCTTTCCAGGAACTTACAAACTTAGAGAAGACAAAAGGAGATGTTTTAGACATAGCTTATGTTTCTCTGTCTGTCTGACTGTCTGCTACAAGCTGCAGTTTTCAATTGGATTACACTGTTCTTTTTCTCCAGTTAAGAAATCAGAACATTCACAACATCATTAGTTTATACTGAAAGACACAATATAGGGCATTTTTCATGTATGTACGTGCAATGTGCAGGGTAGAACTATAATCGACAATTATGTCCCTTTGCCTTCCAGGCTACTGTTCTGATGTCTGTTATGGATTTGGAAGATGGAAAAGAGACGCGCAATGCATTCACTAGATTTATAGGGCAGTGATAGGGTCCCTTTGCTACCATAACTGCACCAACACACCAAATCCTTTGAATTAAAAGCCAGAAAAGAATTCAAAGTTGTCATTGATATCAATTACTGTGTTTGAAGGGACAATTTGAGAGAGAATGTTTCCCTGTGAAGCTTCGCAGTCAGCACCACTGCCATTATTAAAGCCTGTGTATTCAGCTCCTGACTGTGATAAATGTACCATCTAGTCACCTGCTGTATTCTGTCTGAGTTCTGTGGGCTTGTCAGTATTAATTGCAGGGTTCTTGGGTCAGAGATCACCCATCCCAGATCCTGTCAATACATATTGCAGCTAGCAAAGTGCTAAATCCAGAGATGACAGCTGGCAGAAACTGGAAGTGAATTAAAAACAGCTTTGCCAGGCCTGCAAATTTCATAAGAAAGGGGCAGCCCCTTTGAAAGGGTTGTCACAGGTCATTCTTATCCTGAGCTGATTTCTGGAGATGGTGGGACTTAGCAAAACTATTCTTTAGTATTTCTTTGCTCCTGAAGATCATCAGTGGTGATACTTGGGGAGCAAATCAGCACAGCAAAGAACAGGCATCCTGTGGGTGAATTGGAAGGAAATGAATCATCTGACATTTTCTTCTGATCATATTAATGCATTTAATTGAGCCATTGGAAACTGAACTGTTTCTAGAAAACTGGCCAAGTCAGGCATGGGGGAAAGACAGATGGAAATTGGGCATCCTGAAAACATCACAAACTGTGCTTACTTAAAGCAGTGATTGTTCAGAGTATTTCCGGTGCTAGCTAAAGCTGCAAATAATGATAACTACTGCCATCCATTCCACATGAAACTGTATATTTGCAGCAAAGCAACTCTTCATTTTTTTCTTCTCCTTTCTCTTTGCAATTTTAACTGTGGACTGAATGGTATTACAGAGGAAGAGAAACTTCAGATGTGTATGTTATTACTCAGAAATAAGCATTATTTCACTGTTGAAGCAAAGCATGAAATGAACATTTAGCATTCTGAATAATTCTATCTGCTCAGCCTCTGATGGTTGATATGATTGGTATATGTGTTTTACAAAGAGGAAGCCACAGATTCTGCAACAAGCAATGCAAACACTAATGCTGCACCTCTTTGTTATCTAACCCTCCATCCACTCATGTTTTCTGGGTCATTTGTGGCCTCCTGTAGCTCCAGGGTCATGGACATCTAACTGAAATCTAGTTCCAGCTCCAGTACTATTTCAGCAGGAAGCAAATTGTCAGGGACCAAAAGCATGAATTGGGGTGGATATCTTTGTCAGAGTTCAAAAGAACATTTCAGTCTGAAATGAGATACAATGACAAAGCCATTCATATAGGTTTGGCCCTGAAGGGAATTACTGACCTCTGATGTCCTATTTACTTGTCCCAAACCTTTTATCCTCTATGCTTCATTTTACCTTTTTTCAGGTTTGAAGTATTAACCCTATTTCTTTTGTTTATGCCTTTCAGCTTAATCTGCTGAGAAAGCAACTAGCTGCATGACTTGGATGGATGCAGTTATGCTGAATTCAGCTTCTTCTTCTCATGTTTCTTCTTTCTGTTAGAATGGAAAGTTTTCACAAGTGTTTTGTAATCATTGTATAACGCTTTGTTCCTAAGAACACTGCATTTTTGAATGAATTTTGTCAATTTTTTTATTGCAGATCATAGTTTAGATATATAAAGTGGCTAGTTTTATGAAACCATTTCCTGGGTTCCAGTGTCTTGGAGTAGCTGAAAACTGATATCTGTCATTCACATTCAAATATTGTATGCCTACAGTAAATTACAGTAAATTAGTATGGAATCATAATACTATATGAACTTATGGAGTAGCCAACTTTCTCCATACAATATTTTTTCAGATTATTTTAGAATTTATTGAAAGAGATGTTATTATTCCATCAGTATATTTGAAATATCACTTTATTATTGGTTATCCTTGATTTATGCTGACTTTTAAGAGATCAGTGTTTAATACTTAAGGATTTATCTATTTTATCTTTTATTTGATATTTATACATTATCTTGTAAGACATATTTTAATAACAGAAAGGAGAAATTGGTCCTTATATATACCGTAATCCCTTTCAAGGCATTTTCAGATGCATTTTCAGTGAAGGTGACAGACATGGTTCTATCCAGCTACTTTAAATAGCCCTTAGGAAATGAAAGAAGGAATAAAGAGCTATTTATTCAGCTATTCATTTCTTCAGCTGAATGAGATGTCAAATGTTTCTCATAATAATATTTTAAACAAATATTTTTTAAAAATATTTTTCCTGCACACTATTAAAGCATAAATATAAAGGTAAAGGAAAGAACAATATAGCTGCCTCCAAACCATCTAAGAGACAACTTATCATAAGTTGTAATAAACCAATGCAGAAAATGGCTTCCCCGGCCTAAAAATAAAAACTTCCAAGAAATGATTAAAAGTTCTCTGATAAATTACTTTTTAAGCTCCTATGCTCCTACATCTATTTAAAGATTTGATTCAAAAATTAAATTTAAAGAACTGATTTAATTATATCTTTCTCAAATCAAATTTACACCTCCAAAGCTACAGTACATAAAATTTTGTCTTCCCACATCCCATGAGTGGCAGCAACGAGGTCTTTGATTATATTTTCCTTACTCCGTATTTCTCCCAAATGAGCAATAACCATAGAACTTGTTTCTGTTTAAGACAATTCCTGCCATTTGTTCTCAGAACATATTATGTTTGATGTGAACATGAATTTACATTCTATAAGTAATAAATTGTACTTCCTCTCTTCCATTATTTCCTTAGTTTGAGACAGATGATACATTTTGTAATCCATTGTTGCATTAGCCAGGCCATCTTTTCACTGCCTTAAAACCCTTTTGAGTAAATGGCATTTTTTTTTTTTTGTAATTCTAGACAAATGTAGATGGTGACTTTTGCAGAGTTTGCAAACCATGTAGATGATGGAGTTCAAATAGTCTGACTATTTGCTATCTGCTGCTTTCAACCTCATAGGTATTAATCATCTTGTTTTTGTAATACAAAATACATGGGAATGTTCTCTGCGCAATTCTGCTTGAAATGAATACAAACTTTGCATTTGTTACAGTCTTTATTCAGATCAATTAGATTTTCTGTGGGAAAAATTCCTGCTGGATTATGCACAAAATCACTAAAGCCATCTCTTAAAGCACCCGTATTCTTAGTGTCATCAGCAGAAGAAAGAATGAGAGAAGCCAATAGCAGCTGTCTTATAAAAAGTTATTCCCAAAGAAAAGTCTTCTTAATATAAACAAACAAGAAATATTATTTGTTAATCTGCAGTAGCCAATAATGCCCAAAGTCCTATGATGATGTAATATCATGGGACATTTATTTGGTATGCTTCAGCATCTTGTGCTTGGCAATCAAACTAACTCTGTTCTTGGCCATTCTTTTCAGCTTCACACTACTATAATGTAATGCTTTAGGTATAGTGTTAGGTGCCAAGATTCTTTGGATTTACTTGCCCAATTTTTAAAACCAAGCAACTCCCAGAAGTTTGTTTCATTAAAAAAATTAGATCCTGACACGTTTGTTCTGCCCAACCACCATGGACAGACATGTTCATAGGCCTTTATAAACTTCTTGTATAATGCTAGGTATTTTTTTTTTGTGTGTATAATCCACCTTGTAAACCAAAAAATATTTGGGATGGTTCAGACAGCTAGTAAATATAAGTACATTTTGTCGTTTATCTATATAAAATAAATCTCTTGTAGAAATATAGCACAGGAATAAGATACCATAAATGCCGGCGTATAAGACGACTTCCACAAATGTTAAAATCGGCGCCAAAGACGGGGGTCGTCTTATACGTTGAGTCGTCTTATACGCCGGAAATACTGGTAGTTTCCGGCATATAAGGTGACGTTCTAGGAATGCGACTCGGCGACAAAGACGGGGGTTGTCTTATATGCTGGGTCGCCTTGTACGCCGGCATATACGGTAGTTCTTTTGGATGTTAGACTTTATTTGGACAAAACAAAACACCAAAGAACCGTGTCCTCCAGTATGCTACTTGATGAAATGAAGATAATTTGCTAGAGAATATATCTTATAAAATTCCTTCCCATTTCACCCATGTCAGCACTTTTAACTCAGCCTTCAAACTGTTTGATCCGCTAAGATAATGTGAGAGTATAGCCTACTTGACACATTAATTCTTACATAAAAGGAACTTAGGAATGTACATAGCCTGTTTCTCCCCTGTGCGTCTGCCTGGTTGTTCATTGTTCAAAGAGCCTTTGGAGAGCAACAGAATTCTGACTCCCTGTTAATTGACTGCATTTTCAGAGTTTGCATTTTCATCAGTGAAAATGATCTAGCCAGCACATTCTTAGAGCCCCCTTCCACACATTCAGGCGAATATCATACAGTTTGTGAGGAACTGCAATAAAGTAATATTGCTTTCTTGGCTGTTGCCCATTCATTAATCAATAGCACCAAGCCTTACTTTTTCTCTCCCACCTTTCTGATCTGCCAGATTTCCCGTTAGCTAGTTATAACCAATTGAGCATTTATATATATATTCCTCTATGCTATGCTTTTTCTTTTATTTGTAAGTTCCCTATTGCCTTAATCAAGCTTATGTTGAGCCTGGCAGTCTTGGCAAGTTTGCTCAGTTTTAATGAAAGGTGAATTTTTTCTCCCCAGGCAGCTTCATCTCTGTTTTTTCCAGCTCAAATTCAGACTTTTTCAGTATTGCATTATTTAAAAACACATACACTAACTTTCCATCTTTGTACAATAACCAGACCTAACATATTGTCTTCTTTCCTATTATCACACTCTTTAATTTTTCCAAGGCTTCATCAGGCCATTTCTGCAGTGTCCTATTATAGATTAAATAAGGTGCTACAATCAGGAGATGCAAAACAGTTTCCCGTAGAGGCTGATTTCCATTTAAATATACTTTTCTGGATAATTTTTATTACTAATCCAACCATAGTGGAGACTAGTAATTACAACCAAAAACTTTCACTCACAGGGACTGAGGAAATGGGGATCTATCACACTACATAAAGGATCAGGAAGTAATTGTCCAACATTTTAACATTAAGACTAAATGGAATGAAGAGTAAATATGTCAGTGTTATTAGCCCATATAATTAAAACGAAACACTAAATGTTATCAAAAGTTTTTTTCCATTATAGGAGAATATATGTATATGTAGAATATATGTTTGCTTGCAGACATTTCATTACTCAACTATGCTTGAACACGATCAGAACTTGAGCATGAGCACCGATGATGTTGGGTAATGAAACATCTCCAATCAAACAAGCAAACTCAGAGAGAGCCAAGGACCAAGAAGTTGTATTTTTTTTTCAACATTACAACAGGGCAGTTTAAATATTCAATGTAACAACCGTAAAGAGAAATACATATATATAATTGTCTTTGACGTGTTGTTAAATGAGATAAAGCAAGTCTAAGCCTATTTCTAAATAGTAGATAACAAGGCTTAAACAGGAGACTGCAATATCCATAACTTTTTGTATGTTTCTGGGAATTTATGACTGGATTTTTGGAGCGGGGGCCAAAGTGCTAGGCAGACTTTTGATAGGATATAACAAAAGAACAAAACTTTGTATACATCTTCCTGACTGCTGCTTCTTATGTCTGTTAGTTGATAGAAAAACGAAGGATCACGTATAGGGATTTTAGACTTAATAACTTAATTCCTTCTCTCCACCCCACCCCACCCGCCAGACTATATACACTGCTAATTTAAATGCAAAATTCTACCATGATGCTAATGAAGATGAGAAGGCACAATGGTGATAGCTTTGCTTTCAAACAGCAGCTGTTGTGACCTGGGATGCTGGGTCCTTAGCTTGGTGACATGTCATTTCTCCAAAGCAAGGCATATAGCAAATATAATAGTATAAAATAATCAAATTATAATACACAGAAAGGATAATCAATAATGTCTCCTAAGGGCATAGTGATAAATATAAAGCAGCTTGGAATAAAATGATCTTCTGAAGCCATCTGTACTTTCTAAGGGGAGGGCATTTTAAAAGGATCAAACCACCTTCTTGCCGTCTCTTACTTCCTATTGCTGATTTCTCTCTTTTTTATTCTGCTACCTTATGTTCCTGCTTAACAGATTGAAAGCAACAGACCGGATAATAATGTGGTAGAAGGCTAAGACTGTAACAAAGGCAAAGCCATAATTAAACCAGAAGCTTCTGGTCTTCCCTGATAATTTGGCATTACTAAAGAGATATGCTTGCTTTTCAGAGTTTTAACTTTGTGCCTAATTTAGTGATAATTCATCTTTGAATTTTAATACTGTTATTTCTCTTGAAAAATAATGCTTAATTCCTCTGGGTTTCAACTAGAGACCTTGCATGTAATGTTGGGGATCCAGTGCAGTACAATACTAAATGTTGGACTGGCAGACTGGCACCAGGTTTAAGGCCACCTTCAGCCATAGACAAATTGACTAGTCCTATTTTCTTGGCCTAGCCTGCTTCATAACTGGAGGAAGGTCTAGGAATGTCATCTCAAACTTTTTAGTCTCAAAGGGAGCTACCGGATACCTACCAGTTTTTAATCTGCATTGAATGATTCTAAGCAATATTTCGTTCACGTGTGAAATTAAGGACATTCTTTGATAGCTTAAACTCTTGTTCTTCATATTGATATGTACACTGTGACCTCTTTCAATTTGTTAGCCAGGGAGTGATTGTCCAGATTTACAGGTATAATTTTATTAGAATCTTTACTGATTCTTCTGTTGCTGTTTCTATATTTCTGTAGTTGTCTACATATTCCTGTAGACTTCTGATTTAGTAATAACTGGAATGCTAATCTAACATAATCTTCTAGTACTAAAGATTCCTGTAAACACAGATATATGGCCACAACTGAGAGCAGGATTTCTGCTGCTAAGCAAGTCCATTGTTAGGTGAGTCAGGCCTCAATTTATGACCTTTTTGCTATAGTTGTTAAGTGAATCACTGCAGTTGTTGAATGAACCATGTAGTCATTAAATGAATCTGGCTTCCTCCATTGACTTGCTTGTCAGGATCTGGCTGGCAAGGTCTCAAATCACATGACCCCAGGACACTGCAAGCATAGTAAATATATGCTAGTTGCTAAGTGCCTGAGTTTTGATCATGTGACCATTGGGATGTTGTGACAGCCATAAGTGTGAGGAACTTTTTCCAGTGCTGTTGTAACTTTGAACAGTCACTAAACCAAGGGCCTGCAAATATATTCTAAGGTATCTTGGATACTGACATCTTTATTTGCAGAATTTCAGTATACATCTCTCAATTTTGGTCTTCTTTAAATCAGTTATTTTCTGTCCTTTAACATATCGATTCAAGACTGGAACATCCTTCTGAGTTTAGGAATCTTTGAGATTCCACCCCCTTTTTCCCATGTCTGTTTCCATCTTTACAAATGTTGTAATACTGCTTCTTGTCTTTTCTTGCAGCTGTCTGGATTTTTTTTGTTTTTTGTTTTTTTGGTTTAAAGTTCTTCCTGAGATCTTTGCCTTTCTTGGGTTCAGTTTCTTTTCTTGGCAATTTCTACTGTCTTTTCTGACATGCAGTTTGCTTTCTTTGGCAGCCTTTTCTTGCATTCATCCTTAATAACCTTTTTTAAAAAAATTCATTCTTCAGTTCCTCTGGTTCTCTGTCAATGAGGCTAAGCACTTCAAAGTGATTTCTGGCATTCTACTTGAACATGGTTAGTCTATGCTCTAAAATCATATCATGGAAAGCAATTGGCTTTGTTCTGACTTAGCCAGACTTGGAACTTGCACATGAAGAGTTCATGACTTGTTACATAGTCAGCCCTTGACACATCTTTGCTTTTAGTTTTTAGTTAGGAAGTAAGTTCTTCCACTTCCTTGCATGGCAGATAATAATAATCAAAATATAGTAATGATAATTTTGATAAAGATGTCCTGTCCTTTCATGACATCCCAACTATTGTAGCTCATCTTGTTACATTGATAGAGGTGGCCTGTAGGCCTTGAGTCAAAACAATCTGGTTGGCTTCGGATTATACTATAAAGTGACAAATCTGCAAAACGCACTATAACTGGAAAGCCAGTTTGATCCATGAGTTAAGGCACCAGGCTAAAGAGCTGGAGGCCATGAGTTCTAATCCTGCCATATTTATGAAACCTAGGCAACCTTGGGCCAGTCATTTTCAGCCTAACTCAACCTCACAGGGTTGTAGTTGTGGGTAAAATAAGAGGAGGAAGGCGTATTGGATATGTTTACCTCCTTGAGTTATTTGTAAAAACAATAAAGGCAGGATATAAATAAATAACATTTAGACTGCAGAAATACATGTAGATTAGTCATTAATCCAGTATGTTGTAGTCTCATTTTATAGAAACCTAGAGTTACTGAGTCAAACCTCTTGATCTATCTAGACAAGTAGACATTGTCAAGAGTGATGGGCCACTGTCCTCTAAGACCAGACAGGTGCTGTGCCACTGAGTTTGTAGTTTTCTGGACTCTCTATGGTCTATTTTTGCCAGAACCATCCAAAGCATTCACCAATAATCACATTTTTGTGCTGTACTGTGCTCTTTTCCATAACATTTGCTTAGCACTATTGGAAAAATGACAATAAGGTAAGGTCTGGGGAAATGTAGTGGATATTGTTGGGCTACACTTCCATTTCCTATGATTACTGAAAGGCCAACAGTTGCCTGGTCATATAATAATGCCCTGCACTGCTCCAATACCTGAATTCCTGTTATTCCACAAGGTATAAATGCATGGTGAAAACTTCCATAAACATGAAAACCGAATGTCAGGATATTCATAACTTTTTTTCACCCTTTATTTTTTCCTGTTCTTATATTTTAAATTTGGTAGAAATTTAATCTTTAAAGATTGGAATAATCATAGCATTTTTCTGCAAGGTTACTGCATTAAATCACCAGGCTTCACAACAGATTGATAAACAGTGTGAAAATGAAAAGCTGGGTAGAAAATCCATAGATATTAATAATGGCAGTAAAGTAAAATCAGAAAAAGATTCATGTCTCTAGTCTAATGGTAACATGGAGATGCCTTACAAAAGACATACATAGGCTATAAAAGTACAGAGTTCTTTTTCTTTTCTTCCTAATTATACACATCAGGAGCTGTTGGGTGCATAGATTTCATCTTCAATCAGTTACCAAAGGCCTATGTATTATCCATATAAACAGACCTCAGAGAAGTCCATCATAAAATGTAGCATTTGTAGAAAAGCACAAAGATCATAACAATAATGATGAATTTTTTAATGAATTAAAGAGAGACCCTAATATCAGAGATACATTTTGCTGCACATACCATAGGATACTTGACATAATTAGGAGGTATTACTTTATAAATAAATATATTCATAAAGTAAGTTTATAGCTATTTATATTGATAGAGGTGTAGATAAAAAATATCAGTATCTTAATAGTACAATTAAAATCAAAGGAAAAATTAAAATCAGTATCTTCAAAATTATACAATCCAGTTGTTATGGAGCAATGGGCTCTAAACAGGCCTTGGATGATTATATCAAGGCTAATATTAAGGCCACACTTGGAATACTGCATCCAGTTTTGGTCACCACGATGTAAAAAAGATGTTGAGACTCTAGAAAGAGTACAGAGAAGAGCAACAAAAATGATTAGGGGACTGGAGGCTAAAACATATAAGGAACGGTTGCTAGAATTGGGTATGTCTAGTTTAACGAAGAGAAGGACAAGGGGGGACATGATAGCAGTATTCCAATATCTCAGGGGCTGCCATAAAGAAGAGGGAATTAAGCTATTTTCCAAAGCACCTGAAGGCAGGACAAGAAGCAATGGGTGGAAACTAATCAAGGAGAGAAGCAACCTAGAACTAAGGAGAAACTTCCTGACAGTGAGAACAATTAATCAGTGGAACAGCCTGCCTCCAGAAGCAGTAAATGCTCCAACACTGGAAGTTTTTAAGAAGAGACTGGACAGCCATTTGTCCGAAATGGTGTAGGGTTTCCTGCCCGAGCAGGGGGTTGGACTAGATGACCTCCAAGGTCCCTTCCAACTTTACTACTACTATTATTATTATTATTATGAACAAATACCCCAAAACAATATATAGCCATTTCAAATAAAGAAGAGCAAGAAAGGAATTTTAAAAAACCCTTACAATTCAAAAAAATAAACAAGCAAGGGTGAGATATAGCTACCAGGTTTTCAATCCTGAAAAAATAAATTTATATCACTATTATTACAAAGATACTTCTAAGCAGAATTTAGCCATCCTTCTAATTCTTCCTATAGACAATTCACAAGTAGAAAAAAAATGCATTTGCTCAACCCGATATGCCCAGCAATAACCCATTATTGAGATTGGCTGCTATGATTGGTACATAGGCTGGCGCAAAAAAATATAGGAAACATGGGAAATATGAGAAACATGGGGAAGTCTTCTGTGCAGGAATATTTTTATACCTCTCTTTCAGAATCTAAGATGGAAAGGTATTCAGTCTAACAAAGGAAAATGTACAATATACTTATAAGAGAATTGGCTAGAACAGGGGTTGGCAAGCTGAAACACTGAAAGAGCTACTTGGACCCATTTTCTCACAAAAGAAAAAACTGGGAGCCGCATAATGTGTGCGCACGCGCACGCACGTGCGCACAGAACAGGAGGCTTGATTTAAAGAGTGGAGCCTAAGGTGAGACTTGTACCAGCTCTGCCCCTCATCCAGCTCTGTCCTGGCTTCTCCTCCCCTCGGAAAGACTGCTCTCCCCCCACCTCACGCTCTCCCTCTCTGGGACTTTCTTCTTTCTGCCTTTTGGTGTGAAGGTTCCCAGGAAGCGGAGGAGGAGGCCGATGGGGAGAAGGAGCTGCGGGCTCACCCATCTCAGCCTGCTGCAGGAGGCTGGAGTTGAGGTTTCTGGCTCGCTCTGGGAGGGGTGCTCAGAAAAGAGAGGATGAGAAGTGGAAAATTGGGGAAGGGACGTCTTCCACCTTTCTGGGGTTCTTTCGCTGGGAGGGTGAGGAAGCAGCAGTTGTGCTCTGCAGGAGGTGGGAGCAGACGGCCTCTCCTTCAAGCTCATCTCCAGCCGCAGCAGCAGACCCATCTGGTGCTGTTTACATGGCCGTTCATCTGCATGACTGAGATAGGCAGCAGCCCCAACTCTGGTCTGGGGAAACGAGAGCAGAGCAGGATGGCACTGCCTTTCTCAGTCATGCGGATGAACAGCCATGTAAATAGCACCAGATGGCAGTAGCTTTGGCAGCGGTGGTGGCCACTGCAGCATTGTCGGGGGTCCCTGCTGCCCCCGGCCCGGCCGCTGCCCCGCCACATCCTCAGCCACTTCACTGTCGCAAGAGGAGGGCGTAAAGACTGGGTGCACCATGGGCGGCCATGCCGTCAATGGGGAATGCCACTGCGGGGACGAGGGGAAGGTCCCGATCTGCTGCCAGCCCTGCCACCCTCGCAGCCAGAGGTCTCCTTCTCCTACAGCACTGAGGGCAGCGGCGGCAGGAGGGTGAAGGGGTGCGGCTACCCGTTCGCCGTCTCTTTGGCCTCAGTGCCACCGGCAGCAGCAGTGGGAGGACGGCCAAGAGGACCACGCAGCAGTGGGTAAAGGGCCAGGCAGGCACCGTGGGGAAATCCGCTGCTCGTGAGACAGCCGAAAGGCGCAGGCGGAGAGGGGAAGCTCTGGAAGACCCCAGGCGCCCCCTCCCGACCACCATATGCAGGAGAGAGGTTTGTGGGCAGTCCCACAAACCAAAGAAGTTCAACCAATCAATTCAAATTTCATGAGAAGTTTGATTGGTTGAACTTTTTACGCCCACTTTTTTTTTCAGACTGCACATGGTGGCTGAGGACAGGGAGCCGCAGGAGACAGCTGAAAGAGCCACATGCGGCTCCGGAGCCGCGGGTTGCTGACCCGTGGGCTAGAATAATGAGTCAACTCTTCAGTCATAATGATGCCAAAAAACCTGAAATCTGCATCATGATAACACTGTGCAAACTTTGTCCTTTTATCTTTTTTCTTTTTACAATATCATGCATATTCATGTGAACAGCGGGGTGTATATCACAGTGTTATGAACTAAGTTTCATTACTTTTTCCTCTTGCACCCTACCATGGATGTTCATGGATCTGTTGGGGAATTGTTTTGTATGTTGGCATGTAGAACATGTTATATTTCTGAGGCTGCTTACTCCTATCTTTGTTGAGAAAGCAGCCAACCTCTCTGAAAAATTAGTATATTAGTAGGGGATTGTCTGAAAGATTTATTTAAAAAATTGTGATATGCCATGTATTCATGTAATACAAAGTGTAGCCAATCATCCCACAATCCTTACAGGGAGTTTTGTACAATCTCTGTAAAGCACAATGAGCTGTTGTAAGAAAGCAGGCATAGCACAGAAGAGTTTTCATTCAGAAATGCCTTCAAATTACTTACAAAAATGCAAAGCGATAACATCCACAGTTGAATTTCAGCTTAAGAGTCTTGCCCAAATTTCAATTTTCAAAATTTGCTGAAGATATCATAGCACGTCAGTGTATGTCAAACACATAGTATGCATAGTATAGAAATGTTTGACTGCAGATCAAATACAGATTGATGAAGGGAAGTGAAAAGAAAAAAATGGTAGGTATTACATTTTATGCATGTTAACTTCAACACGTACCAATTCAACTAGAATAAAAACTTGCCTGCAATGATCTATTTAGTGCTTTGTGTTTCAGTCTCTGTTTGTCTTATGCTCCTTTTCCCAGCCACCAGTCCCAAATGACAGGATCTTTTCTGTCAGTTTGTGCAGGTGCAACAATAGGCATCAGTTTCCATGGATCCTATTAATATTCAAAGTTTATGGCTGCTGGGGAATCTTAAAGCTGAAGAAAAATATGTTATCTCTCTTCCAAGTGGCAGAGAAACAATTAAAGTCTTTTAAAATGCTATAGAGTCTGTCAGCCATGCAAAGTTTTGTAGAGAGCCATAAGAATTAAATTAGGCCCAGTTTAAGAAAGATAAGAAATTAATTGAACGTTTTAGAAGTCTGGTGGAGGAAAATAACTCTTTCCTCCTAGATGTGAGCATTCCATTTACAACATATAATAACATAGTGCAATTCTCTTCTTCTCCTTCCATAGATTCAGGTATAGATCTACTCAGGATCAGCTTTGTTGGACCCTGTTAAGTGTTTGAAGAGTGTAGTATCAACTGAGATATGGATAGAGATGTTTCCGCAGGGGTAATAGGACTTGCCATAAACTGAGTACCTTGGGATAAATGCTTAAGATGTGAAGAGTTTGAATATAATGCAGGGGATTTCTGAAATACAGCAATGCATATGACCATTATGACTTTATATCATTTAGTGAATGAAACTGCAGCAATGTGGTTCCATATCATGGTCCTTGTAGACCAGTGTTTTCCAACCTTGTCAGCTTTAAGTCGGATGTTCTTCAGCTCCCAGACTTCCCCATGGCTAGTTGGCTGGGGAATTCTGGGAGTTGAAGTCTACCCGCTTTAAAGTTGGCAAGGTTGGGAAACACTGTTGTAGAGAATAACTATAGGGCAATAGTCCTCAATTATTTATGTGCAGCAGTATGTAAGATTAATTCCCGATGTAAATCTGGAAAATTTGTCCCCTGGTGGCAAGATCCTTACTTGGCTGATCTCTTTTTGTAAGCTTATAAAGAATGAAATATTTCATAGTATATTTTATTCCTCAGAAATGGTTTTTGAAGGAACAAGGTGAAAAAGTGAGCTAATTATGGAAAAGAACTCAAACTTCACTATAATTCTGAGGAACCATTATCTCAGTAGGCTTTCTGTCATTCAGTGGCAGATACTAAGTGGCTACATATTGTATGATTTTTGTCATTCAGAACTAACAGAAAGTGTCATCTAAATATCTCTCATAAAGGAAAGCTTCTTCAACCTGGCATTGCTTGGTTGTACTGTTGTTGATTATACTTATGAGAGAAACTAGTTGGGCTGAAATAAGGAACATATTCACACATAAGATTTACTTAATAGATTTTTTTTTTTAAGAGGAAAAAATAGGATTTTAGCATTTCATGTTGCAGTTTAGGAGGGGTTTTTTTTGGTCCTGATATGATAAACAAGAAAATTGCTTCTCCCCCATCCCTGGAAGGAATGATAGAATAGCTAAGGAGAACTGATAATTTATTTCTTGTTTTATAAAGAATCAGCACTTTTCAAGGGGATATGCACACCATTTTTCAAAATTTGAGTCAATCTTCTAAAGAAGTTGCCTATAGATCATAATCAGATTTGTCTATGGCAGGCTCTTTTATGACTCGTGGACTTCAACTCCCAGAATTCCTGAGCCAGCCATGCTGAGGGGAAAGGGAGAGTTTCCAAGCTGAGCCATGCTGGCTCAGGAATTCTGGGAGTTGAAGTCCACGAGTCATAAAAGAGCCAAGGTTGCCTACCCCTGGTCTAGGGAGTGTATCTATCACAGTGCAACGAAAATCATTCATTTTTCAGATCTGTCCGGGATAGTAGACATCTGTCCTCTAAAGCAATGGAAAAATGATAAAAATGATAATCAAAATGTGATGGGCAAAGAATGAGAGTCTGTTTCAGATTACATATGGGTGAAAAGAGAATGAAAAACACTGGAAAAAGAATAGTTTTTATGTAGTTTTTTTTAAAATTAATAAAGAAGTGTTACCTTAGATATGATCTATCACACAGCAAGGCAGATTTAGAGAGTTAGGATACAGGTAGCCCTCAATTTATGACCAGAACTGAGCCCAACGTTTCTGTTGCTAAGTAAGACAGTTGTTAAGTGAGTTTTTTATGAATTTTGTTTCCATGGTTGTTAAGTGAATCCCTGCAGTTGTTAAGTTAGTTAATACAATTGTTAACTGAATCTGGTTTCCTCATTGACTTTGTTTGTCAGAAAGTCGCAAAAGGTGATCACATGACCCTGGGACACTGCAACCATCATAAATACAGGCCAGTTGCCAAGCTTCTAAACTTTAATCTTGTGACCACAGGGATGCTGCAGTGGTTCTAAGTGTGAAAAATAATCATAAGTCACTTTTTTCAGGGCCATTGTAACTTCAAATGGTCACTAAATGAATTGTTGTAAGTCCAGGGCTACTTATATGCATTTTTAGAAAAAATATTTCAGAAAGCAGTTTAAAAATATCAGACCAAAAATTTAAATAAATATAACAACAACAAATACAAACACTTAAATAGTGATTAGTGGCTAGGGCCAATGGAAAGGAAGGGGGAAATGAGCTATCAAAAGTTCCTTCCAGTGGTGGGATTCAAATATGTGAACAACCTGTTCTCTGTGTGGATGCCGCTTCCGGAAGTCCATTCTGGGTCTGGGCAACAAAAAATAGCTACTGGTTCTGCCAAAGTGGTGCAAACTGGCTGAATCCCATCACTGGTTCCTTCTTAAACTAGTGTTTGGTTTTACTCTTTCAGTTTATTTTAGGATATCCCTTTTTCGTACTTATATTCTGACTTTTTTTGTATATATATATATGTATATATATATATACACACATACAAACATATATATACACATACATATACATATATACATACATACATACATACATACATATACATATACATACATATAACTTTATAAAGATCTGGTTACTTTATAAGTAACGAAAAAGGGAAATATTTAATTCTTAGTATATATATATATATATATATATATATATATATATATATATATGTACATATATAGGTCTTTGGTTGTTCGGGTTTTCTCCCGCGTAAAATTGGAAGTGTCTTGGCAACGTTTCGACGAAGTCACATTCGTCATCTTCAGGCTGGTGTTTTTAGCTTCTTGCTTTGAGCAGCAATGTGTGGTTTTAGCTGTTTCTTCCTTTTAACTGCCAGTGGGGGTATGAACTGATTGGGTGGGAGCTTGGCTGTGTTCTGATTGGGTGGAGGTGTGTTCTGAATGGTTAGGGGCTTGGCTGTGCTCTGATTGGCTGGGGGAGTGTTCTGTTTGGTTGTGCTCAGGTTAGTCTGAGTTGCAGAGGGGTTTAAGATTTTGGGGTTAGGGAGTCGTTTGTCAATAAGGGCAGGTTTCCAAATGGCTGGTAGGCGGGAGGTATATCTCGCTTGTTCATGCTGTGTGGGCGTTTTTCTATCTCGATGGCTTCTCTGATTATTCTGTTATTAAAATGTTCACTTTTGGCAATGGTTCTGGTATTTTTAAAGTCAATTTCATGTCCTGTGGCTTTAAGGTGTTGGACCAGGGAAGATGTTGGTTCCTCTTTTTTGACTGAGTTCTTATGTTCTTCAATGCGTGCACTTATTCTTCTGTTGGTTTGTCCGATGTATGTGGTGGGACAAGTGGTGCATGGGATTTCGTATACTCCTTGATTTTCTAATTCAATTTTATCTTTGGGGTTTCTAAGGATGGTGGATATTTTTCTGTTTGTGCAGAATGCTGTTTTGATGTTGTGTTTATGAAGGATCTTACTGATTCTGTCTGTGGTGCCTTTTATGTATGGGAGGAGGGCTTTGCCGTTTTCTTGTTCTTTGTCTTGGATTTTGGTGGGGGTTTCTTTTTGGATTAGGTTTGTAATCTTATTTCTATGGAATCCATTGGATGTTAGTACATTGGTGAGAGTGTGTAGTTCGGGTTTTAGGTGTTGTTCGTCAGCTAAGCGTTTTGTTCTGGAGATGAGTGTCTTGGCTACAGAGTTGATCTGTGCTGGGTGGTGGTGTGAGAGAGCGTGCAGATAGCGGTTTGTGTGTGTTTTCTTCTGGTAGATGGTGTGTCCTAGGGAGCCATTGGATTTCTTGTAGACTAAGACATCCAGGAAGGGAAGTTGGTTGTTAGTTTCTGTTTCCATGGTGAACTGTATTTTGGGGTGTAGGCTGTTGAGGTGTGTGAGGAAGTTGTCCAGTTTTTCTTTCCCATGTGGCCAGATTATGAAGGTGTCGTCTACGTATCTGAGCCAGAGTTTGGGTTTGTGATCCGATTTTTCTAGAGCTTGGGTTTCAAAGTGTTCCATGTAGAGGTTTGCAATGACAGGTGAGAGGGGTGATCCCATGGGTGCTCCTTCTGTTTGTTTGTATTTTTGTCCATTATAGATGAAGTATGTGTTGGATAGGCAGTGGTTGGTCAGATCTAAGATGTGTTTGGGGGGGTTATATTTGTTTTGAATAGCTGTCAAGGCTTCTTTGATAGGCACTTGGTTGAAGAGGGATATGACATCGAAGCTCACTAGTAGGTCGCTGGGCTGTAAGCTTTGTTTCTTTATGATCTCTATAAACTGGAATGAGTTTTTTACGTGTGAGGTGATGGATTCTGCATAGGGCTGTAGTTGTTTGGCGAGAAATTTGGCTAGGTTTTGTAGAGGTGAGCCTATGGAGCTGACTATAGGTCTGAGTGGGGTTCCTTCCTTGTGTATCTTGGGGAGACCATAGAGTTTGGGGCATCTGGATGATTTCTCTCTGGGAATGATTCTTTGCTGGATCTCTTCGCTAATGGGGGAGGCTTTTATTTTGGATCTGGTGGTTTTTTCCAGGTAGGTGGTGGGATCTGTATTTAGGGGTTTGTATGTGGAGTCTTGGAGTAGGTTGGTTAATTTGGTTTGGTAGTCAGATGTGTTCATAACCACCGTGGCGTTGCCCTTGTCTGCTGGTAGGATTATTATGCTGGTGTCTTCTTTAAGGTTACGTAGTGCTGTCTGTTCCTCTTTGGGTAAGTTGCTTTTGGGGCTTGCTGGTGCAGAGGATGTTGGTGATTTCGAGTCTGATTCTGTTAGCGTCGTCGGGGTTGATTTTGGTCAGGCTGGTTTCAACTCCACATATAATGGTTTCAGTGGGGATGTGTTTGGGAGCGACTGCAAAGTTGAATCCTTTGGAAAGGACATTGGTTTCGGCTTTGGTGAGGATCCATACTGAGATGTTATGCACTGTTTGTTTCATGTGTGGCTGTGAGGGAGGAGGGGTTTGTTTCTGGCGTTCTTGTAGTCTTCGGAGTTTGTTGGTGTGTGTATCTGTCTTGAGGGTGGTCTGTGTTTCGGCTCTCCAGACGGCGAGTTGTTTGGATTTGTCCAAAAGTGCGGGGTGGATCTTGTTGCTGAGTTTGAGGTGGAGTGTGAGGAGATCTTTGTTAATTCGGTCTAGGAGGAATCTTTTTGTGTGAAGTTCATTTCTGATTAGGGCCAATTCTGTTCTTTTCAGGATCCGTTTGGTGGCTGCAGAGTTGGAGTGGAATTTCAGTTGGAAACATGTGGGGATTAGATGTTGATCTCGGCAGTTGCGTAGGAATGCGAGGTCGCATAAAATGGAAGCTCTTTGGACTTCAAGTTTTTCATAGGTCCTGGTCAGATGGTGGATTTCCTCCCTGTAGAGGTTTGATATTTGTTTTCTGAGGTTTTCGCGGGTATTTGTATGTAGGTCTTTGGTTGTTCGGGTTTTCTCCCGCGTAAAATTGGAAGTGTCTTGGCGACGTTTCGACGAAGTCCCATTCGTCATCTTCAGGCTGGTGTTTTCAGCTTCGTGCTTCGAGCAGCAATGTGTGGTATTAGCTGTTTCTTCCTTTTAACGGCCAGTGGGGGTATGAACTGATTGGATGGAGCTGGCTGGTTCTGATTCGGGTGGAGGGTGTTCTGAATGGTTAGGGCTGGGCTGTGCCCTCTGATTGGCTGGGGGAGTGTTCTGTGTGGTTGTGCTCAGGTTAGTCTGAGTTGCAGAGGGGTGTAAGATTTTGGGGTTAGGGAGTCGTTTGTCAATAAGGGCAGGTTTCCAAATGGCTGGTAGGCGGGAGGTATCATCTCGCTTGTTCATGCTGTGTGGGCGTTTTTCTATCTCGATGGCTTCTCTGATTATTCTGTTCTTAAAATGTTCACTTTTGGCAATGGTTCTGGTATTTTTAAAGTCAATTTCATGTCCTGTGGCTTTAAGGTGGTGGACCAGGGAAGATGTTGGTTCCTCTTTTTTGACTGAGTTCTTATGTTCTTCAATGCGTGCACTTATTCTTCTGTTGGTTTGTCCGATGTATGTGGTGGGACAAGTGGTGCATGGGATTTCGTATACTCCTTGATTTTCTAATTCAATTTTATCTTTGGGGTTTCTAAGGATGGTGGATATTTGTCTGTTTGTGCAGAATGCTGTTTTGATGTTGTGTTTATGAAGGATCTTACTGATTCTGTCTGTGGTGCCTTTTATGTATGGGAGGAGGGCTTTGCCGTTTTCTTGTTCTTGGTCTTGGATTTTGGTGGGGGTTTCTTTTTGGATTAGGTTTGTAATCTTATTTCTATGGAATCCATTGGATGTTAGTACAGTGGTGAGAGTGTGTAGTTCGGGTTTTAGGTGTTGTTCGTCAGCTAAGCGTTTTGTTCTGGAGATGAGTGTCTTGGCTACAGAGTTGATCTGTGCTGGGTGGTGATGTGAGAGAGCGTGCAGATAGCGGTTTGTGTGGTTTTCTTCTGGTAGATGGTGTGTCCTAGGGAGCCATTGGATTTCTTGTAAGACTAGGACACCAGAAGGGAAGTTGGTTGTTAGCTTCTGTTTCCATGGTGAACTGTATTTTGGGGTGTAGGCTGTTTGAGGTGTGTGAGGAAGTGTCCAGTTTTTCTTCCAGGTGGCCAGATATGAAAGGGTCGTCTACATATCTGAGCCAGAGTTTGGGTTTGTAATCCGATTTTTCTAGAGCTTGGGTTTCAAAGTGTTCCATGTAGAGGTGGCAATGACAGGTGAGAGGGGTGATCCCATGGGTGCTCCTTCTGTTTGTTTGTATTTTTGTCCATTATAGATGAAGTATGTGTTGGATAGGCAGTGGTTGGTCAGATCTAAGATGTGTTTGGGGGGGTTATATTGGTTTTGAATAGCTGTCAAGGCTTCTTTGATAGGCACTTGGGTGAAGAGGGATATGACATCGAAGCTCACTAGTAGGTCGCTGGGCTGTAAGCTTTGTTTCTTTATGATCTCTATAAACTGGAATGAGTTTTTTACGTGTGAGGTGATGGATTCTGCATAGGGCTGTAGTTGTTTGGCGAGAAAATTGGCTAGGTTTTGTAGAGGTGAGCCTATGGAGCTGACTATAGGTCTGAGTGGGGTTCCTTCTTTGTGTATCTTGGGGAGACCATAGAGTTTAGGGCATCTGGATGATTTCTCTCTGGGAATGATTCTTTGCTGGATCTCTTCGCTAATGGGGGAGGCTTTTATCTTGGTTCTGGTGGTTTTTTCCAGTTAGGTGGTGGGATCTGTATTTAGGGGTTTGTATGTGGAGTCTTGGAGTAGGTTGGTTAATTTGGTTTGGTAGTCAGATGTGTTCATAACCACCGTGGCGTTGCCCTTGTCTGCTGTAGGATATTATGCTGGTGTCTTCTTTCAGGTTACGTAGTGCTGTCTGTCCTCTTTGGCGTAAGGTGCGTTTGGGGGGCTTGCTGGTGCAGAGGATGTTGGTGATTTTGAGTCTGATTTTGTTCGCGTCATCGGGGTTGATTTTGGTCAGGCTGGTTTCAACTCCACATATAATGGTTTCAGTGGGGATGTGTTTGGGAGCGACTGCAAAGTTGAATCCTTTGGAAAGGACATTGGTTTCGGCTTTGGTGAGGATCCTATCTGAGATGTTATGCACTGTTTGTTTCATGTGTGGCTGTGAGGGAGGAAGGGTTTGTTTCTGGCGTTCTTGTAGTCTTCGGAGTTTGTTGGTGTGTGTATCTGTCTTGAGGGTGGTCTGTGTTTCGGCTCTCTAGACGGCGAGTTGTTTGGATTTGTCCCAAAGTGCGGGGTGGATCTTGTTGCTGAGTTTGAGGTGGAGTGTGAGGAGATCTTTGTTAATTCGGTCTAGGAGGAATCTTTTTGTGTGAAGTTCATTTCTGATTAGGGCCAATTCTGTTCTTTTCAGGATCCGTTTGGAGGCTGCAGAGTTGGAGTGGAATTTCAGTTGGAAACATGTGGGGATTAGATTTTGATCTCGGCAGTTACGTAGGAATGCGAGGTCACATAAAATGGAAGCTCTTTGGACTTCAAGTTTTTCATAGGTCATGGTCAGATGGTGGATTTCCTCCCCGTAGAGGTTCGATATTTGTTTTCTGAGGTTTTCGCGGGTATTTGTATATAGGTCTTTGGTTGTTCGGGTTTTCTCCCGCGTAAAATTGGAAGTGTCTTGGCAACGTTTCGACGAAGTCACATTCGTCATCTTCAGGCTGGTGTTTTTAGCTTCTTGCTGTGAGCAGCAATGTGTGGTTTTAGCTGTTTCTTCCTTTTAACTGCCAGTGAGGGTCTGAACTGATTGGATGGGAGCCTAGGCTGTGTTTCTGATTGGGTGGAAGTGGTGTTCTGAATGGTTAGGGGCTTGGCTGTGCTCTGAGGCTGGGGGGAGTGTTCTGTTTGGTTGTGCCAGGTTAGTTGAGTTGCAGAGGGGTTTAAGATTTTGGGGTTAGGGAAGTCGTTGTCAATAAGGGCAGGTTTCCAATGGTGGTAGGCGGGAGGTATCATCTCGCTTGTTCATGCTGTGTGGGCGTTTTTCTATCTCGATGGCTTCTCTGATTATTCTGTTATTAAAATGTTCACTTTTGGCAATAGTTCTGGTATTTTTAAAGTCAATTTCATGTCCTGTGGCTTTAAGGTGTGGACCAGGGAAGATGTTGGTTCCTCTTTTTTGACTGAGTTCTTATGTTCTTCAATGCGTGCACTTATTCTTCTGTTGGTTTGTCCGATGTATGTGGTGGGACAAGTGGTGCATGGGATTTCGTATACTCCTTGATTTTCTAATTCAATTTTATCTTTGGGGTTTCTAAGGATGGTGGATATTTTTCTGTTTGTGCAGAATGCTGGTTTGATGTTGTGTTTATGGAGGATCTTACTGATTCTGTCTGTGGTGCCTTTATGTATGGGAGGAGGGCTTTGCCGTTTTCTTGTTCTTTGTCTTGGATTTTAGTGGGGGTTTCTTTTTGGATTAGGTTTGTAATCTTATTTCTATGGAATCCATTGGATGTTAGTACATTGGTGAGAGTGTGTAGTTCGGGTTTTAGGTGTTGTTCGTCAGCTAAGCGTTTTGTTCTGGAGATGAGTGTCTTGGCTACAGAGTTGATCTGTGCTGGGTGGTGGTGTGCGAGAGCGTGCAGATAGCGGTTTGTGTGTGTTTTCTTCTGGTAGATGGTGTGTCCTAGGGAGCCATTGGATTTCTTGTAGACTAAGACATCCAGGAAGGGAAGTTGGTTGTTAGCTTCTTTTTCCATGGTGAACTGTATTTTGGGGTGTAGGCTGTTGAGGTGTGTGAGGAAGTTGTCCAGTTTTTCTTTTCCATGTGGCCAGATTATGAAGGTGTCGTCTACGTATCTGAGCCAGAGTTTGGGTTTGTGATCCGATTTTTCTAGAGCTTGGGTTTCAAAGTGTTCCCTGTAGAGGTTGGCAATGACAGGTGAGAGGGGTGATCCCATGGGTGCTCCTTCTGTTTGTTTGTATTTTTGTCCATTATAGATGAAGTATGTGTTGGATAGGCAGTGGTTGGTCAGATCTAAGATGTGTTTTGGGGGGGTTATATTTGTTTTGGATAGCTGTCAAGGCTTCTTTGATAGGCCATTGGGTGAAGAGGGATATGACATCGAAGCTCACGAGTAGGTCGCTGGGCTGTAAGTTTTGTTTCTTTATGATCTCTATAAACTGGAATGAGTTTTTTTTACGTGTGAGGTGATGGAGTCTGCATAGGGCTGTAATTGTTTGGCGAGAAATTTGGCTAGGTTTTGTAGAGGTTAGCCTATGGAGCTGACTATAGGTCTGAGTGGGGTTCCTTCTTTGTGTATCTTGGGGAGACCATAGAGTTTGGGGCATCTGGATGATTTCTCTCTGGGAATGATTCTTTGCTGGATGTCTTCGCTAATGGGGGAGGCTTTTATTTTGGATCTGGTGGTTTTTTCCAGGTAGGTGGTGGGATCTGTATTTAGGGGTTTGTATGTGGAGTCTTGGAGTAGGTTGGTTAATTTGGTTTGGTAGTCAGATGTGTTCATAACCACCGTGGCTTTGCCCTTGTCTGCTGGTAGGATTATTATGCTGGTGTCTTCTTTCAGGTTACGTAGTGCTGTCTGTTCCTCTTTGGGTCAGTTGCTTTTGGGTGGCTTGCTGGTGCAGAGGATGTTGGTGATTTTGAGTCTGATTTTGTTAGCGTCATCGGGGTTGATTTTGGTCAGGCTGGTTTCAACTCCACATATAATGGTTTCAGTGGGGATATGTTTGGGAGCGACTGCAAAGTTGAATCCTTTGGAAAGGACATTGGTTTCGGCTTTGGTGAGGATCCTATCTGAGATGTTATGCACTGTTTGTTTCATGTGTGGCTGTGAGGGAGGCACTTTGGGACAAATCCAAACAACTCACCATCTGGAGAGCCGAAACACAGACCACCCTCAAGACAGATACACACACCAACAAACTCCGAAGACTACAAGAACGCCAGAAACAAACCCCTCCTCCCTCACAGCTTTGGTGAGGATCCTATCTGAGATGTTATGCACTGTTTGTTTCATGTGTGGCTGTGAAAGAAGACACAAGCAAAACAACTACAGCCCTATGCAGAATCCATCACCTCACACATAAAAAACTCATTCCAGTTTATAGAGATCATAAAGAAACAAAACTTACAGCCCAGCGACCTACTAGTGAGCTTCGATGTCATATCCATCTTCACCCAAGTGCCTATCAAAGAAGCCTTGACAGCTATCCAAAACAAATATAATCCCCCCAAACACACTCTTAGATCTGACCAACCGACTGCCTATCCACACAATACTTCATCTATAATGGACAAAAATACAAACAAACAGAAGGAGCACCCATGGGATCACCCCTCTCACCTGTCATTGCAAACCTCTACATGGAACACTTTGAAACCCAAGCTCTAGAAAAATCGGATCACAAACCAAAACTCTGGCTCAGATACGTAGACGACACCTTCATAATCTGGCCACATGGGAAAGAAAAACTGGACAACTTCCTCACACACCTCAACAGCCTACACCCAAAATACAGTTCACCATGGAAACAGAAGCTCATAACCAACTTCCCTTCCTGGATGTCTTAGTCTACAAGAAATCCAATGGCTCCCTAGGACACACCATCTACCAGAAGAAAACACACACAAACCGCTATCTGCACGCTCTCTCACACCACCACCCAGCACAGATCAACGCTGTAGCCAAGACACTCATCTCCAGAACAAAACGCTTAGCTGACGAACAACACCTAAAACCCGAACTACACACTCTCACCAATGTACTAACATCCAATGGATTCCATAGAAATAAGATTACAAACCTAATCCCAAAAGAAACCCCCACTAAAATCCAAGACAAAGAACAAGAAAATGGCAAAGCCATCCTCCCATACATAAAAGGCATCACAGACAGAATCAGTAAGATCCTCCATAAACACAACATCAAAACAGCATTCTGCACAAACAGAAAAATATCCACCATCCTTAGAACCCCAAAGATAAATTGAATTAGAAATCAAGGAGTATATGGAAATCCCAATGCCACCACTTGTCCACCACATACATCGGACAAACCACAGAAGAAATAGTGCACAGCATTGAACCCCATAAAACTCAGTCAAAAAAGAGGACCAACATCTTCCCTGGTCCAACACCTTAAAGCCACAGGACTGAAATTGACTTTAAAAATACCAGAACCATTGCCAAAAGTGAACATTTTAATAACAGAATAATCAGAGAAGCCATCGAGATAGAAAAATGCCCACACAGCATGAACAAGCGAGATGATACCTCCCACCTACCAGCCATTTGGAAACCCACCCTTATTGACAAACGACTCCCTAACACAAAAAATGATACCAGACCCACACTCCCAAAAACCACACAGGATGTCACCACCACACATCCACGCAAAAAACAAACCCAAAGCCACACCGATGATGAGGCACGACCACAAACCAGAAGCCAGACCACAGCTTCATCATTAGCCACTTTAAACCCCTCCAATCCAAACATGAAGCAAACTGACACCCTCCATGAAGAGGAGGCACGACCACGAACGCGAAGCCAAAAAATAGCAAGGTAGCCCAAAATCTTAAAGCCCTCTGCAACTCAGACTAACCTGAGCACAACCAAACAGAACACTCCCCCAGCCAATCAGAGCACAGCCAACCCCCCAGCCAATCAGAGCACAGCCAACCCCACAGCCAATCAGAGCACAGCCACGCCCCTAACCAATCAGAACACACCTCCACCCAATCAGAACACAGCCCAGCTCCCACCCAATCAGTTCATAC